>NW_011888795.1:5193017-5219619 GCF_000151845.1 Pteropus vampyrus | reverse complement strand
AGAACTGATTTGCAGTCACATGAGGACGTATATAATTTTTAAGCTGAGCAGGGGATGTATGAACCAGTAATTATTTAGATAATATTTACTTCTATAGAGAATAAAAAAAATTTTTTTTAATTGTCAAAGGTGCACAAGTTCACAAGGCCCAGTGGAAAGAAGTCTAGGTGTGAATTTGCCAATATAGAGCCCAATCTCTTTTCTGTCTTTTACTAGACAAGTGACCTTGGACAGGTTGCTCATTGGCTCTATACTTATTTTTCTCATTTGCAAGTAGTGGTGACAGTTTCTGGCTGTTGCGAACAAGGAAAGTAGTTACTGAAGTAACACTCTTGAACACGTTGTGTCTTTCCACAATGCCAGGTTTATTGAGTAGAACCTTCTCAGATAAACCAATCAGGTATCCAGGCAGGTTAACACAATTCATAGAGAGGGAAAGTATAGAGTCTTACAAGGCAGAGTGAAGGGATGAAAGTCCTTAGTGTCACCAAAGCGAGCTCTGTTGTCTGGCTGTGCAGATGGTTTTGCCTCAGTCCCAAGCCAGTGGCTTCGATGGGTCAGTCTTCAACTGTCAGCATATGCATTCATGATACTGTCAGGTCAGGCTTGAGCATCATCTGTCTGAGATATTCTGCTTCTATGGTCCTTATAAGGTAGAATCCTTATGCTTATCAGCTCCTGCAGTCAGGGAGGTTATTGATGGCAATGGAGGTGATTTGGGGCTTTCAAGTCACACCCTAAGGGTGTTCCTATTATATGCAAGCTGAAATTACTGACATAGCTCCCATGGAATCCATTATGTCAAGTCCAAAGTCCTCAATTCTTTATGCTAGATACACTGGCACACAGCCTTGTTCAGTGATATTAGTTTAATTCATCTTTGAATCTGATCTTTTGATTTGGTGCTGTTTCTTTCTTTGTCTTCTTTTCCCTTGCAGATCAACACCACATACATGGCTTACCCATAATAAGTTGAGTAAGTGGGTAACTTTTCTCTAGTTTTGAAATTCCTGAGTGTGAGTACATTATTTTGTGGTGTCTTAGACATCCATAACAGTATAGAGTTGGCCAAAGAATTCTCCTTAAGTTAGCATTTGGGACCCGTGCTTGAGGATTAGTCCTGCTGAATTGGCCTTTGGGGGTTCCTTGGTTCTGGAGCTGTGTTAGTGTGTTGATTACTAAGCTTTCAGTGGGTCTCTTGGTTTAGTAGCTTCCCTGGAGGAATTAAAGGTTTTAATTGAATGTGAAACATCAGACAGAAACTGTAGAGATGATTTATTGACAATGAATCTCAATTTACCAAAAGTTCACTTGAAACCTACTTCCTTCTCAGCCAAAATGATTCAGATTCAAAGCCCTCCAGGGGCCTCTCTGGGACTTTAGAGCATTAAGGAGCTTTTTCAGTGCTATCATAGATTATCTCTCCATTGTTTCTTGACTTGTCGAGGGGAAGATTTGATTGGTAAGTCACCTCTTCCCTAGGGCCTTAAATTCTTTAGTCATTCAAAGATAAGTAGGACTCTGACAATGCATTCCAAAAAGCTTTCTCCCCTCCTTGGGTATCAAGGCAATCAGCCTGTGCAATGCCAAGGGTGTAATAAGTAGGGCAGATGCCACAAGGAAAGAGCTCAGGTTGTGCAGTGCTGGGGGTTTCCAGAGCTGCTACTCTGTTTTTAACTAGGTAAAAGAATCAGGATTGAGTAGAGCAAAAAGCACAGACCTGAATTTGAGACTTAGCTCTGTCATTTGAAATGTGATCTTGGGAAACAATGAACTCTGTTTCTCTTTCTCTTTTGTAAAGTGTACTAAATAACTTTTTTTTTTTATCTCAAAGTGTTTTTGATATCAGAAATAATTTATGTGTAAAGAATAGTAGGACATTAATAAATCAGATCATTAACAATAGGTTTTGAGCACTGACTGAGGCAGTGTGTGCCAGGCATGGTGCTATATATTTTCACATTCCATCCTCTTACAGTCTACACAGCAAGTGCTATTGTCATTTTGTTTGGCAGATGAGGAACACTAGACTTGGTAACTTTCTTCCAGCCAATTGACGAGTGGTGCAGCCCAAACAGAAACCAGGGCTGACTCCAAAGCAGACCTCATACTCATTAACCCCTTTCACGGCTGCCATTTTATGGAGCCCAATCTAAAAATCTGCCTATATGAAAAGGGAAAGAATAGGCAGGTTCCAGTCTGAGTAGGGTTTGCATATGATGAGTTCGAAAGAAGAGGCAGAGGACAGAACTGGTTATAGCTTTAAATAAAAGTAGTTTTCAAAATCCAGTTCCTTAAATCCTAAGGCCAGGAAGTGTACCAACGTTGTAGTTTGGTCACACGGTCATCAATTATCTATAGGAGAACTTAGAGCTCTGCCACTTGTTTTGGTTCTCCAAAGAGAAGGAAGCGGAGACTCATAAACAGGCTGTGTCTTATCTAGAGGCACACAAGCCAGTTATTGGAAGAGCTAAGGCCTAAATACAAGTCTCCAGCACATCAATCTACTGCGCCATGTGCAACTTCAACCTAGCCTCTCTAATGGAGGAACCACAATCAATGGATAGTCCTAATAAAAATTTACTCACTGGAAAAGACCTGGTAGAATCACATTTTAATGTGAATTAAAGGTACTTTGTTGTTATCTGTCCCAGAGAACAATTCTCTGGACTTATATTCGGAAAACAAAGCCACACATATCCTTTTTCCACTTATCAACCAGATTTTACTTATGCATTAGGTTAGTTCTGTGCAATAGTTGAAGAAAAGAGGACCACAGTGATAGCAAGAAATGGTCAGTAAGTAGGAGTGTGTGTGTGTGTATATATATATAGATATAGATGACTGTATGGATACATGTGTGTGGGTTTCTGTACTGCTTTGACCTTTAAAAGATTAAATTGTGAGGTCATATTGGCTCATTCCTCCCATAATGTTCTTTTTCTGGCTTTCCATATGACAATATTGAATTAACTTTTCAAACTTCAGTTCTCATCGCTTCCCTGGGAAACGCCTTCCTAATGTACGCATACAATGTGACCTCTTTTCTTTTCTTCACGTACTTGTCAAGAGTCTTGTAAGAGCAATTACTGTGTGTGATTGATGTCTGTGGCCATCACTAGGCTTTAAGTTTAAAGAGGGACAGGTCTCTTCTGCCCAGAGCTGTTTCCTCAGAACTTGGTATGATGCTCAGCATAGAGGAACTCAATAAATATTTATTGAATGAGTAGTATGTGTCCGTTTGTATTATACAGAACGTTTCATACTTCTGGCACTATCATTGAATTTTGTTTAGTACAATGTTGGCATTTAGAAAATGCTAATACATTTTTTTTTTTTTAAGTTTAAAAGAGTAAAATGAATAAAATAGGCTAACATCCCTTCTCCATGGAAGTTTTATAAATTTTGATCAATCCAGACAGCTAGAAAAATTTATAGGGATGACTTTTTTCTCTTTGAGGAAAAAATACAAAAAAAATCACAGAAATCTAGTGTTCCAAATATCTGTAAAATATTGTGATTTTTAAATTTACATTTACCTACTCGTATGATTTCCCAGAATTATTGTCCACATTAGTATAATGTTTTTATATATAACATGTGGTCATTAAAAATCTTATTTAGTGATTGATAGCCCAGGTTTTCCATCCCTAAGCTGTCCAGGAAGCTGTATAGTGTAGGCTCAGAGCTTAGAGTTTGTTATCGGAATGGGTCATGGTCTCAGGTCTGTCACTTTCTGGGTGTGTCTTTCAGGTAAATTAACTAACCACTCTGTGCCTCAGTTTCCTCATATATAAAGTGGGGATAATAATGACACCTACTTCATAGGATTGGTATAAGGGTTATCTGGATAATAAGGGTTAATTGCTACTAAGGGTTAATAACGTACAGTGTCCAGTGTATAGTAGTAAGTGATGAATAAGTTTGAGCTGATAAAGTAAAAGTTTCTAGTTATCTTGATTTCTTAAAAAAATGTTTTCAGATTTGTTATTAGTTAAAACATTAAGTAACTATTTTTTTAGGACTTTGAGGCAGGAAAAAGGACTATGAAGTCAATCAGATGTAAGTCACCTGTCTCAACAAGTGTTAAGAACATTAGTTCTAGTTAGTGTGCAATATATATATGTATATATATATATTGCATATATATATTGCATGTATATATTGCACATATATACATATATGTATATATATACACATATATGTATATATATTTCTTAAAATAATCAATATTACATCAAATAATGAACTATTTTATAAAATGATTCCATATGGCGACATCTTAATTTGTAATAGGAATATCAATACCACAAAAGCAGTATCATCATTGTGAGGAAGTTTCAATGCTGGAGGGGTCATGCCTCTCATCTTCAAATTGAACCAGAACCACTATTGGGCTGAAGAGCATATAAAGTTTATAAAAACAGATTAATATAAGATAAAATTTTATATTTAAAAAACTGAAAAAAATCCTATTGCATTCAGGACCCTCAATAAAGGAAAATCCTCTTGGGGCTACGTTGCATTCTCTAGATATGTGAAAAATTCTTTTAATGTCAAAATGTATAAAGGAACACTGGGTTAGACCTGAAAGGAGATCATTTGTTACTTTAAATTGCTTATATTAGGAAGAAAATAGCCGTGTACTGTGGATTAGCAATGCCCTCATCTCTTTAACAGTAGCTGTGACACGTCAGGGCCTAGAATACCTGAAAAGGCCAAGATGTCCTGGCTTTCAGAACTAAGAAAGAATTTATTAATTCCATATTGCCCATCCAGACATGATGTCTACCAAGACATGGAATTCTCTCACCTTGCTCTGAAATGTGTTTTTTAAATATGGAGAAAATCTCTGTATCACTTTGTAACATCTTTAAATTGTTCTCTTAGTTTCAGCTCTACCCTTCCCCAATACAAACAATTGACACACAGGATGACAATCATGGCAAACATTATTTTGGAAAGAAAATAGAGAGATCAGCTTGTCACTGTGACCTTAGTTCTTAATTCTGTTTTATGCTCCAAAGACTCTTCTGCCTGTGGGCCTTCAGGATCTTATAACGTCCAGCCATATATCCGACACTGGCTTACTTCTCCTCTATCCAACACCCATAAATCAGACCCATAATTACCTAGATCCTACAATTCAGCCAGGAGAAAGCTAAAGGTATCTAAGTTTAGGGAATACAGGTTATACAAGCTTTGTTTAACAGATAAGGTAGAACCAAAGGGAAGGCTTGAAAAATAGCCTAAAGCGAAGTAGTACTGACCCCAGACCCCTGCTGCTTCAATGGAAAACCCAAAAAAGGGCCCTCAAACCCAGGACGACCAATCCTCCACATCTAACATAACTTTTTTATACCTGCAAAAAGATCTACAAACTGTATATACTAAATCTCACGACATTTTGTTTTATTCTGGTTCCTTGAAAGCGCTCTCTTGCTAGCTCACTTTCCTAAGATTTTAGTGATATATATGTGGGCGAAGCATTTTGGCTTTGCTGATAATTGTTGTCAGCACTGATCGATTATAACCATACTAAGATACAATTTTTAATAGCATAGTTTTATAACATTACCTAAAAACAGAATTTTTTAAAACACATCTACTGTTTTATCAGTTCAGCAAATTAAACATTCCTATTTTCCTGTTCCTTCCAATATCTAACTAGATGTTTGCATAATATTTGAATAGCTATAACCACAGCACAAATAAAATTTTATTACTTAAATGTATCATATATGCATTTTTCTGAATTTGCCACAAAGTGATCATTTTAATGGCTGGATGTAATTGTACTATATAGATTTGCTGGCATATACTAAAAGCCAGTCTTTTATGCTGCTTTTAGGTGAGTTATATACTTTTTGCTGTTATTAATAATGTAGTCATCATTTATGTACATTCAACTATTTCCTTGTTTTGAATTTTTTTTTCTTTAGAAACAACTCCAGGTGTAGGTTTCCTGTGACATAGGATATGTTTATGGCTATAGCATATTAAAATTCATGCTCTTTACAAATATTACAGTAAAACTTATTAAATAGAATGCTGACAATTGGAACTTTAGATCATTATCCTGGAAAATTATTACTTTTAAGAAGTATAATAATATTACGAATATTAATACTAATATTATAAGTATAACTACTAATATTATAAATTAAAAATCAGAATGCAAATCAAAATTATAATGAGATATCATCTCATACCTTTCAGAATGGCTATCATCAATTAATCAACAAAGTGTTGGTGAGGATGTGGAGAAAAGGGAACACTCATGCACTGTTGCTGGGAATATAAGTTGCTGCAGCTACTATGGAAAATGGTACAGAGGTTCCTTAAAAAAATAAAAATAGAACTACCATATGATCTAGTAATTCTACTTCTAAGTATTTACCCAAAGAAAATAAAAACACTAACTTGAAAAGATGTATACACTCCCATGTTCTTATATATACAATGGAATTTAATTTATCCATAAAAAAGAATAAAATCTTGCCATGTGTGATGATGTGGATGGATCTCGAGGGCATTATGTTAAGTGAAAAAAGTCATAAAGAGGAAAACAAATACCATATGATCTCACTTATATGTGGAATCTAGAAAAACAAAAACAAAAAAATCCAAGCTCATAAATACAGAGAACAGAAGTGCAGCTACCAGAGATGAAGTGGCGGTGAGGGCAAAACGGGTGAAGGGAGTCAAAAGGTACAAACTTCCAGTTATAAAATAAATAAGTCATGGAGATATAATGTTTGACATGGCAACTATAGTTAATAATACTGTACTGTATGATTTATTTAAAATATGCTTTGTAACACCGTACTGAATATTTGAAAGTTACTAAGAAAGTAGATCTTAAAAGTCCTTATCACAAGAAAAAAGTTTTGTTAGCTATGTTTGGTTGCAGATGTTAACTGGACGATGGTAGTGATCATTTCACAATATATACAGATATCGAATCATTATGTCGTACACCTAAACAAATGTGATAATGTATGTCAATTATATCTCAATAAAAATTATAAAATTTTTAAAAACTGGTAAGGCAAATTTAAGGACCATATTTAAATGTTTTTATAATTTTGTATACTTATACAAGTAGAAACTTATTGCTAATTAAAAATTGATCTTAACTGTTCTTTAGAGTGGCTTTCCAATACTTTTGATCACTAGCCATAATAAAAACATGCTGTTTATGTAGCATATGTGCGCTCTGCATGCACACTTACATATATAGGCACATAAATATCTATAAGTTGAACCACAAAATTTCATAAAACAGTACTGCCCGTACTATATGCAATAAAACCTGATATATCCCATTTGTTCCATTGTGACTTATTCTATTCCAGAGTCATCTATTGGCCTGTCTGCCCCATTACCTCTCTCTGTGTCTCTATTTGTCTCTCTTTCTTAAGCTAAATGCAGTCCATGACATTAATTTCATGATTTTGATCAGTAGCTTGATAAATATACTTTTAAAGCAGCCTTGACAATATATAGAACTTAAAAAATGATTTACTAACATTGAATTAAAATAACTACATGTACTATCTTTTAACTTAAAATTTAGAACCAGTTTCAGCAAACAATTTCTCTGCCAGGGTAGTAGTCATGAGAAATATTCACTTAAGGAAATCAACTTGTTGTTTTGCGAACAAAAGTCTAAAAGAAACCACAAACTAGTTCTCTGTTTCCTCTTTTGTTCATTAGCTAGAATCTAATTTTCAATTCTGTCACTTGTACATTTTATATCAAAATCTAAATTCTGACTATGGCATATAACAGTATTCACTTTGGTTGCTAAATATCTTCTCTGGCCTGAACTGACTAATCTCTGAGGATTCACTCAGATGGCATATGCTTACTATAATAAAGTGGCTAATGTAAAGTAGTCCCTTAGAGCATGTTTGTTGACTGCAAATGAACAAATTACAAAGGGAGCACATTCAAGGGTATTTAGAGCAGACTGGCCAGAGGCTTTAATCCCCAAGACCACCTGGCACTCAAAGATGCAGAATCATTCAATGAGACTTTTATTATTCATTCTTTTACTAGACTATAATGAATATTGCTTAAACTGCTTGAAAATAACAGAATATGCAAAGGAAGGAGAACTTTCAATTTTTAAAGTACTTGAAACATGATTACTGCTCAAAGGCTTCTTATACCCACCAAACATTCTATGGCTCAGAGATACTGATAAAACCGTAGAGTTATAAACCTTTCCATTGTTAATAAATTTTAGAGTGCCAGCTTATTTTTTCACACATTTCTACAAAAAGCAATTATCTCACATATCTAAAATGTAAGTTATTATGATATATGTTATTACATGCCCCTATGTAGTCACATGACCCCTTGTAGTTATTTAGTTTTCAGCCCTGTTTTGTCTTTCTTCTTTCATATCACTTTTAATTAATTATGGTATAGTGTGTTATTTATCTTATATGTAATTTAAATTTGAAATTCAGCTGACATGTGGATATTTATCACATGAATAAGTCAGTAATTATTATTTGGCTTTATTGAAAACAGGGAAGATATAATATCAAATGAATTCTTATTCACTCCTTTTAGTAGGGTTTTAAATTTGCTTTTATAGCAGATTATTGTGATGTCTTCCTACTTTTAATCTAAGTAGACTTTTTTCTCCCAAAGAGTTTAAGTCATAAATTACTTGTAGCTTTACTTAACAAGCCTTTGGCAAACATTACAATTGTATTTTGTCTAATGCTTTCATTATTTCTTTGTTTTATTGTTTTTCCTTTTTTTTTCCATTATGGGGGCTGAGCTGAGGTATTATGTTAAAATTTTAATTTGTTTTGATTCTAAATTTGTCTTTATTTGAGTTTTCTGTTATTTATTCTTAGTGGAAAATATAATGACTAGATCATTGATTTTTTGTTGTTGTTGTTTAAGAATTATAGTTTGTTTCTTTCACGATGTCTTTAGTAAATATTTCTGTAGATCAACGGTCTTGTTTTTAATTAATAATTCCAAAGAGGAGAATTTGAGGCAATGTATTTTTGGGAAAGCTACAGAAAGAAAATATGCAACTCAAGGCTTGTAGTTCTCCTTTAAAGATTTGGATCATATAATTTAAACTTTGTTCTCATTTTCCCTACCTATATGATAGGTGTCTGTGGCCTTGCTTATACTTTATAGAAATATTTTGGAAATGGATGAACATATGTATCAATAAGTGCTTTGAATTATTGAAATAAAGACAATGTTATCATATCATTTACTTAGTAATACCAAGCAGAATGTGTTGTGTGAAGAATAGCAAAAAGGTGTAATAGCACAGATATCAAGCGCTTCCATCTATTATGTTTCAAAAAGCGGTCTATTTGTCATTGGACTTGCACTATACTATTAAGTCATGGGGATCTGTGTATGTGTTGGAGGCAAGGGGTAAGGAAGAAAAGGAAAACAGGAAACACCCACTGAATGTTCCTTGGTGCCAGATCTTATAAATATACTTTCTCAGGTAATCTTTTTAACAACCCCATTGGGTATTCCTGTGTTGTAGAGGAGGAAAATATAACTCAAAGAAGCCAAATAACTTCTACGTGTCTGATAGTGAATAAATTACTGAAATAGGATTTAAATCCAACTGCAAAATTCAGCTTCACAGGATACCACAAGGTTTTTCAGAATACTGCTTTGGAAACTGCTGTTTGCAGCTAAAATAGGAAAGGGCAGGGCTAATTTAATTAAAATAAATCATTTATATTACTCAAAGAGATTTCTTTTTTAGCTTCCCTCAATGTTTCCATTACAGTTTTAGCTGAAGATGTGGATCATTTCTTATTTTATCTTGCTCCTTTGCCCAACTCTATTTCCTGGACTTACAAAAATATACTTGCTAAAGATATGTTAAAGGGCAAGACTTATACTGCAATTTCTCTGCTTGGTTATTTATGTAATTAAAATGATTGTTTCAGAGAGTAACTGAAGGTTGAGTTAGAGGAGGACCAAGGAAGGAGGGGCTGCTTGTGAGTTAGGGAAATTCCAGATGACAAGGATTGCCAGATTTCCTGCTGGTCCTTTATTGCCAAACTCCGCCTCCTGCTCTTCTTGCACAGCTGTGTGCTTCATTAAATAGTGACGTCTACAAATCACAGCAGTGTTAAAATGAGGAGCAGGGGGAATTCCTGTACACTGGCTGCTGCCAAGTTCCTAGAGTTTTAACAGCACACTCACCAAACTGCCACCCGCCCCTCCAAAAACTATAAATAAGTTCAATATCAGGAGTGTATTCATCAATTATAGTGCCTCTCGATTCTCTCGGAGAGTTTGAAATATTATGTAGACACATTGAAAAGTGTACCCATGTCCAAGGCAACATGATATGGGTCTTGTTTTGGCAGCAATGTCTTTTGACCTTGATTTTGCCGCTAGTCTTCTAGTTGAGTCAGGGACCATTCCCTGATCATTTAAAACAGATTTTCCCATCCACAATTTGGATGTAGCGCTTTTCAAAAACCTGCCTTGTAGAATTTAGGGCCAAAAACCCAGTCACTACTGCTCAGGGAATGGATAAAAGGGATGTGGATTTAACTCAACAATATATATGGATAATTTATGTGTACAAAGCACTGTCTGAGTAAAGTAGAGGATGACACATAAGAAAAGGCTAATAATATACACTAACAGGACTAGTAAGAAGAAAACTTTGATGAGTAGTGCACTAGAGTTGTTAAAAATGCACAATGGGAACACAGGGGAAAAATACAAATTCCAATTGGAGGAACTGAAGAAGTTTCAAAGAGGAAGTAACGTTGGCTCCAGGCCTTCAAGGATAGAGACAACTTGGTGGAGGAAAAAAATGTAAACAAGGATACATAAATGAGTTTAGCAGTTTATCAGATTGTGTGTTGCCTTTGTGCTGAAGTGGTAGCATTACGACTGCATTATAATACAGTACGGTGTGTCTGGCGATTAAAAAATGATAATAACCTGGTTGACTTCATGCGGGCATATTATCTTGAATTAGGCCCATCTACATCTTATCTTATACCAGCTGGATACTTGCATTTATGTTAAGTGCCTTGCACTTTTAGGCATTTGAATTTGTGACCCCTGAGATTAAATAAAGAACAAGAAGAAGAGAGGTAGATTGATGGAGCCTGTCATAGGAGGCTGTTGGTCTGGTTATGGGTGGATAGACAGAGGAAGAGGAAGAGTATAAAGGATCAAAGTGAAGAGGTTCTTGGGAACCCTGGAAGAAAAGTAATAGCTAGCTGGTGGGCAGAACTTGAGGCTACCTTCTTCCAGAGAATTTCAGTACCGAATCCAGAAAAGGAAAACAAAGCAATTCAAGTTAATATGCATTTATTTAGCACGTACTTGCACAGTCACTATAATAGACACAGTGTAAGGTACTGAGGTAGAGTAATACATTGCCCCGTCTCCAATTACAAGGAATGGAGACAGACATGTAAGCAACTAACTATTGCACAAGGTAGAATTCCGTAAGACCTAGCAGTTTGCCATGGGAGTATGAAGGAAGACAGATTTATTTTGACTGAGAAGGGATAAGAAACATTCTGAAGAATTATATTTGAGGTAAGATGTAAAGATTAGCTATGTTGTTGATTAGTAAACACATATAAAAATGTATTTTTGATTAAAGGAAAAAAGCAAAGAGAGAGGCTATAAAATGCAAGAACTATTTTAGAAATTAAGACTAGGATATGAATTGTATTTTTTCATGAAATGGGATTAGGGTCAGTCAGTAAGTATCTTCAAAGCTACGACATTGAGTTTGAACTTCAAACTTGATCAGGAGCCATTAAAGATATCTGAGATGTAAAGTGACAGTCAGGTCTATGCATAAACTCTGGGGTGCTGGGAGTTTCATCATTGACACATCTTACAGCTCCAAGAAAGAGCTAGGTGTGTCCAAGAACTCCCCAGACAACCGTGGCATAGGGACATAGGTCAGAATTGGAATTCTTGATTATTTGGCTTAAGGGTTGTGTATATACTGAAATGCACAAACTTAGCTCTTAACATGGGTTTAATGGGCACTCCATCTCCATCCCCACGCCCTCCTGCAGGCTCTCATAGCATTTAATTTATTCTCTGTATTCCTGACACTTAACATACTGCCTGGCAAGTAATAGGTACTCAGTAAATGTTTGCTGAATGAACAGAAAAACTACTAACTTGTTTTAACAAGTGGAGAAGAGCCCAGTTACCAGCACTTGAGTGAACAATCTACACATGCACATCTGGTTTTGAGCAGGACAGAAAACTAGGCTTTGATATTTTCCCTTTGGTCCTTGAGTGCTTGGATAAATAGCTCATTTTCCTGAGGCATCTCCTTCATTTGAAACAAGTTTATCTTATCCCGAACCATTAGGGGGCAGTCTTAAATGTGCTCCACCCTCAATGGATTGATCAGTTCCAACTTCAGAAAGTTAAGCCTCATATCTTGATGATTTATTTCCTCACTGAATTTTTTAAAAAATCAGAAATTGAAAGTGGTCATTAAATATATTTCAAAAAATACTCTTATAAATATCACAGTTGAATAATTAAATTATAATTCCAAATCCAGAACTAATTGTCTGAGCCAATTATTAATTTTCTAATATTACATCAGGTATATATTTATTTCCAGGAAAAAAGTTTATATTCTTTTTTATAATTGCAATTGTTGCCTTTGTAAAATTTACATTTGCGCATTGTGTTGATGACGAGGCAGAAATAATATAATAAATACAAATCAATTTCTAATTCTTTTAAGAGACATTAAAAATCACTAATTAGGAAATATTTGATCAAATGAAAAGTTTTTGTACACTATGGAAAGAGCGGTTAAAGTGTTATCTTCTTTCTCTCCAAAATGTGTTTTTAATAGCTCCTATTTTTGCTTAATAATTCTGAAACCTAAACACAATTTGGATAAAGTTGAATTTCCAACTCTCTGGTTTATATCAGCTATTCGTTGATGCTCACTTGTATATTGTTGTTACCTGTAGGCAAATTAAAGACACCATGTAAATGGCATTGTGTATGTGTGATGTATGACAATACAGAACACTCATAAATTGGAATATAGAAAAGGCTTCATTAAATTTCTGAGTGTTCTCCGTTCAGGTTCTAGGCTCATTTCTTTGCTGCCATGACATTTTGAAAGGTGGTCATATTCTAGTGTTCTCTCCTAACCCTGGGGCTCTGCTTGTCCTGAAAGTTTAGAGACACATGCAAAGAGATTAGGTCTCAGTCTGGTCCCTTCCGGATAATGTAGGCTTATTGCCCAAACCACATAATATACCAGAGAAAAATGCAGAGAGATCAACATTCAAAGGATAAGTACAGAAAAAAACATTCCTGTTTTGGCAGAGGTTTGATAAGGTATGTGTTTGTAGTCAGTGCCTGGAAATCCTGAAAAGTTTCCTTTCTGCTCACTTTAGTGCTATCTGAGTGACTTCTTTTGTTTTTTAGAGACCTCTCTTTCAAGAATTTTCTCTCTCGTTTGTGTTTACCACAGACTAATAGTTTTCTCTTGACTGGGGATCATCTTTACATCTTTCCAAAGTACTGTATCTTAAAAAAATGAGAGGTCTCTAGTGCTTAGGAGGGAGTGTGAAAGAGGTAAAAAAAAAAACAAAAACAAAAACAAAAAAAATGCCAAAGATTTTGTTCAGCATGCATCTCAGAATTAATGAATCAATTTTATACACACACACACACACACACACACACACACACACATAAATGTATACAACAGGCAGTTTAAGTGCTACCTAAAAATCCAAACCCACCCCCCTACCCCCGCCAAAAAAAAAAAAAAAAAGTCCAAGAAGGGTTTTTTGATGTGTGTTCACCAAACTGTTTTTCTTCTGGGCACAGTTGATTATATTTTCCAACTTCTCTTAAAGTTCCATGTCACCAGGTAGCTTGGTTCTAATGAATGCTCTACCAGCAAGAGTGCTATATGCGACTTCCAGAATTCCTAAAATTACCATACATTCTTTTCTTGCTCTCCTCCTTCCTCACCCCTCCCACTTCTTCTTCTCATCACTTATAGGTTGTATAGAGAGAACCCAGATGAAATTTTTGAGTGCTAGAGGATAGCCCAGCCACTAGACGGAAGGATTCTAGATCTCTGAGTCACTACATTTAGGAAAGCTGCACAGGAGAGCCACCTGAAAGAAAACACCCCTGTAAGACTTTGTGTGAATGAGAAATAAAGTTTGATTGTGGCATTCATTTCGAGATTATGGCATTTATTTTTCAGTTTTAGCTTTTATTCTAAAACAGGGATTACATAGGGTATGTTCTGGTCAACTAGAAGGTCTCAGGGAGGATATATTGGATCTCTCTATGAATGAGCTACTTTTGTTCTTCTAGGGAAAAATGCATTGATCAACATAAAGACCTACTAGGAATGTACATGTCAGCAAAAGATTATTGCAGTTTTTTACTGCCATTGACAGGACACGACTTTATACCCTTAATAAAGTCATGAATATTGAATCTGGGACCATCCCTTTGGTGTTTTGGGATCCAGCCACCATGGTATATAAATCTGATGCTAAAAATTAGAGCAGTCAGTCATGTGAAGAATTTGAGTACTACACATAAACGTGGTGAATCTTAGGGTGCAATATTCAAGATTTATCATTATACAACTTTCTGTGCAGTGATTAG
The DNA here is from genome assembly GCF_000151845.1 of Pteropus vampyrus. Taxonomy (NCBI): domain Eukaryota; kingdom Metazoa; phylum Chordata; class Mammalia; order Chiroptera; family Pteropodidae; genus Pteropus; species Pteropus vampyrus. The sequence goes on along the minus strand of NW_011888795.1, from coordinate 5,204,943 downwards.
TTTGTTTTTCTTTAGTTAAAAAGATCAAGAGACCATAAAATTGTCTGAGAATCGACCCTAAGTCTCCTTGACTACTGAAGCTCCTGGGAACTGAACCATGCTCCTCACTGTAACTCCTGTGCCTCCTCATTCGCAGGGAGATGGGGATTTAATGTAAGACACAGTTTAGAATGGTGATAACAAATACCTACCTTTTATTGAGTACCTGCCAGATACTGCACTAGACACTTTACTCTACAGCAACATAATGCATTAGGTATTTGTATCCCTGTTCTCCAAATGAGGAAAAATGAAGTTTAGAGGACTTAAGTAATTTGCTCAAGGTCAAACATTTGTAGTGTGGCAAACCAGGATTCCAAAATTCATGTTTCTAATCAGTGCTCAATGCTCTTGAGCCATGTTCAGAAAAGCAGCCTTGCTACAGGAAGTGGGAAGCCCAGAATGCAGAAGATGATTGCTTTCAGATGGGGTTGCTATTAGAGGGCATTGACAGAGAATATTTTTGTGGAGATTCAGTGGCCTAAACTGAAGTTTGGACAATGATAGTTTTAGTAGAGTGAGAAAGTTTGAAGAAGTTTTTGCAGCAATGATGTTGGCTTGCAACAGGCAGTCTTCGCCAAGGGCCGGGAATAAATTTACCTACATGTATTGTCTGGTGGCAGCTGAATGTAGAAAAATTGGGGCTGCTTGTGTAATAGTTGAGGAACAGTAGATTTGGGGCCTTAAAATAGTAGAATAATAAAATAGGAAGGAAGCTTAGTGACCATCTAGTAATTTGACAATCTTTTTTTTTTTTTTTTTAGATGTATGGGAAAATGAAACTTTGAGAAGAAAAGGGATTCCCCTAAAGTTACCTGGCTGGTTAGTCTAGACAGGGAAAAACAATATGGATCTTACTGTCAATTCCTTTTTCCTCTGAATTGCTCTTCATGATTGGAAATAATAACTTGGTGCAGGACACCAAGAGAAATCTTGGGTTATTCCTCTAAGGTGAGTGACAGGAGGGTGTAATGATCCATCTTGCTTTAGAAGTTCCATTAGAACTTTGTTTCATAAAGGGGCTTCTTCAAATCACCTGGGAAATGTCTTCTTATTTGCTTCACATGCCCAGACTTCCCGCTCTGGGAGTTTTATCCAGCTTCCCTGGTGATTCTGATTTGCTTATTCTTCCCACTTGAGTATCACACAGCTAGACAACAATGATTCTTAACCATGCTACATATTAGAATCTCTTGTGGAACTTCTACATTTTTAAATCATACTCCGGCCCAGATTCCACTCTTCAAAATTCCAATTTCATTGGTTTGAGGTAGTGCCGAGGCATCTGTATTTTAAGCATCCAAGGTATTCCAATGTGTAGCCAGGTTTGAGAAATATGAGGCTACAAGGAGCCTGAGAGAGAGATGTCAAGCCTGGCATGGGACAGTAGCAAGCAAGTGGAGCGGTAAAGAGAACAGTTTGAAGAGAGATTATTAAGGATGAATTAGATCAGAAGAGTGCCATTGCTCAAGAGGAGAGTAGAAAAGGAGGAGTAAGAAGCTAGTGGGCCTCTTTGAGAGAGTAATGAAGTTCAAACAGCCTCAGGTGAAAGCAGCAGGGCTTAAAAGGAAATCTGTGAAGACAAGATCTAGCGTCTCCAGGGTGAAGTACATCTAGTTTCCTCAGCAAGAAGAAATGGCAAAGGACAAATGACTCAGAAGGAAGTTTTTTGAATTGGCAGGTAAAGAAAAAGTATTAATGGGGCAGTTCTAGAAGAAAGAATGTGTCTTACTGTCAGCAATCCTAGCACCTTCATTCCTCAGATACCAAGGCCAAAATCTCCTGTAAAATGAATGATAGGCTCTTTGGATCAGAGAGCCTTAGAGATCACTGGAGTCAGCTCCCTCGCTTTATAGAGGAAAAATTCAAATCCCAGAGAGGGGCAGGGACTTGCCCAGATCACCTGTAAGCCAGGGCTCTGACTCTCTTTTCATCCTTGGAGGAGTCAGTGCAGCGTAATAGTTAAGAGCAAAGCTCTGGAGCCAGCATGCTGGGTTTGCTGTCTTCATTTACCAAGTATGGCCCTCTCAGGAAGTTACTTGCACTCACTGTGCCTCAGTTTTCGTAGCTATAAAATGAGATTTATCGTGGGTTGTGCGGTGGATTAAATGAGTTAATATCCATACATTGTTTTAGAACAATGCCTAGCATGTATAATGTGTTATATAATATTAATTGTAATTATCGCACCACACTGTTTTATTCAAATGATAAAAAGACATCCTAGTGAACATGACCTAGCCTTTTTGAGGATGGATTTTTTGGGGAAAATGCAGATTTATCAAGGTGCTCTATTTTTGATAAAAACTCCAAAGGTATTACATTTAAGTGAATCTCAAAGCCATGTTTTCTCATGCAGTTTCTTTAAAGTATAGATTCCTGAGTCTTACTTCAGATCATCTAAAACAGGAACCTCTTGAAGGTCGGGTCAGGGACTCTGTATTTTCCAAATGCAGGCCAGGTGATTTTGTTGAGATGTAAAGTATGATGCCTATTGCACCTTGCTGGGGAAGTGGAGTAATCTTGTATGTTAAGGATCCAAGGCCTTTCCTCTTCATGTGAGATAGGTACTATTCTCTTTTTCACAGTTATAGATATGGAAATTGAGCCTTAGAGAGGCTGAATAACTTGCCCAAAGTCATTAACTTTGTAAATAACAGACTGGGGACTCTAAGCCAACAGTTACCATGTGATCTTGAGGAAGTAAATTACCACTAGACTTCAGTTTTCTTACCTGTAAAATGGGACACCATAGGAAGTTGTGAAAATTATTGCATGTCAGGCACACTGCAGAGTACTTGTCCATAGAACCAATAAAATATTAACTGTTGTTTCTGCTATAGATATTGATATTGTTATTTCTACTCTACTTTACAAACATTTCCTTCAACAAGCATTTACTTGACACCCACTTGGTGTTTGGTACTATGGTAGACTATGAAGCCACAAAGGCCAGAAACTGAAATAAATGAGGTTCTTCTCTCCAAGAACCACCACTTCAGTAGCAATTATAAAAAAAAAAAAAGAAACTGTACTGTACTACAGGTTGTGATCCTCATCAGAAAGAAATAAAAAAAAGTGCCACAATGATTTAGTAAAAACAAAACTTATCTATAAGGAGATCTTAGGAAATATGTTGTTTCGAGTAGCTGAATTTTCTAGATAAACACAAAATCTTTAAGTAGCATTTTATTTTTCTTTTTAAATTGAAACGTAGATATTTCTGAAAGTTAGTCCTACTTCTCTGTCTTTTTAAGCCAAGAATAGTGTGTGCCATGTAAACTCCTCTTAATGACTTAGGATCACCATTGGGAACCTTATTCACTGGGTTGTGTCATCACATCAAAATCCTCAGGAGCTTCTGAGGTATACCTTTCTCTTTGTTCTTGTGCTTGGCTTTTAAATTTTTTTGTCTCTTTCACCATTGCAAAATATCCATTTCCTCCCTACAGAAGTCATTGTGATCTATTAGAAAGAATAAAGACTTAAGAGTCAATCCAACCTGTATTTGTAGACTAACCCTGCTAGTCTGAGTGAACTATGGCCATTCATTCATTGATTCGTTTATCCAACAAATGTTTATGACTACCTCATTATTATGTCAGGCATTTTTTATTTATAGAGATACAAAGATGTATACATATATGTTTCTGTCTTCAAGAGGCTATAATGCAGAACTTTCCTAATCATTCATAACTATAATTTCCTCATATCTCAAGTGGAGCTGAGGCAATAATTAACATTGAAGTATTAGGAATTATTTTGGGGGTAAAAGAAGGAGACAGTTAAATACACATAGGAAGATTCCAATCCACAAAATATCCCATGCTCTCATTTTTTATTCACAAGCATTATAGAGTCTTCCAGGTTCTATTCAAGGCCCTGGAAATGAAGCAGTGAATAAGGCAGTCTGATCTTACTGAGTTTGCATTCTGGTGGCAGAAACTGACAATAGACAAGTAAATATGCAATACATTTTCAGATAATAGATCTAAAAATATATATAGAAGTACGTAGAAAATGAATCAGAGATGGGAGGGTCTCTCTCTTTTCTCCTAGTTCTTTGCACAATGATGTCCACAAATATGTTGCTTAATAAATAAATTCTTATAACCCATTAATTAAATAGGAGACATTACTACTAGGTACTATCCTTTAATATGTGTCAGATCTCATTCTGAAAGAAATCTCTAAAGTTTGTGGTTTCTTGTTACATAAACTATATTTCCTCCCTTAAATCAGTTTACTTAGGATAAAATTGACCAGGACAAATTATTGAAATAGGCATTATATAAATAATTACTATATCAAAAGTTAAGAAATGAGATAAACATGTTAATGTGAACTTTATACACAAGATAGACCCTGTAAAATCCATTTATAGAAGGAGTAAAGTATGATCAAAAGGAAATAGAATGAAGATAACAGAGAAAATGAAGGAATTTGTGAGGATCAAGTACATAGATGTAATACATAAAAATGAATCTAGTAATAGAAACTTGTTCATGAATATCAAGATAATTAATTTTTAATGTGTAAATACTTTAATTTTTATACCACCAAAATCTTATCTCCTGTTATGATAAAAAGAAGTACATTTTAAAAATTCTAATTTAAGCTACTTCAATACCAAGACTTAGAACAAATAGAACCAGAACAGGTGAAAATATATGTGGTTCCCTTTAAAGTGAGGAAACCACATAAAATAATTTAGCAAATGGTTGGGGTGGGGAGAGCAGTACATTCTATTCCAAAGAGTTTGTCCTTGAGCTCTCAGCTTCCTGTCATACTTCTTTTTTTTTCTATTTTACTACAGATAGCCAATAAAAATGTAAAATTATTTTGCTATAATTTAAAGAGAATATTTATAATAAAACACAGCTTAGACAAATGATATTTTTAAAAAATGTATATATGTATCCTGGTATTCAATACAAATGTCACTCAGTATTACTCTTTTGGTGGGCTCCTCATCTAATCATTCTTAAGAATGAGGCTCAAGACCTGGAAGCGCCACTTATTGATAGAATGTACGAATGTATGATCTTAACCAGTCTTCCAATCAGTTGTTCAGCTGTAGAATCTTGGCAACAATATCCACTCTATGAATATGAACCATACTAACTCGCTAGTGTTTGACGATGTTAGTCCTACAAATTAATAACTTCATATAGTTCAATATGATACAAACTTCAGAATATGACTTTCGAATGAGATAATGTGACAGTAATTTCATTTTGAAATATAACATGTTTGAATTATATAGCAATAAAATATTGAATATTATGTGTGGGAGATATGCTCTGCAAATTGAGTTACCATCCCATATTTAAAATGCTAAAATATTAACGGAGATGATAAGAAAGTTCATGTGTAATAACAGTACAAAGCAAAGTGTGCATTGAGGCAAGAAAAGAGAACAGTTGACTGGATCTGATGATAATTTATCGTCTTCTAGTGTTTAAATATAATAAATAATCAGATAGTAGTCTGTAAGCATCCGGAGTTGGGAGCACATCCTTGGGTTCTCTCTTCATTTTTTGTCAGTCTAGGGTCACTTATTTCCAGGTCAAACCCCTGATTTCCAAGTTGCTTATCACTCCCTGAGTTCTATGATAAGCAAATTATAATTTCCTCCCTATTTTATACTCCCCGATAATTGTCCAAGAGAAAGTTTATCTAACTTTATACAGTATTAATCAATGTGAACTATAATTTGTCTTAAAATTATAGAAGGCCTTTCATATAGTTCAGTGCTTAGCAATTTTTTTTTTGTGAAGAACTCGATAATAAATATTTTAGACTTTGTGAGCCACATGATTGCTGTTACAACTCCATCAACTCTGTTATTATAGCTCAAAAGTAGCAATATACAACATATAATAAACAAGTAAAATTGTCCAAGTAAAAAACTTTACAAAAACACATAGTGGGGACGTGGTTCCACAGTGTAGTGATCAGCATGTCTTTTCTACACACAGAAGGTCTTGAGTTTGTGCCCCAGTGGAGCCATAGTCCATGGTCTATGGCCATGCCACCCTGAATAAGCCCGATGTCTGATCTAAGAAGCTAAGCAGGGTTGGGCCTGGTTAGTATTTGGATGGGAGACCGCCTACGAAGACCAGATGCTATAGGCATAAAATAATAATTAAAAAAAAAAAAAAAAAACATGTTGTGGGCCAGATCTGACCCATGGGTGATAGCTTGCCCACACTTGAGGTGAATGAAAAATTACACTGTAGATTTTTGCCTGACTTCTGGCTATGGGGCTTGCGCTGAAACTGGAGGCAGTTTATAAAATTTTTGAAAATCAAACCCAATCATTTATGTATATTTCGTATGTGGGTATGTGCATTTCTTTTTTTCTTTTTTTCTGTTTGTTTTTATTGTGCGAGACTGTTTATTACTATGATCAGATTCCCAGAATAGATATGAGAAAAGGTTCAAAGCCACTGTAAACAGATTACTCTCTGAATGAATTTCAGACCAATTTGGGGAGGTTTTAAGGAAGTGAATCTTTTCTCAGTTTCTGAACACTTCCTTTAACATTCTGAGTTGTCTGTCAAAGGATGAGTAGCCCAATGTGGTGATTATTTCCATTTCAGTGACGTTGCAAAATCACTCTCACTAATAGACCTCTTTCTATCCACTATCTCTATTCTCTAGGTGGGCTAGATGCCATTAAGTTACTTCCAACCCTGAGATCTTATAATTTTCTCCAAAAACTCCTATTTTTTATTTCCCTCCACTTTCTTAAGATTATTTATCTCTCTAAATTCAATCTAGGACATCCCTTAATCCTAAGAAAACTCTTCTGTAAATTTCTTTCTCCATAGTCCTGGCAAAACTCTATGTTCATGTATCTGAGGCATGAATGCTACCTGAACACTCTATCACATCTTCACATTAGTGCAAAGCTCTACCATATTCAAAGCCTGATGTCGTGGTATTCAAATGTCTTCCAAATTCTGATTTGGGGGCAATTTATAGATAAGTATATTGTGTGTAAGCATGCATGTATCTATATTTGCATGCTATCGTGTTAAAAATGGCACTATAAGGTGGACTCAAGTTTCCCTTCTCTCTAATCATTACTATCTTCTACCAGATGCCAGATTCTAGATTGAAATGGAGCAAGGTATGACTGATGAATTCATTATAGGAGAGTGATGTTTGATGATAACATTTTTTATGTCCATGGATTTAGAGAGACAGCTCATTTTGTCAAAAGTGTTATTGTACACTTTCTTTCTGCAGAGCACTGTAGTAGGATCCAGGATATTTGGGGTTTAGCACTAGAGCACATCCTGTGGCACTCTGTATAAAATCCCTGTGGATCCTCATTTATAGAAAGAAAGTAGAGATAATGAGAAATAAAGCCATTTCCAGCTTTTAAACCCTGTGCTGTAAAGAACCAGCAAAATAATAATGATTTTTGACTCCTAGTCCCTCACTTGTTAGTTGAAACATCAGACCTGTGTGGACAAAATGAAAATACCATTTCAACATTAGTAAATTACGTTAGAATTAACTAAGGACAAGAGTACTTAAAGCATGCCAAATTAAGAAAGTGAACTCAAACAACAAAAAAATAATATAGCTATCTTAGTCCATTCAGTCTGCTCTAAGAAAATATCACAGATCTGGTGGCTTATAAACAACAGAAATTTATTTCTCACAGTTCTGGAGGCTGGAAAATCCAAGATCAAGACACTGGCAGATTTAATGTCTGGTGCAGGCTCACTTCCTAGTTCATAGATGATAGTCTTCTCTCTGTAACCTCACATGGTGGAAGGAGTAAAGTTGCTCTCTGGGGGCATTATTATAAGGGCACTAATCCCATTTATGAGGATTCTACTATCACAACCTAATCACCTTCAAAAGGCCCCCCACCTCCTAATACCATCACCTTGGGGATTAAATTTCAATATATAACTTTTGGGGAGATAAAAACATTCAGTATATTGCAATAGCCTTTCTAGTTGAGCTGTTTTTTTCAGGGTGTTGGCACTTTAAATATAGGACTGGAGGAAAACAGTGGAGTGTAAGAGTACATAGTTGTAAAAAGTCTCTTGGCTGAAAACAACCTATAGGATATAGCTGGCTGAATAATTTCGAAGAGAAGATCTTACCAAAGGAATAGAGTAGATGAGGGACAAGGTCTGATTAGGTTTCGTCCAAGACACAAGGATAAATGATTGTAAATTAAGTCAAGGAAGGAATAACCTAATGAAAATGCCATTGGGGGCAGACTGATCATAAGTGAGGAGAGAGAATACTGACAAATGAAATGGAGGTAGAAAGAAGGTTCAGTACAATGAGGTTCAGCGTGAGAGAAGGACTTTATATCAGAGAAATCATTACCTTTCAGGCAGTAATTAATTAGAATAGAGGATGGGGCACAAAATATGAGACAGAGGATTTGGTACTTGAGAGAGGAAAAATATCACTCTCAGAATTAACAACTGGTGAGCTGATTCTAGATGTTCAGAACTTTGATGAGAGAATTTTGGGATTGGGATGTGTGGTAAAAGGTTATGGAAGAAACAAGCTGGGGGCAATCAGGTTTTAAGACACGGGGTATAGTGGGAAGGAAAAAGGTTGTGAAGATGAAAGGGAAGTTAATTACGGTAGAATGGAGGAGAAATTGATGTTGAAAGATACAAAATAAGTTTTCTTAAGAATTTGTTTATCAATTCAGTAAAACATTACAGAAAGGCATTCCTTGGTGATGAAACTTTATTGTTCTAATTACAGTAAATTGAAAATGGTAAGGCATAAAATGTGCTGAGTGCATTTTACTCTTTTAAGTTTTGTTTGCCAAGGGTGAAGCTGGAATATGGGTTTGACTTTGGGGTAATACAAAGTAAAGGAACAAACTAGTCGTTTTCAACATGAAGTTGAAAAGAATAAAATTCCATCTAACAAAAGAAAGTTGTTAATGGGCCTGCTTTAGATTGTGTGAGTTATTTTCTGGAGGGGTATTTATGTCAAGCCTAAGAATAAATGCGCTTCTCCAGGGCCCTTGGGCAATAAACAGGCCATTTACTAAAAGGCATCAAGATGCTCTTTGGCATCCTTAAAACTAAGCATGACAATTAATAATGATAATCATTATAATAGTAGAAAAGTAAACTCAAAGTGTGGGAATGTTTCTGAACTAAAAATATAGAAGAAATTGTGTGACACAGAATGTTCCTGAGGCCAGCCAAAAGACTTGTTCTGGGGAAGATCCAGAGAGCTTGGTAAACCAGGCTGAAGCAATAATTTGATGGATGGATGGATGGATGGATGGATGGATGGATGGATGGATGGATGGACAGACAGACAAAAGAAAGATAATCCATGTTCAGAGTTTTGAACCACTTTTATCTGAGAACTAGAGATACAGCCAGAGTATTTGAGTGCTCTAGCCCCCTTGAAGAGTGATAGTGATGTCGGCTGTCTTGTCTGACAACTACGTTTGAGAGTCAGCTACTTAAGGCAACATTGAAAATCTGCAGAAAGGCCAGATATTCTGTAATGTTATTCAGTGATTGGTACTACTTTTCCCATGTCATTTTCTTTCTTATTTTGAAGGGAAAGGATAACTATTGATTAAACATAATTAGTAGGATATTTTGTTTTGTTTTGTTTTTACAGAAAAAGAAAGATCTAACTATGAAAACTTCAGATTGCCCAAATTTTATGATAAATAAAAATTAGAAGTCATATATGTAACTTAATAAAGCATATATTTTGAAGCCATATAGCCTTAAATTTGAATTCCAGCTCTATCATTTGCTAGCTGAATAATGATAGCATCTTTATCCTCTCTGAGCCTAAAGATTGTTATATGTAAAATGAAAAAGCAAGCCCTCTGAAGTGAAATCTTGTCATAGTCAATGGCAGTTCTTTTCTGCCAATCACCAAGCTAATAGAGCACAAACCAAAATGTATAACCTATGCTGGCTTTCCTGCCCTTATAAAGTCACACAGTCCAGTGGGAAATTTAGAGTTAGAGCACAAAAAGTTATGAAAAAAGGTATAAATTAGACAAACATGAAAGGTGTTCTTTTTTTTAGCACTAAACTTGTAAAACTTTTAGAAAAGCAACATGTCTCATTCTCAGTAAATTCCCTACATAGCTCCCAGGTAATACATTCTCCCTCCCCCCCGCCCTCTCTCTCTCTCTCTCATATATATAAGAAAAACTGAGCCGGATGATCTCTGAGATCTCTTAATTCTAAAATGCAAAATAAACCTAAGATTGTTTTGAACTCTGAAATTTTAGAGATTTGGAAATTTTCAGGAATGCTGAAAGAAATTACATGTAAGACAAACTTGAGTGATGATTTTGAGGACAGAACAGGAAAAGCAAGAGAGGGAATACAGACTGTTAGCAGATACCCCTTCATGTTTTCAGGTCATTTCTACAAAGAATAGGCTTCCTTTTTTCTTTCCCTTGAGTTAATACAAAAAATGTAGGATAGTTAATCTAGGAAAAGTAAGGTGAAAGTAAAAAAAAAAAAAAAAAAAAAATCACTTCAGGCTTCCTATTATTGGGTCTGACTGGTTTAACAAAACCATTTGAACAGAGTGATTGTTCTATGAGTAAACTGATACTGAGATTCACCTAACAGCAAAGTCTTGGAAGTTAGGTGGGATTTACCCGACTCTTCCTGTCCTATGTTACGGGCTGATTTCTTTCCTTCTTTTCTCTCAAAATTGTTTTACGTATTTATTCAGAAAATGGGAATTGAAGCTGAGTTTGCATAGAAGAGACTTTTATGGTCCTCTAACTTAGACCATTGATTTCTAATCAAACCCTTTCTTCAAATGAAATCTTGTTCAGAACTCTGAGACAAGCAAAAGCCAAACTTCATGGTATGGCCATTTCTTTACATCTAGGGAACACATTGAGGCATTGAGAACCTTAGGGTTTCATGAAATACAATTTGAACACCATTGATCTATCCAAAAACACACCACCATCTTTTATAATACAGGGCCCTTGAAGCTTGAGTCTCTGAGAGGGAATTTGCCCAATTTAATGTAGCAAGTCTGACACAAAGGTGATCTAGAAGAAAGTTATAGGTGATTGGAGTATTGTTTTGGTCCAAGGACACCAATAGAGGAAGAATGGTTTGAATTGGAAAGAAATGGATAATTCAGATTTAATATAATTATTTTTGTGTGACACTTGTACATCTTTAACAGACCTTTCAAATACACTATTTAATTAGTTTGATTCAGTAAGTATTTTCTGGATATAAATTTTGTCGTACTTGATATAAATAGGACCAATGTATTGACTACTAGGCACCATATAGAAAATGTGTAGCACCATTATTACAAGTAAGCCTCTCAACCACCCCATGAAGGAAGCATAGTTGAAAAGACTAATGTAAAAAGAGGATAAGTAACTTGGTCATAGCCTCACAGTATGTTAATAGTAGAGCAAGGATTTGAACCCAACTCTATCTCACTCCAACTGATGTTCCTTTCCTTCCACTCTAACCTCAAGGAACTATCGAACTGTAATAAATGCTAAGATGAGATATGCCACCTTTGCCCTCAAGTTAGTTAAAATCCTCTATGGACCATGAAATACTTTGTGGGGAGGAGAGCACTGAGGTTTGGGTAGGTTTCTGAGGCTGCAGAGCAGAGGTCACAGTCAAGGCAGCTAAAGTTCCAAGAGCTAGAAGTCTTGCCCAAGGTTTTGCAGCTGATTTGTGGTAGCATCTGAAATACAGGGAAGGTCTTTTAGGAGTCAGAGAGAAACTAAAGGGAGAATGTAAAACAAAGGAATGCCAGTGTAAGCACAAAGAGAAACCAGAATTTCCATGTAGAAATAGTGCAAGAAATAGAAGTAAATGATGAGTCTGGAGACAACAGTATTTTTCTC
>NW_011888795.1:5181202-5191562 GCF_000151845.1 Pteropus vampyrus | reverse complement strand
GGAAAGTGTTAGTGTCAAGGGTGCCAGTGACCTCCTTGGATCAAACCTAGTAGACAATTTTTAGGTCTTATCTTCTTGAATCTTTCGGCCACATTCAAAACTGTTGATCCTTTTTTAAAAATGTCTTTCCATTGGCTTGTAAGATGCCATAAACTTCTCAGTGTCTTCTCATAAATTTCTTTAGTTTGTAGATTCTCCAAATAGGGCTCCTCCTCTCTTCATTGCACCTTCTCTGCAGAGGCCATTGTATTCATTCTCATGAATTCATTTTTACTCTATGATAAGAATTTCTGCTTCTAAACTTCTAATCCATTCTTCTCTCTAGAGTTTAAGGATTATTCAACTGTCTGCTTCACTTTTTATATACATCGTCCTGTAGGTACTTCAAACTCAGCATGCTAAGGTGGAACTCATTCTTTCTCCTTTCTCTTTAAGCCAGATCTTCCATCTGCATTTACTGATTTAGTTAGTGGAGTCATCAACCACCCCATCCAAGAAAGGTAGAAAGTTGGTCATCCTTGACTCTTCCTTCTCCTCCACTAATAACAAACAATATTTGATTTAGTCTTTTCACTAACAATTGAATTTGTCCTCATATTCTCCATCCCTACTTCTGCTATCATCCTATTGTCTTACCTGGACTTACCCAGGAACTCCCTAAATAACCATTTTTTCCCATAAACTAATATGCTGTAATCCTTCCTTCACCCAACTTTCAGAGGTATCAATATAAAACATATTCTGACTGTGTCAATCTCATACTTCAAATTCTTCAATACTGTACAGGTGAATACACTGAATTACATATAAAAATCTTTATAGATCTACACATACAAATGCACATATGACTATAAGTAAAACTAAGAATTTCTGAATAAGATCAGTAAATTATATCAATGTCAATATTCTGGTTATGATATTATATGGTAGTTTTGTAAGATATTACCATTGGGGGAAACTGAGTAATGGGTACATGGACTTGCTCTGTATTATTTATTACAACTGCACGTGAATCTACCTTGATTTCAAAATAAAAGTTTATTTAAAAGTATCTTGCAAAAAATATTCTTCTAATATTACTTTTAGAAGTATTGAAGTATCTGAGTTTTTATTTCAACATAGCATATAAGTTTCTACTTCCCTCTTAAACTAATTCTTCCAGATTTTCTGCCTAAAATTTTTATACCATATTAACAGAGTTGCTTGTAATTTTCTTACATATGTCAAGTTATTTTCCATTTTAGTATTTTGTTTATGCTATTGCCATAAACCGCTCACTCATACCATCAGTCCTTACCTGGCCTGGCTCATTTCTCCTCATCATTTAAGTTTCTTTCTTTGATGCCTCAGACAAGATGTTATATTCATTTTTGTTCTTTTATAGTATTATACACATTTATTAGAGGTTTGTTTTCCTGTCTTACCTTCTACACCATGACTTTCTAGAGGGTGAGAGTATCTTGTTCACTTTTTATTTCCAGTACCCAGTATACTTATAGCAAATAATAGATACTCTCTATATATTTGGCTTGCATAAATAAAAGAGCTTCTCCATCTAGCTTCGAAATTATCAACAATAAATTTAATGCCATTATTTTTTATTATATAACTAGACCAGAGCATCCATTCACAAATTATAAATTATTTACTATTCTAGTATACTATTTAACTCTGTAATAATAAAAATAATTATTAAGAACTTAGCTAATTTTATCTTGGGGTAAAATTAGTCTACTGATAATCACAATGAACCACATACTCAGATGATCTGTGTAGATAATAAACAGATTTGGAGAAAGCATCACCTGAGAAAGTTGACATTTTTCTTCATGTATATAGAATCAGGGTTATTTTTTTTTCTTAACATAAAACTTGAGGATCCAGCAACCAAATAAAGCAAACAGAAATAGAATTCATTTGTAATGTATACACGTTTGCTTATTCCTTAGTCTAACTAGACTTTTACACTCCAGTTAGAAACCACCCACACACATCAAGGTAGGTAACTGGTGATTAAGAAAAAAATCTAGGTCCAGAAACTTGAGTTTATTTTCTCTGGGCATGATGTCAAGATGGTAGTTTGGAGAGGGGTGATTATGCTGAGGGTGAAATTTAAGTTTCTGAATTTACTTCTGTTTTCTATTTCTACTTTTTTACTTGCTGGAGGATAAATGGACAGATAATCAGTTAAAACACTTATAAAATGGGTTTAATAATAGGTCACACTCATTGTTAGATCTAATGAGGGAATGCTTATGTTCTTTTAAAAATCTGTAGAACATAGATGTTGTATAGTAGAAGTGTAGCTAAAAAGAATAACTCTCATAGGAGACATGATTGTCTGATTTTATTGCAAAGTGGGATCCATAATACTGTCTGAAGAAACACAACTGTGCAACTTATAAAATTTTCTCTCTATATACCTGCATAATTTTGAGAATTCACTTCATTTTTCTTCTTGATTGAGTATGCTTTAACAAATATTTTGTATCATAAATACAGAAACTATAATCTAGTTTCATTTTCGTTCTTTTAAGGTTTGTAGAAACCCCAGCTCATTTCTCTTGGAAAGAAAGTTATTATCGATCCACTATGTCCCAGAGTACACAGACAAGTGAATTCCTCAGTCCAGAGGTTTTTCAGCATATCTGGGATTTTCTGGAACAGTAAGTATCATATAAGCAAATATATATATATATATATGTGTATGTGTGTGTGTGTGTGTGTGTGTGTATATATATACATATATATATTATACTTGAACTAGTATAAATAGGTAATTATGAACAGTCAAAATATTGCATCAGTAGGGTATATTTCTAGAATCAATAAAAATCAGTTAATATTGTTGGGAAATTTTTATTCCTCCAAGAGGTATTTCTGTGTTCAAAATGCAGTGAAGATTTATTCATTTATCAGCATCAAAACATCATTATTATTCCAAGGTGGTGTAGTTTTGAATAATCAGAAGGGATCTTCTATCCAACCCAAAATAACTTCCTCAATGGTTCCCTGATACTCAAAATCTGTTCTTTTAACTTAAAGACTCTTATTTGCTGTTACAGTAAAAATACCCCCTCAGAAAATACAGCACTAAATTTTATTGGTCATTTATGCCTTGCTAAGAGAAAGATTATTATCTCTTTTCTTAAAGTCTGGATTGGTAAATAAGTAAATTAAACGGAAGGTGAAAGAATATCAGAGCACTGGGGACCTAAGGAATTGTGTAATAAAATACTCTATCCTTAATACATTTTGTTATTTCCTTTGTCCCACCCGGCAAGGTTCATGATTCCTATTTCATAAATAGGGCTTGGATTTTAACTGCCTGTGATCATGCATCTGATAAGTGTTTGAGCTAAGATTCAAACCTAGGGTTTCTGACTTGCCAACTTTGAAGCTGAAAGGGCTCATTGTTACCAACTGTGTGAATGTGTTTTAGTCCGTTTCCATGCCTAACACACTTTTTTGTTTGTTTTTTCTTTATGGTAGGCCCATCTGTTCAGTTCAGCCCATTGACTTGAACTTTGTAGATGAACCGTCAGAAAATGGCGCAACAAATAAGATTGAGATTAGCATGGACTGTATTCGCATGCAGAACTCGGACCTGAGTGACCCTATGTGGGTGAGTGGTGTGGGTTTCCTCTTTAATCTATAAGCCATGGTATCAACATCTCCGTTACAACTGTCTTTTTCATGGCATATGAAAAGTCAGGTGGCTCTGAATGGGCAAAGCCTTTGGAAAGTGTCAATGTGGTCAGCAAAGAGAGAATTAGGAGCTTGTGGATTCTGGGCCTGCCTCAACTCTCCATAATGTACATGTTTCCACTGGTGTGGGAGAAGAAGATTGGAAATAATTTTTTACATCCTTTATCTGAAATGCTCTTCATGTCTATATTGATTTAGAGAGGATGTTACCAGCCCAAGGTTTTATAGGCAGAACCAGAATCTTGATCTGAATTTTATCCAAAGCACTTCCAACTATGGCAAACTGCCTCTCTCATGGAACTATTCTTTAATGAGGGAGGATAAAGTAAATCCTATGCAAACACACAGATTTAAGTACCTGATAACAGAATAAGAAGAAAAAAGGTAACCGATAATACAAAACAGGCTTTCTTTTGGTTCCACCACTGAATCATTCATGACCTTAGGCCTCAGTTTCTCATCTATAAAATTGTAAGACCTTTTATGCCACACACCTCCCAGACAGCTAAAGAGTATAATGGCATAACGATAGTATAACACTTTTCTGAGATGTTTAGATGGAATTTCCAGTATTTGTGCAGTCCATAATGCTGGTAGGTTTTCTTTTCTTTCTTTCTTTCTTTATTTTTAAATGTTCATTTACTACACTAGACCTGTTGCTTTTCCTATAAAAATTAAAAACAAAACCAAAAAAAATTTCTAGAAAAATAATATTGAAAAAGCTAGAAAGAGGATAAAGTGTTACAGAATGTCTGCTGATGTGATTAAAGTGCTTTATAAAATGTCTTGCCTTTTTTGGGTGGGGGACAATTTATTTTATTTGAAGGAATGGTTTAAACGAAAGAACTTAAGTATATGTTTTGGTATGACTTGCCTTTTTTGCCTAATACATGATTTTTCTGATATTTTCACAATATATGTTTTGATATGGATTGTACATTTTATTATGGGGAGAAGAAGAAGTGGGGAAAGAGGAGAGGAAAGAACCAAAAATAAAAAATTGCAACTTTGTAAATTCACTGATGGTTTGTCATTGTGTCGATAAGGGAAAATTATTTCTCACTGCTCCTTTCTATTCTAATATGGACCCATTTCTCAATTATCCTCCAGCTAGTAAAAAGAAACTGACAGATAAATCTAAAGGGCAGGTTATTAAAGGCTTTGGAATGTATTATAATTGCATATCAATTTCTATAAATTCTGATTTGACAGTGACTTAGAAATATTCCTAATTCACTAAATAATTTCTTAAATTGATAGATAGCACTTGCCTAGGCAAACCTATCTTTTTATATTCTCTCCAGGGATTTTCTGTTCTGACTATTGGGCTTGTAAAAGCAAGCAGAGGTTATAAAATTTTAAATTGAGAATCAAGCCTTTTCTTTTATAGTTCCTATTATTATATTTCCATGCATTTGTTTTTTTTTTTTTTTTAATGTGTCATGCTATTTCTTGCTTCTTTGTTTTATAAGAGATTTTCTCCTTGAGAACATCACTTATTACACAATGATATAGTAGTTTATTTTTCTGTCTCTAACGGGATAGGGACCACATTTTGCCATGCTCAGTATTATAGCATTTGACATGTATTAGGTCCTCAGGAATTTTTGAAGTCAAAAGAAATGAGACTTGAAAGTTATCTAAGAAGTCAAAAAGTTCTCTTTTAAACAGCCCCATTTAAAAGAACTGTCTTCCTCTAAGGCAGGGGTCTCCAATCCCCAGACCACAGACTGGTACTGATACTGATCCATGCCCTGTTAGAAACCGAGCCACACAGCAGGAGGTGAGCGACAGGTGATAGAGTGAAGCTTCATCTGTATTTGCAGTTGCTCCCCAGTGGTAGATAGCATCACCATCTCAGCTCCATCTCAGATCATTAGGCCTTAGAGTCTCATAGGAGCACTGGTCCCTGGGGCCAAAAAGGTTGGGGATGGCTGTAGTCTAAGCTATTGCATTTGTTAAGAGCTTGAGCTTCATTTTATCTTGAGCACCTCTTTTTCTATAAGCTTTAGGGATGCTGTGTGGGAAAATCTCCACTCTTTTTCCCATTGAATAGTCATGTCATAGAATCTCCACATTTTTCCTTCTTCTGAAGTGGCACATGACAACATTGGTAATTAGGAATGATGAAATAGTTTTATCATCACTTATTAGCACCGTTGAGCTTAACATTGTTTACCAGATTAAATTGAGGGTAATAAGAAATTAGGAAATAAGACCCGGAGTAGACAAATTTGTAAGGAGTGAAGGGTTGAAGTGATTCAGAAAAAGATGGAAAACAAAAGGAAATGGAGTTTTACCAGTAGAAAGAACAAGATAGGTCACTTGGAAACAACTGTATTGAAAAGAATATATAAATAGAATAAGAATGAACTTGATCAAATTAAAAAAAAAAAAAAAATCTTGCCTGTCTGTGGCTGCCTTATTCTTGTCTCCAAAGAACTGAAACATTGCTAATAAATTATAGTTCTATATGAATCCTGGGTGTACTCTCGTATGACTGTTCCAACATCCTCATATATGTCCACATCTGAAAGCCACATAGATGGGACTAGATAACATTAGGTCTCTGCAACAGGAGTGGTGAAATGGTGGACTTACTCAGACTGTTATAATTAGTGTTTTCGTTTGGAAAGTACGAACTTGGATCCTCTGAGGTTCCTAGTCCTTCTAAACTGACAGCTGCTGCAACTGGTGTGAGATTCTTTTCTTCCACTATTTGGTAGCATATTTTCAGTTTTCTGTGTATAGATTAATAGCTAATAGTTTCAAACTCTGAACATAAATTCCTTTCTTCTTGAATCTCAGCCAAGCATTCTTTTACTGTGCAAGAAATACTAATCTGTAGACAGGAAACAGCATGTCAGATTATTAAGGACAGAGATCTTGAAATTGAGAATGTCATCCCATTTTTACGGATTTTTGAAATATCCTTCAACTTAACAACTAGTCATGAAATGGGATCATAATGTTTTGCTCTAATTATTAACAAAGGAAATGTGGATTGCAGAGAATGTGTGTGCTCTCTTCATTAGAATGATTTTAATGTCACCGAAGAATGTGCTGCATTGGATTAGCAAGACCTTTGTTGGCTCTTAATTCTGTTGTCTGATATATGACTATATCTCAGCTTTGCATTACTTATAAATTGTCTAAGCATGTCTGTCATGTCTTCAAGAGGTGGATAATGATGTTAATACTTAAATGTTCTCCTAGAAGAAAACTACATAACTCTTAATTTTGCAGTTGTTTATTCTTCATACTTTGAAGGAAGCTCTGTTTAGCTGAATTGGGTTTTTCTCTAGGGATTTGAGTGGTAACTGTCAAAACCCACCTATTTTTGTAAATTCTTATTTAGCATCTAAGATATACATGGAGAGTCTTCAGATCTACATTTCAACAGAGGAGATAGTGTTTTGTATTTGGAAAGGCTTATACCACAGTACCTAGCATAGTGCCCTATATCTTTCATGACCCAAGATTCATATAAAATTTCAAGTTTATATACTAGGTCTAGCCACAAGCATTTCTTTAGCACTTACTATATGCTATGTTCTTTGTGATACAAATAAACAAATTTTAATCTCTAGCCTTGAGAAAACTATAATGTAGCAGAAAGGCAAGAGTGTATAAAATTACTTATGAAAAATATTCAGATGCATATATATTTTAAAGGCATGTAAAAAGGAACAATTCATTGTTCAAACAAAAGATTGGCAATATATTTGAGAAGATGATTTTTATTTAGGTCTTCCTTGAAATATGAGTCAAATTCATCAAAACAGGAAAAGGAAAAAGTAGTTCAAGTTTGGGTAACTGTTATAAAAATAATTTATTTAAAAAACCATAATGTAAAGCTCAGAAGTTTTGAAAGATGATTGAAAATTTTGGCAAAGGAGTTTATATTTAAAAAGACATAATATAAATTTTAAAAACTACAATACATGATAAGTATACTAGCCCTAATAAACTAAATACTGAAAAATTAATGACGATTAAATCCATCCCCATCCCCACCCTTTGGCAAAGAGTATAGGTAATAATTAGGTGTTTAACAGGTATAAAATGTTGAACCTCTCCAATAATAAAAAAATATTGTTAATTGAAACTATGAGATTGTTTATCATCTATCTAGTCAGCAAAGATTTAAGTGATTGGTAATATCCAGTGCTAGTGAGATTGTTGGGAAACAGTCAATCTTTCCACTTCTGGTGGGAATATAAATTGATATAATATATTTCAAGGGCAACTTGCCCATTTTAATTTATTTAAGTTTAAGGTACTCACTCTTTAGTCTATAAGTGCCACTTCTAGAAATGTTTTCCACAAAATGATTCAATTACACACGCACATACATACAGACGTGCTATACACATGTATGCAGAAATGTATGCAGAAATGAAGCCTTCACTGAAGAATTATTTATAATAACTAAATAGATAAGACCAAATAGAATTCTAAAGACTAAAGTTTTGGACTCAAACAAGAAAAATTACAGTTTAAAGCAAATGAGGGTGAAGCCCTCATACCACTGTGAGATTATATCAGTAGCTATGATGTGCGGTTATTTTCATCTTGGCAACCCTATTATTCATGATCCTCAGTGTGTTTTCTGTATTTGTGCTTTGCATGCGGTGTGTTTTATATTCTGAGAAAAATTACATATATTTGATATTATTTCTTATTAAAGGTTTGGTAGAATTCGTGAGTGAAACCATTCGGACCTGAGTATTTCTTTTTAAGAAGCTCTTTATAAATTCAGTTATTTTAATAGTTATAGGACTATTGATATGATCTGTTTCATCTTGGGTTTTTATAAATTGTGTTTTTTTGAGAAATTGGTTAATTTCACCAAAGTTTTTGAATTTTCATAAGTAGAATGAATTGTTTGGAGGGTTTCCTTATTATCCTTTTAATGTCTGTGGGATCTGTAATATCCTCCTGTTTTATTTCTGATATTGGTAACTTAGGTCTTCTCTCTTTTTCTTTGTCAGCCTTGCCAGAGATTTATTAATTCTGTTGATCTTTTTCAAAGAACAAGCTCAATTTTTTGGCTTCTGTGTTTTTCTCTACGATCTTTCTGTTTTCAACCTTATTATTTCTGGTCTTATTTTATTTCTTTTCTTCTGCTTCTTTGTGTTTACTTTACTCTTTTTCAAGTTTCTTAAATTGGAAGTTTATATTATTGAGTTGAGATCTTTCTTCTCTTCTAATAGTAGTATTTGCTTTTGTAAGTTTCCCACTGAACACTGCTTTAGCTACATCTCATAAATTTTGATATGTTTTATTTTTCTTTTTGTTTACCTTGAAATATTTTCTAATATCCCTCGAGACTTCCTCTTTAACCTATGTGTATTTAGAAGCATATTGTTTAATTTCCAAGTGTTTAGATATTTTCTGTTACTTTTCCATTACTGATTCTGACCATTAAGGTCAGAAAGCATTATGTGATTTCAAATATTTAAAATTTGTTCAAGTTTATTTTATAAGTAAGGATATGGTTATCTTGATAATATTCCATGGTCACTTGAAAGACTATATATTTAATTTTTGTTAGATAGAATGTTCTATAAATGTCAATTATATTAATTGATTTATGGTATTATGCAATTCTCCTGTATCCTTGCCTATTTTCTGTATACTAGTTCTAGTGAGTACTAAGAGAAGAGTGTTGAAGTCTCCAACTCTAATTATGGATTTGTCTCTCATTTCAAATCTGTCAGTTTTTTGCTTCATGTACATCGAAGCACTGTTTTTAGGTATATCATACTTAAGGTTGTTAAATCTGTTTGTTGAATCAATCATTATATCATGATATAATATTTTTCTTTATCCATGGTAATGTAGTTTGCTCCAAAGTCTACTTTGTCTTTATTTATATTAGTATTACTTATCTAACTTCCTTTTTACTAATCTTTGCATAGTAAATCTTCTCTCCATCCTTTTACTTTTAACCTATATTTATCATTATATTTGAAATACATTCCAGACTACATATAATTAGATTTTTTAAATCCATTCTGGTAATCTTTGTCTATTAATTGGTATATTTGCATTATGTACATTTAATGTAATTATTGATTTTTTAATCATTTATTTTTTTGTTTGTTTATTCCCTTTATTCTTCTGTTTCCATTTTATGCTGCCATTTAGATTATTTGACCTGCTTTTGGTATTTGATTTTAATGGTTCTATTTTAGTTTTGGCTATATCTCCATGTACTTTTAGTGATTGCTCTAGGGATTACAATATTTATAATTTTTTACAGTCTATTGAGAATCAATGTTTTGCTACTTCAAGTGAAATGTAGAAACCTTACCACAATATTGGTTTCATAACCCTCTCCTATGGTGGTGTTGTTGTTGTATATATTACATTTATCCACATTTAACACTTCATAAGACAAGGTTATAATTGTTATTTTCTACTGTCAGATGTATTTTAAAGAACTCAAGGGAATAGTCTATTATATTGAACAGGATATTTGTCATTGATGTTGCTCTTTCTTTATACCAAAGTTACAATTTTCATTGGACATTATCAGGAAGAATAGGTAATTCTGTACAGACTTTTTGTTTATCAGAATAAACTTTTTAAGAAAAATAAATGTATTTTCAAAGCAGGATGATAAATCATGTCAAAGCTCTAATTT
>NW_011888795.1:5153203-5180577 GCF_000151845.1 Pteropus vampyrus | reverse complement strand
TCCCTTCTCCTCCTACGTGGCCTTCTTCAGGCTTCCAGAGCCACCTCATGCCACTACTGCCACCCTCCTTTTGTTTCTCCTGTGCATTCTTTTGCTTCTTTCCAAGTTCCCTACTTCTCCATCTCCACTTCTGAACTCTTTTCTGGTCTTTCAGAAAACTACTAGAGTTCAATGTAGGAAAATTTGATTAAATGCTTTTGTTTTGTTTTGTTTTGCTTTAACTTTGATGACTATCTTATATTCAATATAAGGCTTTATAATTTATTATTTATATTAGAATTACAGCACGAGATTTGTGGTCAGACGCAATGGAGTTGTTTTGTCTTTACCAATGTTAGCTGTGTGAACATGATAAACAAGAGCCTCTTTTTCTTCATTTGTATGGATAGACATAATATTTATCATGGCCCTCAGAGAATTCTGATGATTACTTCATTATGTGATTTGTTTCATTAAAAATTCCAGGCATGTAAATATATAATCAATTAAAAATTATCACTTTTATCACTTGTCTGTGCTTTTAAGAACTCTGTGAGATAGGTAAATATGTATTACTTTTTATACTAAAATACAAATTAACAAATGTCTGATTACAAAAGCAAATTAAATGCATATTAATTGAAAAGAACTTTAGAGATATCAAAAGCATATATAATTCTATCTAGTGACAATAAATATGAACATTTTAGTTTTTTTTTAATTTTTTTCCTGGAATACCTTTATAAAACATATTTAGATAATGTTTATATAAATTTTGTAATCTACTTTTGTCATTTTATGTAAACATTTTTCTCTTATTTACTAATCTTTACAACTTTAATTCCCGCACTGTATTTTTATATATGTGTGTGTGTGTGTGTGTGTGTATGTATATATACAATGATTTGTTTAATTATTATTTATAGGTTTTAAGAAGAATATATACAAAATATTTTTATGCTAGATACTTAAAAGTATACTATTGAATAAATCTGTATGAACACGAATGTTATTTACACTTATTATCAAATGTCTTTTCATGAGTCATTTTTTTATCTTAATTTACACTCCCACCAACCATGTAAAAGTATCTACAAATTCAAAATCAATTGTGGTTATATGATCTCTTTCTTTTAAAAAAAATTAAATACTTCTAGGTAACTAAATGAATTTCTAGTCATTGTACATTAAAGTGAAATAGTCTATTTTGATACAGCTTTGATTACAATCCGTGGGAGGGATGATAGTGTTCACTGGAGTTGAGTAAGACATTTTGAAGAATCTGTGAGTGTAGTGGGCAGGCCTAATTGGGATGAGAACAATGTAAAGAAGGAGGTGGTAAAAGAAGGATGGACAAAATCCATTTTCAAGCTTCCCCCTAGGATTAGCCCTGAACCTGAGAATGGACATAAGTTTTCCTTTTCCATCTGGCACTTAATTCTTGCTTTAGTAGCCCTAAAACTCTTACTCCTTAGCTAGCACTACTAAAATGATTGCTCAACTACAGTTTATGCCAGTAGGTGTTTATCTGTAGTTCTATGAACACAAATGAAACAAACAAGAAAACACATTACACATAGCAAAACCCTCTAAGTTTTGGAAAATGGGCTTGTAGTTATTTATGTTGTTTTTAAGGTGGCTCAATATCCAGTCAGTTTAGAATGAGTTTAGGTGTCCCCAGAAGAGCAGATTGTTTTTCTGTTCTGTTCTTTGTACAGCATAGCCAATCGGAAGGTATCACTTTGTTCAAGAAAGGGACATTTGCCAAACCAGGGACATTGCCTTAAACACAAGTATGCATTTCAAACCTTGAACAAACAGTCTGCTTAATAAAATAAGGGAAAGGGTTTTCTTTTTTTCTCTTCTCTAGAAATTCACAAACATCAGTTGACAGGTGACAGCTCCTCCCTCACAAAAGGGGCTGTTTGCTTTCTGCTTTGGTGTTTGGGTAAACTACAGCACTCACTGGCAGAGAATTTATTGCCTAGGGGAAGGTGTTTGCAGTTGCTGTGTTTAATCTGAAAAGAAACCCTTTCCTTCTATTCTCTCTCTCTGTTTTTGAGGAGGGAGAGTTGGAAATGATAGCCCCGGGGAAATAGTTCCCCTAACACCTGTCTTTGGTGTAACCTCAACAATGTTACTCAAGAAGCTGTGCTCAGAGTGTATGCATTCAGAATGACAAAGTTGAAGAGGGCAGATAAACAGAAAGAGATTTTAGCAGAAACAGGGGAGCTGATTCTGACCTTGCATCTTAAAAAAATGATCAGGTTGGAATCCTAGTGTGCAGACTTTAGGAGAATCCAATTTGTTTGAAGTAATACTCGTGTTATATTGACAACCACATTATTTGATATAGTTTTAATTTACAAAAGTTGAAAACTTCTAGAATATTATACTTAGGAATTATAGGCATGATCTAGTTCTAGTTCAGCCTTACTTTAATAGAAGGGAAAACTGAAAACTTAAATTCAAGTTGATTACTGTTGACTTCTTCAATGTCTCCAATAGAGTCTGTGGATCAGTCAGAATTAACGCAACTTTCTGGGTTTCTAGATCTGTCTTTTCATCTACTATTAGAGATAGTTGTAAAGAATTTAGACTCTGGAAGTTGATAGGCACCTGTGTTTGAATCCAGCACTGTCATTCACTATTTGGATGACTTTGGCTAAATTATGGTATGTTTCTAAGTCTCAGTTTCTCCATTTGCAAAATGAGGATAATGGTGTTGGTGACACGCTATTGAAAAGCTGTTTTGAAAATGACATGTAAAGCAGTTAGCACAATACCTTGCATGTGGTCAGTTCTCAGTGGCAATGGTTATTGCTGTTAAGCTTCTGATAAATCTGGAAAATGGCAATCATTAATCCTAAGTAGAACAACCACTTATGCAGAAAAAAAATTACATAGATTTGTATTTTTGTATTTCCAAAAAGGAAGATAATATTTGAAGTATGTTAGCATGCTGTAAAATCTGACTAGAGCATCCTTTCCCATTTGAAACTAGATAAAGTTGAGTTTTTCTTCAAGCTAAGATCAAATTTTGAAGCAGACTTCTTTTAAACGCTGATGTTCTCATGTCTCTTAGGTCTCACGGAACTCACAGAAAACATTTTTATTTTAATTACTAAATATTACTTTATTTTAGTTTTTTGGGTATCATTCAGTAACCTTAATAATAATAATAAAAGATTTCCTCTGTCAATATAATAATTAAGAGCATAAGCTTTGGAATTGGATATACTGCTGATATACCTCGTTTTGAATCTTAACATGATAATGAAGTCAGAGCTCCATAGGCTCCTTATGGTTTAATTCAGTGGTTCTCAATTGTGGTCTCAGAGCCAGTAGCATCAACATTACTTAAGGACGTGTTGAGAAATGCAATTTCTTGGGTTCTACTCTAGATCTACTAAATCAGAAACTGAAGAGGGAGAGCAACAATCTTTCAAAAAGCTCTCCAGGTGATTACGATGTTTGAAAATCACTGGTGCAATCCAGTGATTTAACATATATGTTTCTATAGGCAGGGAAACTCAGGCTTCAAATGAGGGGAGGTGTTTATCTGTAGTTCTATGAACACAAATGAAACAAACAAGAAAACACATTACACATAGCAAAACCCTCTAAGTTTTGGAAAATGGGCTTGTAGTTATTTATGTTGTTTTTAAGGTGGCTCAATATCCAGTCAGTTTAGAATGAGTTTAGGTGTCCCCAGAAGAGCAGATTGTTTTTCTGTTCTGTTCTTTGTACAGCATAGCCAATCGGAAGGTATCACTTTGTTCAAGAAAGGGACATTTGCCAAACCAGGGACATTGCCTTAAACACAAGTATGCATTTCAAACCTTGAACAAACAGTCTGCTTAATAAAATAAGGGAAAGGGTTTTCTTTTTTTCTCTTCTCTAGAAATTCACAAACATCAGTTGACAGGTGACAGCTCCTCCCTCACAAAAGGGGCTGTTTGCTTTCTGCTTTGGTGTTTGGGTAAACTACAGCACTCACTGGCAGAGAATTTATTGCCTAGGGGAAGGTGTTTGCAGTTGCTGTGTTTAATCTGAAAAGAAACCCTTTCCTTCTATTCTCTCTCTCTGTTTTTGAGGAGGGAGAGTTGGAAATGATAGCCCCGGGGAAATAGTTCCCCTAACACCTGTCTTTGGTGTAACCTCAACAATGTTACTCAAGAAGCTGTGCTCAGAGTGTATGCATTCAGAATGACAAAGTTGAAGAGGGCAGATAAACAGAAAGAGATTTTAGCAGAAACAGGGGAGCTGATTCTGACCTTGCATCTTAAAAAAATGATCAGGTTGGAATCCTAGTGTGCAGACTTTAGGAGAATCCAATTTGTTTGAAGTAATACTCGTGTTATATTGACAACCACATTATTTGATATAGTTTTAATTTACAAAAGTTGAAAACTTCTAGAATATTATACTTAGGAATTATAGGCATGATCTAGTTCTAGTTCAGCCTTACTTTAATAGAAGGGAAAACTGAAAACTTAAATTCAAGTTGATTACTGTTGACTTCTTCAATGTCTCCAATAGAGTCTGTGGATCAGTCAGAATTAACGCAACTTTCTGGGTTTCTAGATCTGTCTTTTCATCTACTATTAGAGATAGTTGTAAAGAATTTAGACTCTGGAAGTTGATAGGCACCTGTGTTTGAATCCAGCACTGTCATTCACTATTTGGATGACTTTGGCTAAATTATGGTATGTTTCTAAGTCTCAGTTTCTCCATTTGCAAAATGAGGATAATGGTGTTGGTGACACGCTATTGAAAAGCTGTTTTGAAAATGACATGTAAAGCAGTTAGCACAATACCTTGCATGTGGTCAGTTCTCAGTGGCAATGGTTATTGCTGTTAAGCTTCTGATAAATCTGGAAAATGGCAATCATTAATCCTAAGTAGAACAACCACTTATGCAGAAAAAAAATTACATAGATTTGTATTTTTGTATTTCCAAAAAGGAAGATAATATTTGAAGTATGTTAGCATGCTGTAAAATCTGACTAGAGCATCCTTTCCCATTTGAAACTAGATAAAGTTGAGTTTTTCTTCAAGCTAAGATCAAATTTTGAAGCAGACTTCTTTTAAACGCTGATGTTCTCATGTCTCTTAGGTCTCACAGAACTCACAGAAAACATTTTTATTTTAATTACTAAATATTACTTTATTTTAGTTTTTTGGGTATCATTCAGTAACCTTAATAATAATAATAAAAGATTTCCTCTGTCAATATAATAATTAAGAGCATAAGCTTTGGAATTGGATATACTGCTGATATACCTCGTTTTGAATCTTAACATGATAATGAAGTCAGAGCTCCATAGGCTCCTTATGGTTTAATTCAGTGGTTCTCAGTTGTGGTCTCAGAGCCAGTAGCATCAACATTACTTAAGGACGTGTTGAGAAATGCAATTTCTTGGGTTCTACTCTAGATCTACTAAATCAGAAACTGAAGAGGGAGAGCAACAATCTTTCAAAAAGCTCTCCAGGTGATTACAATGTTTGAGAATCACTGGTGCAATCCAGTGATTTAACATATATGTTTTTATAGGCAGGGAAACTCAGGCTTCAAATGAGGAGTGTCTTGCCAAAGGGTACATAGCTATAATGACAGAGAAGAAACTTTTACTCCAGTCTCTACTTTAAAATAAGTATTTCTAGCTGTGACTCATCTTAAAACATGTGAAAAGGTTTGTTGGGGTATGTCATTTGAAATATAAAAAGGTAGAATATAATACTTTAGAAGTAATTAAATATATTTGTTAAGTGGTTTCTACATGTGTCTTTATCACTAAGATGTTAAAAGGTTCTCATACCTGGATTTCTCTAATTGTAGAGTTGGTTCATAAGAATCTTTTTCTTGGTGAATGACTAAAATTTCAAACTTATGTTTTTGCCAATTCAACAAGAATTTACTGATTATTTACTAAGTTCAAGATATTCTGCTAGGGGTACAAAGTTTTAATAAAGGAAGTGAGTCTATCGTTACCTGTAACTTAGAGTTGACAGGAGTAAATAGATATGAAGTTAATGAATGAAGTTATGTTATAAATGATTACACAAGAAAATATTTGTTGCTTATGTATTGAGGTATGAATAGGAAGACAGTAAACGAGTATCCATCATGAACAACAGAGCAGAGTTTAGTCATTGGCAATGACTGCTGGGCTGTATAACTTTGGGGACAGTATTCATATCATACTCTGTGAATGATAACTCTAAGGCATGAAGCGGCTCAGTGGTTCTGCATATAACTAACACTTAATGTTTTCTATACTTGAGACAATCAGGGGAATTTATGAATGAAAAAGAGCACATTCTATTTTCGAGGACCTCCCAGTTTGTATGTAGACACATACAAACAACTTTTATTAAGATAGAAAGTGGTAAGCACCAGAGGAGGGTATAGATAAACTTCAGCAGGAATTCTGATGATCATTGCCATTTGAAAGCTCAGGAAATATATTGGCCATGTGAAAGCAAAGAGAGAGAAGTTGTTTTAGGCAGAGAGAACCATTTAAGTGAGTTAAAGAACAGGCTTATATGCGTAAAGCCGTCAGTATGAGAACAGGAAATAGTGATGCTTAGAGAGAACTGGAGTATATTTCCCTCATCTAGTAATGCAAATCTTTAAAAATTCCTTGGACCCACAGTACATATATATGGGCTATCATATTGAGACCCTTTCTTTGACTTAAGTATAGAGGTGAACTTGATAAATTGTGTAATGGAAGGAATATAAGTTTGGTTTGGCTGGAACCCACTGGGTAAGAGAAGAAGTATAGAAGTAGATAAATAGTTGTGTTGGGGTCAGTTCAAGGAAAATAGTAATGCATTCTAACCAGGTGGCCTTGCTGAACTGAATATAGGTTACAGAACTAGAGAACAGGTGGCTGGAGATTTGGAGGTGCCTACACATGCATATGATCTCAGACTCCGCCATGTCATTTGCTTATTGTCAAGAGAAATGGGTGTGTTGGGATTATGATAAAGTCTCTGTGGAGAACTATTCTTTTCAGATAAGAACCTATTCATTGTCTTCTTTTTCTTCCCCAACATTTATTCAGAATAAATGTTCTTGGAGTAGGACCAGAGATGAAAATGAGAGTCTTTTTACTTTACAAACTAATGAGAGATGAAGGTACAAATCCAATTAACTAGAAAACAAGGACCATGCTGATGAAATGCTGGCATATTAATATAAAACAAGGCTGATAAAAGAAGTAGCTAGATTGATATTTTTATGATTAGAGGGATTTAGGGAGTCTACTACTGATAAAAGGTAAAATGCTAAAAAAAAAATATTTGTGTGTGTGTGTGTGAAACTCTTAGTTTGTGCACTATGAGCCTTTCATTTTGTAGATCTGGGTTAGGTGAGTGGAGTGCCTATCAGAAGTATATTGTCTGAAGTGATGTGAGCTTAATTTTGGTCTAGCAAATATATCCTTTGTGTTGAGGATAGACATATAATTCATCTATGGATTAAAAAAAAAAACAGTTCTTACTTCATCATGTTTACTTATCATTCTTCCAAGAAGCTGAGAGCTCTTAATGGATATTATTCAAGCATTTCTCGCCACACCCTCTTAAAGAGGTAGAAAGAGAGCAAGCATTTTAACATCTCAATTTTGTACCTGTGTGACACAGAATAGTAAACAGAAACTAAATTAGAAATGAAACCCACATGATTTGTCTTAGAATTAAGTACATGTTGTTCCAATGGATGTTACTACCTGCCTTCTTTGAAATTAGAACTAGATGGCCTTATAAAATATAGCTTTCAAAAAAGAGCCCTCTCTTTTAGATGTCTGGGTTGGATATCAAGATGGATTTTTATAAACTAAACTTTAATTGAGCATCATGAATTTAGTGATGTTGGCTGCCCTAGATGAAGGGAATCAGCCCAAACCATCTCTGGTATTGAATTAAATAGATGCAGCTCACTTCCCACTTAACTAAGGTATTTTATTTGCCTTTCAGCATTACCCTGTTTAGAAAAAGAGACAATTTAGTTACTTGAAATCGATTGGCTAGAAAGAAAAATAGGAAGAAAACAAAGGAGGGAAAAAATCTATTTTGAGAGTAATAGACACTGGGGCTAAAAAATGTATTACAGTATATTGTCTCTTTTTCTTGAGATTCAAGAATTAACACATAACATGTAAAATTAAACTCTTTGGAAGTCCGTTGGCATAGGAAGGAAGTTTAGAGTTTTAAATATGGGGTGTTATATATATACTATCCCTTGTATTTTGAAAGGCACTCGAACTTCAGCAGTCATGAAATTTAATGAAAAAACATTGGCCTGGAAGTCAGGAGCCTCAGCTTCTCGTCCTCATGCCTCTGTCAGTAATTGGCTTTCTGTTAATGGACATATGACTTCTCCCTCTGCGTTCTAGTTTCCTTATGTGTAAAAACATGAAATTGGACTAGGTGATTACTCAATCCTCTCATCCTCTGAAACGAATAAATCACGAAGCCCTTGCTTCTGAATTCAGTCTTGCTAGGATTCCTCATGTGTCTTAGTGTAGTTTTGATGGGAACATATGACAAACACATTTTACAGAACCATTAGTACACCAATGTGCCCTATTTGAAATGCATAATAAAACCTGTTCTAAATAATAGCTATGTGGCATGGAGTTTAAAGAGTTTGTGACTATCTTTCTTTTTTCCTATTCTCTAGGGCAAAGGGACTGAGGGGCGGGGCGGGATTTGCAAAAATTAGAACACAAAAGCAACATTTTTATATCTGAGAAAATGAATACTTCCTAATCAGTGCTTTTTGTGGAGGCGAGGTGGGAGGTGAGGGATTGCACTCATAAAGATTAGTCATAAATACGAATACTGTCTGGAGCCAGTGAAAGGAGAAGTAACTAACTCCTTCTGTTACTCTCCCACTCCCTCTTCTAATGTGCTACCTCTATCTTCTTCACAAGTCCGGAGGCAGTGTTCCTTCCAAGCAACGACCTGCCTAACCAGTTCATTGGAATGTCTTTCTACAGACTGCCTCCTCATTCAGATTTGGATGAAAATGAATATCTCTAAAAGCATGAATCATGTTTTTGTTTAAAAAAAACAAAAACAAAAACAAAACAAACAACAACAACAAAAAACACCATTAAATGTACACACAAAATCTTTTCTTTGGTTAAAAAAAAAAAAAAATGCACGAGCAAATCTACCTACCCCACCTTGAAATAACAAACAACCCATAAAAGCAATTAGGACAGCAGTAGCCTTACATCTTTTAAGAGAAGACTTTTTTTTTTTTGGTTGCATTTGTTTTTTGGGGTGACAAGAATTAAACTCTCTTGATGTAATCTTTCCTCCTTATCATATGCATACCTTCTCAATCCCTTATCCTGCAGCCTGGGGGTGATTTTATGAAAATATTAAGTATACGTTATTTTTGCTGATATTTTTAAATTAACAAATAGTTCAACATAAAGCAAGGTATAAATTACAGATTGGCACAAACCTTTCCATATAACAAATCTTGCTTTCATACAAACATATAAAAAGGTCTTAATCTATGGGAAGAATTTAATAATTATGGAGTATATACTTCAAAACTTTCATTGTATAATAGACAACTTTCATTGTATCTTAACAATTACAGAGATGTTCGTGAAGTTTTTTTTTTTTTTTTTTTTTCCTTTCCTGACCAGTTGCCCATCTAGACCCACCAAAACCCCCGAGTGGTAATGATACATAACATTCTCTTATTCTGATTGTGTACGGTTACTAACTAAATAGAAATACTTTGTGACTTGAGTTCAGTGGGGAAAAAAAGGTAAAAGTGCCAATCTCTTAATTCATGCAGTGGAAATGATATGCTATTCCTAGTGTTATAGAAATTGAATTCCTGGCTTTATCTGGTGGAAGTCTAAATGGTGAAGGATAAAATAGGCATTTTGTTTGCTGGTTCCCAGAATCATTTGAGATTTGGCAAATTTTGTTTTAATTTCTAATTCCTCCTCTGTAACAATTTGATGAAATTAGCCCTTATTCATCTAACAAGGAGTTCAGTTAAAGAGTAGCTCATGGTTGGAAAACCATGAGTCTTAATTTTTACCACGTAGAGTCTAGGGAACTCAATTGTCTGATAGGCAATAGAAACAAGCTGTTATGACTGAATAACAAGAGGAAAAAATTATTGGTTCAAACATCCCTATAGACTGTACCATCTACATACAAATAGACTATTGTACAGAGAGGAGGATCCTAATTTAGAAGCTTGGGAACATAATTTTTGGTGATGAATTCTATGCCATTTAGCCAAGTGATCTGATAAATGTCACTAACTCTCTCTAGTTTCAGTTTCTTCACTTACAAAATAATCTAGAGGACTGATATTCAAATGTAGATATTTTGTAGCTAGACTTAGATATCAAGGGTTTTCTAGAATAACCTATAAGATTTCAACCTTGTGTAGTATGCCAACAAATAAAACAAATCAAGTAGTATTTTATTAATAGAGAGCTATTTCAAGGATTCAGTACTTTAGGCTCTGTGTTCAAATATCCTGGGTATATGAATAACTAACCTTCTCTGAGCTTTAGGTTTTTTTCTTTTATAAATGAGGATAAACATGAATGATTATTGTAAAAATGAAATGAGATAGTAAATATAAAGAGATTATCACAATAGCATTGTTCAATAAATGTTGGCTTTTTTAATATTTACTTTTTTATTAGGTCAATCATGGAACACAAAGGGTTGTTTAAATAAACACAATTTAAGGGTTGGTTTTGTATAGAAGTTACAGTGTTTTACCAGGCTCAAGATCCATTTCTTTTTTATTTTGGTAGCGGTATTATATTCATTATTATGTGATTCTTTGAATTACAAAGATTATAAGTAGTTGCACATTATTTTTAAAAACTGTCTTTGCAACCTCTGGATAATTGTTCAAACTGCTCCAAAATCCTGAAAGACCAATAGTAAAATTAAAAAAAAAAATAAAACACTATAGCAAACAATTGTTTTTATTCCTTATCATAAACAATAAACAATTCTGACCAAAAAATCCCAAACTTATCATACACACTAAAACTACCTATGATATAATAGCACTTACTCTGCAATAAGGGTTGACTTGTGATCGAATAGTTGACATTTGGTTGTGAGAAGGGCAGGTACTGGAAATTTTTTGGCAATGGCATATGGATTCCGTAGTGAGAATTTATGTATAGATTCAAGTACATATAATGGATAAAGTGTAGACCTGAAAAAACACACAGATGTACAACTTCCATTTTTACAAGAAGGTATTGATATGGACATAGAGATGGCCAGAGAAGCTTCATTCCATGGTCAGCACAAAAAGCAAGTTAATTTGGCTATAGAAGCTTTATTCATAGCCCATGTCTACTATTTAGTGATATGGCAAGTTACTTCAGGTCCCTATGCTTCTTCCTTCATTTATGAAATGTAACTTCCTCGTAGGTTACTGTGAGTATTACATCATACCATGTAAATAAAGCACTAAGAATCATGCATAGCCAAAACCTTGATTCTATGAAATAATCAAGTGAAAAAGAGTAAAAATTTATTGTGGATAAAGAGGAAAGTAAAATTTTATTTCCTTAACTGTTATCTCTAGTTGTCCGTTAAGAATATTGGATATGTTATGGATGTTGTTTTCTATTTGTGTATTTTTGTTGTGATTTATGTCTGACAAACCAGATCTATTGTCTACATGGATTAGAGATTGTATGCCCAGTGGATGTAGGAGCTATGTTTGATACTTCCTTGGTAATCTCCCACTTAGTTGGTATTCATTTGAAGCGTAATAATTTGTTTAGAATTAATCAAATTGATAAAATAATATGGTCTCTGAATAAAAATGTGATTATAATAAACAGTATATACCAGAAGTAGTTTATATACCCTATTAGGGAACATCAAAAGGAAATAAAACTTTTTAAATGACTAAACTTATTTAGACATCAAATATGTTATCCTTCAAAGTGGCCACCTTGGGCAATTCAGTTGCTGCACTTCTCATCACTCACCTTCAACTAAAGCTTGTCAGGAGCATAAAGAAATGTGTCCTTATTTTAATGCTATTTTTTTTTTTCTGAATTAGAATCATCTTGTCCAATTTGATCACTCACTTTCTACACTAAATTTGGCAGTATTGAATACATTTTTGATTATTTTTTTAATGTCCCCCAAATTTCAATCATTGATTATATTCCAATAATGAGTCACAAACTGATTAATAAATTACAACAGATTGTTCACCAGGCTCAAAGCTCCATGAAAGTGGGAATCATTGTTTTCTTTTCTGTAAAATACATTACCAATCCTGGCTTCAGTTAGGGCTCAACAAATCTTTATTGAATGGTTTGGAGATAGTGCATTTCTTTGAATTGCTGCTCCTTAAGGAAGTGGTGCAACCTGAGTCTTCTGAGGGCCCCATAGAACCTATGGAGACTGCATAGTAAGTGGTCCTTAAATTCTCTGTTAATTTAAAATTGGGTTGGTTCTAAAGTTGAAGGTATCATGCTACCTGATATCAAACTATACTATAAGGCTCTATTAATCAAAACAGTATGGTACTGGAATAAAAACAGGCACATAGATCAATGGAACAGAATACAGAGCCCAGAAATAAACCCATGCCTATACAATTAATCTATGACAAAGGAGGCAAGAATATATAATGGGGTAAAGACAGTCTCTTCAATAAATAGCTCTAGAAAAGCTGGACAGATACATGCGAAAAAAAAAAAAAAAAGAACTGAGACCATTTTCTTACACCATATACAAGAATAAACTCAAAATGGATTAAAGACTTAAATGGATTAAAAGACTTAAGATCCGAAACCATAAAACTCCTAGAAGAAAACAGGCAATAAACATTTTGACATTGCTCTTAGTAATATTTTTTTTGGACATACATCCTCAGGCAAGGGAAACAAAAGAAAAAATAAACAAATGAGACTATATATCAAACTAAAAATTTTTTGCACAGCAAAGGAAACCATCAACAAAATGGAAAGGCAACCTACAGAATAGAAGATATCTGCCAACAATACATCTGATAAGGGGTTAATATCCAAAATATATAAAGAACTCATGCAACGTAACACCAAAAAACCAATTCAATTAAAAAAATGGGAGGATCAGAATAGACATTTCTCTAAAGAAGACATACAGATGGCCAAATAGACATATAAAAAATGCTCAATATCACTAATCCTTAGAGAAATGCAAATTAAAACCATGGTGAGGTATCAACTCACACCTATTGGAATGGGCATGATCAATAAATCAACAAATATCAAATGTCGGCAAAGATATGGAGAAAAGAGAACCCTCATGCACCATTGGTGAGATTGGTCTAGCCACCATGGAAAACAGTATGGCGGTTCCTCAGGAAATTAAAAATAGAACTACCTTATGACCCAGCAATTCCACTTCTAGATATTTATCTGAAGAAATCTAAACCGCTAATTTGAAAAGATATATGCATTCCTATTTTCACTGCAGAGCTATTTATAGTAGCCGAGATATGCAAGCAACCTAAGTGTCCATCAATAGACGATTGGATAAAGAAATGATACATATATAAAATGGAATATTACTCGGCCATAAGAAGAATGAAATCTTACCATTTGTGACAACATGGATAGACCTATAGGATATTATGCTAAGAGATGTAAGATAGAGAAAGACAAATACCATGTGATCTCACTTATATGTGGAATCTAAAAAGTAAAATAAACTAATAAAAGAGAAACAAACTCATAGATACCAGAGGACAAAATGATGGTTACCAGATGGGAAGCTGTTTAAAAAAAGGTCAAGGGATCAATAAGTATAAATTGACAGTCATAAAATAATCATGGGGATATACAGTACAAAATAGAGAATATAGTCAATAATATTGTAATAATTATGTATGGTGCCAGGTGGATGGATATTAGACTTATTAGGGAGATCAGTTTGTAAGTTATATAAATGTCTAACCATTATGTTGTATACCTAAAACTAATATAATATTGACTGTCAACTATAATTGAAAAACAAATGCTCTTAGCCATATGGCTACTATCTTTCAGCTTCATTTCTCCACCTACCCACATTAGTTCCTGGCCTACCCTTGGCTCCTTAACATAAGGTTTTATTTTTAATACTGTTTTCATTGCCTAAAATGGCTTTCCTTTTCTTACTTTACCTAGCAAGTTTTTAAAAATAAAATTTGTTTACTGAGACGATTTGAAGTTTATTATATAAATCATTTTTTATTTTCTTTAAGCTTTTGTGTAGAAAGTTTTAAAATCCTATCGGCTTCTCAGAGTCAAAAGTATAGACTTAAAATTTTAGAGCTGATAAAAATTATTTACAAGTACTATAGTAATGAAGTCAAAGAGATCTTTATTTTTTTCTGAAAATAATTTTCCATCTTCATCAATCCACAGAGGAAACACGAATAGTTCCAATAAATTTGTTTTCTCCCTAATGCCATGGCTGGTACCTAATTAGCATACAGAAGAAAATATTACTACTATGACTGAAAACTAATCAATGATATCTATGATTCAGAATAAACTAAAGATTAGATGTTAAATGTTAAAAATAAAATAAAATAAAATTGGGTCAGTTCTACTTTGCCATCGTCTTGATGTACGTTTTAAAAACTAGACGTAAACCCTCCAACAATTTTCTTGCCATCGTGGTTGGATTTTTTTGCCATTCTCTTATGTTACCAATTGCATTTTTTGTTGATCTGAAATATGTAAATATTCACGTAAAATACTTCATTGACATCTATTCAGCAATTTGCAATAGAATTAAGTGACAGAAGTTTGGGCATTTAGGAATTATCAAAAGGGATAGTGCTGAGAAGCTCTTCTTCTTTCCTTTGAAAAACACTTTTCTCTGAGTTTATGCAAATTTGAAGAGGCTAATCCAAGTCATCTCTGAAGATTAGGCAGTACAAAATGTTTAATGTAGGTTTTCTCTTGAAATGAATCAGTCACTTCCACCAAATAGATCATGTTTTATGTCAGCGGTTTTATTTGAATGAATCAAAACTAATCGCAGTAAGAATTTAGAAAATGATACCTAGCATCAAAAACAAACAAATAAACAAAATATCTTCTGTCTGAATAACTTTCTGCAATTTAAAAAAGCTGTTTCACATCTGTTATCACCTTCGATCTTCACAACAATGTGCAATGCATATCTCATGCCATTGTAAGTACATTAACTGGATTTTTTGTGTAATTAAATGTTATTAGAAGACGTTTAATTTTATTAGTGTGCAAGTTAGTATGTATGACTAAATAAAAGGCACTCATAATTTTTATACTGTTAAACAATTGAAAACATGGTTCCTGTTCTGGAGCTCCAAGTTGAAAGTATAGGATCTCAAAGAACCATGTTCTTTAACATTGTGTCATACTCTACCTGCAGGTGACATTTATAGTAAAGATAACTGTGAAATTGGCCTGATTGACCTTGAAGAAAACCTCACTTTTTAAAAATTATTCATGATTGTCTTCTTTTTAATAATATTAGAAATTCTTTTTTGAACCTCCTGAGTTGAATATTTGGGCATACTCCCTAGTATCAGTAGTACTTAGGATTGAATAAAGGTTTGTTTGGTTGATTGCTTCGTTATCAGTGATATCTTGGCTCTCATTCAACTAAGGCAGAAAATGTCATGAAATGTCCGTTAATGTCAATCAATAGGTTAGTTCTTATCAACATTTAAAAAATTCATTGATTGATTCACTTATTTTTAAAATCTGTTGAAACCTTTTCTGTACAAGATGCTGTTTAATATTTGTGTGCTCAATCTCAACATTTTAGTTGGGATATTATCCTTAGTAGGATTTATAATATGTCAGAAACCTTGTTTGTTGAGCATGGGAAAGTGATAAATTGTGTTTTTGTTTACATGGCTAATTGCAAGGGTTTGGAAACACTCCTTTGATGTACTAAGAGCAGCTAATGAAGACAGTTAAATAAACAAATGAATCTAGGAGTTCATATAGACATAGTCTGTTAATTTGCTTCTTATCTCTGACCCAAACATTTAGGTCTCTCTTCCAAAGTGGAACATCAATTTTGAATTTAATGAAAAACCAGCTTGAGACCATTTAGTAGCTAATTTTTTTTTTTTTTTAATCAATATGGAAACTGAAGCTCAGAGAATTGAAGTAACAAGCCCCAAATTACCCAGCCAGTTGGTGAAGGAGTCAGGCTAGAATCCAGGTTTCCTGATTGTATCCATTACACAATGAGACTTCTTTTAAAAAATTAAGTTCATATCTAATATCTTTTGAAACTAACTCTGTATTCCACCAATCAACATATACTGACTTAAGACTGTCATACTTTTTTTTTTTTTTGGCTAATGTTAAATAGCTGCTCTTGCATTGTCATTTTGCCTAATGCAGCTCATATTTACTTGGAGAAAGTATCAAGACTTTTCCTCTAATGTGTTTGGTGTTTACTCAATGCCAAGTTTAGTGCCTAGACTATCATGTTTGAAAAAAGGGCAGATTGAATTTCTATGTCATTTTCAAGAATTGTACTCTAAGAGCATGCCACCCCCAGTCCCCAGATAATCTAGTCTTGCAGCCTTGGTGGTGTAATGAATTAGTCCTGCATGAGTCTGCTACTTCTGGAGAGCTAAGCAGGGGATCAAATCCTCCCTTTGTAGTGAGACAAGCTGCTGGAGAAGTGATTGATATTGCTACAGAAGTCTCACTTCAAGGAAGAAATAAGCAGATAAGTGGCGTAATAAGTAGATAATACTACTGCTTTTCACTTAGTGTCTTTTATCTGAGCATCTGAAGGCAGCTGTATCTTCAAACCTCAAGGCCCCTCAGTGTAAAGAGAGAATGGGGTTTCTCTTTTTACTAGGCGGCCTCCTCCATGATCAATAAATCAGTGAAAAAGCTTCCAAAGAAAGACCAGTGGTAAAGTTTTTTTTTCTTTTTCTGGGACTCTAAGCCACCAGGATATGAAGAAATCACCCTGAAAGTTATCTCGATCTTGATGCAATGTTCCATATGCACTTTCCCCTATAATGTTTGAATCTGTAAAAAGAAACTCTTACTGTACCAACTAAGATATTTACTGTATTTTTTAATCCCTTCCGATCTTGTCAGGCTCGCTCACTCCCTTTGAGTAATTCTCATCTTGCATTTATTTTACTCCTCAAAAATTTCCTTTGTAAGTCTTATTTTAGGTCAAAGTCCTTAGACAGTAAATCTTTCAGACAGCTTCAGGCCATTTTGGCTCCAAGAAACCATTGTGAAGTGAAACTGTATTTAATAAGGTTGATGGATCCAGTTAGAGATCTCTTTGAGTATGCCTTCATTAATTTTGTACACATCTTGTTAATTCAAAGAGGGTAAGTTGCCAAGCCAAAATTGTTTCCTTTTAGCAGACCATGACTCAAAATTTAGAAGCCAATTCCTAAGTACCATTAGAGAACAACACTGGCTGCCACATGTTTTTGTCAGTAACTTTGTTCCTTATTTAACAAAGACTAGAATAATTTTCTAGACATTAAACCACCAAATGTAAACACTAAGTGACATTAAAAATGTTGTTGAATTCTCCTGTCCATCTCTGCCCTCTCTTTTGTTGTTAGTTTAACTATGTTGTATATATATATGTGTTTGGGGGGGGTGTATTATTTTTATTTTTTTCTTTAATCATAGAAATGTTAGGTTTAGGAGAGATCCTAAAGGTCATCAGATCTAACCATCTAATCAGTCTGGCCTTTAGTTCCATAATTACAATATGTAAGTAACTCACACAACCTTAGGAGGGAAAAAGAACACAGATTCATACAATCTGTGTTCCCTGAAGATCAGAAAAATATCACTAGATATGTAAAAAAACAAACAAACAAACAAAAAAACCCACTTAATTACTTAATTCATAGGTAGTTGTTTCAGGTTTTATGGTTTGTCTAAAGACAAGTTTGCTTTCTTTTAACAAACAGCATTTCCTTTAAAACAAATTTCATATTTCGCAGTAGATAGAAAAGAACTGTATATACTTAATAGTGCCTCTACAGCCATCTTTCATTGTGAGTAAATACTTTTGTGAGCTGATAGTTCTCAAGTTGCTATAATGAAAGATAAAAAGTGAAAGAAATTGTGTATACATGTGTGTGTGTTTGATGGGAAGGGATATGATAAGGAGAACACACAGATACTACATATATCACTGTTTTAGCAATCTCAACATACTATCGATTATTCTAATCTCTTCTTCTCTTCCACTTTATACGAACTTTATAGTTCGTAAAATACTTTATCTTATTCGACAATCTTTGAAAGTAGCTAACACTTTTTTCGCACTTATTTTACAGTTACCTTGAAAGTGAGGCGATGTAGTTGGTGGTATCGTCATTTAATAAAAGTGAAAATGGAGTTTCATGTTTTCCCCAATCCCACAGACTTAGTAACTGTCAGGACCAGAGCTTTAAGGCAGTCCTTTTGACTTGAAGCTACTGTTCTCCAAGCCAAGTTCAAAATGCTTCCAAATATAGTGTCAGATATAACAGCAGTCTGTTATTATGAAGTGCTGTACAAAATATTAGTAAATACCATCATCAGATATATCCCCAAGACCCAGGAACTCCAAAGGCCATTTTGGATACAAGTCTACACCCTATCAAAATGAAATCAAGTTAAAAACAACATATAAATTAGTCATTTACCATGAACTGGGTCTATTTGATTTAACTTAATAGGCAGATAAGGTTTTTTAAGACTCCAAACTCATTCTCCCCCAAGTTAGTTTTATTTTCTTTTATTACCCCAAACATAGAGGAAGCTGCTCCTCTTGCTAGATTTAAATTCTAGCCTTTCAATGTAACGGTCAGAACTATCTTCTACACAACTACCTAGATCTTAATGTCATTTTTTCCTCTCCTTGTTTCTACTTGCTTTTTTCTTTCTATTTTGGGGGATGTTCTCTTTACTTTATGCTTTTGTAAGGTATCTTCCAATAAACTTGGGTATCCATTATACTTCTTTGAGTGTATGAAGCACCTTGGTATCAGTTTTTAGTGATATCCAACTTTTCCTTTCTCATTTAATTTACGTATTTCTTTTACCTTTTCAAGGGCCTAGATTCAGATCTGAAAACTTTTCACCGGAGAGAAATAAACGTTAGAATTTACTAATACCTTAATAGTTTATTAGAAAACCTGTCCTAGCAATCAAAACTTAACAGATTTCATAGAAGATGAGGTGGCTCAATGGGATGCATGAGATGCCATTCTGGTATTCTTGGAATATAAACCTTGGCGACATGTGTAAATGTGTATTTCTCTTAGTTAAACGCAATGGGTAATACAGTCCTTCCAAATAAAGATACAATACTAAGAATGAGGAGAACTACTTCATATTCAAAAAATAGTTGCAAAGCACTGGAATATTTATTATCCACTTTTGGATTTTATATTGTTTGTCTCTAAAATGAAAGTGTTTGGTTATATGATTTCTAAAGTCTCTTAATGATGTAGTATTCTTTAATTCTATTTTTGCCAGTACTTAGAATTACTGCTCTTATTATCATCACTATAAGCCAGGCATTCTCTTTCATCCCTTTTCTTTAAAATACCATATTTTTCTCCAGAGAAAATGGTAAGCCCTTTCTTTTTCCTTGCTGTTTTTGCTGGGGCACAAGAAGGGAAAATGACACTATCTTTATGAATATTTTCATTTATAGTCTTAGGAAATAGTGGGAAAAGCATTTATAAATAAATGCTTAGTTGGTTGCTGACTACTGAGACTTATAGTTTCATAGAAGAGCAATGTTGAAGAAATGAGTCCTTGTGTTTGAATTCCTAAATTTTCCTGAGAACATAGGCCAGACCCTGCTGGGTTAGAGTCCTCCAAGGCTATGGATCTAAATGTAAATGTCAGCCCCAGATGGGCAGAACATTGAAGTCTCTAATTAGCCTTACAGGTCACTCTTTAAGGAAACAAGGATATAGCATCCAGCGGTTTAAATAGACATTCTATGCATTGTTTGCTGAAGGTCAGAGGGCAAACGCTGTTGTGACAGTTGGATGCACTTGGCAGGCACACATCTCTGGGGAGGATGAGACAGAGAATAGCAGTTGATGTTGATCTTTGGTGATAGCAATGGCAGAAGACAGTCCCTTGAATTCTAGGGTCTTTTTAATGTTTCAGTTCATACAAAGGTTTTCTATTTTTAATCCAAGAAGTTAGAAAAATTGAATCATAGGAGATAAGAGGTGATCTACCTCAGACCTTTATCTTCGGGGAAGTTAAGTCATAAATTATAAATCATTAAGGCTTAATTACCTTAAGTATGAAAAAGATAGAGAATTCAAGTTCACCACAGTCTAGTCTTATTCCAATATATCTTTTCTGCTCCTTCCATCTCCCATATCCACCTCCCATGCTCACCTAACTTCACCTCTTTGTTCTAAATACATAATTTCATCTCTCTGTCTTTCGGTCCATGCTGTCGTTTTATATTAGGAATGTTTTCCTCTTCCTCTTCTTCTTCCAAAATCCTTCTCAACCATAAAGACTCGGCTCCTTATGTCCTCATGGGAAATTATCACTCCTTCCCTTTCTATAGAACTGTTACTTGTAACACTTATCATTTATTTTAGTTACTATTTTATATATATTTCATCTTGATGGTAAATGTATTAGTTTTTTTCTAAATATGTCTCTTCCACTAGAACAGCAAGTCAGAGGATACATACTGAATATGTATGTGTGCAGATGTATGTGTAAAAAGAAATAAAATGCTCTCTAATCAATGGTCTCATATCTTCTAGCATTAACATATCCCAAATGAATCTATGATTTGACCTTGAAACAAAATCAAATCAATTAATTTTTAATCAGCTACTATTTACTTTAGCCTTGGTTTTCATTTTTCTGTCTGTACTCCCAGTTAGGAAGAGAGAAGAGGTAAAACTCAAAAATGACAACTAGGCCAGTGATGAGAACCAATAAGCATTTTTGACCTGTCCCTCCTTAGAGTAAAATGGAGATCAAAATGAAAGTGGTCTGATGTTTGAGGATTGTGCATGAGTTTTAAGTTTACCTAGTTTTCTAGCTATTGACCATGACTAAGATTTTATTATGGTTGCTATATAAAAATTGTTAAAGATGTGGACCATTGAAAGAATGAGATGAAGGAGAAGAAACTAAATGTATCTTTTAAGGAAATGCTCAAACTGAAACATCTGAGCTCTGGTTTGGTCATAATTTAACTCACAGATTCAGGATATATGTCATTGACTCAGCCCTTAGACACTGAAGCTTAAACAACTTACCCTGCAGAGAATCTATACAAATTGCAAAACCTAGTGAAAAAAACGGAACAATTAAAGAAGATTGCATAAATACTCGATTAAAAAAGTAATATACCCATTTGATTCACTTAGCAACTGAGTTAACAAATAATTCTTCAGTTTTATTTTCCTTTTGTTGGATCCAGCTGCTCCACAGCATGTGTTTGTGTTCAGATTTTTTGCCACATGTTTTTTTTCTGTGATTTGAACACAACTGTCTATATTGGTTTCCATCTGAAGAAATGATTTCTTCATTGTTATTAGGAAGCTATAATACTTAGTTTCCCATTACTTTTAAGCAACATATATTTTAATCCTAAAGTAAATTTCAGTCTTTGGTGGAAATTATCTATATTTTTTAGGTGCAGCACTCCTCTTGAGCTTTTTTTTTAATCTCTTTGTGATAACTGTTGCAGAGTAGTCCAGTTAATGATCGATACAGATAATGTTTTCTCACTAAATCAAACTAGTGGCCTCTGTAGGCCAGAAGATCTGGCTTAACCACTCAGGTCAGAGAGGCACACCTACTTGGTTGCACCACTTTTTAATCGAGTTGCAAATCAGGCTTGGGAAGCTGGAACTAAGTCAGTTTATTGTACCTCTAATAGTAGAAAGATCAGGAGATCAACATTAAGGGGGGAAAAGCTACTAAAGGGAAAAGAATATCTTTGGGAGTCATTTGTGGCCACAGGATCTTTTATTTCTCCTGTAGACCATGCAAACAAATTGACTTGCTCTGAGATTGAATTCCTCCCCATTGTTGGGGTGTGAGAAGGTAATCTCTTCTGTGACAGGGCAACTGTGTGGCACAGGACAGTGTGCCGCCTTAACCATAGTTTATGTGTGAACTTGAATGTAACATTTAACTCTTCTGTAACCTGATTTCTTTATCTGAGAATTGGGGATAATAAGGCCATGCCTGCTTTACAGACTTATCTTGCATATCTAACCAGAATAGTCATCTAGCAAACAGGATTTGAGTGCCTATTCTGCACACTTTCTAAATGCAGGAAGTACAGAACTAATTTGAGAGTCACCCTTGCCCTCAAACTCATATTTCAGTGTG
The DNA here is from genome assembly GCF_000151845.1 of Pteropus vampyrus. Taxonomy (NCBI): domain Eukaryota; kingdom Metazoa; phylum Chordata; class Mammalia; order Chiroptera; family Pteropodidae; genus Pteropus; species Pteropus vampyrus. Next base: position 5,158,192 of record NW_011888795.1, on the reverse strand, counting down.
GGATTCATGAAAACAGAATTAAAAAGTAATGAGATAAGATCTATAATGATATAGGTATCCCCAGGATTAGATAAAAATGTAGAGGCAAAAGCAATTGGCTGCCTAGGGAAGACAAAAATTGATTCACAGATGTTAGCACAATAGTAGATACATAACAGACACTCAAAGGTTGACTAAAATGGAGTTAATAAGTTATATGGATGTTGAAGAACATATTTGAGTTTGCCTGTCAGAGAGATTGGAGGAACCAGTGTGTACAAGGCTGCAAAATTATGAAATATAAACTATATATGCTCTTAAGCTGCAATTCACGACATATATGCTAATGTTCTTGTTATTAGCTCCAAACTATTGCAGCCCTCTTTGCCCATGAATAGGACTTTTTCGGTAAAAGTACTTTATTAAGACTCCTAGATGGAAGAATAAAATATTTTAAAATTAGAATCATTCATGGAGTTCTTACCACAGCATCGGCATGTGCTCTTGAATTTGAATTTGGTTTTCCATTTCGGTAAACAGTCCTCAGGTTTCATCTTCAAACCTTACTTTGTAGGCCCTGATTTCTCATTCTATCTATGGATGCTTCACTCTCTTCTCTATTCAGGACGAAAATGTTACCAAGGAGCCATTTATTTTTATATTGTATTATTTTTGTGGGCCAAGGCCCCCTAACTCCATCCTTAGAATGAGTGGAAATGGTTTCCAGAAATAGGTCTTTTTTCTCCCAAGGCCTGTTGTCACAGAGAGAAGACACTGGAACTCTCTCAGAGTCTGAATTAAAGGAGGTAAAATGTGATATTTTTCCCCTGGAGTTCATCTAGGACTCTAAAATAAATACTCCTCCTTTTTATTTTGCCTAGGGACTATTTTTTTTGGTGGAAAGGGAAAAGAAGATTTTGTGAGAAAGTAAGCTGAGTTTCCCTAAGGAAGAATGAGGCATCACTTGCCCAACCAATTATTCATGCTGAGAAGAGAAAAGTTGAGGAACTAAAAGTAAAGCCTAAAATTTCCAGAACTACAAGCTTGGTAGAAATCAACTGGTGTATAAAATCAATTGCCTCACAGGCTCTTTAGAAAGAAGATAACACAAGGAAAAGATATGAGATATAAAGTTGATAGGGATGTTGTCTGCCTTCATCAATAGCTAAATTCAGATCATGTTTAAATAGACACACATGAACTCTGAGGAGACTCAAATCCCAGTAATATAGGATGCCAAATATATAATGAAAATAAGTCCAATGAATAGATTGGAAAGCTGCAAGATGGAAGGGAAGTGTCCTGTTCCAAGTAATATAATTATTTATAGCAAAGTCAGAACTTAACTTGAAGTCTTTGACTCTTGGAACACGCATGATCCTTAAAGGCAAGATTAGTTGTCTTTCCTATGGTATTCAATAGGGTAAATTACTTAAAAGCTGGTATTGTATTGGAATATGTCCTAGTATGGAACCAGAAGGAAAGGTAATGTGTTATGCAATTAGCTTGAGTTATTACTTGTTCATTATCTATCCATTCAACAAAAAGGACTAACTCCAAAATCATGAAGGTGAGAACTGGACCCCAGGTTTCTATATGGATTCCAGGGTTCCTTCCACTACTTCAAGCTGGCAATTGACTATTGTCTATGAATGCCTACTATGGCAACACGATTTGGAGGATATGGCAGTAAGTGAGAAGGAAAGAAATTAAATATAGTTTTAATCTAACTATCTAATGAAATACTAGATGATTGAGTGTTTAAAAAAATAAGAATTTATAGAAGATATTTAGTAGCCATGTCCAGAACTACAGATATAAATAAAGAAAATGATAAAAGGGCACTGAAATCTATTTAAAACCTATCATAAACTAATTACTGCTATAGGCTTGGTTAAGAAGTTAAATGTTTAACATGGGGTGACATTTTGATTTGACAGATGAAAATTTAAAGAAGCAAACACACCTGTTTTCAAATACAAGTTGGTTTGATTTAAAGACCTGCTCTTTCCAAAGTAGATTCATCAGTGGGGATGGAGATGAATATGATCACCCTGATGAATAACGTATAATAGCAATAGGAGAAAGTTAATTTTGTGTGAGTTTTTACTCTAAAATATTGAAAATCTTTTACATAATAGTGGCTGTAATGATGTTGTGGTAGAGTAAGCTCTGGTTTACATTGTTGGTCTAAACAGAAAGTGGTATAATACCTGAAAATCAGTTTAGTAGTATCTATTGGCCTTTAAATTATTTTTATCTTTTAATTGAATGATTCAGCTTTGGTTTATGTATTTTAATTAATAGTGTAGTACTTTTTGCTTTAAAGTTATAATGTAAAAAAAAAAAAATAGAAGCAGAGGGTCGAGATGGCAAAATTATAACTAAACTACAGAAAAACTGTCATTGAGAACTGCCTAAAGTCTAGCTGAACAGAATTCCCATAACTAAGGAAATATAGAGGAAGCCACATGGAGACAGGTGAGAAGAGTGGAGATGAGGAAGGGGCTAATGTCACATTCATATGTGATAGTTGAGAATCGGGAGGCTTATCTCGGCCTCAAAGTTTCCACCTGAGGAGCGAGGAGTCCCAGCCCCACAGCAAGACCCCATGCCCAGGGTTCCAATGCCAGGGAGAGAAGTCCCCATAACTTCTGGCTGTGAAAACCATTGTGGCTGAGTGAGACAGAGGGCAGCCAGAGTCCCAGATGTTTCACTTAAAGAGCCCATACATGGACTTACTAACAGGCTTACTTACTCTGACCTGTAGTGCTGGGGCAACAGCTTGAAAGACAGTAGGGACATACAAGGACGAACTAAATTGTCTAGCCTCAGGGTGAGGGCTAGAGGGGTAGCTTTCTCCCAGACAGAAGTGCTGGAAGAAACCACTGTCCTATGGTGAACCCTCCCCAGACCCAGCGTGCACATGCAGGTGGGCACCCTATATGAGTCTCTATCAACTTGGCTGATATGATTAGTCCTATCCTGGTGATTTCCTGTGACTCTGCCTATCCAGTGGCATTTCCATATAAACAGCCTGTCTTGGTTAATGTGGTGGACTTTTCTAAAATCTCTCAAAGGTTTCCAAGCCCAAACAAGCAGCATCTGGCCTCAGCTATATATCTTGCTAAGCTGTCCTAAGCCGCACACTAGTGGCAGCCGGCCCCGGCTGGCATCTTAACCTCTCCCAGGTACCTCCAAGCCCAGCATAAGTAGAAACTATCTGCAGGTGACTTCGTAGCTCATACCAAGTGGCCCTAGGCAGGACACAGGCAGCGGCTTACCTTGACCAGCAACAGAGCCCTTCCTGAGAGGCCCCAGAACCAACATACTCAGTGTCCAGTTTCAGATCATAGCAGAGCACCACCTAACCACCTCCACAAATGACACACCCAAAGGGCAGATTTGGAATGCACCAGAGCCCCACTAAAGCAAGTCCTGCTCTGTAGGGTTAACCCCTGCACAGCAGCTCTTCCATTGTAGTCACGACCAGTCCTCACAACCAATTATCTTGTGGGTCAATTCCTCCCATTGGCATGCCAACAGCAATCAAGGCTCAACTACAACAGAAGGATGCACACAACCCAACAAGGAACACACCTGGAACACCCAGCTCAGGTGATTGGGGAGATTGTGCCACTGAGCTCCATAGGACACCTATGACATAAGGCCACTCTACTAAGACTGAGAGCCATAACAGCTCTACCTAATACATAGAAACAAACACAGGAAAAGAGACAAAGAAACATGTCTCCTGTAAAAGAACAAAACAAAGCTTCAAAGGAAAACTAAAAATAGAGACAAGCAATCTACCAGATGTAGAGTTCAAAACATGAGTTATAAAGATGCTCAATGATCTCAGTGAGAACTTCAAGAGATAGGAAACATAAAAATGAAAATAGAAAATAGAAAAAAGAAACAGTCAGAAATGAAGAATACAATAATTGAAATGAAGAATATATTAGAGATAATCAACAGTAGATTAAATGAAGCAGAGAATCAAACCAGTGATTTGAGAGACAAGGTAACAGAAAACACCCAAACAGAACAGCAATAAGAAAAAATCTAAAAAAAATGAAGATAGTTTAAGAGGTTTCTGGGACAACATTGAGTATCAACATTCACATCATAGAAGTACCAGAAGAAGAGAGAGAGCACGGAATCAAAAGCCTATTTGAAGAAATAATGATGGAAAACCTACTGAAGGAAATAGATATACAAGCCTAGGAAGCACGGAGTCCCAAAGGCCTACACCAAGACACCTCATAATTAAAATGCCAAAGATTAAAGACAAAGAGAATCTTAAAAGCAGCAAGAGAAAAGGAGTTAGCTACCTGCAAGGGAGATCCCATAAGACCATAAGTGATGAAAAGCAAGGACCTACAACCAAGATTATTCTACCCAGCAAAGCAATCATTTAGAATCAAAGGACAGAGAGCTTCCCAGTCAAGAAAGAGGTAGAGGAATTTATTAATACCAAACCAGTATTATAAGAAATGTTAGAGGACTTCTTTAAGAAGAAGAAAAATATATGTATCAAAAATATTAATAATAAAGTGGCAATAACTACGTATCAATAATTAATTTAAATGTAAATGGATTAAATGCTCTAATCAAAACATAAAGGGTGGCTGAATGGTGCTGATAAGAAAACAAGACCCTTACATATGAAGCCTACAAGGGACTCACTTCAGATCAAAAGAAACACACAGACGAAGTAAAGGGATGGAGAAAAATATTTCATGAAAATGAAAATAATAAAAAAAAGTTGATGTAGCAATGCTCATACCAGACAAAACAGAGTTTAAAACAAAGGCAATAACAAGAGACAAAGAAGGACCCAGTTATCCCATTTCTAGGTATATATCCAAAGAAATCCAAAACACTATTTCTAAGGGACATGTGCATCCTATGTTCATTGCAGCATTGTTTACACTAGCCAAGGTATGCAGCAAACTAAGTGTCCATCAGTTGATGAATAAAGAAGTATATGTGTGTGTGTATGTATAC
>NW_011888795.1:5123001-5153153 GCF_000151845.1 Pteropus vampyrus | reverse complement strand
AATACCAAACCAGTATTATAAGAAATGTTAGAGGACTTCTTTAAGAAGAAGAAAAATATATGTATCAAAAATATTAATAATAAAGTGGCAATAACTACGTATCAATAATTAATTTAAATGTAAATGGATTAAATGCTCTAATCAAAACATAAAGGGTGGCTGAATGGTGCTGATAAGAAAACAAGACCCTTACATATGAAGCCTACAAGGGACTCACTTCAGATCAAAAGAAACACACAGACGAAGTAAAGGGATGGAGAAAAATATTTCATGAAAATGAAAATAATAAAAAAAAGTTGATGTAGCAATGCTCATACCAGACAAAACAGAGTTTAAAACAAAGGCAATAACAAGAGACAAAGAAGGACCCAGTTATCCCATTTCTAGGTATATATCCAAAGAAATCCAAAACACTATTTCTAAGGGACATGTGCATCCTATGTTCATTGCAGCATTGTTTACACTAGCCAAGGTATGCAGCAAACTAAGTGTCCATCAGTTGATGAATAAAGAAGTATATGTGTGTGTGTATGTATACATATATACATATACATATGTATATACATACATATGTATATGTATATATGTATACATATGTGTGTGTATATACATACACACATAATCAAATATTACTTAGCCATAAAAAAGGATGAAATCTTGCCATCTGCAACAATATGGTTGGAACTAGAGGGTAATATGCTGAGTGGAGTAAGTCAGACAGAGAAGAACAGATGCCGTATGATTTCACTTATGTGTGGAATCCAAAGAACAAAATAAATGAACAAACAGAACAGAAACAAACTCATAGATACAGAGAACATTTTGATGGTTGCCAGATGAGAGCGCTGATGGGGGGATGTGTGAAAAGCGGGAAAGAATTAAGAAGTATAAATTGGTAGTTACAAAATAGTCATGGGCATGTGAAGTATAGCATTGGGAATATAGTCAATAATATTGTGATAACTATGTATGGTGTCAGATGGGTACTAGATTTATTAGGGTGATCACTTCATAAGTTATATAAGTGTCTAATCAATGTATCATATACGTGAAACTAGTATAATGTATGTCAACTGTAACTGAAAAATAAAAAAATATTTAGAAAATAGAAGCAAATTGAATAGCCAATTAACGGGAAATGGCTAAATTAATTCAATAAGATTATGTGACAATTTTAAAACAGTGTTTAAAAAATATTTGTAATTACCTGAGTATGCTCTCATATTAACAGGTTAATTTTTAAAAATAGATATATGCATTTATTTATACTGACACACATATGTATATAATCAACAAAATATATCTTTCATATACATGATTATATGTACAGTTTGTAAAACACAATGTTTTACATTGTGTAGAATGTGTATCTCTAAAAGAGAATATACCAAAATTTTAACAGTGATTATCTCTAGCTTCTGAGATAAATGAAGTCATTTTTATATAATAAGGTAATCATTTTTATGTAATAAAGTAATCAGACTTTTTATTTCATTTATAGAATACTAAAAAGCAAATAAACTTGGAAAATTTATAACAAGTATGTCAGAGGGTTAATTTCTTAATAAAGAAAACACTGCTACTCCAATGGGGTAGGAATTAAGATGAAGGCAAGGAACATTAATAGATCATTTCAAGAATAAATGAAAAGGGCTAATACACATATTGAAATACATGTAATCTCAGTAGCAATCAAGAGAGTTCACATTACAAGAAGAATATTTTTATAAGATTGAAAAAGATAATCCTCAATACTGTGGTCCTCATCCTCACACAAATGCAATTTGATGTAGTCCTTTTAGAAAATAACTTGATTCTGTACCTAACAAGTGAGTTAAGTATATAACAGTTGACCCAGTATTTTTAGTTGCAGGAATACTTAACATAAGAAAGTGCTCATAATACTATGATAACTTTAAAAAATTATGTTGAGCGTAATCCTAATTTTGTTTATGGAATACATTTATAAACACAGGAGAAAGACCAGGGAAATTTTTAACAAGAATTTTCTCTCAATGGTGTGCTTGTAAATGACATTTATTTCTTATTTTGATTTTTCAGATTTTGCCTACAAGTATCAATTTATTTTTGTAATACATTTTTAAAATGTAAAACGAAAGGCAATGTGAGATGATCTTATCTCTGTATATTTGTACACCTATTTACTTGGACTGTTTTTGGAGCACTTCTAAAGTAAGGCAAAATCTCGATCTGGGAAAGTGTTTAAAATGCTATTGTCATCAGAATCATACAATGGAGTATCTAGTAAATGAGCTACAGGACTCCTATAGACATGATTGATGCCGAAGGGTAGATAAATATTGGTGGGAAGAGATATGAAGACACAATTGACCTATACAACACAGTGGTTTTTTTGGTGTGTGTGGATTTAGGGGCCAAAATATACAAGTTTCAATCTCAAATTCATAATTTAGTATTTATCTGCATCTCAGTTTCTTCACCTTCATCTGAAATAAGGATAAAAACAATACCAAAATCATAGATTTTTGTGAGAATTAAATGAGGTCGATATATAAAGTGCTTTGAAAACTACCTGACCCATAAGAAATACAAAAAGATATTATAAACCCTGTCCACCATTCTACCTTCTATTCAAAAGTTCTCAGTGTGTGTGTGTGTGTGTGTGTGTGTGTGTGTGTATTATATATATGATTACATATAAAATATATATACATAAATAATATATATACATATAATTACATATAAATAAATAATATATAAAATAATATATGTCTATATATATAATCTTGACTACAGCTGTAAGATTTAGACTAAACTCATCTCCCTTTCTATTCCTATAAGGCTTATTTATTAGAGCTTAGCTAGTAACCTGAAATGGATGTGACCTTATATCTTGCTTTGGGATTTAGCCTTAGACTAAAGAGAAAATTGACCTAGTGAATTAATTTAGTGGCCTTCAGAGCTTCTACAAATGCTAATTCTTCTCACCTATCTGAAGCAGGAGGAAAAAGAAATCACTTACCTTGGGAAAGATTAGAGCTTTGAAAGTTACTCAGGGTGTTCTGTTGATCATCCTTTAACTTTATGATAGCTAGCATTAAAATTATCTGATTTTGTCCTGCAGCAGCTGGAAAGTCCCAATATTTCTTAGCTTTCACACATGCTCTATTAAATTCAAAACTTTTTTGACTATTTCATGCTTATGATTTCCTTTTCTGACAAATAGTTATTGAGATTTTGAAGTACTGTGCTTGGATTGAAAGCTTCGTCTTTTCCTCGCTTCTATTTTAATTAGGTATTGTGCATTGATTCCTACAGGAAAGGCATCTGTGTCATAATAAATACTTTGGGTAAGAAATCTGCTATTCAACTTTCTAATTCTTTCTTATAGAATTAAACTGTCCAATTGAACTTACATTCATCAAGCTTTTATAGATATTTAATGTGATATAATAAACAGAAATATACTCCATTTTCAAAAGTTCATATCCTAGTAGGGGAGACAGACGATTATATGACTTTTTAGATTGTCAGGTAGTATTTTATTATTTTTTAAATATACATTCATATAAGAGAAGATTGAACTTCAACTGTAGAATTGAAGGGGCATTTGAAGAATCTGAAAATGTTTTATCAGATCAAGAGAATGAAGGCATTTTAAACTGAGGGACCAGATTGAGCAGAGGGACAGAAATGGTCATCAGGAGCCATGTAGCAAGCAGAATAAAACACAGGGAAGGTGAGGCTGAGAGGATATCTTGGCACTGGACAGCAAAGGGCCTCGAGCACCTGGGAAATAATTTTATCCCATTGGCATTGAGGTAGCCTGAGGAGCGGCATAATCAGAGTTGTTCTTTAGGAAAGATAAAGTGATGGTGAGGGGACTCCAGAGGGGAGCGGAGAAAGTGAAGACATTTCTGGTTATTCTTTTTTGTACCTCACTCAGGTAGACTTTGGGTTAAAGCATAGAAGAATTGATATGTTTAGAACCAGATACATGTTCTTTCTTGGAGCTTCAACTGCTACTGTAAAAATAAGTCACAAATACTGATTTACTTTAATAAATGACTACCCAATCCTAGCCAAATTTACCCAACCTTCTTCTAACTTCTCTTTTCTCTCCATTCAGTAGAACTAAGGTCTTCATGAGGGAAACACCTAAACCACTTATGTCCATTCTGTGGCTTCATGAAACCTAAGTATTTCCCTCCCCTCTACACTTGCTCCCAACCATTGAGTGAAGACATAGATTCAGAAGCACGAAATGATTTTTTTTTTTTACCTTCTAGAGTTTTATAGGTACCATGTTTTTCCCTACACAACCTTACATAGCATGGATTAAGAACTTTAAACAAATATTTTCTATATGCCAAAGATTTATATACTTGCTTAGCTTTCTCACATACAGCTATAAAATAGGGCCATCGGCATCTGATATTTATAAAGATGGCATGTCAAATCACAGAGAAAAAATATTAAATAAAATGATGAGGATTAGTTCTTTGGGGGCAAGGAGATCTTCATTTGTTTCTCATACCAATATAAATTCCAGAGAGTTAAAAGATTTACATGTGAAAAAATTTAAAAAATGGTAATAATGTTAGATGATAATATAATTGAAGAATTTTATAATGTTGGACTGGGAAAAAAATTTCAAATTACGTTTGAAAAGTAATAAGTCATAAGAGGAAAGTGAAAATTTGACCGTAAAAAAAATTGGGATTTTTCTACACCAAAAAGCAAATCACAAAACTAGATATAAGCATGAAAAACCGGACACACACATACACGTACATACACATGCACTGCAGGAAAATATTTGGAGTACTATAATAAGGGGTTAATATCTTTCATATACAAAGAACTCTTATATAAATAACTGTTAAGGAGGATATTCAACAAAACGTTAACAGCAGCATTTCAGGAAAGTACATGTGTTATCCCTCATCTTGGACTTCTGCTGCCAGTGGCATCTTTATCCAGGGCTCAGTGCTGACCTCTAATTGTGAGGCCATGAAGATTTGAAAACTCTGAGGGAAGTGTCTGAGAATAGAAAATTGTGAACTGAAATAGGGTTGTTCCACTTCTGAGGGCTTGGGAAACCCACTTAAAGTCTTCGAGTTTATCTACTAAATGGGGATAATGATACTTACTTACATAACTAGGTTGTTAGGAAAATTCATACACATTACTAAACCTTTGAGATCCATGGATAAGCATTGTTTTGTGGGAAGTACAGTAAATAACCTCCTACTTAAATAAATGCATGATATTTACATCAGGTATTTATGCTAATGTTTAATTCTGAAATTAAACATTATCAGATGTACTTTAATTAGATCTTTTATGGAAGGAAATGTTTGTGCTAAATTCAAATTTAAATAGATTATTAGCTATTTTTGTTGTTGTTGTGAGGATATCTTAAAGCAGAAAAACACAGTTCCCCACCCCCAATACATTGTACCTTATCTTTTATGTCATTTAAGCATTTTAGTATCTTTTTAATGCAACTGTTCCATTTACACAGATGAGTAAATTAAGTTGCACGCATTCAAGTAAAATAAGAAAAATGTGAATAATCCTTTCAATAACTTCTGTGAATTCTGGACAGAGACTCTTATCTTTGTAATGCTCTTAAGAAACCATTTAGTTCTGCCCCTCATTTCATAAATGAAGAACCTTAATTTGAAGTGGTTAAGTAACCTGCCCCAAGGGCACAGAGCTAGCTAAAGGCAGAGCTGAGAATGGAGCCTATCTCCCAGTTACTCCCGTAACTCTCAGCCCAGAGTTCTTTTCTCTCAGTAGCCATGGCAGACATTAAGATACAGGTCTTAGATTTTTGTCCAGAATCTTGATAGCTATGTTAGAGAGAGACCACAGTCAGGCTTTATCAAACTGAAGGCCACGGTAGTAGATTGAATTTGACTCTTTAGTCCATCAAATCCTAATGAGAATCTTTTGACTTTGAGAGAGGTAAAATTTGCTTACATTTTGATATGATATCACCAACAGGCTGCAAATAATAGATTTTGGGTTCAAATGGTTACACTACCCCACTCGTGTAAAAACTGAATCTAATAATAACTTTCTGAGCAGTTGTGCTAACTAATAGTGTTTATTCTAGATCATTGATTCTCAAGTTCTGACATTCAGAACTGCCTAGTCTGCTGTATAAACACTACAAATACAGGGGTCACATGCCTAGAAAGTGTGATCTCGTAGATTTGAGGCCAGATCCAGATATCTGTTTTTAAAAAGCATGCTGGATGATTCTCAGCATCACCCAAGTTTTGAATCACTGGAATAGAGTAGAGCTCTAAGGAAGCAACCATCTATATTTCACTATTGACTGACTCTGAAGCTGTCCGTAGGTAATAGAAATTTAAATACACGGTACAAATAATTATACTGCATTTCATAAGTGATTTCTTTTTTGGCCTCGTAGTCAGTGCTCATTTGGTTAATTACAGCTAGTAAGAGGTCATCTTCCCAACGTTTCAGTCAGGAAATGAACATTATGCCTGATATAAATTTGCAGCGTTACAGAATGTTGTTATATTCTTGGGCACTTAAGATCAAATGATTTTACTGATTTGTATGTGTATCTGTGTGTGAAAAAAAGAAAAAGAAAAATTCTTACTAGTAACTCAGAAGCTTTAAAATAAATATCACCCAAAGATCACATCATCTTTTATGTGCATGTATTTTATGGATATGGAAGTAGAAATAAAGAGGAGACAAATCCAAGGTCATGAATATACTTGCAAAATTATAAAGTTTATAAGTTTATAAATCTTATAAACTAGTCTATTCTGGCTTCTAATTTTCTTATCTTCTAATTTTTAGAAAAAATCTAAATATTCACTTAAGGTATCTTAGACAATTGTAACTTTCAGGCAGCACAGAGGGAATTGGCTTCCTGAGTCAGAGGTGGGAAGTGATGTTTAGATATAAATCTAACTGAATTACATAGAATACTCGGCAGTAATGAGAATATTTTAGTGACTCACACAATAACCATCAGGGTGCATTTCATCCTCACTAAATCATGGTAACCAAAGCCAGATACTACATGAATGTTCTTATGTATTTATATAAATACATATTAAGGTAAAAGCTAATTGGTCTCTCATACTTTAAAGGTTAGTCTTTCTGTTAGTAATTTATTACTTGTTTATAGAAAAAATAGATTATCTTTGAGTATTAACAAAAACTAAATACAATAGAAAAAATAAATATTCAAATAGATAAGCTATTGTATTGATTCCGTGTCTCCAGAAACAGTGATAGAAAGAAGCAGTTTTTTTTTTTAAAGGCTTTAAAAAAAATGGGCACATTTCCCAGGATTTCTATTTCCTGTACATAATATGGGTGTTTGTTTGTTTTCACAAGTTAACGGGACCAATGGTTTAAATTGTTACTGAAACATGCTCTGAAAAATCAAGTGGCTTATGTTGGCCTAGATTTGTATGAAATCACTGACACTTCTCTGGAGAGAATAAGTTGAAAACTTTTCAGCTATCAGGCAGTGGATTTTAATTTTTATATTCAGGAAATATAACCATGGATTTGAGTATTTTTCACTAATTTCTAACTGTGTAATCATTTTTGAAACTCCACATCTAGGTTTTAAAAAAAGTCTTTTTAAATACTTTCCTTGAAGTTTTGCTTTTCAGTTGTAAAAGTGTAAAAAACTTTCTGAAATGCCTTCTGTAAATCCTGGTCGTGGTATGGTTTGTGGTTTGGGGAGATTTTGTTTTGTTTTTAGGAGGGAGTGCACTTTCTTATGAAAGAGACAAGGGAAAGTTTTACCTGTCTGTCTCCTGTTGTTTTTTTTCCCCCTCTTTCTTTCTTTTTCTTTAAAGATTGGTGATAAGGAATTCTAACTACTTAATGAGATGGGAGAGGCCTCACTCCATTGGAGTGGAGGAGTCCAGGTGGAAGTTGATGGATTGGACAGGTAAAGAGAAGAGTCCCGCCCCCTCATGCCTATAGTTGAGTATATATTAAGGAACCTAAAATTATGTACAGAGAGAGAGAGAGAGAGGAACTTGAGTTCTGTTATCTTCTTAGTAGATTCCTATTGTAAAGGTCTCAGAGGGGGTGGGGGGGTTGGCAAAATCCTGGAGCCAGAAGAGAGGACAGCGGCATTGATCAATCTTACAGCTAACATGTTGTACCTGGAAAATAATGCCCAGACTCAATTTAGTGAGGTAAGGATTTTAGATTTTAGCTCTACATTTAGAGATGCTTTCTGGTTTTTATTTTGTAAATAAAGTTTACATATTTGTGGTTCTTGGTCACCCAATATAATGTTTTTGTAAATTGTATATAGGAATCTCCTTTTCTTGGTTAATGTTTTCTGTGGTGACTGCAAGACTTTTATTCTTTAAGTAGAATATGAAATAAAATAGGAGAAAGGGAAAAGAAAAATTTTGAAGTGATGTTATATATTTGGAAAACCTGATATTCAGGAGTTTATAAAATCACTTTTTATAAGAACAAAGTGAGAGAGCAGATCACATTCTGCTAGATACATTGAAATGACTCTTCTGTTGGGTATTCACATACCAATAAGACAAAATGTTGACTGTGTCTTAACTCAGTTAAGTTCTCAGTTCTATCTTCAGGCTTCATCCTAAAAGCAAATGAAGCTTTTTTTTTTTTCCCCCAAAAATAATCAGGTGAGATTTTTAAAGCCATCTTTTTGAATTCTATCGATCCAGAGACTCACCTAAATTCTGAAGGGACTTCAATAATGTCTCCATTGTCTGATGATTGACTTGGACTTTCACTGTGTAATGACGAAGTTATTTTGATGCGCTATTAAATATTTATACATGCATACATGTAAATGTGTATTATAGCAATAGGATTTTATTTAAAGAATTGATGATCGGCCTCTGATTTCTCCTCAACAAGTTTGTATTGGGGATTTAAATCACTGGGCAAAGCTATAAGAAAAAACTCCTGAAGAGACTGTAAGACTTTGAGGAAGTTTCCTAAGGTTGAGGGAGGTCTAACAACAATATTAGTTTACATTCCTCAGAATAGGGCAGCTGTGTTGACACTAATCACATTGGGGGGGTGGTGCCGTGTGGAGAGAGCGAGTTCAGTGTTTCAGATGAAAATGCTTGCAGGTGAATGCTTGGAAAAATAGACTGGAGTACTCAAATTGAGCTCCTTAAAAATCAAAACAAAGTGAACAGTATGCTGGTGCAGATGGCAAAAGGTAGAATCAAGCAAAAGGCAGGAAAGCAGGGCCTGAGCTGTCATATTGACCTTGTGCAATTGTCTAGACAACTGAACTATGTAAATATAACAGGGGAAATATCAAGTCATCTAATGAAGGAAAAGGAAGTGACTCCTTTTCTTTAAAACGCTCAGCAGGCTTTCTTGTTCTCAGCGGAGAAACTTGAATTCCTTGTTTTACTTTAATATTGAAAGTTAGCTTAAAATGTTACTAAACAATTGAAAAAATATAAGGTAACTTTTAAGATTATCTTGCTGTTTCTATTTGATCCAATGTTGTCTAGTTTTATCATTAAAAAAATGATCAGTAGGTCACGCCATATCTGACTTTGTATTTGTTCATGAACTATTTCATACACAGTATTTATAAGCAGGCTGGGATTTGACTATGTGGATAATAGGGGAGAAGCAAATGTTAGTTTAGAGATATCTATAAGAAAAGTATAATTTTGACGTAAAGTGGAAAGAGATGATTTTTTCTCATGAAAGGAGAAAAGCTGCATAAATCCTGTGATTAGAAGATATCTGTAGGCATTATTGCCTTTTATGGAGGCAAAGAATCATGTTGTATGTGAGAGTATGTTGAAAAGAAAAACCTTTACAAGGGTGTGAGTTTTTAAAAACTTTAGGTGAATGTGTAGTCAGGTGCTAAAAAAAGGCAACAGTTGTCTGTTTTCTGTTGGAGTGCTGTTAATGTGTATAGACAATGTCTATGGGAAAAAAAAAAAAAAAAACATAGCTGAATTTCTCTACTTTCTTGCATCTTTTTGTATACTGCCACCACGAATGTTGTATCTTCTGCCAGTCTTTGTACCATGTGTTATCTCCATGGCTTGATTTCTATTATATTCTTAAGAATAGCTTTCTTTTCTGTATAGGGTTATATTTAGTCTTCTGTAAAAATGCAGTTCTACATTTGAGTATATGAAATGCCAGGGAGCACATGGCTCTGAGAATCCTAAAACTTAATACAAAAGCTATAACATTTGGGGACTCACTTTAAGGTAACGTTTGTTAGTACTTGTTAATACGGTTACAGCAATCTACTATTATCACATAAGAATTGTTAAAAATTGGGCAAATTAAGAATAAAAAGGCATATAACTCCCTAAGAGAGTGAAAGCTATTTTAAAACCAAAACCTATTCTCTGATGTCAAGTAATTTTTCAATTTAATTTGCTAGGAGCTTCTTTGGGTCGATAACTCAAAAACAGTATAAGAACACTGTTCCTTCTCTACTTTCCTTTCCGTAACTTTTCTATTCTCTCCCCACAAGCGGAGATGAATTTCGGGAAACTGTTAATGAACAGGAAAGGGTCCAGAAGGAAGGAGAACATGGGGCAGGATGTAACAGGCAAGGCTTAAGGTTCCACCCTTGGTTTACAATGGAGAGGCCTCGAGCAATCACCACTTCAGTGTGCCAGGCTTGAAATGACACAGCCTCTGGGACTGGTCTCAGACTGGAAGAGAGAGACTCAAAAGAAAGGAAATTCTTCACAGATTAAGTTTTAGTTCAACTTTCTTGCCAAAAAACTGGTCTGTGTGTATGTGTGTGTGTGTGTGTGTGTGTGAGAGAGAGAGAGAGAGAGAGAGAGCGAGAGAGAGAGAGAGAGAGAGCGCGCGCGAGAGAGAGCGAGCGAGAGAGAGAAAGGAAAGACTCTCAAACTCCTTAGAAGGGCATTTTTATTAAAAATTCCCTTTTGGGGTTCTAGATGAAGAAGGAAAGATACTTTCATGAATGGGTTACAGTATTTTACAACTAAACAGGACTTCAAGGCTCATATATGGACACACCTCTCTTTACAAATTGAGGTTAATGATTTTTCTTTCTGAACTTCAGAGAGCTATAAGTGTATAAATGAGTCCTGTTTACCTAACCATTTTTTCTTTAATACCAACGTGAGATAGAACATACTCTAAAAATGGCTGTTGTGATTCATAGTAGATGCTCAAAAAAGTTTTCATAACTGTTGTGCAAATCTAGTTGAGAGCAAAAAGAAAAGTGTTAAGGCAGCAGTATAAGCTCTTGAAGTCCAGGTTATTGCCATAATTGTCCTCTGGACCTGCATGGTCAAGGGATATAGTCTTTCCTGTCCCAATACTGTTTCCAAGGGCTGAATCATATTTTTCACATGAGAGTGATTTTTCTCTTAATAGTTAATAAATGTTGTGCTTCTGAGATGTTTAACATCTTAAGTAAAAAAGCACAGGTAAGAAGCAAAGGCCGCAGGTTTGATTTAGGTGTCAGCCACACTGTGTCCCTTATTTCATGTTACAGTCTTAGATTGTACTTGTTTTACAATTGGTTGCCCTCAAGCCCAGAGGGAACTGGGAGAAAGAGATCTTAGATCACAGATCATAGGTCATACCTTCCTTCACTACTATTGGAAAAATGAGTGGTGGTAATAAATCACTTATCCTTTACCTAGATAAGGAAAAAGCATGTTTGGTTTGTTTTGTTTTTTAGAAGAGCAGTGATCCTCAACGGGGGTGTGGAGAGCACAGTAGGAAGCATGAATGAATGCCTGGGTTAACTATAGCAACCAAAAAAAAAGAAAAAAAAGAAATATTGGTGCTCTTTCATCATTCCACATACATTTTCTAAATGCAAAGTTGCTAAAATTTTCTTAGACAGTGAGGATACACCAAATTTAGATCCTATATTTTTCCTATTAAGGGAGTGTTCATCTGAGGTCACAAGATTTTATGTTTGTCAAGGAAGGATATGGATCAAACCATTGAGAAATATGTTACCATAAATGTACCTAAGCTTTCTCTGAGGTGATATGATTCCTTTGGGTAGGGCCTGAGCTGGTGGGTTAGAAGTGGCTGGGTAAAAAAATTCTCCTTTCATAGTAATATTATGAAATTAAACTTCTTCCCTTGTTAAATACATTTTTAACTTCTAACTGTTTATGTCAATAAGTATGGAAGAACGAACTCAGATACCCCCAAAAATATCAGTGAAAAATAACAGTTATTTCCATAAAAGTCTTACGATTTTGAAGATAAAATTTTTCCAAGATCATGGACTCACAGTTTTCTTTCAAATGTATAATGAGAAAAAAAAAGTCAGATGGTTTATGTATCATTATTGTCCAGTGCCAATTTAGTGGACTATGTTGCCTGTGAAAAGTATCTGATAGGGTAGTGTATTTGGTTCTGGAAGAGAATGGATTGAAGTATTTAGGTAAAATAATTGATCTAAAAGTTAAGCTATAAATTATATTTCAAATCTTTTCTTAAGAACACATTTTGGAGGCACAAGAAAATGATGAGTCATAGCTTATTAATCTGCTAGGTTTTTAAACATTTTATAATTTTCACTTACACCTTTTAGTTGAGTTGTAATATTTATGATTAGTATTATTGAGGAAGAAAACTTAGGTTAGAAGGAGGATCAACTTACTCTTTTTAAATAAATGTTTAATGAGTATCAGTTACATATAAGATGGTATATGGGCCATAAAAAATGAGTAAGAAACAGTTCCTACACCATGAACTTTACATTTCCTAAGAGTAATGAGCATATACAGTCGTATTGGAGGACAGTTCTTCAGTGTCATATGAGAAGTGTGAGCAAAATATAAAGGTCAAAGAAAGACAATACCTCAAAGCAGAAGGATCAAGAAAGTCAACATGAATATGAATATGTAGGATGCAGCTGTACTTGGAAGGACAGGTAGGGCTTTCTAAGTCCTAGAAATTTAAGACAGAGCAAGGATTTCAGGTGAAGAATCAAGGATCAGCAGAAGAGTAGAGGTGGGACAAACGCTGGTATGCTCAGAAATGTCAAATAGTTCAGATGGAATTGAAAGTGTGAAAGAATTAGGAAATGAAGTTAGAAATGTAAGATAGAGTGGGCTCATGGAGGCCATAATACATTCACTATAGTGGCAATAATAAGCTATGGAAGAATTTGAGCAGAAGAGTGGTGTAATGAGATCTGTACTAGGGCTCGATAGATGGCTTTGCTCAAGACTGCCTGGAAGTATAAAATGCATTTCTCTGCATCACACATTGGTTGCCTGTTTTGCAAGAATATCCAACACCTTACCCACCTTCGGAAGGGTAGAAATGGATTATTTCTCAAGTCCCACATGACTTGTGTATTCTCTGCCTGTAGCTTTTTTTTTTTTTTTAATAGCGGTGGCCCCTTCCAAAGATAATTTGGGAACCATTGGTCTTGGTTTGTATGAATTGATGTAGTTATGTCCTATTCAAATATAACTATTAATAGTACCACTTTCACTTTCAAATGTGTTTCAGTTAGAAGACAAAGTTTCATATTCCTATCGTATATGGCCATTTTATAAACAGACCCCACTCTTTATTTCATTATTTTTCCCAATCCTTCAATCCAAAATGAAAAAGTAGTGTAAATTTGGCTGTAAACTGGATAGAGTGATTTCGATATCCCAGCCACAAATCATTTAGATTATTTCTCCCACAAACGGAAGCATTTCCTTAGAATTCTACACTTATAGAGCTAATTAAGTATAGTCATGGTGCTAGGCACCATAAAGAATGCTGAAATTACTAAGTTGCAATCACTGGCCCCTGAGAATTCACAATACTAGAGTGCATAGAAGGTGTTCAAGAATGACTCCAGTACAAAAGACACCACAAGGTAAGATACCTTCTCGTAAGATACACCAAAATTCGCAAAAACATTGAAATGGCCTCAAACTGTTCATGGCAAAGGTCATATTTCACATAGTTTAAAGATCAGAATTTAGCCCAGGGGGAAGGGAAGAAGGTCATTCTGTGTAAGGGGTAGAAAATAAATAAAAAATACAAGAACTGTACAGGACCAGATAAAAGAGTATGGTATATTGACTTGGAAAGAAAATGTTGATTTAAACACTGATCCGTATTCAATACATGTGTCAAAATGGAAAGATTTTGTAGAAAGAGCAACAAAAAATGATACGGGCTTTTATCTCAGTAGGAGCTAGAACACGTGCATATTTTGAAAGCACGGGTAGTGTTTAGAATTCAAGTTTGAAAACTTTTTCTGTGTGCTCCAGGGATAATAAGAGGCATTATACAGGGAGGGAAAAGAATTAGCCCAAAGGATTGCTTGCATTGGCGAAGATGAGGGTTTCCTGTTCTCATTCCTTAGACTTCTGTTGAGACAGATAAGGTGACTTACCCTCATAGGGATCCAGTAATTACATTCTTTAAAATTAATCAAAGCTGGGAACAAAATCCAGACTGAGTCTCTGTGTTAATTAGTATCAACTTTATTTGTTAAATAGCCATCTTGAATCAGGAGAAGAAAACTTTATTCTCTGGTCACTGCTCTAAATGCAAATAGTAATCCTGGAGCTAAATGTGAGCCAATATACGAAGTATGATGTTTGTCAAAGATTGAGAATTCCCAGTCTTAACTGGGAAATGATAGAGCAGAAGCAAATATGAATGTCCCATTGAAGAAACAAACAATCTCTGAAATTAAACAAACAACACTCCCAACAAAAATCAAGATCTTGGTATTTGAAACATAAAAATCTTTACCAGAAATTTTTCAAATTTTATTTTGTGCAAGGATACACATTTGCGTTTAAGATTTAAACAGAAATATTGAGGGAAAACATGTGTTTACCATATTAATATCCTGTCCTCTCACAATCTCCTTCATTACTTCTATTTCACCCAGGAAGAAAATTCAGGCTATTAAAGAGATAATAGCGAGGTAGAAGAGGGTAAGTTTATATGGGAGGAAACTCAGTCACTTGATTTAAAGGCAAAGAGAGTAGGTAGGAGGAGAACTGGGCTCTAGGATAAATGAAGGAATGTCCAAGCTTGTAGCTCATTTCTTCCTCTTTCTTACCAACCAAACCCTCCACATGCATAAAGTGGATTTAGAAAATTATCCAATGTTAGCACACGATTGTCTTGCTTTTAACTCTGTGCAGACATTAGGAGAAACAATGAATTTCCATAAACTACCACCTCGCTATACAACCTCCTTTGTAGAAATAAGTAGTTAAATGAAATGTCTGTAAAGTCTTTTCAGAAAAAGTACTTTATACTTCCTCGCTTTTGATTTTCTTGTTTGAACTGATAATATAGCCCACCTATACTATTCAAAAGGATTCATTTCCATCTCTTGACCTCCAAAAAGTCTTGGATAGTTCTTTATTTCATGTTTAATAATGACTAACTTTACACAATTTATGTTTCTTTTCCAAAGACAAACTACAATAGGACTGTCCTGTAGATTGAAGTTAAGATGGCTTCACCACATAATATTCACCTGTCAACTTAAAATTAAGTAACTGGTGTTTAGATAAAGCACATGTTGGTTTCAGGAGAGGAAATAACTGGCCAGAATAAAACATTTTTGGAATGTAGTGGATGAGTGTAGAGTATAAATTGATATCTCGTGCAAAAATTGTGATCTAAATTGCATTTTGTCTGTATTCCTTAAATAGCCACAAAAAAAAAAAAAAAATCCTTATAAAAGCTGAAAGAGGAAATTTTGAGTCAAACTGTGGTGTGTTGCCAGAGGCGGAAATTTATGAAACACTCTCGCCAGCTCTTCTGGAAACACTACAAAAGAAATAGTTCTACTTTCTTATTGGTGCTAAAGCCACTAATAGGTGCAGTTTAGCATAATACCCCTATGAGAATTACCACCCCTAAAGTGAGCTTGCCTTGGAAAAAACTCTGTACAGGCATTTACTTTTTCCTTTTAAGCTTGCGCAAAACACCCAAAGGGGCCATTTCCAATCCAGGCAGTGATCTTTCTCAAGTTTATTCTTTCTCAGATCACAGAGACAATGGGGAATATGCCCTGTTTACTCAAATCAGTCTGGATTAGTGTCACTCTATTGATGGAGTTAGAATTAAAAGGAAAACCATTACCCTCTCAAAGGGCAACATCAGATGTTTTGGGAATGGCTTGATTACTTTTAAATAGACCATGTGAGACTCTGTCACCAGACTAAGGTTGAGGACTCCACAAGACACACACAGAGTGGTAACACTGGGTGAGGTAGAATGCCCTTTATAAGCTATAGGCCTGGGAAATCATTTCAATAGACAGTCTCAAAGAGCTTGAAAGGCTGAAATTCAGAACAGTAAGATTTCAGAGAAGAGACTTTTTCTGCCTTCTTTCTGTAATCCAACACCAAGCCCCAAATATTTATTTCCAGGTCAAATCCTTCCCTGTTTTTAAGCCTCTGCTTAGGGGTTACTTCGCCCTTAAACATTTCTCAGATCCCCCTATTCTGAATAATTCCCCTTTCTTCCTCTGAACTCTGTGCTTCTCTGTTCCTCCCTCATTACTCTCCATGTGGACCTGATGCCTTTTTCCCACCTCTAGACCGAAGACTCCTAGAGAGTAGAGGATGTGTGGTATGCTTGAAGGGGTATCTTCAGATAACAACATGGCATGTTGTAAATACTTACAGAAATGGCTTTTTGTAACTGACCTGTGCAAAAAGCCAAGCAATCACACACATTGTACAAGCCCTGTCTTTACCTGTATGTAATGAATCATATGGTTTTCCTTGACATCTTGCAAGGGATTTTTTGTTTTGTTTTTGTAATGAGCCCAGGTATTTATTTATGTCCATACTTCAAGTGGCAAGAAAGTTTTTAAAAGACAGGGCAGTTTCTTGAGTAAGGAATGACTTGTGCTCTAACAGAGGTAAACAGTGTAAAGTGTGTGCTGCTTTCACTTAATTGATTGCCCATGAGGACAGAGAATGTGTTTGATTTTTTTAAAAAAACTGAACAGATTAGATTTTTATCTGGCTTCGCAGTCCATTTTTAAGTGTTTATTTGCTCCCACACTGTTCCCTTGATTCATTTTCTCCCCTGCATGTCTCTTGATCATCACCAAAGATCTGGTTGGTTTGCACTGGGCGAACAGCTTGATGATTTGCAAATACTTTTCTCTTTTATTTTCTATGGTGTTGTTATTAAAGGATGTCTGGGAAATCTTGTGTCATTTTGCTCTTAACCCTGGTGTCCCATTCTTTTTCTGTTCAAATAAGACACTAATGAGCTGTTGTAATTATTAAACTGATTGATTGATCGTTACTTTCATAATGGGCTAAACAGAATGAAAAAAATAGATGAGTGTCTTTCAAAGTAAGGCATGTTTTCTGCATAGTTGGAAATTTCTGTTTTATTTTGCAATTAAAAGTGACAGCTTAAAGGAACAGTCCAGTGTTATATAAGTCAACATGTCTAATTACGAAGCATAGTAAATAACTAAAAACTTTAATTAACTCAAATATAATAAAAAAAATGTAGCAATCTGTGAAGAACTTGACAAGCAAAAGCAAATTAGAACTTATGAAACAGTGCTCCTCATTTGAATATGTATAGAATATAAGACTGAGAAATATACTCCTTGTCTCATGCTTTAGTTTTCCATTTGCAAACAAACACTAGTGTTTCAACCTCTGAGTGTGTTGTCAAGTCTGGAAAATGAAGTCATAAATTCAGACCATTTGCAAGAAATGGTTTGTAAGCCTGATAAACTACAATCTCAGTTCCTCAAAACATACATTCATAAGCCCTTAATTATGGCATTATTCTAAACTGAATTCTGGCTAACTGGGCAGAAAATCATGGACATTAAAGAGGGAGGGACCAATTTGTGGTCTATCTACCAAAAAGTAATGTTTTACTCAAAGCTTTTTTTCTGGGTAGTGTTTTTCCTAAGCAACCTACACTTGGCCACAAGTACCATTGATAGGAAATGAATAATTATATGACCATAAAGATTTAGATTCTTATTGTTGACCTAGATACATTAGAAACAAAATCTAGACCATCAGAGAAAAAACACTGCCTTGGCACAAAAATGTGCATGTGTTTGCTTCAAGGAAGTAGAAGCTCATTAATAAACTTCCCAGCTAGGTGTGAGCTACCAAGTATTACTCATTGCCTTGTGAGTGACAGGACTGGCTATTCTGCTACTAGTTCCCATAAAAGTTAAAACTAAAAGCACAATTCCCACCTACAAAAAAACAATGTAAAATACAAAGTAAAGGTCACAGAGATTATTTGGAGATGCACTGTAACATTCACCTGGCAGTCATACATACAGAGATGAATCCAATTTGGAGACAGACTTACTTCAGCATAAAAATCGATATTTAGTTATGTCAGAATATAAGAGATACTTTCTGAAAGAGATCTTTATTTTGAAAGATTTTGCATTTATTCTTTCAATAAATATTTCTTGAGCACCTACTGTGTCTCAGACACTGTTCCAGATATGAGACTCAGCACTAAACATGCTAGATATAATAGCTCATGAACTTATGGTCTAGCAGAGAAATCCATTAAAAATTAATACAAATAATTAATTTCAATTATAATTATATGCTGTAAAGAGAAAGAGTGCTATGACAGTGTGAAACAAAGGAGAATATCTATGTGAGCAAATAAGACTTCTGAGAGATGTCGTTGAAACTAAAAGCTGCAAGGTGAATGAAGAAACAGACTACATTTGCAAAAGGCTTGAGGAATGAAGGAGTTTTTCGCTTTTAAAAACCTATAAGAATGCTTAGTTGGTCTTTCTTTAGGGAGTGAAAGAGAGAGTTTCATATACTGCAGAATAGGCCATTTTAAAGACTGGGGCCTTTATTTTAAGAGAGTTGGAACTCACTCAAGGTATTCAAGCTCGACAGTGACATGATCACATTTGTAGTGAATTTCAGGTGGTAGCCCAAGGAGTTCAGTCTCTTTTTGCAATTACACATAATCTAGGAATGGTTAAAGTTTTATATCTTGTTTTTAATGAAGGGAAAACATTTCTTTAGATATAAAAGAGGCATGCTTGCATTGAGTATAACTTTTATATAAAAATTCCAGGCAGAAATTTGAGTGACTCCAATGGACATGCAATCAGAATGAGGATACTTAAAAAAGCGGGTTCTCCAACCAGATTTACTGGTTTCACATTTGGGCTTTGTCACATACTACCTTGAGCAAGTTACTTCATCTTGTAGAGCTTCAATTTCCTTATCTATAAAATATGTATAAAATATGAAGTAATAATGCCACCTTGCTCAAATGGAGAAAGTACATGCAAACACTTTAACATGAAGTGAGGAACACAATAAGGACCCAGAAAGCGTATTTATCTATTTATTTATTTTTATATATACTTATATATAAAATTATATATATATATACTTTATTATAAATTTTATATATATTATATATATATATACTTTATATATATATACTTTATATATAAGTATAAATTTTATACTTATATATAAAATTTTATATATATACATATATATGTATATGTATATGTGTGTGTGTGTGTGTATATATATATATATATATATATATATATATATATATATATATATATACCTTCTAGTTCTCCAGAAAGAGTATTTATAATAGTAATGGTAGTAATAGCTCATATTCTTTTCATAGAAAGGATTGAATATGGATGTTAACTATGTTTCACATTTTTCAAAATCTTGTAAACAACTAAAATTAATATTACTTTATTGAAATTTAGATGTCTTAAGTTTCAGATCCTGGTGAGCTAAACTATCCCCTGTGGTAAAATGTCCACTACAGTTAATCATCCCATTGTTTTAAGTCATAATTTCTGATATAGACTAGACAGATACATTATCGAAATTCTTTTAAAATATTTTAGACTCACTTTAAAAACCAACGAAGCATTATTGATGAGTTTCTAAAGTCACTGTAGTATGCTTTCCATACAAATGGCCTAAATTTCACTGAAAATTTCCATCATATATATACTTCCTTCTCTTAACATTGTTATGTCTGCTAAATAAATCTATCAAAACAGTGATTGTTATAGATAGAAAATATCCTCAAACATATTTTTGTTCTAACTTCAATAAATAACTCTTGGTTCATTTTATAGAAACTAAAACTGTATATTTTTTCTAATATCTGGATCAAGAATTACTGAATATTGAAATTATACCTTTATGCTTTCTGCTAAGCTCAATGCTTCCTTGGTATGTAATGGTATATTTCTTTCATAATGGAGATGCTCATGATTATAATTTTGTTCATTTGTTATTATTACTGGAAGGGAGTACTCACTGAAATCATAGAATTTCAAGTTTATTTTTCCTTAATTGAGCTCTACACCACGTAATTTAGCTACATTCAGATTGAATTTTAACTTCAACACATTTCACACTTCCTGGCTTTCCAAATACTGTGTATAATATTTTTTGACATTGTTTTCCGCCTGATCAGCCAGCTTTATATTTATTTGTCTCACTCGCCATTGTCTGCCTTAGTGGCTTTCAGGAAGCTCTCTCCTAAGTTATGGAATCTTGGTCCTCAAAGCAGTCTTGAAATTTTGTATAAGAACTTAAAATATTCTAGCAAGTTCTCTGCCTACTGTCTTTCTAGGTTTATGTGTGCTTAAATGCTTTACTCTTAAATTTTATTATAAATTCTGAATATATTTTACCTCCAAGCATTAGCCTTTTAGATTCATTTGATCTACAAAGAAGTATTTTACATCTAACAAAATCTGTTTTTGAGAAAAATGTAGTGCTAAATAAATTCTTAAGGTGGGAAGAAGGTACTCTAACTTAACGTTATAATACAAATATCTTCTTGACCTCGAATGGAGCACTTTAAGTCAATTGTGTTTAATTCTAGCATAAAACAAACTATCATTCTTTGAAGTGACACAGGTGGTAGAAGACTGAAAAATGACAACTATTTCTCCCTAAGGCAGTGCTTGTTGAAAAGTCACTATCCTGCTAATATTTGTGGGTGAAAATGTAGTTCTGTCTGCTAGAGCATAATCGAATGAATGCCTTGTAAAGCCAGGGTCATGAAGAAAACTGTTTTCTTTTCCCAGAAGGGGCTTTAGAATGTTCACAAAAGCTCCTCCACGAAGTCTGAGGTGAAAGGTTATATCAGCTGAGGAAACTATATATGCTGCGTGAAACATTTTAAATTTCTAGGCTTAAAGAAAAAAGTCATTTTTTTTTAAAGCAATCTCATGGCATTTTTAAAGAGCTTTGAGGATGAGGATGGTCATATCTACCAGAATGTTAGAATTGTCTCACCTTCATATTTTGATGATCAGAATCAATCTCCCTATGGGAAACTAAGATGCAAGTTGTTCAAGTTCTTTGCCCAGGGGTATACAGCACATCAGTATTAGTGTGAGACTTAGACCCCACATCACCAAGTCTAAGTTCAGAGTTCTTTTGCATGACTAGGATCCATTCAGGAATGTTAGGAGTGTTAAAGAATGTTCAAGTCCCTAGTCTCATCAGCAGTCAGTCAAAGGTTATAAATATTTCCTCCAAGTGAAATTTGGGCAAGTTATTATTTTCTGTGGCAAGGGAACATTTAAATTGTGGTAAATAAATTATGATTCTATATCCCAAGAGTAACCTCTCCTATCCCTGATTTGGCTTTTATTCCTTTTTCTTATTAACCTTTTGCCATACATTGCTGGCTATCATTGCCATGTTGTCATAAATCAGCTATTACAGATAGTAATGTCTGGGAAAGAGAACTTATAAAATTTCCCTTATACAGATAAATTAGAGGACTGAGATTTTAAGAAACATAAATTATAACTAAGTCCCTGTTTCCATTATACTGGTCAAATGACTTGAATGGAATCCTTTTCTGATGTTAAATTCTTTTGTAGGAAGGTAAGTGCACCATCAACCTTAAATAAGTATAAACCCAGGTATTCAACACTAAATTTTGTTTACAGCAATATATACTGATACATTATTTCTGAGATGATGAAAATTCAGGCCCACAATATGTGCAGAATTTCAGATCATTAAACGATGAATCCAGGAAAGAAAAATAAAATAAAACTAAAGGGATTGCATTTATAGGACAATTTGAAAGCAGTGACCAGTCAGGGAAGATCGAATCTTCTATATTGCTTTTTTAAAAAATATATATCTTGTTATTTTAATTCTAGGCATCTAAATTGAATTTTAGTGAAGAAATAAATCAGAGTCCGTGGATGGCTATCAGAATGAAAAACGACTTATGGGGGAGAAAAAAACAAAATAATAAGAAAATACTCTTCTTAGATTTGGCAATGGTAGTTATATTTGTTTTTTTTTCTTAATGATGAAAGCAAACAGTGTGAGATTCAGCCCCTGGGTATCCCTATACTTATCACACCAGCTTCATGTTTCAGAAACCCCCTGGGCTGTTCTGTAATTATCTGGAATATACTAAGTCTCTGTGACTAAGGTGTGTTTCATCTTTTATGTGGTCAGATCAGCTCATCTATTATGAACTTTAATATATTTCAGCTACAGATATTGGCTATTTTTCTGAGTCCAGTCTGTTAGTCTTCTATTTCAAAGTTATTTTATAGGAAATGAAGCATCTGTTTGAATTCAGAGGAAATTGATTGTTTATCAGGCTTACAGCAGATATCAGACAAATTGTATTTATGTTTGCCTATTACATTTTGTGGAAAGAAGACTTTCCTTTTTCAGTTGTGAGAAGATGGATATAAAACATTTTTCATTCATTCATTCATTCATTCATTCATTCATTTACTGTAGAATATATTAAGGCTATTCTGAGATCAAGATATCTTGTGGTTAGAAAGGGACAATTTACTTCTTGTTTCATTTCAAATGTTTTAATAGTTTTGTTACATAAGAAACACGTGAGATATATGGAACCCCTGGAGAGTTCTTCCAAGGACAGTTTTTGTGACTTATAGGAAAGTGTCATGTTTTTATTTGAAATAGGCGTTAAATTAGCATCCCAGTATAACGCAGGTTTCTCCCCTCTGTATTTATGAAATTTTTGACAGTAAAGAAGGGGAACAATACTGCTCTCTTCATCCCACCAGCTTCATTTCAGTGGAAAATAAAGGATAAATATTATTCACATAAATCTGGCACAGAATCTAGCTTCACAGGCATGCAGAGTATGCCATCATGAAGAGTCCTATACTTTGTTTAAATCTCTGCTATCAGCATTTTGGAACTCTTAATAATTTATGAACAACAGGCCCTGTATTTTCATTCTGCAACGAGCCCTACAAATTATTTTTCAGCTCCTGCCTATGTAATACTTGTTCTTCGTGGCTATTCTGGTCTGCCCTTGCCTCCAATCGTACGCTGTCAACATTCCACTCTCACTTCAAATCAAAGAAATAAGCAAATAAGAAACTTCTGTTGTTGTTAACTAAATGTTTTTTTTTTTTTTAAATTAAGTACTAAAGAACTGTTTACTATGGCAGGTTTATGACACTGATTTTTAGTAAAGCTGTAGAAAGTCCAAATAGATTTCCAATACTACAGTTCTTTCTTTAGTGGGTTTGTTGTTTGTGTTTTAGGCTAATTATTTTAAAGTTTGTAGTGTTGGTTTTATGCACTTTTATTTTTTAAGATGGTTGAGTATACTACTTGGCTTCTGTTTATTTAAAGTAAAATTTAGAAAAATTTTAAATTGAAATATGTTTTGCCATTTTTTTCTTGGATAGTAAACAGCTTTTTTGCTCAAACCTGAGAAAGCTTTAAGTTATAAATTGAGGCATTAGCTTTGGAAGCAAATACTGTTGTTGTTAAGTAAAAAATTTCACTTAGAACTGTATGGAATTAAAAATGATGGCATTCGAAAGCAAACCCATCATCACCAACAGGGCTATTAATGACTTTGGGAATATACTTTCTGCTTCTTTGGTCCACCCAAATTGTTCAGCCCAGGGGTCTCTGTTGTGCTTCCAAGGTAAATGGAGTTTTCATTTCTCTTAAGTCCTTCAAGAAGCGCTGAGTGTTTGCTCACTGGCTTTTAAACCTGGATCCCAAAACTTCTCTCTTTACATATATTGAAAAAAATTTCAAAAGGGCCTTGTTTCTTTGTTCTTATCCAAGCCTACAATTAGCCGAAGTTCCATTCTGTGTAGTTAGAAGGAGGAGTAAAAGGGTGGCCCAACAGGCATTTCACTGCCAGTGTGAAAGTGCTCCTCCAAGTTTCTTTGTCCTTTTTGTCAGGGACCGCTGCCTCTCTAATTGTACTGCTGTAGGGAAGCACGTGCCTCTGGGAGCATTATCTGATTCCTACAAGGACGTTCAGGAGTGCTTTGTATATTGACCCTTAACTTGAACACAAATAATATCTTTTCAATCCCCTTCCTAGGCAGTTGCCGCGGGCTTGGAATCCTAACAGCTTTAATTTAGCCAGGAGTGTGGACACATTTGAACACGCCTCAGGTTTTAATTTTTTTCTTCCCTAGTTGTCTTACCTGCAGTTTTGCCATACCTGTCAAGAGGGGAAGTTGGAGATGAAGGAGAGGAGAGGAATAGGAGCTGTAGAAGCCAGAAGGGAGAGAAGGCGAGACAAACAGCTGCTCTTGTCAGCATGGGGATAAGTGTAAAGAGATTAATAGTTATTTGAAGAGCAAATGGGGACATGGCATTCGGCAGTGGAATGCGAATGTATAAATGTAATGGAATGGGCATGCGACCGTTAACATTTAGACAGATGGTCTCTGGACTGAATGGAATGGCAGAGCCCAGTTCTCCTCTCCATGGGAAGTGAAATACGTAAAGCGAAATATGTCAAGTTTAGGAAAATACTTTCATTAAATGTAACGTTTAATTCAATTTTTTAAGCATTTCTTTGCAAGTTTGTTCTTCTCTGTAGTTTTACTTAGTCTGGAAATTTAAGAGTTATATTTCAGTCCAAGAGCCAGACGACTCATTTCCTTTATAAAATATGTACCACAGGAATGCCTTTCTCTTCTTGCTTTTGGTTTGGTTTCCCTTTGTTAACCTGTAGAAACAATGAGATTTCCATGTGTCAAAAGGTTTTACTAAGGGAAAACTGTGCCGTAGGCTGGTTGCCCCTTTAGGAAATGTATCCGATTTGACTCAGGTTTAGGAATGACTTGAATTATCTGAGCAGGCTGGCAGTTGTGATGGCTGGGCAGGGCCCTGGACTCGGAATCAGAAGATTTGGTTTCAAAATCCCTACTCTGTGTATTATCCGATGCTTGAGCAAATTGCTTCCCCTCTATGATACTAATACCGTAAAGTTGTTTTGCTGAGAAGAAATTAATTAAGTCTTTCCATAAACATCATATTGAGTACTTTCTCTGTGGTAGGGTCCATTCATATAAACGCATCTGGCAGAAGAGCTATTTGAGCTAATGTACTTCTGCATTATATCAAATATAGAATTTATTCATAACTCAATGGTATGTCTTGTACATGTTCTACTCTAGAAAAGAATAAACTGCTATAAAGAAAATGGAAGAACAGATAAAAAAAATGAAATGTGGTTGTGTTTGGATGATATACTCGCATGTTTCCTTTTAAAATATTTAGTTGCCTCTCCCTGGCCCTGCTACCCATGCCTCTCCAGTTCTTATGAAACTTGCCCTTGGGGTAAACTCTTGATACCCTGGGACAAAATTTAGAATTATAAAACTATACATTATATGTTCTATATACAATAATTTGGTGCTTAAATCCCCTCGAGAACATATCTACCAGGTGGTCTTTCTCATTTGAATACCACAGTAGAAGAAATAAAAAATGAAAAAGCAGGCAGTATTTATTCATTTCTAAAAACTCCTCAGCAGCTACTTAGTACTGGACACATTTGTCCTGTTTGTGAATAAGCACATATTCTACTTTCAAAGGCTCTTGAGAAGATCACACTCTCCAAAGGCTGCGTATAAGAGCTGTGTGATCTGTGCAGGTCGTAACAAAACACACACGCCTGAAACTTCTCTGGTTTCTGTGTATTACAAATTGCTCATTTGGCCTCGAATGTGAAGTGCTACAGACCTGAGGTTGAGCTCTGCAGAATGCATACACCAAATGATGCCATTTTGTGGAGCAATGATCTGCAACTTAAATGGCTAACATTGGCGTTTCTGGGTGTCCTGCAGCCACAGTACACGAACTTGGGGCTCCTGAACAGCATGGACCAGCAGATTCAGAATGGCTCCTCGTCCACCAGCCCGTACAACACAGACCATGCGCAGAACAGCGTCACGGCGCCCTCGCCCTACGCGCAACCCAGCTCCACCTTCGACGCCCTCTCGCCGTCGCCAGCCATCCCCTCCAACACTGACTACCCAGGTCCGCACAGCTTCGACGTGTCCTTCCAGCAGTCCAGCACTGCCAAGTCGGCCACCTGGACGGTAAGAGCACTGGGCGCCAATAGATATACCATTAAACTTGACTGCCAAGTACAAGGGTCTTCATCATCCCCCAGGGACTTTTCCACCATCAAAGCTTAGAGATCGATATTGAATCATGGAAAACTCCCTGTCCTCTAAGGACATTTAGTTTTTGAATATTTAACACTGAACCAGAGATGGAAAAAGTGCCGTCTCTCTTGGGAAAGCCCGGATCTGGGAACCAGAGGCCTGTATTCTGACTGGCTCTTAGCAATTTCAGCCGATGTGTCCTTGTCTGTTTCATGCTGTTGGAAGGTCCTTTGTGTGAAAGTTTTTGGAAAAATGTAAAGCATTATGCCAACAAGCATTATCATAATAATAGATATGTGCTTGCAGTCCTCAGAATGTAGAATAGTTACCAGTCATTATTTTGAGGAAGTAAATGTCACATTAAGGTATGATTTTAAAAATCAATAAAATCAAAACAAGAAATTAAAATCTCATTTTCTAAGCAAGGGCTAAATTTGTTTATACATGTAGTTTCTATAACATGAATCATGATTTATTGATACATGTATTTTTATTACATTTAGAAATATTTTTTTCCCCAAAAAAGAGCCTCTAACACTATCTCAGAATCCTGAATTAGTCCCAAAGTATTCTGATTTAAAATATTTGAAAAATTTTTTTCCATGTATAACTTTTCTAAGAGAATGTGGAAAATTTTTCAAAACTTCAAAAGGTACAAGAATGTTTATTCTATTTTAAAGTTTATTTTGTAATGTATTATAACATGAATAAAACTCAAATATAAGCAGAGTGGAAGGAGACCTACAAGACTGGTTTTAACTGGTCAAAGAATGCCCAAGACCAAGGTGGCATGCTGTTTGTCAAACAATTTAATGTTTTCATGGATTATAGAAATGCTTCCAAATATCATCAGCTCGTTGATAAAAATAGCTTTAGAATTTTTTTAACCCTTTTTTTCACTCTTTTTGGCAAATAGGTTTCTTTGGAAAGCATTTCTCTTTTTATGTTACAGTATCCAGTTCACTACAGCCTTTAATACAGTTGAACAGAGTTTATGAATAATCTGCATTTGTGACACTACATTTTAACATAATTTCTCATTTTGTCCTCACTTCTTTATGACCTTGGTAGCACATGTTTTTAACTCCTATTCTTGTAGTGAGGAAAGCTGAAGAATGTGGAGGTTAGGTGACATCCCTAAAATTAACAGAGGCTTTTGTGTAGTTGGACCTGTTTCTGAGTCTGCCCTCGACCACTGGATTGTGTCCTTTCTTCCTCTTTTCATCATTTCAGGTCAGGGGGTCCAAAAATAATTTTAAAAAATTATTTTAGTGCTCTTCGTTAATGGTTTGAGAAGCAGTTCTGTCATGGTTCATATTTCAACCATAAAGTCTAAGTATTAGTTTAAAACTTAATCTCTCTTCTATGCATTATCAATTGTGTCAGAATCTTTAGTCTCTTTTATAGTAATAATCCTGGAGATGGACACTAAAGGTGAGTCAACTTAGAGACCATAGGCCTTAAATAAATATAGATTGATCAGTCTAAGTAATCTTTTGCTGAAAAAACCATCAAATAACTATTTTATAAGTGGAACACCGATGTGTTTTAGAATAGGAGTCACCAGTTTGAATGTTTGCAATCACTGATCTTCAAGGCTGACCATTTCTTCTTTGGCATACTCAGGCAAGGCTCCACTATATTAAGAGTAAGCACGTCTGAAAGGATGATGGGAATATTGGGGCCGCTAATGATTTGTTACTTTCCTTCTAAAATGGTTTAAGAACCATAAGGATGGAGCTTGATATAAGTACAACATTAAAATTGGTCTTTCTCCTCTCTTCCTTACCACCTCCTCCTACAGAAATCTTAGGTCTTTTTTTCAGATTTAGCACAACTCTCAACCATCTTTGATCAAAGCCCCTCTCTCAAAGAAGTAAATTGTCTCACGAAAAAAGGCTGGAGATTTTTACCTAAATGGTAGGTTAAAAAGAAAAGAAAATATTTTGTGGAGCACACCGGTA
The DNA here is from genome assembly GCF_000151845.1 of Pteropus vampyrus. Lineage (NCBI taxonomy): Eukaryota > Metazoa > Chordata > Mammalia > Chiroptera > Pteropodidae > Pteropus > Pteropus vampyrus. The sequence goes on along the minus strand of NW_011888795.1, from coordinate 5,124,734 downwards.
AAGTTTCTTGACCTATGGCAACAGTGATAACAGTATCCTGAGAAAGGGGGTAAGCACTATGGTAATGGCAAAGAGGACTGGGTAGGAGCCAGAAAATCAGGCTTCTTGTCTTGATTATGTTTGTGACCTTCACTTCATCTTCCTAGAGTTTAGTCTGCCTCTAATGAAGACAAGAATGAGTATGGTGAAACCTATTCTCTTAATGTGAGATGTTATTGACATGTTATTAATAATCAGCATAGACCATTCTTAGGACAACTTAGGTTCAAATCAGGTATTTTGCCTGCCATTAATGAGTGACCTTAGTTAAGCTGTTCTGTCTTTCCTGGGTTTCTGTTCAGTTGTTTACCATCTACTATATAGATTTTACAGAATAAGCTGATTAAATGAGATTTCCATTCTTTCCTAGTAGTGTATCACATGGTCGTTATATTTTTATTCAGTTCTTTCTTGTTCACAATCATTTATTTTAGGCCCTGGTGCATTTCTTCTAAATCTAGCACACTTGAACTCTATCTGAGTAGCTACTGAAATCACTTGACAAGATGTAAGTTCTTAGCCTTGGACACCAGTGTCTTATACATAGAGGCATCTAACTCTTTGACCCAAATTATATATCATTAATTTATGAGTAGGCCTCACATTTTTAAAGTGTTTTCTCATATATTTATCTTATTTGAGCCTCATAACCAAGGCTGTATCCCAGTCTTATAAAGAGACATCGAGACGTACTAGTTACATAGCTAATAACAAGCCAAGGAGAGAGAGGAACCCAGGCCCCCCTCACTCCCAGTTCAAGTCTCTCCACTGCCCTATTGAGACTGTCTTCCCTCTTGATTAATAGAAGGCACTGATGTACAGGGACAAGTAGTATGGAGCCGAAGTCTAACTGATGGAGGACCTTTTTTCATGACATATTACACAACACCTAATTCTTAGGCATCTGTGCTGTTTAAAGCAATTTTTCAAAATAAAACACTATATTTTAAAACTGCCCACAAACTGGAAGCAGCAGAAGCAGCTGTCATTAGGAGTTGGCCACAGTTACTACATAGACTTCTGGTGATTCTTTAATAAAAATCTTTTTAGTACCATTTTATCACTTGTCATCCTTCCGTATCGAGATTTCTCTTTTAAGTTCTGGTTTTACTCAGAATTACTGCCAAAATACAATTAATACATTTAAAGTATATATGCATATTTCCTTTGCTTTCTCTGTGTTTTAAATAACAAATGTGATTGTGTTTTCAGTTCCATAAAAATATGGTATTTATTTTAAACTTCTTCCAATGAAATAAAGTGAAGTGTGATAATGTTGTTCCATATTCTCTTTTCACACACCCAAATCAACACTGAATTTAACGTTTCGTTTCAGACTTTCTTATTTCTGCAATGTAATTGCCACTAGTTATCAAGTCCTCCCCTTTAATTTAATGAAGTGCTGGTCTACTGTTGTCGCTGGGAATCATCAGTAATAGGACAGTTGACAGAATGATTATTTGGAAATGGCAAGAAACTAAGGTGCAGATTTCTACCCTGAAATTTACTAGCAGCATACGGGACCTGCCCACAGACTTCAATCTGTCTAAACCTCACTTTCCTCACCTACAAATGGGAATGCTAATACTTTCTTGTGAAGATTACGTGACATGTGTAAACTCACCTTCTAGCACTTGGCTAGTCATAGGCACACAAGTGTTTTTTGAGTCTGAATTGATATCTCTTTGTTTCAC
>NW_011888795.1:5089976-5122281 GCF_000151845.1 Pteropus vampyrus | reverse complement strand
TTTCTGTTGTGCTCACTTTGAGATAATGATCTTGGCCTTAGGATATATGGTCACTTTTTGCTGTTGTGTCTTTTTTCCTTCATAGACTTCAAGTTCTTGGAGAGCAGGCATCTTGACATAGTGTCCAGCACAATATCCAACATATTAGGCCCTTAATAACTATTAAGAAACTGTGTTTTCCTCTTATGGTTAAAGGAAACAATTATAGTTCCAAGCAGTATCCTTCAGTTCTAACCTTGATTTGTTAACTGTCCATGAATTTGGTCCCTGACATTCTTCTTTTGCCTTTCCTAATCATGCCAACCTCATGTCATGTATAGAGCTTTGAAGAATCTGACTTGAGCAAATGGAGAGATTAGGGAGGTGGCATTTGAAAGAACAGCCAGTTCCCCGGAGAGTTTCATTGATCCCACCATATGGGTCTTATAAGCTCCTCGTGGCTCCACAGACAGGCTGAGATGTGTGCCTGTGGCTCACCTTCCCTGTCATCAGGTTACCTGTAATGTAAGACTTCCAGAATAAGGCTGCCAGCTCTGCAGAAACGTAACACAAGCCAGCCCACTGCATGGCTCACTGGAATCTTGGGACTCTTAAGGATAGCTCATCAAAGGACATGATGTACAGACAAACTTTTCAATGATGAATATGATTTACTAGCTTCCTTTCACAAAGGAAACACTTCTCAAAGTTGGAGCCTTTAATTGAGGCTTGAGCTGGTCTGAAAATTGAGTGGCTGTTAGATTTCATCGATGAAGGTTGTGAGAAAAGTCAGTAAGTAGACTTGGCTCCTGCCATTGATACACTTGTTAATTATAACAAGGTTATTTTCACTTCTTGCTATAGCTGTCCTGTAAATCTCCCAAGATACATGTAGACGTGCCTTTTTGTGTTCCTCTCATGATGAATAACATTGAGCATATTCACTTATTATCCAAGCTATTTCTTAGTTCAGAATATTGAGGAAGAATGTCATAAATAAAATACCAGGAGATTTTTGGTGATGGTTCATGTTACTTTCTTAACTCTATGTTTTGGATTTATAAATGAATTTCCATTTTAAGAGATGCTGCAGAGGTGATGTCCCCAGTTCAGGCCAGAATAACTTAATCAGCATGTTCGCCCTAATTCCTTTAGATTGATTCTAGGTTAAGCCTGTTTCGCCAAATCTAATGTTTATGCCCTCCTACACTATACCAAGTGGTTTGTTGAATGCATTTTAGAGTTTCTATTTAAAAGAAAAAAAAATTATATTGATTTATTGCATCTAATATTACAAGAAGTAACTACCGACCAAAACATAAATAGCAAATTTGAACAAAGCTGGCTTTTCTTTTTCTGTTACAAAAGGTTAACAGCAAACACTTTTTTTTTTCTTTTTTCTTCTTGTTCTTTCTCCTGCTCTTCCTCTTCTTCCTTCATCCTTCCCATTCTCCCTTTTCTCCTTTTTCTCTTCCTTCTTTACTCTGTTTTCATTAGTAGTGGTCAGTTTGGGGTTGTAGGTATTACCGGCCACCCAATATCTTGTTTTTTTCACTATAGCTTCGCTTTCTCAGAATGGTGGAATTAATATGGGAAATAAATCAATCACTGTAGAAATTTCCATCAAGAACAAGAATCTGATCACCGGACCATTTTCGTTCAGCAAATCACTTGGGGAGTAAGGAGACAATAAAGATGAGTCAAATGGTGAGAACAGGGATGGTGGCAAAATGAGCTTACATACTCTGTCTACAGTTGTATCTGCTTTGCAACCTCAGCCTGTTGTCATGGGATAAAGTAAGCCTGACATTAAAAGATGACTTTTTCAAGAACAGCTAGACACCTGGATTTTCACATAATATCCCTGTATCTTTAAATGATAGTAATTTTTCGAGGTACAGCACTACAGACCAAACAAAACAATAGGCAGACTGAATGCCATTCTTGCAATATATTAATGATGACAAGGAAAATAATGTTTAAATAAAATAACTGGAAACTAGAGCAAGCACCTAAGAGAAAAACTACTAGTAAATACATCTCATTTAGAAATAATACTTATTTATTTCAAAAGTTTTATAAATTAATCTCTTCCTACAAAAAACTAAGCAATACATTATCAATGTAGATTTTTCTCAATTTGTTTTCTTGCAGTAAATGACCTTCCTACTTTCACATTTCTATAAATTTTTATTTTATAAAAAAATAACTGTATACAGTATTGGATCCTTTGCCTAAAGGATCTTATTTGTTTGTTTTTGTTTTTGTCATTAGAGAATTTATGGATCTCTGTAATTTAACTAAAATTAGCCAAAACTGTAATCAGAAAAGGGCAGTGAGATTTAAAGGGCTTCAAATCAATTTTCTCGGCCCACTAACTGATGGCTTATTTTTAATTGGTACATAGAGAGTGTGCAGGAACAAAAACCATCTGAAAATTGAGGTATAAACAGAGAATAATGTCATAAGAATTTTAATGACTCCAGAAAAACCGTATATCATTAAGCTCTACAAGATATCCCTTAAAATTAGCCCTGAGTAATGTGTGCTGTTTACTGTGGGATTGTTGCTCTTGGTGCATTCCCACGTGTGAGCTTTGCACCTTCTCCTGTTTGCCTCCCCCAATATTTGCCATTTCCATAGTGTGAACAAGTCTTGCAATAATATTTCCCACCCCTTCTGGTGGAGAAGAGCAGATGTATTTCTCTCAGGAAAGGTATTTAGCAATCAGCTGTAATGTCATGAGTAAAAGTAACTGCATATAAAATAAATCCTCATAGTTTTTTTTATCAGCAGCAATTAGTATGTCTACTCAGGCCACTGGGACTAGACGGATACTTGAGATAACATAGCTTTCTGCCCAACAACTTCCAATTCTTTGGGATTAAAGAAGAGTTTATTATAAAATAGAAAGGTAAATCTTAGACTCTTTGAAGCCCTGCACATGTTTTGTAGACATGGAATGGTTTTTAGAATGAGGGGTCCTGTAATTAGGCACACAGAGCCTAAAGATAATGATCTTAGCAGCTGTCTCTTCCATGGATCTTAATAATGATTACCACCCCTTCATCAGGTTCCCCTCAGCTGAAATTTAAAAGAAAATTTGTGGTAGCCAGCGACCCTGGGTCCAATTTATTGTGAGATAAATTAGGGAGGAATTCTCACTTTACAAACAAAGTGAACCTTCTCGTTTTAGTTTTAATCTAATAATGAAGACTTATGATTTCTTTGTGGGGGGAAAAAAAAACAGTACAATTTGCCACCTTATTATTATATTAGAAAGGTCTGAAGAACTTGGAACAGCATTTCTAAATGTTTTACACAGAATTAATACTGAATTGTCAAGTTCATCAAACGTGTTTCTTCGTGGGTTACTCATTTAGTTTTTATTTTTGTTTTATCTTTTTATGCTGTTTAACCAGTATAATTTGCAGTAAATCTTATGAAAATGTGACAAATAAGCTGAGGACACCATTTCAAAAGATTTTCTTTGAGTAGTTTTCAAGTTATATTAAATAGGAAGAATAATGATTACTTAAGAATTCTCATTTGAATTTGAGAAGTCATCTGACAGAAAGAGTGTGGCTCATGAAATAGATTAGAACACAGGACTCAGAAGGACAACTTTTACGTACTAACAAGCTATGTGATCCTGGGGCAAGTCACTCAGTCTTTTCTGTCTAAATGGGTATTGTAATACAACAGGTCCCTGAACAATGTCATTTCGTTCAAAGTCATTTCATTACAACATTCATAAGATGCCATCAGAACTTAACTCTCGTTCATATCAATTAGCCTATGGTAAGACTGGTTTTGTTATACGTCATTTCACTGCAGTTCCAAGAAACCTGTTGATGACGACGATAAGGGAGGACTTACTGTATTTACTTGGCAGAATTCCTGTGAGGCTTAAAGTTTATGGAGTAGTACTTTGGGAGCCTGAGAGATGAAGCTCTAAAAATACGTTATTATCTTTTCTGGGATTTTTATTTTTAGATTTACATGCATAAATACATGAATACTGGATCATTTCTATGCATACGACTCAGGCAGTTTTCTAAGCTTTTCCATTTACAAGCAGACATTAAAGGAAACAATATTGATATAAGTCCTGGGAAACAAATATGAAATGAAAATATATAATATATTGTATGCATATATATGTATATTTAAATGCAAAATAATTTTTTGTTAAAAGTTGTTTAATTGGGTCTTGCAACTGTTAGTTACTTTTTTTCTTAGAGTCCCAGTGTTTTATTGGTAACACTTCAGCAAACCAGTAATAAAGTCGAATTGTGATCATTTTGATTGGTTCGTGAAAGGAAACTTTACTTTAAAAAAAATGCAAAATAAATATGCATATTTATATAAATAAAAAAATGTTACTCTAGTTGAGTAACAAAAGAGTTAATTTACAATAATTATAATTTGGGCTAGAAAGATATTCCTTCTATCTACCCCTTCCTTTGCTTTTTTCTCTTGTGTTTGAGATTTTCACATTCATGAATAGAGAGCCCTGATATTAAATAATATAAATTGCCTCTACTGTTTTATTTTTTTACTATTTTATATTCTTAGAAAAGTGAATTTTATTTTCCCACAAGAACAATGTTGTAATTACGGATTACATTTCTGACCAAGGGATCATCATCAAGTAAGTCATAGATATGGTTAAGTCTATGTCATAAAAGCAAACTCTGACTTCTATAAGTCACTGTAATAATTTAAAATAGCAAAATGTTTCTCATAGCCCTATAAAATTTGCTTAAGTATCTGTATGCTTCGACATATGTGTATTAAGTTTACTTAAACAAAATCTTAACGTTGTTTTTATAAACTTATCTAAAACTGATATGCTAATATAATTAACATTTTAATTAACATTTGCCATGCCAGAATTTTGATGCATTTGATGTATAATAATTTTATGTTTCTCAAAATTTTCTCTAGGGAAATTAGAATCAATACTTATATAACTTATTCCTGTTGCTAAGAATGATGCTGGGAAAAAAATTTATAGTACAGACCATTTTTTAAGAGATTGAATCAATTTTGGTATTACTTATAATTTTACTTACTAAAGAAAAGAAAAACTGGATATTATTGAATTCGAAAATAATAAGTTTTGTGTGTACCTGCCACTGCACTCTCTAGTAGTTGTCCTGAGAGAAGAAACCACTCCCTAAGGCAGCTGATTTTGAGAAGGGCTAGAAGTGCCAATGGAGAGAGTTCTGTTCCTTCGCCTTGGTGATAGAGAATATTTAAGGACACAAAATTTGTATTAGATACGGGGTCGATGCTTGCCTTTAAACACTATCTAAGTTTATCACCTACACCCACTCTTCTAACCTTTCTTTACAAAACCATAGAATAAATGGGTAAGGCCTTTGGAAAATGGTGTTTAGTTGATAATCAGATAAAGCAAATTGACCAACAGGTAAAATAGAAAGTATTTTTATAATAAAATTTTGCAACAACATTTTCTATACTTCCACAGTTAGAATGGATGTGTAGAAAATGTATTCTATCGTGGTAATTAATAATTTCTTTTTGAACTAACCCACATAAATGAGTAACCTCTTTCTCCTTTGCTTATTTTCATGTCTAGAATGTATTAAAATTAAAAGTACAAATAAATGCACATTGCTTTAAGATGCTTTAGCCTAACTTTATTCCTTTTGAGTTTAGGAAGATACTTGGCAAATAACTATTTTAATCAGTTCTTTAAAAATAAAATCATCAACTTCTAAGAGTTACCATGGATAACTCATTCATGGGCTTATGTTGTTCTTTCATAATACTCAAAGGTAATGGATTATGTTTTACATTATCTTCAAAGACTACAGTTTATACTTTAGTACATAAATGTAGATTTGGCATATATTTATGTTTTATGTCTGAGAATCATCATATAATTAAAAAAGAAAAAAAAAAAAAAACATTAGCTCACCTGTGCACTTTTATGGTGTAAGAATTAGAATGGCAATTGATGGGGAACTTGAGGTCTAGGGAAAGGAAGATGTTTTGTTTTACTCAGCAGCAGAACCAGAAAGAAATACAGACTTTTTTCTAGTCTAGTTTCCTACTCAAGAAGCAATTAAATACAAAGCTATTTGTATAAGTTTCTATTATGTATTCACATTTCTTAATAGATTTCTTGCCTAACACTCCATTGTTTTCAGTTTCTTTACACACACACTGTAGACATAGGTTAAAAGGTAAAAGAAATGGGAACAACTTTCTTTTAAGTTTTATACGTGTAATTATCATCTTAAATACTTTAGAGTTAGAGTGAGAATAAGAAGAGGATAATCAAAAGAAGAGAGGGGAAAGTGAAATAGTTTGTTAGAAAATGGTGAGTGGATTTTTCTATAATGTGCACACTTAAATATCTAAATTGGGTATTTTCCAAGATACTTTTATAGCTCTGACACAGTATGTTTTCATGAACTTCAATTTCGAGGAAAAGAGCCAAACCAGTTCAAATAGAATGTTCAAATTCAATCAAGAATCTTCATTGCTTTGATTACTACATTCTTTAGTTTACTGCTTCAAGTATAAGAACATGTTCTTATTCAGTTGTCTTAGGAGGATTGACTGAAATATTTCAGGAAAGGAGAGGAAAGGGACTTCTTACTTTCTTTTGCCTAGAAAGTCTTGTTCCTTTTCGAGAACTGTGCTCCCCCCCCCAAAAAAAATATATATTCTATACTATACGGTCTTATTCAATGAATATGATAAATGTGTCATTCTATATACTTTCTTAAAAGGCTTCAGAATTTCCAAGAAAGAATGTCTCCATGATTATCTAGCAGTATTTTAGTGAAATAAAGATAAGCAATAAAAATTTAAGGCCTCTTTCTTTATTTAGTAATGATGGTTTTATTCTGGTAGGTGTGGAGCTAAACTCTTTAGTCAGTGCCATAATGTAACCGAAGCAGTATTTTCATGTAGGAACATTTTTTATTTGTTTGTTCTAAATGTTCTTTCTACCTGTTAGAGGTATTATTTTATTATAACTACTTTAAATCTAAGTTTTCCTTCCCACTAACTCAAAACATAACCTACCTCACAGAGCTTAGGTTTGATTCTGTTTGCCTTTGTACAGTGAGTATCCACATGTACTATAAAGAAATGACCAGAACTACTTGGATGTCTTTTGTCACTGGTCTCAATAGAGAGTCAACCGTGCTTACTATATGGAAAACAAATACTTAAGAACAAAGTAAATTAGAAGGGGAGGAATTAGAATGGATATGTTTTGCCTGGCTGCTGCCCACACTGTTATATGAACAGCTAGAGAGGTTACATCCTTCTAAGACTTGCTTATAAGCATTTCCAACCTAACAGATTTTTCTTTTTTCAACGGTTTGAAATTTGTTTTGAAGTTGTCGCTTGGGCATATGGTTATGGGGCATAGATTAGCTCCTAATTTATTGCTTTCTTAATTTATTTGACATTGGAATTTTAGACTTCAGAAACAAGCAATTTAATACTTTGAAACATTTAAGCAGACTAGGGAATGATCTTTTTTTCATAAATTCCTGAATTAAAATGAAAATGTTTTTTCAACTGCTAAATTATAACAAGATGTGATATAAAGTGTATAGTCTTGCAAAATATGAGTGATAACTTGTAGTGTATCTTTTTTAGTTATTTTGCAGAACTGCAAGTTATATTGTGACAATCTTAATGTTTAGCTCTCCAGCATATCCTTGCCTCTTCCTGAAAGCAGAGACTGTGGCTCTTTTACTAAAGGACAAACAAAAGTGCCTAAGGAGGCAAGGTGATGAGTGGAAAGAATTCAAGCTTTGTGGTCAGATAGACCTGGAGTTGAATTCCACCTCTCTCTATCTATGTGGCCTTGGGCAAGACACTGTCTGTAGGGCAGCTTCTAAATGAGCTAATCCATCTTTGGTAGTAATATTATTGGTAGGATTGAATATAATGAATGTAAAGTGCCTCACACAATGTCTGGTAGATGGTGGTTTCTATCAGGCTGGATCATAATTTAGGAATTAGAATTTAGACTAAACCTGCCCCAACTCAGAGTTATTGGGAGCTGTAATAGGGTTATCCTCCTTATGGAATAACTTTAGCTTCTAGTGCCCAGCCTTCCACTATGTGGAGGAGGTGATATATTAGGACAGTACTTTAACACTTTTTACCCTATTATGACCATGCTACCCTGAACAAGCCCGATCTTGTCTGATCTCGGAAGCTAAGCAGGGTCAGGCCTGGTTAGTACTGGGATGGGAGACCACCTAGGAAGACCAGGTACTGTAGGTGTAAAAATAAAAAAAATAAGGGATTGTAAGCCGACAAGGTCCTTGCAATCTGTGAAGTCAACCAAAGTTTGCCTCACCTAAAAGAGAAAAATTAAATTAAATTAAAATAAAAAATAAAACTTTTACCCCAGCTAAGAGCAGAGGAAAATGAATGTCTACTTTGGATGTCCTGAGGGTGTACGCTGTAGTGTTCGATAGAAGACATATAAGTTTTTTTTTCTATAACATTAGCTCAGTTTTGCATTTTATTATAAATATATTGATTAAATATAAATGTTTCCTCCCCTCATTTCAAAAATGTCTTTAAAATTGAAGTTCCAGGAAGATGAGTAATATTTATCTCATGACTTTGAGTTATAGTCAGGCACACTGCCATGTATACTTCTGATGCACAAGTATCTCAAACAATTTTTTAAGAAGAGAAATTTCGAGACAAATTAATGTGATCTGAGATCACTGGGAGTATTTATTTATTACAGCCACAACCCAAAAAAGACTAGGACCCAAGCTATGAAGTGATGCTATTGTTAATCAATTGTGCAGAGCTTCTTATTTATTGCCAGCTTCCTTGGAACTAACCACGTCTTAGTCTTGTTTGGAGAGCCCCAGAGGGTGCAATTACCACAAAAGAGGATAAGTCACAAGGAGGCAGATTCCAGCTCAAAATGAAAAACAGGGTTCTCTAGGGATAGGATGCACTGCCGCCAGTTGTAGTGAGCGTTTGGCTACTAGAAAGTGTGAAAATAGAGGCAGGCAAGACCCTTGACTCAGGTTTTAGATGAGTGAATGAATTCTGAAGTTCCCTTTGAATTGTAAATTCTGTGCATCCAGAAGAAAAGTCTTTGTGGCTAGAAAGAAAGAGGAGGACAATTAGCCTACTTTGTGTCAGGAGGTCAGTTATGTGTGGAATAGAGTAGACTTTCCAGACTGGTAAACTGGTAGTAGGAGCAGCTGAAGTAAAAATGCAAAGGCAAGCCTGCTATACTCTTTCCAGGACAGCGACTCTGCTTTTCTGCCTGGAGCTACGGTCTTATATAGGAAACTGTAGAAAGTAAGGCTCAAAAGGTAGGATGGGGCCAGCCGATGTCAAGGCATTTGGACTATATCCCACGGGCTGTGTGATGACACCGAATACTTTTTGAGCAAAGGAATTAGCATGTTCAGATCTGTATATTAAGCCAATTAATCCAGTAGTCTATGGATGTTAGTTGGAGAGACAGTGGAGTAAGAGAAGCAGTTTGGAAAATGCAGTAGTGCGGTAGTGCAGACACAAGATGATGGGGCTGAACACTCACTCAGTTATGTAGTGCACTCAGTATGCAAAGGACAGAAATGGAACAAGGCAAGTGTCAGTTGCTAAAGTCACTGCTTCCAGGGGCTGCATAGGAAGGTAGAGAGGGGGATTAGAGAGCCAGGGAAGGAACCAAAATGAGTAACTATCTTACTAGAGGAGATCTATTAGTAAAGAGTTGACAGCCATTTTCTAACTGGGACCAATGCAAATCGTTTAATCTCCCTGGTGCCTCAGTTTTCTCATTTTTAAAAGGGAGATAGTGATGCCTACTGAGCAGGGTTGTTGTGAGTTTCAAATGGGATGATAAAGGGAAAGTGGTCTGTAAACTCAGAAGTCTGTTCCTGTGCAAATTGCTACTGTTGCCTTGGGACAGAGACAGCAGGTAAGGCTTGATGTTTCCTGTCTTGCAAAATTAACATCCACATCCTTTCACCTGGGGTCCAAGCCTAATGTTCTGGTTAAGCGGGATGATTCATATCCAACCTATTTCAAAACTTCCTACCATGTTCTCTCACCTCTGGTAATAAAAGCAAGAAATGTATTAGCTCCCAAACACTTGACCCTGCTGCCTTTCCTCTCCCCCTGAGGAGAAACACTAGTAATCTGTAGAACAGAATTCACACTCTTCTCCTGGACTGACTGGAATGGCTGGCTGTGGGAGATAAAGACCTTTTTTTCAAGGCTCTTCTAATTGGGGTGTGTTGAAGTTGCTTCTCTAGGGAGACCGTTATTTTCTCGTTAGGGTGGCTGCCATCACACAGATGACATTGCTGCCTCTCTTTTTTTACAATATTGAATCACAGATACAGTAATATCTGTGCCTAGGTCATAAGCCATCACTCCAGGGACTGATTTCCCCCTCAAAGCAAGGTGAGGGGAGAGGCCCTTGTCAGAATTCTCATGACTGAATCACTGCTATGAGCTAATGTCTCCAGTCTTATGAGTCAGTGCTGGCCCAGGCATCCGTCTTGTAAGAAAAACGAAGACACAGTTAGACTCCCCTATCATCATGAGTCCGTGCAGAGGGAGGACAGTCATCAGATAGTGGCATTTTGGAATCAGATATTTGGTTCTTCTCCGTCAGGATGTAGAATGAGCATAAGAGTTTCCTTAAGAGTTAATAATAATATTTCTAAAACACTGTTATTTTCGTGCATGTTTTGTTTTCCTTTAGGCAGAGTAGGTGAAACGATGTGTTTGGGAGATGAATGTTCTTGTAATGGGCAAGACGTAGCTTGCAGGAGAACATCTGTAACCAACCCATTCTGCATAAGATAGGGCCAAGACATGTTTGTGTTTTAGTGCCTGTTCAAGCATGTCTAATTTTTAAAAGATATATAAAGTTTTAGAGGATTCCCCTTAAAATGTTATTTCTTCATGTAAGTGTATATATATATATATATTAGATAGCCTGGTAGCTAATATGTATATTTTTATGGTGTGTAAAAAAAAAAATCAATATGAAGTGTGTATAAATATTAGGAATGTCAGGAGTAATTCATGAATGTACTTATTAATCCAGCAATAGGCAAAAAGAAATTGTGCTTTCCAAATTTTTAAATGTGATAAAGATGGTGTGCAAAGAATAACAAGAGAAGTACCTGGATATTTGCCCCCAGGTACTCAGAGGTCTTCCTCAAAACTTGACCAAAAAGAAAATCACAGAAGGGAGACAGAAGTGTATGGGGGAGAATAAGGTTGAATACTATCAATTTCAATTCAACAACAGCATTTTTAATTGTCTCTACCCCTGTCTGCCCTTTGTCTTTATCATATATATGCATAATAGGAAATATTCTATGGGAGAGATAATGAGAAGCCTACTGGTGTTTTTTGCTTGCTTGTTTTATAGATATTACTTATGTACCTTCTTAAATCTAAATGCTTTAAAAAGTAGTGATATTTTATGGCAGTGATCTACTTCTTGACATCTCTGGGTATGTGCTATAATTTAGCAGTCCCCAACGTTTTCGGCACCAGGGACTGGTGCTCCTATGAGAATCTAATGCCTGATGATCTGAGGTGGAGCTGAGGCGGTGATGCTAGCACTGAAGAGCTGCTACAAATACAGATGAAGTTCCACTCCTGCTGTGTGGCCCGGGAGTTGGAGTTGGGGACCCCAGCTATAATGAATAACAAACTCTATAATGAAAGAGTTCACAAGAAGGACTGATATTCTCCGCTACCCCTGCAGCTCCTCCTGTCTCCTCCTCCTCTTTCCCCTTCTTGCTTCTGTTTTGTTCTGTCAGAGACATGAGCTAAGTGGAGAAAAGGCAAAGAAAGCAAGAAAAGCATAGGAAATGGTAAGAAAAATTGGCAGGAAACTTCCAAACTTTAAAGTTTAGTGGTTCTTTTAAATAAAATGAATCTTTTGAGTTTTTAAAAGGGAAGCTAGTGTAATGGAAGTTTTCTTGCCCGTAAAGCCAAATCATTTATGTTTTCTGAGGCATTTACAAGTACTGTATGCAGAGGCATTTTAATGAATCTAGGTTGATTATATTTTATCAGTTTCATGGAAAAGGTATTAGTTCACACCCAGAAACTCAATTTCCCTTTTGTTCATATAGACTTTAAAAATGATTTTATGGACACCAAAATGCTAACAATTTGTTTCTCTAGAAAGTAAGACTATGCATATTTTTCATTTTAACTATTTTTATTGTTCTATTTTTAACTTTTCTTGGCATTTCAAGATTCATACAATTTTTTATTTGAGGGAAATATTAATAAAATAGAGTATAAAGGAAGTATATGGGAGTAAAGAACTGAAGGAAATACCCCAGTAAAAAGATAAGGAGGATTGTTTCTAAATACCAGCTATGTAGGGGAACTCGGTAATTACATGAAGAAAGAGTATGTCAAAATGTTTTTCTAAAAATTAGAAATATTTCATCTTTTCAGAAACCTCAGGATTACTATCCACCCAAACTGGGATGACCGAGTATACACTTACCATGGCTCTCATAAGATTTCCCCAACAGGTGCTTTTGTATGTTTTGTATTATATGCATGTGTACACATATTCCTCCATGCCTTCGTTGAAGCTAAATTGAAGACCCCATGTCATTTGGTCTTAGTTGATAGAATTTACTGAACCGCACACCTTTAGTTTCAAAGTACATTTCTTGAGCATCAGAAGTTGCACTTTGAAAGAAAATAGGCATAACTCCACAGTTTACTAGTTGGGGTGACTAAGCAAGTGACCAGAACCCTTTGAGACTCAATTTCCAACTCTTTCAGGTGTAAATAGTCACTCTTGCAAATTATTGAGAGTGCAGTGTGTGAAGCTTGTAGTCACTGAGCAGGCCCTTAATAAATTATGCCAGTTACTATTACAGCTAGACACTGTAAGGTAATCATATTATAGATATGTTAGCTCTTCTTCAAAGAGCTCACTATCTATCAGAGCAAACTGATAAACTTAGCTGTAATTCAGTGTGACAGGTGCTATAATCTGTCTGGAATGTCCCCCTACCCACCACCCTCCTTATCTGCCAGGCAGACTCAGACTTATCCTTTAAAAGTCACTGGAAGCCTTAATTGTAGATGAAGTCTTTCTTCGTTGCCCCCAGCCCCAACACACACATACTTTCTCAGGAGTTCCTTCTCTCATGTTCATTACTCTCTGTACATATATTCAGAATCACAGTATATGGCATGCCTGTCTCACTATCGCCCTGTGATTTGAGGCAGAAGCTTTGTCTTTTCATCTCTCTATCTTAGTGTTGGAACATATAATGGTTCTCAACAAATATTTGTCAGATAATATGCCTTGTCTGAACAAAATGTGATGCAGCACAAAAAACAGACTGATTTACCCAGCTTCACAGGGAACTTGACACTTAAACTTGGTTCTCCGAAGATGGGGAAAAAGAGAAAGGACATTCCGGGTAGAGGATCCAGGTGAGGAAAAGTATGGAGACATGAACATGTTGTGTAAATGTGGGAGTAGGAAACAGTGTGGTGTGCCTGGACCACCCAGTGCTTGTTAGAACAGGAAAGGAGCAGAAAATGAGGCTGGAGAGAAGTCCATAGAGCTAGACTGAGAAGGACTCAAAATCATCCTAAGGAGTTTGGCTCTAATCTTGCAGACACTGAGGAGACATGGAAAGACTTTGAGTAGGAGGGATGATATCATATTCTACTGGAGGAAGGTAACTGGAAGCAGTGTGGAGGTGAGAAGACTAAAGCCAAGGCAGCCGATTGGGAGGCTGTTGCAATAATTCAGATAAGAGATAAGGGCAAGGAGAAATGAAGGTGACTATGGGGTCAGGAGTCGATTTGCAGTATATATTTCAGAGTGAGAAACCCACTTTCCATAATTGGGATTGTTTTGTATCATTCTACCATAGTATCATTTCCTACGCAGTTGTTTTAGATCTGCATCTTATCAGTACTGCAGTATCAAACAAGTCAAATGGTATATCCTCAAATGTTTGGGAGTTTGGGGTTCAATGCTTTACTTTCTTCTCTTAGGATTAGTCTTGGCTGTTTATCCTGTTGCTTTGCATATGAGAAGACCCATATGACTGTAGTTGGCCAGATAAAGGAACACTCTCTGTACTCTCTGGCTCTGCCTTGCGTTGGAAATGTCCGGAGTTGGGTGGGGAAATGTCAGAAGTTTTGAGTGAAGAAGGAAGACCGCTGGCCAGGGAGCCAGTGACTGACTTGATGGCCTTGACCAGGCCATTCTGCTGCTTTGGGCTTCAGTTTTCTTGTCTATGAAAGAAATATATCGGACTAAATCCTTAGGCCTTCTTCCTGTTTCTTCTCCTACACATACAGTTAACACTTTTGGCCTTTTACTGGATAAAAATAATATTTCTAAAACTGGCTCAAAGAAAATGGGAGAATCTTTCACTTTAAGCATTAAAAAATATGCTAATAAAAAAATAGCAATGCTATTTTATAAAATCAGTTAACTAGAAAAATGTATTTGTGCTTTGACCAATGGTTGATCCTCAGTGAATGTTCAGTGACTTCATTTATAAAATCTTTTCATTCTTTTTTGCTCAACATTAAGAGATCGTGAATTTTTACAAGGGATATTCACTGTTAATTAACTATTTCTATTTTTCCTGGTACCCAAAGAAGGATTCAAAATGCTTGACAGATATCATATTTCTAAATCTAGCTATAGGAACTGGACCAAGAGAGAAGACTGTGAAAACCTGCAAAGAGACTCATGAAAAGAAGAATCAGGAAATCAATTAAATGTTTCTTCCTGCTTTAGTGCCTGGAACATGCTATTTCTGAGAAGTATACTATGGAGATTGGTCTAATTGATACTAAATATAATATGATTAAGAACTTTAAGCATTTATTTTGAAAGCTAGATCCACGCAAACAAAGTAGAATCTGACTACCATTTTTAGAGAATTTGCTCTCCCTTCTCCTCCACCTAATTATCTGACTCAGATATTAAGAGAGGGAATGGGAGAGCTAGAGAAGAGTGCATGCATTATTTTAAAGCTATAACTAGACAGTATTTGGAACAACTTCCTTGAAAAATATTTCATTATAGTTCTGAATTCAATGTCAGTGATTTTTATTCTGCTCTGACAGTTTTCTACAAATATCTGTCCTTTTAATCCTTTAATTAGCAAACCAAAAATGTAACCTTAACTTTTTTCAACCAAGATAAACTATTTTTCTGAGGTAAATTTGTATTTATTTTACAGACATCTGTTTTTATACAATTTAGGCATTATTAATATTGGTTAAGTATTAGCCACACTGTGAACCTTCATTTTCTTGGACCCTAGAAAGAAAGGCAAGTAGACATTTACTAGGAAGATTAAATAAGATGGAAGAGTGGGCTTCGGTTAGAAAATATTAAACTATTGTTGACACAAAGATAGTTCAGCATATCTGGAGTTCAGATTTTAAATCTGACAAAGAATCTGGGTGGTGAACAAAGCTAGACCTTTATGAATTGTAGTTAAAAGCTACCCTTTTAACAGTCTGTCACAGTTCCTGATACAAAGGATTGATAACTTTTGGGTTTGAAAAACAAAACAAAAAACCATCTACATTTCTATTTGATTTATTGTAACTCTCATTTTTGTGGCAAAGGCTAGGGACAAAGTTCGTTTTACCAACTAAAAAAATATTCTGAAATCATCTGGAAATTGGATGTCAGCATTCATTTTATTTGAGTGAAAAACTTCAAGTTTAGTAACAAAAGTTGAAAACATTGGCATCATTCCTGTTTATAATAATGGGTTTGTATCACAGACCTCAGTGATATATTTGTTAATCTCAAGTATAGTTTTCCTTTTACTTATTTTAAATAAGTGTCATTTCCTCTTACATAACATGCAGTTATGTTGTTCTTTTTTTATTATGCTTACCACTTAAGTGAAAGATGGATAAGGTAGGGTCTCCCTCTAGAATTGCATAGCCTTTTGGTAGGGAAGACAAATGGAGACCAATAATTACAATAAAAGATAAATTAATATACATCACAAGAAACAAAATAAAGGCAACTTTTCTCTAGGGCTTTGAAGAAGTAAGAGTATGTGGACATTCAGTAAATATTGTTGGAAGAAAGAAGTTAATGTAAAAGTAGAATGAGCATCATTTACAAGGTCTGGAGCAATTGAAACACAAAATAGTCATGTGGAATTCAATATGGTTTAAAACATTGTGTAAAATTGTCCCTCTGCAGTACTAGGGAAATGGGGGGAAAAAAAAAAAAAGAAAAGAAAGTTCCTGTACCAGCTTTTTCTGAATGAGATGGCCAGAAGTCCTAACTCAGAGGAGCAGCCTGTTTCTCTTCTCTGAACGGTTTCCTCTTTCAGTGTCAGTGCTGCCAACTTCCCCTGAAATGAAAACCGATAGGGATTTCAGAGTCTGGTTAGGTGAGAACAGGTTTGTACTACCAGTGACAACAAAAATCCTTGTAATTTTGATGTGGAAGAGAGTTATTTAAATCTGCCATTGGAGGTTCTTTGGCTTCTGAGTTCTTTCTGTGCCTATTAAATATTTCCACTTGAATTGATTAGTTATCTTTTATTATTAACTTTCCACCCAATTGATTGACTTAAATATAAATCTGTTACAGAGGACAGTGTAAGTAGGCAGAAAGTTTCACAATTCTCTTTGAGGATATTTCTTAAATTGCTATTTAAGTAATGTTTTTATTTTCATTTCCACGCTATCATTCGAGCTTCGCAACATTCCAAGTTCAGTGTCGTTGTCCTCATCTTCCTGTTGAGGATAGACACCTGGAAGCTCACAGGTGCAGTGAGAAGCTTGAGTCTCTAGACGGTGGAGTTAGGACTCTCATTTTCTGGTCAGCTGTTCATTTTACAATAACGGTGCAAGTCTGTTTCTAATCTACACTGTTTGAGCTCCTCTTCCTTTCTAATCTTATTCCTCTATTACAAGAGTACTGTAATTAAAGAAGTGGTGTTTGGCTGATAAGTAGTAGGTTTTAATTTGTAAGATATACGGCTTGCATTTTAATTTTTGTCCTTGAACTTGGTGTGCCATGAAAGCTATCATTCTCTCATTAGGAATATGAATCTTCAGACGATGTGTGCATTCAAATTTCTTCTTCTCATTGGGTCTGACTAAGTGACTGGCTAATGGAAAATATGAAAGTTAGCTGAGACTTATCTGTCTAGGGCTTGATGGGCTATACTAGTCTTCTTATAGTCAACCCCAGGGACTGGCCAATGGAGGGCTGTTAGATCCAAAGTGCTGAATCCAAGGAGTTTGCTCAGGGCCAACTTTTTTGAGTAAATAGCTCAGCTACAGTAGCTCTGGTACACCTTAGGTAAAATAGCTGGAGCTAGAGACAGCTTAGCAGCTAAAGCCACAGGTTAACACTAATGACATGGAAATGAAGAGCACAATAAAAAGTTGTCTGCCGCTTCCTTCATTTCCTAGTAAAACATAATGTTTGACTTAATTTTTTTTTTTTTTTACTTCTGTCAGTATAATCAATTATGCTTATTCTCCTGTGTATGGTATTATAGCAACTGGCGGCCAACCCAAAATTGAGATAACGGAGATGAAATTGGGCAAGAACTCCATAAGGCACTTCACATTATAGCAACTGAATCATACAACACTTTTGCAAGGGAAGTGATTAATATTCACATTTTATAGATGCAGAGTAAATTACCTCTCTGAGTCTAAAGTCACCTAGCAGATAAATAGCAGACCTATACTCAAAGTCCAGGAATGAATGACTCTTGAAAGCAGGGCCCTTCTTACTAGTAGCTTGACCTTCACTATTTTGTATCTGTTACTATTTTATAGCTGTGATTTTTGCCTGCTCAAATTTAAGTGCTTCTCATGGGATAAAGAGTGCAAGGGCAAAGGTGAACTGGATCTTTTCTTATTCCCTATTGGTATACAGTAAAACGAGAATCAGATTTGCTAAGGCCCTCCCTCATTCTGGTTCCTTTACTTTGTCCATGGGGTAGGAAAATAATATGATCTTCCAATCAGTATAAGCCCTGTATCACTCATTACTTAATTTCTGTTGCATTTCTCTGATCTACCTAAAACAAAGTATGGTTGGGTGTGGGAGGACAGTCGTGGTGATAGTGATGGCATCAAGAGGAAAAGAGGGCAAATGAGTAGGAGCAAATAAGCCTTTCAGACCAGGATGTAAATATCTTTATCTCTAGTGTAAAAAAAAGATTGTGACTTTGGCTTGAAAACTGCCTTCCCAATTGGTGATCATCTTTAGGATTTTGTAAGTACGGTGTCTTAATAATAAGCCCAACACCTCTCACCCAAAGAATGCAAAGTGCTTTGCAAACAGAACTCACAATACCCCTATGATCTAGGGACTTTTTTTAATGCCCCATTTTATAGACTAAGAGGTCAGCTCAAGGAATTCTGCTCATCTGTCCACATAGATAAAATAGATCAGGACTAAACATTTAAATACTAACTCCAGTTTCCTGTCTCCTTAGAAATAGACCACACTGAAAGATTAATCTGATGTCAAAGATTGCAGTTTTCTCTAATTTCCTTTTATTAAAAGGAAAACAAATTACTTAGGAGACATATTTGCGTAAAGGGTAGATCCAGAAACATTTGTTTTATTAAGACAATGGTACCTATTTCCCTTAAAAAAAAAAAAATAAAGAAATTTGAAATCTGCTCCACCGATTTCAAAACTAACAATTAGAAAAGGTTATCCTTTTACACTCTGCCATTTGTCTTCACATGAAGAACCATGAATTCAGTGTGGAAAATATTTTATTTTGAAAGGTGCACAGGAAAAAACTAATTGTTATGAAGAAGGATTTTTTCAGAACGCACATATCAATTACAGGTAAAAGGAAGAAAACAAGTGGGATGTGTGTGCGCATGTGTGTATGTGTGTTGCAGATAAAAACAGATTTTGCAGGTTGAGAGACATGACGATACTTGTAAGGTATGAGAGAGACAAGACCAGAGGCGCCGGGAAGCTTGACTACTGTGGAGTGCTCAGTTGAGACTTGTCTCTGCCCCATGGCCTGCAGCGTTTATGTGGAAATTGGGGACGCTTTTACTCGTTCCAAAGCCTTACCTGATCAGACCTGCCCAGGTTTGAGTTTGGGAAAAAAAGTGTTTGAAGTAAACAGGAAAATTACTCACCTTAATGATGTCTTTTACTGGCACTCACAATGCTTTGATAGTCTGACAGATTCTTTTTTTTTTTTTTTTTCCTTAAGTTTTAGAGAGGAGAGACTTGGGGGAAATTTAATAATCTATTTGGAAAAACATAGATTCTTATGCTTAGTCACTTGCTAGCAAGGGGAGAAAAAGTAGGCTTTGTGCATTCATATCTATGGGCTTACTTCTCCTAATAAAGTCTAAATCAGGAATTTTCCATTAGGGCTTTCTACTGAAAAATCAACAAAAATACAAGTCCATTTATTCTGTGTACTTTTTGCACACATGTCTCCCGATCATACTGCTGATGTTCCCACAGAACAGATTCTTCCTAGTATTTTGGCTGTGAGTTCCAGAATATGTAGGTTGCTTTCATTTATTATGGTGATTAAGAACATAATCCAACTGGTTTGTTGAGAGTTCAGTGCAGCAACAGAGCAAGCACACCCTTTTTCTCCATCAGAAACACAATTCCTAAATCTCTGCACCTGAATCTCTGTCATGTTTTTGGGGAAAAAATTATATGTGTGTTAATATTTCATTCAAAAATAATACTTAAATGTTGATTTTATAAATGTGTTTTATCTTTCGATTTTGCTAAACTGTTAAAGGATACACATTTTTAACTTTGAGAATGGAAAACTGAATCATGCATTTCTAGTCTAAAAAAAAAATACAGATAGATGGTTAAATCTGATAAATTTCAGCTTCTAAAGCTAACAAACTAAAAAGGAGAAGAATACATTGTAGGTTATGAAGAACTTTAAAACAAGAGATCTTCGCCAGCTCTCTCCCCTTAGTCCTCGATTTGGAATACCTTGAACATTTTTTTTTTTTGGTCTAAGTCCTAATTGGAAATTAATCAGGTGGCCAGTAAGAAAAAATGAGTGGAAATATTGACTATGATGTATGTATACCAGCCTCCTGGTGTCTTGGGTATAATGAGCATCATGAAAGCATTGCAATGCATTCTTACCTCATACATAGTCCCTGTTCTGTTAGCAGCCGTTTGCCTGCAATCAGAGCAAATCTGGGTTCAAACCATTATAAAGTGTTCCACTAAATGGGTTAGGAAAGATTTTGCCTACCTGTCAGCAGGTCTATGTTTGAAGCAAGTACTCAGAATAAACATACCTTTGGTCAAATGGATAGTATTTGCTGTTTTCAGGAGGTAGCATTCTTGATTCTATCCAATTCCTCATTCAGTAAAATGGCAATCTTGGAAGAAGAAATATTTTTTACTTGGTTCCTCTAAGGAGATAAATCAAAAATACATGTGCAAATTAGAATGTCAAAGAATCTCCCTTTTAAGAGTAAATTTTTCTATTTCAGTTGGTATATGATATGAAACTGAATGTGCCCAAAGTGTTGGAGGTTTACAAGAATCATCAGCATTTAATGGTAATTTCAAATGAAGAAAATGGAATTGTCTAGAAAATATCTTCTAGCACTGGGTCTAGCAGGCAGTTGGAAAGCATACCTCTTCTATGGTTGGACAAACCAAAAATGTTTTGCCCTGTGACCTATAGATATAATGACATTGATTAAACAAATTATTCCACTATCTCTCATCTCCCCACTCCACCCCCATGCCCTGCCAGAAGCTGAGTCGCTGGCATGTTGCTGATTCACTTTTGACAATATCTCTCATATCTATCCTCAATATCCCTGTCCCACAGCAAGCCCATATACCTCCCGTTTAGCTGGTGCAATTGGTCCCATCCCTGCTCATCCCAACACTTCATCTTCATTGTCAGGTAGAGGAGTCTTTCTAACACACAGCTCAGACCAAGGATCATTGATGGGCCATTGTTGGTGACTGCTCACTGACCTCTGAGCATGTCATGCTCTGATCAAAGTGTTTTTTTTTTTTTTTTTTGGCCCAATCTCCCACTAATAACAATAATCTTCTGTTTGTAAAATACTTTATATTTTTCAAAACACACATGTACATATTATCGCATTTAATCCCTATAGCAAATCTGTCAAGTTGGCAGGTATTACCCTCACTTCTCAAATGAAGAGTTATGTAACTTTTCTTGAGATTACACACCAGTTTGATCCTTCTGCTTCTGTGAGTATTGAGTTCCTCATAGTGAGCTGTGATTCCAAATACACACACTGTCCCACCACCACAGTTGATGTTTCACAGTCATCAGAAGATGCTTTTTGTTTTCCTTTTTCATCCCTATGCTTGGTCTTCTGCTATTCCCTCCATCCAAAATAGTCCCCTCATTCTTGACTGCCCAAAACCCCTTTGTCCTGAAATAAGATTGGCAAAATATTAATAATTGTTGAAGACAGGTGATGTGTATGTGGAATTCAATACATTTGAAAATTTCAGTAATGAAAATGTGTATGCATGTATGTATATATGTGTTCTCTGTGTGCGTGCGTGTGTATGTGCGTGTGTGTGTATCCTTCCTAGCTAGGGTAGCCAGATATAGCGAAAAAAATCTAAGATGTCCGTTAAATATGCATTTAAGATAACCAACAAAACATTTTTAGCATAAATATACCCCATGCAGTATTTGGGATATACTTATGCTAAAAAAAGTTACTGTTTTTGAAATTAAATTTTTACTAAATGTTCTGGATTTTACTGGTCTTCCTTTTTTTAGCTCAAACAACAACTCTTTAAGCAGAAATAAAATTTTCAGCCCTTTTACCATACTGAGTTCAGCATTAGTGAGGTGACAAAAAAGTTTGCACATGTGTTTAATTATAAGCCGAGCTATCACATTTACCTTCCACAGCCTCTTGTGTCTCTTCTTCCTCTCCTCTTTCCTCTCTCTCCTTCCTCTCACCTTTCTCCTTCCTGTCCTTCCTTTCTGCAGTCTTTTTACCTTGTAAATGCCATGTCTGTTTCCTTCTCTCTTGTCCTTCCTGGTAGTGTTTCAAATTTGTTGGCAGTGCAGCTGCTCTTAACAGGTTTGTTTTATTATTTTTCTTATTATTGTTAAAATATTTTGATAGATAAACTATAACTCTACAGTACAACTAAGACAGTCACGTTACGTACTTTTCCCCATGGGGGTTAATTAGAATATTTTTATAAAGAAGAAAAAGGGAGCAAGATGAAGCATGTTTCCATCTTAAACAAATGAACTGTAAAGAAATAGGAAGTTACATTATGATAAGCTTTTAAGAGGTGTTGCAAGTAGAGGAAAAGGTTTGTTTAAATCTCTCCCTACCTATCTCCTCTAAACCTCACCCCCAATATGTATTATTGTCCCACACAGTTCCTAATTACCAATAATGGAAAGAGACATCTCAAAATTATTTTAGTTCTTCTGGATTTATTTTAAAAGGGGGAGGAGAACAGAAGTTTAAGACTTGGCTTAAAGGTATTAAAGAGCAAATCTGATCTAATTTATTAAGTTACACCTTTCCATTTTGGCAGTACCTTAACAATACACATAGGGTCTCAGTATTTCAGCATGTTGACTTCCTGTACTGATCTGTAATAAAGAAACTCAGCAATTTGCCTGTAAGGTGGTATAGCCTTGAAATAAATTCGTCTTGTCATTCTTCACTTGGAACCTTAGAATAGCTGTAGTTAAAGGAAACATAAAGTCCCTTAAAATTTTTACAAGTTCATTATAGCACACTTAAAAGCACCTGGTATCTTAAGTGTAATAAAAATAGAGTAAGCCAGAGGAGATCAACACGCATGGCCTCTGTTTATGTTTTAAAATCCATTTATGAGTTGTTTCCCTCATTTTTAAATCGTATTATATCTACACCTGGGCATCCATTTCTCTGAGGTGAAAGCAATGAAGGATATAAAATATCAGAGTAACAATGATTCTCAATAATTATTGTTGGTACTCTAATGGAGAGATTTAAACCTCCTTGCTGTTCTGACTTAGTTCCTGTCAGAAGGACAGTCCAGTAGGATGATACTTTATATGATGTAAGTAGAAGTACAAAGTGGAATCTGTACTGCGCCCCCACACAGAAAAATAATAATAAAACAAGATGCATTGTTATCAATGTCAGAAATAGAATTAAGAATCCAGCCATGTTGGTTTCAGTTCTAGAGGTAAAACTGGCCTTCCAATTTTATTCTTTCTGTTTCTATTTTCTTTGTTTACTGATTCAACCTAGAAACATATCTTCTCATACAATATTAGCTAGTACTTGAGTCAAAGATTAATCTTTAGAAGTTTATACTGAAAATACTTGGTGTCATTAAAATAATTTTGCTGGTCACTGGTCTAGCAACAAAGCTGCACAGTGGAAATACCTACTAAGACTAAACATGGTAAGGGAATGATGAGAACTGCTGTTCATCCAGCATTTACCTGGGACCTGGCACTGGAAGATAAATCCCATTTAACCCTCACAACAAGCTTATGGCAGGTATTGGTGTTATCTCAGTCTTAGAGATGAGGAACCTGAGGCTCAGACAGGCTACACCACATGGCTAAAGTCATACAGGCTTTGCAGTGCATCTGACTATTCTCTTCCCCGGTGCTCTGAGGAATACAGGTTGTACCAACGGTGCTGCCATCAGAGGAACCTGGAGTTGAACCTGGCCCTGCCACTTGGCAGCTGGAGAAAACTGAGCAACGTATTGAAACTTTCTGAAACTCAGTTTACTTATCTGGCAAATGAGAGTAATAATAATCTACTCTCAGGTAACTGCAAAGATTATATGACATAAAGAACATAGCAAAGTGCCTAGACATATTAAAAAAATATGTGCATCTAACATGGATCTTGCTTCCTACAGCTGCATCACCCAGCTCCCCAGTACTGAGATTATTTGAGCATACATTAAGCATGGTGAATGCTATGGTTCGTTAAAAGATGCACATACTAAATTTTTCCTTTTCATGTAGTAATCTTCAAAACTATAAATGTCTATTCAAGATTCAGTCTACCACTTGAAACCTGAAGTTGGAGGCTGTACAATTGTTTTAGGAATGAATTGACCTAATGTTGCTTCTCAAAAGAAAAAAGCATTAAACTCTTTTTAACAGAGATTACTTGTGTATGCACATGCAATAAGGGCTTGGAGGGTATGTATTGCAGTATTTATAAGCCTATATCCTTGTGAGGTGATAAACATTTTTTAAAGCCCCTCAATAACCTTCTGGGACTTTGAATCCAGAAAATACTTTGGTATTCATGTTTCATTATATTTGTGTCTTAATTTTATATTCTGTTGTGTGTCAGCAATGTTTATATGTATTGAGCTTTCCCAGATGGTAAGATTCTGGAGCATAGGAATGATCCCCACGCCTTTCTCCCCTAGCATGCAGTACGAGACTTGAACACAGCAAAGACTCCATAAATGTACAGGGAGACATCGTACAATGTACTATATGATGTGAGTGCACGTACAGTAGATGCCCTGGATGCGAAGCTAAAACCTAAATTCAAA
This sequence comes from Pteropus vampyrus, assembly GCF_000151845.1. Lineage (NCBI taxonomy): Eukaryota > Metazoa > Chordata > Mammalia > Chiroptera > Pteropodidae > Pteropus > Pteropus vampyrus. The sequence goes on along the minus strand of NW_011888795.1, from coordinate 5,097,704 downwards.
GTTTGACCTCGTTTTCTACTCTTATTTTATGAATAAACTAGTTTATCTGCTTGAGCCTCTGATTCTTTGTTGACAAAAAGGGAATACGGATGATTTTCTCAGAGTTAGCTGAGAATTAAATGAATAGCATGCATGAAAATGCTCTAGAAGTTGGTAAAGACTGCCCAGATAAGTGAGCGATAATGTCATTTATGGAAATTAATAGACGCCATTACCCTCCATCTTGCCTAGACATACTTTCTCATTTTCTGTCATAAGACAGACCCACCTCACCTTCCAGTAGAAAGAGTATCCTACAGATTTAAGCATATCATCATGACAGGAATATAGGGCTCACTTTTAGGGTTGATGTATAAATGAAATTTCCAAACAAGCAATGATTCTATGGAAAGAGAACAAATATGTTTGGTATTGTCTTGTAAAGGGTGCCTGGGCCATTGCATAGGGATAAGGGCATAAGTACCTCCAGTAAAGAATAGTTTTTAAATGTGTTTTAGTTCACAGGAAAGACACAACCTTTAGTGGGGACCAGAGATTTAGGAACTGTACATCTAAAAAAAAAATTAAAAGAGAGCACAAGAGTGTGTGTAGAAGTATTCACAGTAACTTTCTACTTTAATACAGGTGGGCGAGGGGAGTCCAAGAAGGACAGCCACCAGGGAGAATTCTTTCTAGTTTGAGAGCCACGTGTGAGGCACTATCCTGGACCAGGGTAGAGGACATGTTCCCATGGGCAGGACTGGTGCCTGTGTGGTCCAAGGCTGCTTTCTCAATTTGCCAAGGTAGAGGCTAAAGAAACAGTGAAGGCCATGAGGTTTGGGCCCCAAAGAGTGAGAAATGACAGGTGTAGGCACCAGGGCTTTCTTTGCAGGATGTTGGGAACAGTGAGTTACTCTGAAAGGGAAGGAAGATGCTATTTCTCCCTTAAGGGTAAATGATGGCTGAAACTCAGAGCCCCGGAGAGTGTCCTGGTCAGCCAGACGTGCCACTTCTTCAGTGGAAGGGAAGCATAGATTGTCCTCTATCTATAGTGTGTGTGTCCAGGAAGCTCTCCAATGTGCCCACCAATCCTGCCCACAGATAACACCTTGGAGAGATGAGCTATAAGAATATTTTATAGTGAAAAGATCATGAGGTGGTAAGTTAGGAGTCACAGGTTCTAATCCCATCTTATTGTTGACTTCTGTCTGGTGTGACCTTTCCTCTGAGTCTGATCTCTCATTTACACTTTGGGAAATTAAACTAGATATATCCATTAGGATGAAGGGTAGAAGTTCTCTGCCCACCAGTGTTCCTGCTAGAAAAATTTTTACTCCGCAGATAATTGTATCTTCCCATATTGCTGGGAATGTCCAGGTTTGTTTTATTGAGGAACATGGAGCATGTACGTGTAGTGCCAGAAGTCAGGACAGTTGTTTGTAGGTGTTTAATCAGTACTGAAAACAACAAACTCTGAAGTTCTATTCTCATTTCTACTATTTATTGAAGTGTGGCCTTAAATGTTTGAGCCCCAGTTTCTGCACATGTAAAATAGGAGAGTCATCTCATCTAAGCTTTCTTCTTATTGTTCTTGTGACTTCAGGAAACATTAAATGTAACCTAACACTTATTGAGCACCTGTTGTATACAAATCACTTTGAGGAAAGCCTTTCAGTGTCTACTTTGTGAAGGTAACTGTGGATGGTATTGCTGGTCAAGCAGGGTTGGCTGGGGTGGTACTGACAGGAGACACTAAATAAAAGGTCATTTTACCCTCCTGGGGAGATAAAGTTGCAAAATTACCAGTCAGGTCTGTCAAATCTTTTTAACCTGGCTTTCCAAATTCATACCCTCAAGCAACTAGAATGAGGCTGGTGGGCTCCACCCCCATCCCTTTGCAAGGTCGCTGATAACATGCTGTCTCCCCAGCAGGCAAGCTTTAGTTCCCCGCCCTCCCCCCTCCAAGCTGGTGACCAGAGCTGGCCGCAGAGCTGCCTTGGGCTCCCAGAGAGGTCTCTCATATACACACACCTGCCAGCCCCAGTGGGCTCCCAGCTAGTCTTCACGGTAAGCGGGTAGCAGACAACCCACTTGCTTGATGTCAACATCTGTGGGCGCAGCCCTAAGAAGAATGTGCCGCTCCCAGCCTCGGCTCAGGTAATTAATCCCCACAACTGACAGGTGGCAACAGGCGACCCTTTGGCTGGAGCCATCAGGAAAAGTGCTTGGAGGAAGGATTTTTTTTTTTTTTTTTAATTATCAAGAACACAATTCGTACATGTCTGGCAGCTAGACAACTGTGGCAGGAAGGGAGACAAGGAGAAGCGAATACCTTGCCAGACGACTGTGGAGCCAGTTTTGGGATCTCTTACTGCCGATCATTATGATAGATTCAGTAGTATATGGTGGCTAGGGACCTGTTTGCAAGCTCACTTTGCAAATTTCCTCTTCCTTTAAAGTCAGTACAGTTCTAAGTGAAATGCCTTAGTTGTGAATAAAGAAGCTGGAGCTCAAGAGGGGAAATGATTTGCCTAAGATGCTGCAGAAAGTCAGTGGACAGGTAGAAGGCTAGAGTCCTGTCCTCTTGACTTCCTGTTCATGATTCTTTGGGCAATGTTTTCTGCTCCATTATATAGATACAGTGTGGCAATGGGGTAATAAAACTGTGATCTGATCACAGGAAGGATCAATAGTTAACACTCAAATGATATTTTGTTTTTTATCTAACTTTTTAAAGTTGACTTCTCAAGAGAACACCCTCATTTCATCCCCAAGCCATATATATGCATTCATTCCCCCTGCTTTTTTATTTTTATTTTTTGGTATTTTGGTACACAGTCCATTATAGCATCATGGAACATCAACTTGGTGTTTGTTTAGAGTGTATTTGCTTAAGTAAAACTTTTGAAATCCTCATTTTTAATTTTTTTAAATTTGACAATTTCCAAGAATACAGTTTAAAAAAGAAAAAAAAATAATAAGTCACTTCATGTTTTAAGATAATTCAACTGTCTGAAAATAAGAAAAACAAATTATTAATGAATGGTGGTTGTCTTTTAGATTATTTGTAAATCTCATTATTTTTATTCAACCCAAATTCACATAGAAGGCCAGAAAAGTTGTTGTATTTATGCCTTAGTATAGGTTTTACTCTTTTTTTAAGACCCAATCCTCTTCAGTATAGGTAACTTGCCCTAAGTGTTAATGGGCCACTGTTGCATCCGGTTTTGTATGCTGAGGTTAATTCTGTAGGCTAATGGCCAATAGTTCAAAATGCACATAGTATTACATTAGGAAAAAATTGAAACATTTCCTTTTAGCATGATAGCATACCAGATGTGGATTTGTCTTCAAGCTAGCATTGTAGCATCAGGATGGATTTATAACTACCCTATACAAGTATTTTCCTTGATGATGGATTGAGTAGAGAGGTGGGCTATATAATTATTGATTTATTTATTTCATGGAAGTTTATTCCATTTATATTCTTAGAGATTTGTAGGTCAAGGTAGCCTTTTGATTTGAGATTTACATATGGAATGGCATTTCTTCTGGGAGAGGTTGAGAAATTAAAGTTGTTTTTGTTTTTCTTTTTGATGGAGCAAGGAGGGAGGGTCTTTGTTACACCTTTAGGAAAGAAAGCTGTTGAAAAATTATGCAGGTGTGTGCTGATATTAGCTGGCATCTCTATGCGTTGTGATACCGAATTACCAGTCTGGCAGCCAAGAGCGTGTAATAGAGTATGTCTACTAAGGCAGGTGGTGATGGTGAGGTTGTAGTTACTGGAATGCTTTTTTTTCCCCCTTCTCTTTGCAACATATTATTAGTAAAGGAGCTGAATTTACTCTGGTTTTCCAAAATCCCCTGGAATTATTTTATTTGAACATGATATTTGTCTTTGAGCAGCTCACTCAATATGCCAAACTCCGTCCTCTCCCTCCCAAAACAAAACAAACTTAGGCAAAGCTTGCTTTTCTGTTTTTCAGGGATATTGTATAGCAAGAAAGAGTTTAGTTCATGTGTTAGTTTTGAGGCATTTCTGTTCTATGCCACTGTAGAAATACATTGTTCATGTGGATGTTTAAGACTGCATAAGAGGAAATTTGGTTGAAGTCCAACAAAATAATGGGCTCTTCATTCTTACTTATAGGCTAGTACTTCCTAGGAATAAACACACTATGAATGTGAATACATATACATGAGTACATACATCGATTCCTACTCTTTTTATATCTTATAAAAAAATCAGAAAGAGTATCAACACTTTGTTTTCTACATTCTTTTTAATGAGTTTACCTTGCCACTGTGAAATTGGTAACTGAGTTCTCTAACAGATTTTGCCAGATCATAAAATATTCAAAATAGAAGAAACATAGATCATCTAATAGAGGTCTCTCATTATCCCCCTTTGAATGATTAACTCACGTTCTGGAAGATCAGATGAGCTGCTTGAAATTCTTTAGTGAGTGAGTGACAAATCTATGACTCCTTTTGAAAGGTCAATTACTTCGCGTCTTTGGAAGTAAATCTTTCACATGTGCTTTCTTTTTCTTTTTCTTTTTCTTTTTTATTTTGTTTTTACTTTTTCTTTATCACAGTATTTCATTTTCTATTTTCACATTAAGATTCGTATAATTTGAAGAGCCACATGTCCATGTGCTATCTTACCTAAATATGTAAAAGGATTAGTACCATCCACTGCCGATTCATCAAACATAGGACCTGGTGGAGTAGAATCAATTCTTAAGACCATTGGTGAGAATTTCACGTTATTCTTATGTTCAAGATCTCATTCTGAGAATATAGTTACAATTTAGGGAAGAAAACCTCAGATCCAAGACAAACTTATTTACCAAATTAATAAAAATGTGATATTGAGTCAAAGAGCATAATGGAATATCCTTGTAATCCTGTAGGAAATTGGTGATCATATTTTATTTTTTAGATGACCTCTGAGCTTTATATCTTTTTTTCCTAATAATATTGTGTGTTTATGTAAATTTACTCTAGTACCAAATGTGCAGGTTCCCCTTTGGTCCTATACCATGAGCATTAAGACTGCATGGTACATGAAAAAGAACATTCTGTGGGTCAAGATGGTCCTTGTCGCTGAGTATTTTTGAGCAAGTCTCATCTCCTTTCTGCTGTTGGGATTCCTCCTTTGTATCTGAAGTGGCTGAACCAAATGATCTCTAAGCTTTTTCTGGTCTAACTTTCTAAGAAAAGCTTAGCAATATTATCTTAAACTAAAAATGCCTTGAAACAGGTGACAATAATAGAAACATAGGACCAAGTACTTGGTTTAAAATATCAGTTTAATTTTCTATGGGAACTCAGTCACCAGAGCATGATCTAGTTGTAAAAGTATTAGCTTTTGTAAAGAAAGGAAATCTGACTTCATCCCCACATTGACTATAGTTAGTTGTGCAACCTTTAGAAATCTTTTTTTTTTTTTTTCAGGGATGCCCTCCTGACCCTGCAAACTAAGTAGAACCCCCTTACATTGTGCCAAGTCTCCCTCTGCTTTTTCTTCAGAATATGTATCACAATTTTGGAAATAATTTAATGTCAATATTTCCTTGAAATCAACTCCCTTAGGGTAAGGGTGATTGCTTATTCCCTGGAACCCAGGACAGAGCCTGGCATAAAGCAGGTGCCCACTAAATACTTGCTGAATCAATGAACCAGCTTTATTCCCTAAGCTTAAGTTTTATATCTGAAAATTAAGGAAAGAGGAAGATTTGGACAAGACATGCTTTAATGTTCCTCTGTGTTCTAACATCTTATTTCTGTTCTCTATCTTCTAAAATCATAACTCTGTAACAATTTTACAGGTTGGTGCTGCTCATGCTAAATCTATTCATTAAAATTTTTAATTAGGAAATATTTCAAGCATACAAAAAACAGTAAATTTAGATATCTTAGTATCTACCAAAATGTTTTTTTTTTAATTCCATATTGCTTCAAATCCTTTCTTTAAATAGAGATAAAGCAAAAAGTCTACCTTCATTCTCTTCTCGCTCTCTAACTATTAAAATAAATGAAATACATCTATATGTAAAAACATGGATAAATCTTGAAAAAATGGGAAGTGGAAATAGCAGATTACTAAGATTAAATTTTGAGCAGTGTAATTTAAATAAATTTTAAGGACACAGAATTATATTACATGCACTTATGGATATATGCATGTGTATTTTTAAAATGTATAAAAGCATATAAACCAAATTTATTCATTTTTAACAAATGAATCTAATCGTATGGTTTAGAACTGACTACCAGCAGGTAAATATGAACTGTGTGATTCACTGTAAATGGTCAATATTCAGACTTCAGCAGACTATTATCTGGCAACAGCCGCTTCCTGACCAGGTTGAAATAATGTTTTCACAATTTTTCAAGAATTACTTAAGCTATATTAAACACTTTATGTGAAGAATATTAGAAATATGAAGCTTCAGTAATAATCATAATACGTGGCTTTTATGTTGGTCTTTGTAATTTTTTTCCTCCATTCCGAGATGTATATTGTATGATTAAATATGTATATTTTTTAATTTTGTAATTGTGAGAGGTCAAGGGATTGAATAATAAATAGGGAAAGAATAGAAAAGGCAGAATTTAAATCTTGTCTTTTGACCCCTAGTCCAGTAAATGTTCCTTACTGTTGTTGCTGTTGGGTAAGAATCCTTTTCCAATGCTCTTGACTTTGAAAACTAAGCCCTTTTCTTTCACAACGAAACTATTAATTCCAGTGTTACCTCATGTTGTTTTATTTTCTTTGTCTAGAATTAAAATTAATTGTCTTTGCTTTTTTCTATTTGTCAATTAAGGCAGATCTCATTTTGCTAATGAATATTGGGAGCCCTGTGTTAAAACTAACCCTCATTTATTGAAGACTGACTTTTACTAAGTCCAAAACACTTCTTCCATCTTTCCACCTTTTTGTTCTACTTCTCTTGGTTTATTGCCTGAATAGTCCCTGATAAGTCATTCTTCTTCCTCCTTTGCTCCAGTCTCATTTCTACTATATTTGTTTTGCTTAATATATAGAACTGAATAGATTTGCTTTATAATCCCCAGTGACTCTTTGCCTGCTGGAAGAGTTCACCTGTCTCTTGTAACATCCAAGGCTCCTCAGAGTCTGGTAACTGCTGTCCTTGCTCAGCTTCATTGCTTTCTACTCTACACCTCCTCCTCTTCCCAGCTCATCTATATTTCAACCATAGTCAACATCCCTTTGCTTCTATTCATGATGTTCTCTCTTCATGGAAAGTCTGCTTTCTGCCTCTTGGCTCTCCCTTACTCCCATTCTTGGGTGCATCGTCTAGTCGATGGATGATCCTTTTTTTGTCTTTTAAGGCCTAGTTTAAATATCACTACTTCTATGAAACTTTCTTCTCTAGTGGAATACATTTACTTTTCGCTTTATCTCTTATCTCCAACCGATCCATCAGTGAATCTGTTTAAAATATATCCAGAAACCAACTGCTTCTCAACCAATTCCACAGCTGGTCTAAGCCCCTCTCATTTTTTACTTGGATTATTTGCAATAGCTTCTTTATCAGTCTCCCTACTTCCATCTTTGATTCATAAAGTCAATTCTTCACATAACAGCCAGAATCTTATTAAATACAAATTAGATCATGCCACCTTCTCAAACCTGTTCAGTGGCTTTCTATCTCATATCAAGGAAAGCCGAAGTCCTTAACACTGGCCTTATGTGATCTACGTGATCTGGGCCCCATT
>NW_011888795.1:5031243-5089926 GCF_000151845.1 Pteropus vampyrus | reverse complement strand
TTGGTCTTTGTAATTTTTTTCCTCCATTCCGAGATGTATATTGTATGATTAAATATGTATATTTTTTAATTTTGTAATTGTGAGAGGTCAAGGGATTGAATAATAAATAGGGAAAGAATAGAAAAGGCAGAATTTAAATCTTGTCTTTTGACCCCTAGTCCAGTAAATGTTCCTTACTGTTGTTGCTGTTGGGTAAGAATCCTTTTCCAATGCTCTTGACTTTGAAAACTAAGCCCTTTTCTTTCACAACGAAACTATTAATTCCAGTGTTACCTCATGTTGTTTTATTTTCTTTGTCTAGAATTAAAATTAATTGTCTTTGCTTTTTTCTATTTGTCAATTAAGGCAGATCTCATTTTGCTAATGAATATTGGGAGCCCTGTGTTAAAACTAACCCTCATTTATTGAAGACTGACTTTTACTAAGTCCAAAACACTTCTTCCATCTTTCCACCTTTTTGTTCTACTTCTCTTGGTTTATTGCCTGAATAGTCCCTGATAAGTCATTCTTCTTCCTCCTTTGCTCCAGTCTCATTTCTACTATATTTGTTTTGCTTAATATATAGAACTGAATAGATTTGCTTTATAATCCCCAGTGACTCTTTGCCTGCTGGAAGAGTTCACCTGTCTCTTGTAACATCCAAGGCTCCTCAGAGTCTGGTAACTGCTGTCCTTGCTCAGCTTCATTGCTTTCTACTCTACACCTCCTCCTCTTCCCAGCTCATCTATATTTCAACCATAGTCAACATCCCTTTGCTTCTATTCATGATGTTCTCTCTTCATGGAAAGTCTGCTTTCTGCCTCTTGGCTCTCCCTTACTCCCATTCTTGGGTGCATCGTCTAGTCGATGGATGATCCTTTTTTTGTCTTTTAAGGCCTAGTTTAAATATCACTACTTCTATGAAACTTTCTTCTCTAGTGGAATACATTTACTTTTCTCTTTATCTCTTATCTCCAACCGATCCATCAGTGAATCTGTTTAAAATATATCCAGAAACCAACTGCTTCTCAACCAATTCCACAGCTGGTCTAAGCCCCTCTCATTTTTTACTTGGATTATTTGCAATAGCTTCTTTATCAGTCTCCCTACTTCCATCTTTGATTCATAAAGTCAATTCTTCACATAACAGCCAGAATCTTATTAAATACAAATTAGATCATGCCACCTTCTCAAACCTGTTCAGTGGCTTTCTATCTCATATCAAGGAAAGCCGAAGTCCTTAACACTGGCCTTATGTGATCTACGTGATCTGGGCCCCATTTTCTCTCTGATTTCTTGTTGTATCCCCCACTACTATCGTCTTCGCTCTTGGTTTTCCAGTGACACTGGCCTCCATGACAGACATACTCACCCCAGGACATTAATACTTGCTGTCTCCAGTAACTGGAACATTATTTTTCCAAGTATACGCATGGGTCACTCCAGTGCTTCTTTCAGATCTTTTTTAAAATATAAGTTATCAAAGAATCCGTCTCTGAAAACCCTAGATAAAATAATATCCTTCTCAGCTCCCCAACTCCTGGCTTTTGACTCTTTATCTCCTTTAAATTTACTTTGATTTTCTTTTCTTTATAGCATGTATTACCATCTGGCATCATCTTTATTTGTTAATTTTAGAATGTTAGCACCTTTGGAACATGGACTTTGCTTTGTTCATTGCTGAATTTCTGAACCTAAAACAGAGCCTTGAATAAAATGCTCAATAAATATCAAATTTATTAACTAGTAGTTAATTGTCATCCTCTATAACTCCATAACTCTTTTTACATACCTCTGTTATACCCAGTATATTTGTGTTTGTGTTTCACTCTGCCTCTAAACTGAGTAACTTGAGGGTAAAGACTGAATATTTTTTCTTTTAATTAATTTTATGTTTTGAGGACTGTTCTACACAGTGAGGATGCATAAGTTCTTATAGTCCGGGTTTTTTAAAATCTTATTTTTCTCTACTTCTTGTATAGAACAGAGGACTTAGAACCATAAAATATGTGTTCAGTATACGTTTCTTCCATAATTATTGAATGATGTTCAAATGAGATAGATCTAATTCCACATTTACAATGGCAACTAATAAGCAGATTCTAATGTAGTCACTCTTAACTTTCCATTAAAATATTATAAATTCCAAGAAAAAAAAATGCCTCATTAAATTGGAAACTCAAGCTATTGACAGAATCCTGTAGCAATTTTATTATTTAAAAGGCTTATGGAACTGAATTTAAAAATGTCAAAAAGACATGAGGGATACAAATACTAGCTCTGATTATATCTTGCTATATTTATGGAAAACTACAGAAGCAAATTAAGAGCCTATATTTAAAAAAATAAATAGATAATTATAAGGGAACATTATTTTAATGAACCAAAGAAAGCAAAAGCATCCTAGCAACTAGAAAAATGTTTAGATGATTGCTTCAGTACAAAGCAATGAAAAATAAGCATTACAAATTGGGAAAATAAAATAATAAACCTAGATCAGGCTCTGATGAAAAGATGACTGGATAAGGGCAAAAGGAGATAGAGGAGATAAGGAAGATAAGGATGGACATTTGAAATGCAAGAAAAGAAATTAAATTATTTATAGTGGAATAGAACAGAATTAATTTCAGAAAACCATATGCATAATATGAAAAACAAACTCAAGAAGCTTTCCTATAATGCAAACAAAAGGAAAAGATGCTAGCAATTAATTGTCTGAGTAGATAAAATGCATGGAGGATAGAAGAGAATGGGGATCAAAAGTAAGACTTACATGGTCCTTGAAATTAATAAGAACAGAAGGAACAAAAATGTAAGTAAAAAAAGAAAAGAAAAATTGAGTTTAAGCATTTAAGTTCAAAGAGCTCACCAATTTCTAAGTAACTTCAAGAAAAAAAAAAAGAATACACTTAGAAACATTTTTATTTAAAATAAAACAAAACAAAATAAGGAAACAAAATTTGTCAAGGATCCAGGGAGAAATAAGCAGTTTACTTAATTTAAAGGAAGAAAATTCAAATTGACCTCAGACTTCTCTACAACACTCAAATGTGCATTGACTGAACTATTCAGTTTCAAGAGATCCAGCTAAAACTGATTTATGTACTAAAGCTTTTTGTGCTAAAATGTGCTCTGCAATGTTATATTTAATATTTTTAAACTGGAGTAAAATTTATACTACATAAGAGGCATGATTAAATGATATATCCCTTTTTAATACTATAATTACAAACACTTACAATTATATTTTTAAATTTGAACATAGTCATGATATGTGAAATTAAAAGAGGATGTCAAACACCTCTATATACCCCAGTTTGTATAAATTTGTGTGTGTTAGTATGCATAGGGAAAAGTCTAAAATATTAATGACGTGTAAGATTTGCACACTGAAAACTACAAAATATCCCTGAGAGAAATTAAAGATGTTCTGAATAAATGGAGATAAATATCATGTTCATGGATTAGAAGATAAAATATTGCTATGATATCAATTCTGCTCAAGATGACCTATGTATTTGACACAATATAATCACCATGTAAACTTATCACAATATTATTAACTGTATTCCCCTTCCCCTTCTCACCCATCAACCCTCCCACACTTTCTTCCTCCTGGTAACCATCCCTTTGGTCTCTGTTTCTATGAGTCTATTTTTGTTTTGTTTTGTTTTTGTTTGTTTGGTTGGTTTTGTTTAGATTCCACATATAAGTGACACCATATGGTCTTTGTCGTTCTCTGCTTGACTTATTTCACTTGGCATAATACCCTCTAGGTCAATCCATATTGTCGCAAATGGCAAGATATCATTCTTTTTTATTGCTGTATACTATCCTATTGTATTATTCCGTTTTAATAAAATTCTAAAAAGGCAAAGTGCAGTGAGAGGAAACAGATACCTGATTGGGAAAAGTTTGAGGAGAGGATTAACTACAAGGGGGAGTAAGATCATTTTTATGGGGGGGGGGAGGACAGCGGTTAGGAGGAAGGGAAAAGAAGGGATGGAAATAGTCTATACCTTGATTGTGGTAGTGGTTATACAAGTATGTACAGTTGTCAAAAGTCATCAACGTATACCCTTAAAAACTAATGGTAAATTATACCTTAAAGCTGATTAAAACAAAATAAAGCACAGACACCCAAAAGAAGAAGTTTAGGCCTGAGATTTAAAGAATCACAAATTAATGTTGGGAAGCATTTTAGAGGTGAATGTTGGAAGTCCCAGAAAGAAAGAGAGAGAGACATTAAAAGAAGCCAGATGTGTTCCAGTTTGCAGTTTCTGCTGGCTTGAATCACTAGGGTATTTAAAAGTCTTGGCATAAATCAGATTTCCATTTTTTTATAATCTTGCAGAAGCCTGGAAATTTGGTGGAAATGATACTGGCTATTTTGTAAGGAATAAGGACTTGGAGGAGTTTAAGGAATTATAAATACACTATCAGCCAGGAAGATTGAATTTAGCACTGGAAATATATTAAACATCATCACAGAACCAATTAGCAAATGAATACAGTAAGCAGAAGCTTGGCTTTGTAAAGAACTGACCCTGCCAGACTACTTCAGTCCCTCTAGTAATGAATGGCAGGCCTGGTAGTTTAACCAGAAGCAGTAATCAGAATGTATCTTGGCCCTGGTCTGCATTTAGAATTGTTCAATATGAAACTCTCAGCACTAAAATTTAAAAGTAGCTAAATTGGTCTGGCATGGTGTGGAGAACAGAAGAAAAACATAGATGTTTCAGACAGGGAGTAGCATGTTTGAATTGTGGGTGATGGACATCTGGTGTGTTTGAGGCATTAAGAGGTTTGTATGGGTAGAATGTGGGGTGGGAAGTGTGTGTGTGTGTTTGGTGGGTGAGAAGAAAGGATAAAAGAGATGGTGCCAGAACGCAAAGGGCCTTATTCGTGAATTCCTCAGCTCAGTAATAGAAGTCCTGACAGAAAGCTGATACTAGGGTCCAGGGTTTTTCACTTAAATCACTTGCTGCCTCTCGCTGCAATTAAATGAGCAAACATTATTATACTAAGAAATAAATAGGAATTTTGAATGTTAAGTAGACCACTTTTGAGCTGTATTTTAATGTTAGAAAAGATTGCATACCTTTTAAGTTGACTCAAAAAGCCATGTTATTGGGAATTAGGAAAATGTGAAAATATAAAAATTTGTACCCCTGAACCAAGAGACTAGCAAGATGAGGGGCTGTTATAGGAGGAGGATCATCTTATATACTGGTTGCTAACCAGCTCTTCTCTGTGACCTCAGGCAAGTCTTCTCTATGCCTTAATTTTTTCTTATCTATAAAATGGGGGTAATACCTATCCATTATCTGTTATCTGCAATTCTGAAATTCAAAGAGCTCTGAAAACCAAAAGTTGGTTTTGTTTTGTTTTAATGTCCTATAAGTTTGTGCCAAATTTGTTTGGTAGTGAAATCCAACCTGAATTTGAAGCTTTATAGTCTTTCCCAAATTCATATTCATGAATTTTGCAGAAGCATTAAGGTTTGATTTGAGGACACTGCCCTAAATCTTGCCGGAGCTGTTTATAATATATGCTATAGGAACTTTTACTCCCTTTCTAAAATCTAAACAATATTGGATTCTGGAACATCTGACCCCAGGGGTTTCAGATAAGAGGTCATATACCTATAATACCTTCCTCATAGGGTTATGTGAGGGTTAAATTTCTTATAGCAGAACTCAGAAAATGGTAAAGCTATTATTATTTGTCATTATTTAAGCTCAGAAATTAGGTTTCTTTCTCTCTTCCCTGGGAATGAGCAAAGATTAACACCTGATAATTCCTAAATTTATTTTTAGTACTTTTATATTTTAGTCTGTCAAGTTTCATTTATAATATATCAATTATTGAAATGGAATGTTTCTCTTAACTGCCCTCCTCTGAACACTTATCATTCTTTTTTTTTTTTTTTTTGCAATCTTTACATACTTGGATGGGTGCCTTATTTGCCTTCAGGTGTTAGCTGACAAACTTATTTTTCAGTCATCTTTCATAAGGTGCGTCTTATGAAACTCATGGTTAGATTATACATCTCCTAACTAAAAATACATCTTATTTTCTTGGAGTTCTCAGTAAAACTGAGTTTTTAACATGTCTTAAGACAATGTCTTTGTTTTTAAAGTCATTGGTTAAAAACACTAGAGCAAAAATATCTGTCGAGACTTCAATCAGTGCTTCCAAGTAGAATTTTATTTTTGTGGTTCATTTTTTGACATACCTTCTATTTCTTCAAGCTATTGAAAACCCTTTTGCTATATTTAATCCTTCACCTGTGGGCATGGAGAACTATTTATGCAATATAATTCTAGTGTTGGGAAAACTTTGCCTGAAAATTTCAATTACTGAAATATTTAGGGAATAAAGGAAGGTTATTTAACTACATATTGTATTTGAAAAGGAAGAAATAAAGCACTTATTTTTAAATGTGCTTTTCAGTAGGACATTCGCTTTTAGTTCAAGTTGGGTTGGAACGTATCAATAATGATTCCCTTTTGCTACTCTGTCTCCTGCTTCCCCATTTCTTTCCCCTGGAAGGATGTCACTGCTAACTTGTGATTACAACCTGTGTGTGTGTTTACCTTTGTTTGGGTGAGTGTTACTAGGTGCCCTCTCTTGGCTGGTAATTCTAGTGCCCGGATGGCTTTACTCCCAGCATCAGAGTGAGTAGGAATGCAGTGACGGGGTACTGACCTAGAGAACAGGAGTGCTAAAGTTTAATATAGTATAAGGATTAGAATGGAGACTTTCTACACTGGTTCAGAGGTGAGAAGGGAAAGCTGCACAGGATAGGACTTTTTTTTTTTATTAGGTTCTAGGTCTCCTGCTTTCTCAGTTCTATTTTGCCAATTCTACAACCAACCAACCACTGAACTTCCTCTTCCTGCAAAGGAAGTGTGGGCAGGAAAAGTTTCACTCACTTGTGAGTGAAAAGATCTCCATCTTGATCGTTTTGCTGCCATGATTTGCTGTTACATTAAGCCAGTCCTTTTTTTTTTTTTTTTTATGGGAGTACAGGACCAAATGGCCGCTTCCCGTTCTCTTATGCTGTAACATTAGAAGATAACTGTGGCAGTTTGGGGGAGTTTTGCTTTGCAGTTTTGTAGCTGGTTGACCTTGGGTAAAATCACCTCACTCTCTGCCAGACATTCCATTTTTAAAAAAAATTTCCATAAACGCTAATTCCTGTGTGTCTCTCTAGAATATTGTATGGGTAGGATTAATTATAATCTGTTGAATATAGCTCAATTCATGTGAACATTGTTTTTTCCATTTAGCATCTGGTACTCTATAAAGCTGTTCATGGTATTAATCATTTAAACCCCTCCGAGACCGAGTTTCTTCATTCTAAAGAGAATAGGAGATAATGCTGTAAATGTGTTTTGATAAATGCGAAACCTTTTGTAAACACTGGATTTTATTTAAAGTAGAAAAAAATGTATTAGTTTGATTAATGAATTTAACTCACTCTAATAAGATTGTTAGATGTCATGCATATATTAGCCAATGGTAAATGTGCAGCTATAAAGGCCGTAAAATGTGGACATATTTTCCTTGCTCTGATTCAGAATGTAACAATATCTCCCATTGGTTCTTTCTCTCTACCTCTGGCCCATCTCTAAGCAGTATTCCACTGAACTGAAGAAACTGTACTGCCAAATTGCCAAGACATGCCCCATCCAGATCAAGGTGATGACCCCACCTCCTCAGGGCGCTGTCATCCGTGCCATGCCCGTCTACAAGAAAGCTGAGCATGTCACCGAGGTGGTTAAACGGTGCCCCAACCATGAGCTGAGCCGTGAATTCAATGAGGGTAAGAAGAAGAGGATTCTGTGATGTTCACCTAAGCTTCTAGACCCTAGAGCTTCTGTGAAGATATTTGTTTGGAGCCCATTTATCTGGTTCCAAACTCTGCAATCTGATGGCAGCTCACTCTACCATTTTAGCTGATAAAGTGAAAATAATGATCAATAAATTTATGGATCTCACAACGATTGAACTATTTAATTTAATATTGATAATTACTAGATAACCTGAACTTGCCTCTCTATGCCCTACTGCTTCCTTACTCTTTTTTTTCTTTTCTTTATTTATGCTCGCGTGTAAGAAGAACAAGATAGCATTTGGTCATCTGGCACATTCAGCCCAGGCTAGGGAATCTAGCTTTAGTGTCCTTTCCAAAGTGATTGTCAAGGCCTGACTAACTGAATGGAGAGCTAGAAGAGTAGGAGGAAGGTGAGGAATATGAAAAAATAGAAGATAGTAGAAAATAATAAAAAGAAATGAAGATAAATAGTAGGCAAGAGGGGTAAATAGAAATCTGCAACATAAGCTGGAGAGGGGGACAGTAAAGTGAAGGACAAGGCATCAGGGAGCAAGTTTCTTGGGGCCACGTTTAAGCCCTGTATCCATGTTTATGTTCTGAGCCTCAGATCTGATGATAGCTTTACAGAAGAGCTCAATATTGCCAAGGATTCCCTAATATTCGATATTCTGAGGTTCTGTAAATGGAATCTAAGAACACAAAAAGGTGAAGAGAAAGGGCAGGAAAATGTATAAGGATTCATCAAAGAATGATGAGGGTTGGGAATTAGGATACTTTGCATAAAAAAATATAGATATTTAAAATGTAAAAATTGGTTGGTAGCTAAAACGTGTGAATGTGGAGAATTAATAGATAGTAGAGGAAAATTAATGGAGAAAGAAAGAGAGGGGATAGAAATTTAAAAAGAGAAAATGTAGTTTAATTTCTAGTCCTTTTCTACATGGCCTCATTATCCATACCTTCGCATCTTGCTTTTCACTTAACAATACGCCAAAAAGATGATTTCTTATAGGTAGGCTTCGTTGTAAGTTTCCATAACTGCCCTTGATCCATCAAGGTGGCATAACTGTTTATTTTTTCTCAATGTTTGACATAATAGGTGTTTTTAGTTTTTGCCATAACAGATGATGTTTCAGAGAGCATCTCGACACACTTAGCTTTTTTCTGTCATTAAATATCAGTTTTTTGTGGAATGGTAATATGCGGTCAAAGGTTAAGAACACCTTTATGGTTCCCAATTCTTGGATCAGCTTCTTCCTTTTGGAGCCCAGTCCAGTGTTGCCGTTTTGTGAAACTTCGCCTACACTCTTTTTTAAAACTCGTTTCTCTTTTCGTATCTTCTAACCTTTGGCTCTTCCAGCATAATAGATGACCAAAAGCAAGGTCTAAAGATAGAGACTTTCGGATGGAGAAAAGAATAGGCAAAGTGAAAGTGATGTCCTTGCCATCTGCTGCCTCTTATTTTTGCTGATCAGTTTTTGGATAGAATTTCTCAAGCTGATTTTTTAAATTAACTTGTTTCTTTTCCTTCCATTTTTCATAAGCTAGCAAAATCTCTTCTATGGATCCAGTCAGAGATATATTCATAGAGTTCTCTAAAAGCTTGATTCATTGACCTTAAATATAGAACTGTCTTCTGAAATATACATGCATATTCCAGTCCTTTCTTTCTGTTGCTAAAAAGGTTGTGACACCTTCATGTAGTAGGTATCTGGCAATTGAATCTGTTCCTTTTTTCAAGGATGTATATTTTCACTATTAAACAAACCGTTCCTTTGGCCACCAACATTATGTCCATGCCGTTTCATTTTGTTTTGTTTTGCTTTATTTCGAGGGTGAAGAACTAACTATCTCGTCCTTCTCTGTTCTACAGGACAGGTTGCCCCTCCTAGTCATTTGATTCGAGTAGAAGGGAACAGCCATGCCCAGTACGTAGAAGACCCTATCACAGGAAGACAGAGTGTGCTGGTACCTTATGAGCCACCCCAGGTAAAAAGATAAGGACTGGGCTGAGTTGGGAGAGGATTAATTTCAGTGACAAATGTGTTTCCAGTGTCTGTTTCTTAGTTCTTGTCATCAAATATGTAACCTTTTTGTATCTCTTCTCTTCATTTCTTCACATACTGCTTTTCTATCTCCTTCAAAACTTCTAAATGTGTACTGACTTAACTTGGTAACATGGCTCTGTGCCCATGTCCCTATCTTAAAGGCTAATAATAATTGAATTTGAAATTGGGTTAATACATGACCTTATCGCATCCAGAGAATTTAACCGGCAATTGAACTGGTAGCAAATGTGTACCAATACTGGATGCAAGTAGTCCTACACTAGCCTGCAAATGGGAGACTCTGAGAGGGATCTCTTAGCTGAAGTTTGAATGGATGGACAGGTGGCAGATTGGAAAAGCAGAACACTGGCATAGTGAGACCAGAGTCTTGGTTTGCTGGCTTGCTGTGTGAACCTTTAGCTGTGACTCTTCCTCTCCGGACTTCAGTTGTATCATCCATAGGTGGGCACTTTGGACTGGATTGAATGCTGAGGACCGTATAAGTTCCAGAGGAGTGTTATTTATGAAGGTGTACCTTCACATTTATGTTATACTGTTTTATCCACATAGAGAAAATATCCCTGGAGCATTGCTGTTATTTTTAGTAATGTTTTCAGCTCTCTCTTTACAGTGATATTCATTCACATATTTGATGAAGCCTGTTTGAATTTGGTGATACATATATGAACTCATAAATGAATAGGGTCAAAAATGATTATTTTTTAAAGCCTATTTCACCTAGTATAGAGTCCAATGTTTCAAACATTAGCTTTAGGCTTCCTAAGAGTCAAGGCAAAAAGGAATCTACAATGAGCTTTAGAGCTTTTCTTCCTAGAAGAAAGCATATCCCTTTATCAGAGGTGGAGAGACTTAAATAGAGGGAAGAACTAAGAAAGAAGAATATCAGATCAAATTATTGTTAACACAGACTCTTTTTTCCCCCCGTGTTCAGGTTGGCACTGAATTCACAACAGTCTTGTACAATTTCATGTGCAACAGCAGTTGTGTTGGAGGGATGAACCGTCGTCCAATTTTAATCATTGTTACTCTGGAAACCAGAGAGTAAGTGGCATACGCAGAATTGCCATTCTGCAAAATACATGGGCAGAGGGCAAAGTGAAATTGTGTTTGCTTTATCATTACCTTTGCCAGTACAGCAGAGAACTACCCTTGATTTTGTCTTTTGTGCTTTAAATCCTTGCTGCAAACACTTACATAAAAGATCTAAGAAAGTGGAGACAAAACGGGGTGGGTAAACATGGAGGGAAAAAAACAGAGGGAAGGCATGCAAGTCACTTCATACCTGAATTCTTGACATTTAACTGGAATAGTTTCTGATTAGACAGTGTTTGTTTTCATGTGGCCCCCAAGGCATTTAACAGTTTCTTTGAGTCAGTCTGGGCTGCCTAAGGGGATTTTATCCGGAGACATCCACTGGCTTAACTCAAGTTTCCTTCAAAATATGTAGCTAAATACAGCTGTTCAGCTAATGGCTTGGAGGTTCTTTGCAGAACAAATGGAATGTTATTTACTAATATTGCTTGTGGCATGTAAGCACTTTTGTGTTGTGCCAAGTGCTTTTGGGTCCATCCTCAAAGCAGCCATGACTGAGCTGGTGGTGGTGGTGGACTGGTGATGGCCAGCAGTGGAAATGAAAATGGGAGAACTTCGGGAGACTTTTAAAATTCTTTTAGTTTGACTTTTTCCTCCCTTCTTTTCTAATTTCTAGTGGGCAAGTCCTGGGCCGACGCTGCTTTGAGGCTCGGATCTGTGCTTGCCCAGGAAGAGACAGGAAGGCCGATGAAGACAGCATCAGAAAGCAGCAAGTCTCGGACAGCACAAAGAACGGTGATGGTACGAAGCGCCGTAAGTAGCTGTAGTGGCCAAATGGGGTAGGGTTAAGTCTTCTCTAGATATGGGGTTAACGGAGTGATATTTGAGAAGCTATATAATAAGACTTAAGGTCTCTAGGGACAAGTGTGACTCAAGGCCCCAGAGCCAGTGGGAACAGCTACGGCATTGATGGAGGTGTTCAGGTGGACTCAAGGTATTCACTGCAGCTTTGATGCAGGACAGGGCAAATTTCCCCAAGTTGGTAGGGGTCGACCAAGCCCTGCACCGAGAGAAGAGGGTCCTTTGGCAGAGAATGTAGAAAGAATTCAACACACACGCTGAAGTTTGAGTCAAAAGAAAAGTTTATTAGAAAAGAGTAACACTCCATAGATAGAGTGTGGTGTCCTCTCAGAGGCAGAGAGTGAGAGGGGCAGTAGGAGAGACAAGAGTAAAGGCAGTGAGAAGGACCCTGAGTGTTCAGGGAATTCATTTTATATGTCATTCTTTAGTTTCCATTTCCTTTGATATGGACATACAGTGAGGAAGGGGAAGCATAAGTAGTATGAAAAGGTAAGACATTGTAGAGTGAAAGGACAGCTGGCAGTTCTTAGCCTTTAATCCAGAGGTTCCCCATGGTTTTAGCCATAGAGAATGACTCTTGGTTCCTGTTTCCCCTTCCACAGGTGTGAGAAATGAGTTGTTAGCAATCCAGCAGAAATTTTCTTTTGTTCTGAAGGTGTCTTCCTGGCCTCGCTGCAGGACTGAGCAGCATATTGCATCTCTGAAAGTGGCTCGATTAACATTTTTAATTCTCTCATCTTCTCCCTTTGTTAACTTGACAAAAGCAAATAGTCATTGTGAGGATTTCTTAGTCGCAGAGATTCTCAAAATGTGACTCCCAGACCAGTAGCATCAACATCATCTGGAAACTGGGTAAAAATGCAAATTCTTAGTTCCTAGACTTGTTGAATCAGAAACTCTTGGTGTGAGGCTCAGCAGTCTGTGTTTAGTAAGCGCTCCAGGTGACTGTAATGCTAACTGGTTTAGAACCAGGATCTTAGCCTTATTGGTATTAGTTTATCTTTCTGTTATTGAGCATGAGGGCTAAAACTACATCTGCCTGCTTCATCAGTCTATGGGAACGGTGAGATTTAAGAATGCATTTCATAAAGTACAGACAGTCTAGAGAATATACAGATCTGGATTTCATTGAGTCTTAGCATCTATGAACCTCTTGAGGCCTTAGTTACCTTATCTGTAGTGAGGTCAGTTGTTTTCAAACTTGTTTTGTTAAGCAGTGAAAGCTTTTTCGAAAATGAAATATTTCAAGGATCATGCAATACAAAATAGATGAAAGCGGACCTGCTCTGGTCGAAGGGAACGGGAGCTGGGGGCGGTGGCTCCATGCTCTGCTCGCAACCACCCATTAGGCACCACCTCCCAAGGCCTAGCCCTCTAGCTAACAAAGTATGAAAACCGCTGATCCACATGTGCTTCTAACTTGTGAGATTAGATTCTAGGTGTCTTACAGAAACTTGCTATTACTACAACAAATATTTCAAAATAGACCACGCTATGACTTATTTCATGAAAAAATTAATTTAATTACTACTTAGTGTCCAGAAGAAATAGAAATGATACTGCGTTTTACAGGAGAACCACAGAATGTTATGACGACCAGTCACCATCAACTTCTAAGTGTTCAATATGATTTGTCCTTCCTGTTAGGCTCTTTCTTTCACTGATTATTCTTCAAAAAATTATCTACGTATATGTGTAATTTAGATATATGATATTATCATTTATGACTTAAATATATGTATGATATAAATTATGTAATTTAATGTTAAATATAATAATATATTATAAGTAACATAATTAGATTTCCTCCCTAACTTTGCTCCTGAGTCAGCTTGTGGCATAGTTCCTATAGTCTTTCCCACGCACCTCAAGTTACCTACAAATCAGTAAATTTCAGTAAAAATGGACGATCTGAACTTTGCTAGAAAGATCATCTCTGTACCCTGGATCCTGGATATAGTTTCTAATTTTAGAAACCACAGGGATTTATGAGCTTAATTCATTTATTTTACTAAGGAGAAAACTGAGGTCCTCGGAAGAGAGACTGCTCATCAGAAGTTACGAGATGCAATATTAACATGGGAGAGCTGAATGCACAAGGCTGAATGCATTGGCAAGACTACCTCTACAGTATGCATTTACCGCCTTGGAAGATAAACGACCTGAAAAATAAAACATAAAACCAATTTATCTTCCTTTCCTTAACAGCCGTTCACAGATACAGGCCAGTAAGACATGGGGATTCCTGCAGCACGACTTAAGCCAAAGGCCATTTCCCAGCATCCCAAGTTTCTTCCTTTCACTCGTTCTTCCTTACTTACCCCCACCTCATTATTGTTAGGTTTGCCCTCTATGTGCAAAAAAATCCAATTATCCCCAATTAAATGGATGCTTAGAACTAGAAACTCTAATCTCACAGTATTGCTGGTGCTATTGTCTGTTTAGTAAAGGTATTATTGCTTCAGAAATGTTCCCAGGATAAAACTTGCACTTTTCTCTACCAGCTTTTCGTCAGAATACTCATGGCATCCAGATGACATCCATCAAGAAACGAAGATCTCCAGATGATGAACTCTTATACTTACCAGTGAGTCTCCCTTGGGTATTCATGATTATTTCATTTTTACCTTCTTTGAATGAGCTTTTACTCTATGGTCATATTCTGATTGTGACAGTGAAGCTATGGGGGCTAGTGAGATAACACAGAGAAAAAATATATTTTTCGAAAAATCAGGAATTTATCCCATCCTTCCACAGTTTTGAAAAATATTAATAACGTAGGCTCCTCTACTTACCGCTCCCCTCTTAAAAGCTACTCTCCTAATAGAATTTTTCTTACCTAAATATTTAAAATTAATTTGTTCTTCATTATTTAAGGACGATAAGATTATCCTAGATAACATGGCCGAACCAATTTAGGACTAAAACCTTGTCAGAAGACTTTCCAAAGTTGATCACACAACAGTGATAGAAAGTTGACTATGATTTCTTTTAGAGAGTGCTATAAAGAAAGCCAAGGAAGGTAGACTCCTCACATATCTGTGAATGACCATGAGACTCGGCCCGATCATTGAGTTGGACTAGTGTTCATTTCTACAAGAAATATTAGTCCTTTCAAAGTCTCTAAAGTGCCCTTCTTTAGACTATGGTTGCAGTTCGTTGAATTCTTATTACCTTAGGTCTTTGCCGTCTAGAGTGGCTACAAAGTTTGGATAACCAATATAGCCCTTGATGCCACATAAACAGACATGAGATATAGGCAAACAGGGCCAGATGTGAGTAGGAACTGGCACCCTGGGATTGAAGCTAAAGCAACTCAACAGGTTTGGGTGTGCCATACCTACTTCCCTACCTTCTTTGGGCCCTGACCATCAGGGATATAGACTGTTTACTGTTAGAACAATCAGACAGTGAGTTAGCTAAGATTCTCAGTGTCTTGTCTCTCAGACTACATACGGAATCTGACCTGTGAACTTTAAGTTAAACATTATCCTGATATACTAAATACAGTGGTTCCTCCCTTCCACCACATATACCAAAATCTGATGGTGCTCAAGACCTTATATAAAATGGTGTAGAGCAATGCATAGATTCAGCCCTTCACATCCACACATTCTAACCACCGAAGAAAAATACTGTTTTTCATCCAAGGTAGGTTGAATCCATAGATGTGAAACTGGGGGAATATAGAGAGCTAATTGTATATTTATTTTTTAAAAAATGTGTATAAATGGACCCATGCAGGTTAATCCCATGTTGTTCAGAGTTAACTGTATTCCAGAAAAACTTAATGTTTTCAGCTGCTGAAATAGGAACCACTTGAAAAGCTGTTTTTTAATGAAATAACAATTTGTACTAGTGAAGGAGGTACCCTGTAATCAGTTATATCATATATGTAGTGAAGAATTAGCCAAACCAAGTGTGTGAAGAAAAAAAAACTCTTAACAGAAGTTGAATTTGGATGGTATTTGTTGAGTGGCAAATATACATTTAGGGATCAGTAGGATACAGTTCTTACCTTCAAAGTTATGCCTTCTATCGAGGAGATAAATAGGCACAATATAATGAAATATTTGTTTCAGTAGAGCTAGGCATGGTACCGTGGGAACACATAGGAAGAACAGAAATGGCCTAAAAGTGAGGTCAACAAAACCTTTCAGAGGTGATTCCAGAGCTGGGATGAGTAGGAGTTAACCCAACAAAAGGTAGAGAAAATCTTTCCATTTCTGAATTCTGATAAATTATGGCTGTCATACCTAGGGAGGGGACTAGGATGAGACAACTGAAGTTCCTAGGGTACAAAACGTAAATAGGCTGTCACTCTCAGGGCCCTGCGTGCCCTTCTGGCCTGGCCTGACTCTGTCCTGGCCCTGCTCATGCTTATTAAAGCTTTTAAGAGACTCTCTTAAAGAGAGAAATATATTTTTCCCCAGCTGAAATCTTGTGTCCTTCCAGAGACAGTTAAAGGTAATTTTTGTCATTTTTTATAGTTAATGCTTTATAAAGCCACTGTGAACACTGTACCAGCAAATACAGACCCAAATTGTGAGGGGAAATACTGGATTAGGTTTCTATGAGCCTCTGGTCACAGCATTTTCAGCAACCGATCAGTATCTAATCTTGTTTTATGTGTGCTTTGTTCAGAGACACCTTATTTAATATACACTGTTGACTCCTTAACATTGAACTCACAGCAAACAGCTATAACTCATGCCAGAAGGAAGCTTATTTAACTTGTGTTTTCTCCAGAAGGCACATCACAGCTTTCTTACACTCAGAACACTAGACGGCACTTTAGTACTACACTTGGGGACCATTTTAAACAAATTTCACCAACAAAAAAATGTGGAAAATGTGGCACTAAACAGACCTTGAAAAGGACACTTATTCATAGCACAAGCACTGAAACAAGAAGTCAGAGCGTTGCCTTGTCCAACCTCAGCTGGGAACGTGCACGGGTGACTCAAATTTTTCGTCATGAAGTGTTGCGAGTATTGATATTCATGTTACAAATAAATATTAGCAAGTTGGAAAATGCATCAATACAGAATCCACAAAAAATGAAGACTGACTGTCCTTCTGATACTTCTACAGCTTGTCATTTTTCCTTCTCTCTTCTGCTCCTTTATGTAGGTGAGAGGCCGTGAGACTTACGAAATGCTGTTGAAGATCAAAGAGTCCCTGGAACTCATGCAGTATCTTCCTCAGCACACGATTGAAACATACAGGCAGCAGCAACAGCAGCAGCACCAACATTTACTTCAAAAACAGTGAGTGGGTCAAATGTGTCGATTTAGGAGGCGTTAGTAAGAGTGACTGTCAACAGTAAGGTAATTGTTGGATGATGAAGAAAATGAGAACATCATAGGTTCAGATGAACTGGTGTGGGGCACTGTTTCAGTTTCAGCAACCTTCTACGTTTCTTATCATAACTTTCCCTTTGAGAAGTTGCACCTATATTCTGAAATTCAATCCAAACTATTACAGCTGAATTACAAAGTAACTCACATTAACAGAGTTAGTTCTCTTCTCTCCTACCCCATTTATACACATCTATCAATATACAAATTTTGAATATGCACTCTATTCTAATAATAATTTGTATATTTAAAAACACATAATCTTCTCTCATCCCAGTGGATTGTTTTGTACCTCTCCTGGGATGCACACAATCCACTTTTGGGAAAGTACACACATTTTGGGAAAATGTTATAGAATAGAGATAGATAGATAGCACATAGGTTTTACCATAACTGACTTCCTTGAGTGCTGTGTTGAGGATTCTAAGACCTAGTGCATGCTTATTGGGAAAATGTCTGGATGCAGAAGGTATCCAGGATCATCACACTGACATGTTTCAGCATCCCCGTTCTAGGTTGTTTTCTAGCAATACATTTTGGCATAAATTGGGCCAGATTTTGGAGCCACATATACATACAGCCTATGTATATATTAATTTTTACCTTGACTCTTGGATCTTTGATGATGTTAATTGTTTTATGACTAATCAGAATTGAATAGCTCTTATGAAAGGAAGGGAAGTTGGTGAATCAGGACTCTGTATTTATCATTCTGTGGTTAAGAATAATCACTTGTTTGCTTAATTAAGATTCTATGTGTGTACTGGAAGTATTGCCAGAGTCTCTGCAGATATATTTCAAATGTACATATTTTGGGCCCATTTAGTTAATTCAAACATTTGACTTTATTCTTCAGGCAAAAAGAAATGAAGCCAAAACCACCTTGCCTAAGGCGAGCATTGTTTTTTTACAATAAATATATGTGTTTTTTTTCTGATATATTATTAGCTACTATAGAGAGAGACCTATGGAAAGTATAACAAAGAGAGCTTTTTATTCTTTTTTAAATAAACATAAATTCAGTTGAGGAGGTTGGACCGCATCTCTGAAAGTCAGGAGGTGTCCTCAGAGCAACTGTTGGCTAGAGGGTGTGGGGTGGCCAGAAGAGGGATAGAAAGGAAGTGTGTTCTTTCTTTAAAAGACTTTCAACTCTTCAGCATTTCAGATCTTTTTTTTGCCTGGAAGGGATCTCACCATTTACTTTAGCATGAAAGTTTTACAAATCATAATTTTAAGATTTTATAGTAGGGCTGAGTGGGAAGTTTAATCAAGAGGTTTCTTGGGGATACAGAGTATTCTAAAGGAGAATTAGAACTCAAAGTTTCAGACAGAATTCCCATTGCCAATCCTGTAGATTCTTTAGGATATCAGATAGAAATTTATGTTAATATATTCAAGTATAAAACTGATTTAGTTCTTATAAATTATATGACAGAGATCAAAGAAACAGACCTGTAACATCATTTACAGACCCAAAGGCGATAAGTGCCTTCCCCAAGATATAACATGCCATGGTATTAAGAAACTCTCCCAAATTTCCTCCAGTTCACTCTGGAAATGTTAGGCTCAGCCAAAAAGACCTCAGAAGAATGACGCTGTAGCATATCTTGCTGAACCACCTGCTCTGTGATCCTCTTTCCTCTCCTTTTCACAGTTAACAGGAAGAGTACTGTCAGGCTAAATTGATACCTATTAAATGATGTGATTTAAAAGGTCTGACCGTCTAGCTCAGGGGTTGGCTTTTATTTTTTTCTCCCCCCATGTAAAGCACCAGTAATAAATATCATAGGCTCGGGTTGATATGGTCTCTTGCAGCTACCTAGAAGCCACCACAGATAATAAGTAAACGAAGGAGAGTAGCTGTTACGGTAAAGCTTTATTTTATAGACACTGAAACTCACATTTCATATAATTTTCAAATCATGAAATAATCTTCTTTTGAATTTTCCCACCATTTAAAAACGTAAAAACCATTTTTACCTATAGACCACATTTGACCCATTCACTGTAGTTTGCAGTCATTGTTCTAGATAAATGAATGACTCTTCCTTCATTGCTTCTTGAGGCTCAGATTTTCTAATGGGAATATTTGGAAGCTAATATGCGTATTTTAAAGTAGAGAGGCATTAAGAGGTTCTAGGAAATCCTGAAATGATTTTTAAGATGATGTTTCAGTATCTAACAAAAGAGTAGTTTTTAACTCTTATGTTCAAGAAAATTAAGCAGGCCCATCCAGACATACAATATGGTTAATGATACAACCCCATCATCAGCTAAGCCTGGAATAGTTGAGTTTATTCATGTAACAAACTATTGGTGAAGATCTGTTACATGAAAGCATTAAGGATAGAGATCAGAAAGATCTCTATCAAATAAATATTTGGGGCTCCTGCCTTCCCACAGTTTACAATTTAGTGGTGAATTCCTAACCAGAATATCTTTTGAATCCTAAGAAAGTCTAGAAATTTATTCTCAGCATCATGTAAATTAGGACAATTTTAAACAGTTTCTCTATATCATACAATAAGGAGAATAGTTTTGTGTCATAGTTTTAGAGACTTTATAAGCCAGGATGATCTACCTCAGTCAGTGGGGGGCATATGCTATTTGTGTTTGTTTACATGGCGTACATGAGAATACATTGCCAGGTATACCCATATAATGAATTATCCAGTGTTTATTGCCTAACTGGCTGGCATTGCTCTACAGGGAAATTATCTTATAATTCTTATTTCATAAAACAATCTAGTTCATCAAAGAAGAAAATGCATCTTAAAATTATGTTATTTTAAAGAGCCCAAAAGATTGTAGCAACATATTGTTACTATTTTTGCACGTGTGGCCCACAGATAAATAGTGAGGTACTCATAGCCTCATAATTACCTGGGGTGTCCATTTAAAAGTATCATTGCATGCTTTTGAGTTGTTGTCTTATAGTCTACAAGAGCTAACTTCAGATGTGATAACTTAAGCATGGAAATCTAACAGACTGCCAAATGAAATCTTTGCAAAATATAGACCTTTGGTCTAATTATGCCTTTGTTACATTATATATACATGGCTCTCCAATGATTGATATGCATCTATATAAATTCTCCAGTTTCTGTATTCTTCAGCTGAGTTTTTTTCAGCTCTTTTATTTTCATGCAAATCTCCAAGAAAAAGCATGAATGACTAGACAAAGAAAAACGGAAATCTAATTCTCTGGCAATCATTTGAAAAGAATAAATCAGCCTGGAAATGCCTACAATAGCTTGTGATTTCCTTTTCAAAAACATAGTGCCAAGTTTATTCTGGTAAGGAATCAATTTTGTGCTTTTTTTTATAGTAGAGGGAAAATTAGTGGGAAGGGAATACACTTTCTACAAGGTGGCAGTAAAATATTTTCAGTTTAATTACTTCTATTAGATTCTCACTGCGTGTTTCTCTCTGCTTGCTTTTCATTTGTGCATGGTTTTCCTTTTTCAAAAATTCCTTCCCAATTACCTTCATGATCATAGGCTTTGTGGAGGTTAAATTTTATACTGTTTTTGTGAATCAAATTGTTACAGGAATAAATAGGTTTTTTACCATTTATAAAGAAATTTGATTTTAGTTGCTTTGCTCACATTGGAATAAACATGGGAGTTATGTTTATGGAGGCCAGAATCTAGTGGGAGAACAAATTGGACCTATTCTTGAACTAGATGCCTAGTCTTTATATTTTTAAGGAACATCAGCTCTTAAGACAGCTTTGCAGCAGCCACTTGAGACCTTTTTAGCAATCTTTTATTTTGTGTGCTGTAGACCAATACTTTTTTTCTATTCATTTTTTTCTGTAGTTTATCCTCTGAGGCTTCCATCCTGATCTCAGGCCAACATTACATCATTAAAATTTTACTTAGCCTAACTCTTGATTTCCCATGGAAAATTATTTTTTAGTTTCTTCAGGATTCCTTTATTTTAATTTTAGTACAAAAATGTGACCTACTTAAGGTGTCCTTAGTATCTTCATTTCCTTTATGGTCACTTGATGATTGCGGCTTTTTAGTAATACAAGTCAAGAAGTATTGGAGCAAAGCAGGACCTTCAAGATCATAGTACTAACACAACATACCACAGCTCAGGAAACTGAAGCCCAGTGAACTATACCTTTGATTGATTTCATGGCCAGTTCATAATAAAGCCAAGATGAGAATCAGATTTGGAAGACACGGCTCTTTGCAGTGTTCTAGTCTGCTTAATTAGTTGAGAAGATTGTGATAATAAGACTAAAGCAAGCATCTATTCCCCTTTTTTTTTTGGACTCTGTGCCAGTTGGTATTTGTCCTTGTGGTTTCAGTGTAAAGTCCTATCTCTTTTAGCTCATTTGACTATGATTTTCTTCAATAATGTTGATAATTTTTCCTCAGATTCACATATCTGGGGGTGAAGAAGGCAATATTTTCAGGATCATCAATGTAGGAAAGAACAGAAGACACAGATCTCTGTCTCAACGCTAGACACGATTAATGTCATATTTCTAAGCTTGATTTAGAAATCTTCACCATTTCCAGAATATTTCTTTGAAATTGCCAGTTTTATATATTAAAAACAAAACAAAACAGATGAATATTGGCAATTTCAGGTGGCTCTACTTTACAGGTCATAGAACTGCCCAGGCTCTCATGGTTTTCTCAGTGTTAAGTTTTTCGACTTCACAGCTATGTTAAGAAGTTGTTAGGGCAGGAGTTTATTAGCTCTGTATCGATAATGAAGGAAAAACTCAGATTAATTAAATTCGGATAGATTAGATCATTTTTCTGAATTTTCACATCTTATTGCAGAACTAGTCTCAGTTCTAGGTCTCATAGTTTGAACCTCTATGGTCCATGCACTCATATCATAACTAAAACACAATTTCTGCATGTTGTCTCATTCAGTCCTTGCTCCACAAGTGGTCCTAAATGTAACATATAAACAAGAAGTCGAAGCTAAAGTTCTTTAGTTGACAGTAATTACTTCCATACTAATTTGTGTCCTGGCATATTCTTAAAGATGATCCCAGTTCTTGCTGATGAAATGATTTACTGAATCTCAGCCCTAACCAAGTAAAAATGGCTTTATCCTTTTGCAAAAAGTAACAAAATGTGATTCAGAAGCCAGTTGGGAAACAATTTCCAAATAGTTCAGGGGGTTGCACAACCTTTAGCATAATAAAGAGATTTGTTCCTGACACCTTTGTGACATAATTGATTTCTTAATTATGCAAACGTTGCTTTCATGTGTTTGATATGTGCATTTGTAGGCCAAGTTTGTGACTGAAGGATTAAGATATTTATCCATCACAATCTGGGCACATATAAAATACTCATTAATAGTCCTTTACAAATGCATGATGGTGCAGCCCCCAGAATGATAAGATCATATTTCTTCACACTCATAGTTAGGCTAGGCAGGAACAGTAATGAGGTATCTTAATTGCGCAGATAACATTTTTCAAAGGATTAATTCTTGTCTCTACATTCCCTTTTTCAATCAATAGAGTCCAGTATGCCAAGTACTCTGCTAAGCACTTTGACCTGCCTTGTCTCAGTAGTTCCCAACTGAATCACTTGTGGAGTTTGAAAAGAAAAAGAAAAAAAAAATGTTAACCTGGGCCCCAGCCTGGGCTCAGAAGAGATCTAGGAAAAAGCATTTTTTTTTTTTTTTTTTTAATTTCCAGAGGTCATTTGGATCCTTCTGGTTAATTACCACTACTTTATCTAATTTATTCTTCATAAAAATCTTGAGAAGTCATCTCTAATTTTAAAAGACAATAAAGAGGAAGGACCAAAAATAGTTTTATGAGCATTCTATTCTATCTATACTATGATCATGAAGGTAGGAGGATGTGTTTCTGTATTCAGTTGATTTGAATATATGAAATCCTAAGCCTTCATCTTTTGTTTTCTCTGGTTCCTCTCTGCAGTCTCCTTTCAGCCTGCTTCAGGAATGAGCTTGTGGAGCCCCGGAGAGAAACTCCGAAACAATCTGACGTCTTCTTTAGACATTCCAACCCCACAAACCGATCAGTGTACCCTTAGAGCCCCTTTTCTGTATTTTGAGCTGTGTGTTGTGTTTCCATGTGTGTGTGCACGTGCACATGCACACATGTGTATCCAGCCTTTGTTAGTAGGACTTGAAGACACTTTGGCTCAGTGACTCAACTGCTCAAAAGCACACAGCCACTAGTGAGAAAATCTTTTCAAGGGACTCAAAACTTTACAAGAAAGGACATTTTCTGCAGATTCTGTATCCTCAGAACTAGTGTTGATCAGTCAGGAACCCCTGTGTTTGTGAGCTTTTGTGTTGTGTCTTGGGAGGGAAGGACTCAGGTTGGGAAGAGGGGCATTAAGTTGTTTATTAGAACTGTTTTCTGTTACCTTCTGTTGTGTTTCTAAAACTCAAAAAGAAGCTTTAGAGCAGGTCTCAAGCTTGAGATGTCTTTTTAAGAAAAGGAGATCAAAGTTATTATTGTCTGTGCATATGTAAATTGTAAGTGACTGAGAGACTCGGGCTCTTTTAATGCTGGTCATGCAGTAATATTGCAAATAGCAAACTAAAGTGTCAGGTGTACTGCTGGCAGGGAAGTGATAATTACCATAAGTAGCCAATGTAGGGGATGTTCTTTCATTCTTTTGAAAACTTGCATTATTAGTACCCTCCTATTAAGTTCATTAATGCTGTGTCAATCCCATAATTACCACCATACGTCAGCATCTGTGATAAGGAGTCCTCCTTGCTCATGGCAACCCTGGAGACTTATCCCCAAACTGTTGTTTAGAAAACAAGGCAAGTAAACCTATTTTGTTATTTTAATAAGAGGGTAAAACCACCCCAGTAATATTGTTCCAGGCAGTTATATATCATTCTTCAGTGCCTAAAATGGAGTTCAAAATTGTCTCACCAAATCTATGATTAATGTGTTTGATTGGAGCTCCTATCCCTCTATCCTACTATAAAACTAGCCATATTGCTGACATTGCTCAGGCTCCTTTTCCAGGAGACTTATGTTTTGTTTATGTGATGTCCAAGTAGACACATGTTAAAATCAACTTTTTTTTTTTTTTTGGCTCAAAGAGTTTAGAGAATCTATTCTTTCCATTAAACACACACACACACACACACACACACACACACACACACACACACACACACACTTCGAAATAATAGCATAAACACTTTAGGAATCTCTCTCCCTCATTTCCCCATACCAGATCACCAGCTCTTGATTCTGTGTCAAAATGATTTCTTGTTATTGAGGCTGTTGCTTTATGGATGTGTGATTTTAATTTTCAATAAACTTTTGCATCTTGGTTTATCTTGCAGTTTTTTTTTTTTCTTTTCTGTCTCTCTTGCTTTTCTTAATTCCTTAAATAAGAATATTTTCATTTAAGTACTTGAAGTATCATGTGGAAGTCTAAAGAACAAGAGTAATAGAAGTGTTATTTTAGTTTTGCTTACATTGTGTCAGTATTTAGTGTTTCAAGATACTCTGTATCAATATCATCAATCCTAAAAATAAATTACAATGCCTACACTAACCCGAAAATGTTTAATTTTATCATAAGAAACCAGGCACTATAGTATCATTTAGTCACATCCCTGAACAAGTCTTGAGTTACATCTCATGTTGCTAAATTTATCAAAAGGAATTTAAATCAAGTCCAAAGTTATTAAATAATTTGACTTGTGCAACATAGACATTAGCAAATATTCATTCTAAAATCTTAGTTGAAACTGTTGTCCAGTGTTTTTTTTTAAAGAAATAACAATATATTCTGATCTTTAATTGCTTTAGAAGCTTCAAAAACAATTGTTCAAAATAAAAATAATTTAGTAGCTTAGAAAAATACCAGGAAAAAAACATCTTTATGTTTGAGATAAAAATATATTAGTAACTTTAGATGATCTTGTTTAATTTGCAGTGTGTTTTCGATTAATCTAATAATTTTGATTCATAAATCCCATAAAGGGTTAATGAGTATGTTTAGTTTTTTCACATTTGTTTTTTCTTTTACCCAATTTTTATGAAAGTTTTTGATGTGTTTATAGTGACTTTTATATAAATGAACATATTTGAACTGATGGATAACATTTTACAATTATGATTGATCTATCTAGAAATAAAATGCTGCCCTTGTATTTAGAAGAAAGATTGCCCAGCTAGAGAAAAAGGTTACAGGCAGGGAAGTACTGGGGAAAATTTAAAGAAACAATCCTTTTCTGATGTTCAGCGTCTTCCCCTTTTTTTACCTTCCTCACACCAGAGGTATTTTGCAGTACCCCTCAATACTCTTTTCTGCCCTCAGATTCTGTACTCCAGAAATGGTTTCATGAAATAGATTTACCCTGAGCTATCATCAAATTCTACTAAAGAGTTGCTTTATAATTAGCAATGGAAGATTTAAGGCAAAAGAAAGAATCCTTTGGTGGAATTCTAGGCATCTCCAGCAAGGTGGAAAAGATGACGAATTTTTGTCTTCTTAAGAATTTTGACTCTATGCCATCTAGATAGTCACTAGACAAGGAATCAGGAAACTTGCTTTCTAGTCCTGGACAATCTAAAGGTCACTTATAGCTCCGAGATATTGAATTTTATTTTTAACAATGTACACAGAAGCCTAAATTGTTAGAATTAAGAACTAGGATTTACCAGGATTTCTCCTGAAAACTAGAAATACATGAAACCTGCCTTCCCTTATTTTGAATTGTTATATTGAATTTCTAGAAAAATCTCATATACCTCTAGAGAACACAATCTGAGGCTTACATCTTGTTATTTTTCTGAGAAGATTTATGTTCTTACATTTCTGTTTTTGTTTTGCTTTGTTTTGTTTTGGCAGGTGGATGGGTAAGAAAACCATAGTGGCACAGGTCCTGTTATCCTTGAACACTTTATTCATCTTTTCAGATTCACCATCAGTCTTTGTGAATGTCCACTCAAGGCCTTTAAATCAGTCACAAATTTATTCAGCCTTGCTCACTTTTCCACAGCACGTGGAGATGATCAGAATATTCTTTTTATGTCACACATTGCAAACTTAATATATTAGACTACCCTGACCTTCTTTTTGTGGCTTCAATACTCACTTAAAGGAGGGACATTCAGAATTTCTGACCTGTTCAGACTCTCTTATTCCCATTCATCTGCTCACCCTAAATTTTAGATTTGTTCAATTAAGAATATGTGCTACTTCCTCCTATTAATTCTCATCCCCTTGACCAAACGCTAGAGTATTAAACATTGTGGGGTGGGGGCGAGAATAGTAAAGATAAGCAATGTTTCTTGAGCATCTACAAATTATAGGACAATCCGGGGCTTTCATATAATCCAGTTTAATCTTCATAGCAACTCTTCCAGAATGAGTATCATGCCTGTTCTACAGATTAAGAAAATGGATCTCAAGAGACTTGTATAAAATCAAAATTAATTAATTAGTGTCAGATCTAGAAGGTGAACCTAGATATTTTGGTTGACTCCAAAAATGCATGTTCTTTCTTTGTTCATATGTAGTTTCTGACCTACCTTTTTCAAAAACAGTTTAAGTGGTTTATAATAAATGAACTAATAAAATGGTTAAAAAAAAAAAAAAACATGAAGAGAAAGGGAAAAGAGTTGTGACAGGATTTGGAAGAAGGTATTTACTATAACTGAGGATCCGGGGGAAATGCAAAGCTTTTAAATATATTTTTATTTTCCTAATGATGAACATTATTGGTTCAAGCGATGCCCATTTGACTGATTTAGGGGAATGGGAGAGATAGATAAAATTCTCTGTAGGTCACACAGGACCAACCTGCCTCTGGAGTCTGGGCAACCAGGCATCTTAGGTAATTTGCGGTGGACAAAGCTAGAAGAAGTGCCTGGCAAAACATCTCTTGGCTACCTTGCTTGTGCTTTCTTGCACTTTGATGTGGTCTTACAGATGTTCCTAAGTATATCCAAATGTGCTGACTCGTGCACATGATGGATTAGATTTGGTGATAGTTGAGGGGCTCCCTTTACTACATCCTTTGTTTCTTGCACCATCACGATCTCTCACATTTATCTTGCTTACTACTTCATCCATTTCTTGATTCTGTAACCTAATGCACACCACACTATCTTATTTATCTTGGACTAGGAGCCAGGAGACCTCTCTAGTCATCATTTGGCAATGTGTCACTTGGCACATTTTCTCTTAGAACCTTATATTTACCCATCTGTATAATAAGCATAATAATTTCTGCCCATCCCTGCCCTGCCATACCATTTTCTCCTCCACAGGGATGAGAGACTCTTTCACAAAATAGATAAAGGAGAGTTTCGTAACCTAAAGTATCTTAAAACTGGGTAGGTTTATTATTTAAACACCTCTTTATACAACATGAATCTAAAACTGTGAGTTCTTGAGAAGGACTAAAGAGAAAAATCAGTGTCCTCCTACCTTAAAGACAGTGATAGGAATATGCAGCTGAATTGTTAATTGTACATAAATTGTCATGCTCATTTTTGCAAATGTGTATGTAGCATATTGCTCAAATTCCCTTATGTATGACTCTTTGGTGATATGGAATGAGACCATTCATTCCTATTTTGTGTAATTATGGAGAGCAGAATATCAGCTTCAAAGACCAAGCGTACTATTGTAGCACTCAAGTGCTAGAACCACTTTTTATTATGTTTTCAAACATTATTATATTATGTTTGTTTGGAACCCGAGTTCATTTATACAGCCTTCGAAATTTGTATTTTATAAATAGTTGTGTGTGTGTGTGTGTGTGTGTGTGTGTGTGTGCGTGTGTGTGTGTATACACACACACAGAAATAAAACTCAAGGAAACATTTTTCTCTCTCCTCTAACATAAATACAGCTATAGCAGGGAAAAAACAAACAGGAACAAAATAATACATTTCGTTTGAGAAGTCTAAAAAGGGAGTTTTTTCTATCATATGTTAGAAACATGCTCGAAGTCCAATCTTCATTCTATGGTCACAATAATTGCTCACGGTTAATGCCATATCATCCATAAAGTTCTCCTTCATCTTTTTCAGTTCTCACCACAGCCCTACAAGGTAGCTGGGGTTATCATCCCCGTGTATCCACCATTCTGTGAACTTCTCAAAGAGCCATTTCTTGTTAGTTTTCCTAGCTCTAATATCTAGTTCCTGTAGTAAGTGTATGTTTTTAGTTTATATAGTTTCCATGTGAGAAAACAAAGGCAGGGCTTGCATGGGGACCTAGAGCTTCCTAATATATACTGGAGGAAGACTTAAACTTTCATTTTCTGATTTTATATCCTGCCCTATTTCTAGTAGGTATCATTAGTTCTGTATTCAAAGAAAAAGTCAAGAAAGCCAGTTGAGTAGGGAATATCATATGTAATATAGTGAATAATATGACAAACCAACTCTAATAAATTTTCAAATTAAAATTATGCTGAATGGAATTTTTTTTTTCCTTTGTGTCCCAGAAGACTTGTGGAAAGTCAACAAAATAGTTGTTCGGACTCCAGGGTTCTGTACAGAGAGGCCATCAGCATTCCAATAGGTTATTTTATGTCCCATGAACATCTGTCTAAACTGACAAAGCATGTTTCCATGTCAAGGCCTCTGCATGAAGGCAGGGGCTGATGCCAAAGGCCTTGTTTGATTGGCTCTGCAGTTATTTTCTGCATATCTCAAATGGCCTAGGAAGCTAAAATGAAATGCCTCAGCTGCTATTTGAGTTTGGCTTCTCCATATCTTTCATAAGCCTTAGAGTCTTCATTCAGTTCTTTTCCCTTATTGATTTTGAAACCTATTTGAGTTGACAGGTAAGAGAGGGGAAAGGGATAGAGAAAAAAAATAGCAGAAAAAGGAGGATGCAATCATTTTCCCTCTCACAAAGGATGTTCTTTGGGAAGATATTCAACTTTGCACTCTATACATTCAGGAAAAATATAATTTGATGATAGTTTTGTGATCCCTCCCTAGTCAAGAAGAGTTCTCAGATGGAAATGCAGATAAATTATTCTCATCAATCCTGGAGGAATATTTTGCAAGTGTACAGTTTAAGGCCATGTGTTAATCTGAGACCTGTTGGAAATGACCAGTCCCCACTCTTGAGTGTCCCATGCTCACCATCATTCCAATGTTTGTGTTCCTAGGACTTCGATGCAGTCTCAGTCTTCATACGGTAACAGCTCCCCACCTCTGAACAAAATGAACAGCATGAACAAGCTGCCTTCCGTGAGCCAGCTTATCAACCCTCAGCAGCGCAACGCCCTCACTCCCACCACTATTCCCGATGGCATGGGAGCCAACAGTAAGAGCAACTCCCTTTAGTGGTAGCTGAAGGACCTACGGGCTAGTGTTAAAGGAAGACTCTGCTCTGGGGTGGGGGAAAGGCTTGCTCTTAAGCTAAGTGACAGAACAGATCAAAGTTGAGTGGCTTGAGTTTCTTACAGTGAACTTTTTCTCACTTTGAGGTGTGTGGTTCATTACGAAGCACATTGGTAAAGATGAGGAAGGCTGTTCCTTTCTTAGGGATAAAGATCTCTGTGAAAAGAACAGTCCACTTCCTGTCAGTGTGGATGGTGACCCACCTTCCACAACTTTTGAGATAGTCAAATGGAAATATATCCAACATGTGGGAAGTAGCATGGTGTGGTGGACTTACAATCTAGAGAAATAGATTATAGTCCAGACTCTATTGCAATATTAGCTATATAACTATGGACAAGTCACCTCTCTGCTCTAATGCTCAATTTTCCATTCTTAAAATTATCACTCTGAAAATTTAACATTTTATTATTCTTTGTCCCTATAGTCTTGGCCTTCTCAACTTGTCTGCTCCATTCTAGTCATAGTCCTTAATGAATTGGCATAGAGAGGAGTTTCCCATTTACTTATTTACATACAGATTCCTCATAACAACTAAGTATAACTATAAAAGACAATGTGAGAATTGGGCTTCTAAATGGATGATGATTGGTATATAGATTTGTTGTAAATATAATTATATTGTTCACTAGAACTAATATAGCAAAATGGATACCAAACTTGAAAGAAAAAAGAACATAGTGGTAAAAATGCAGAAGGATGTATAATATCCTCAGGGATGCAGAAGCCTGAATACTATACATATATCCTGTAATCCTCCTCATAAAACAGTGCCTCAATCTTGTGTTTGAAAATCCTTCATCATTTTTATCAAGCCGTTAAACTTGTATTTCAGTGTTGCCTTAAAGAGAGTAGGCTTCCTTAAAGACCTTAAGGTAGGCTAGGATTGGGACTCTCTGTGGTCTGATGGCACATGTTCAGGTTTTAATGAGATGAAGATATATGTAATATGGTTGCCGGTTGTGGCCACAAAGATATTAGAGCCAGACTGCTCTCTCACTAGTGAAATTGCATCCTAAGGCTCAAAACCTGACCCCTTGACAGGTCTACGACTTTGACAATGAAAGGAAAAGAAACCATTTACTTTTTCCATAATTTTCTTTACTGTGACATCTTATAGTCCTCAGCTTTTTCTTGGGATGATGAAACAGTAGTAATGGTGATGATCCTTCACATTTGTGTAACACAGTTTGCCTACTTCTTCTTTATATTTCACCATTTTCCATTGCTGTCATCAGGAAATTCGGAGGGGAGATCCATGAGACATGATGGGCCCGTGCCCTTTAGCTGACCAATTCATTGCAGAGCTCTTTCCTCTTATGCATACTACTATTCACTAAAGTAGAAGCAAATTACATTTATCTTTTTGTAGACATATTATTTTGTTCTTTTTTTGAAGACAAAATGTTTTTCATAAATATAATTGATATTAAGCTTTTCTTCTCTGTAAGTGAATGTTTACAGTTTATGGTTTAGTAAAAAACTACCAGTTTTGGTGGTGTTCCCAAATACGATTCTGAAATGGACCATAAGAAAGAGCTGGAATTTTTTATTGCATTCTTCCTTATTATGGTTCTCTATGGTTTATGGTTCTCTATAAATATTTCAATAAATCCTCCTGTTCCCAAACAGATATTCTAAAGGTCACTCTCTCATTCACAGATTTGTTCATTTGTCCCCTTAACCTATGTTTAATGAGCGTATGCTCTGTGCCAGGCACTGTGCTAGGATCTGTGGGGATCTAGACAAGTACAGGATCTAATTTCCATGTTTGAAGAGATTAGTCTAGTGAGGGAGGTAGTCATGTGACCCATGAAGGCAAGTACAAGGAGGAAAGTATTAACATCAGGAGCAGTGAGCAATTGGATAGAGCATTAGAAGCAGAGAAGGAAGTGGGAAGAGATTGTCCTAAAAGAATGTACAAGGTCAAGAGGTGTGTAATTAGTTTGGACTTAGGTGACTTTTCTGATCGGTGAGATGTAGGGTGCTTGAAGGAGCGTCATGAGAGATAAGGCTAAAAAGGAAGCTTGATAGATTAGGCCCTTGGTAACATCAAACCAGGCAAGGTGGACCACTGGGATGCTGGTACGTGATGACGGCAGTAACCCTCTCTGTTCCTCCTGCTTCTGTTCAGTTCCTATGATGGGCACCCACATGCCAATGGCTGGAGACATGAATGGACTCAGCCCCACCCAGGCCCTCCCTCCCCCACTCTCCATGCCATCCACTTCTCACTGCACCCCCCCACCTCCGTACCCCACAGATTGCAGCCTTGTCAGGTGAGTCCACAGCATGTGCCTGTCCTAAGCATCTCTGGGTGGTGGAGGGCGGACACTGTCCAAAGTTAATAGCACAGTTGGAAAGAAAGAAAGCAGCCCTATGGTTTAAGTACAGCCACTATTATCTCTGATCCATGGAGTGGTCAGCAGTATTTAATCAAGGAACACCACTATAATCAACATGGGAAAAAGTGAAAATGTGAGTTTATAGGCATATAATTTTCCATGCCTCTTCCCCCATCTTCACTTTCTCCCTTCCTCCTCCCTCACATTTTCATACTCTCAGTTGTGGCCTTCAAATTGGTGCTCAGGGCTGGGGTTCCCAAAAGGGCAGCAAACTTGCTATCTCGCTCCCTTTCCTGCTCTCTAGGCCTCATAGCTCTCAGCCACCATGGGATTATTATTTTGGAGTTGGATGTCCATAAAAAAGTTTTGATGTTAGCAAAAATGACAGGAGCTTTCAAGAACTTGATGGCCTCTGCTGCTTTGCTATAACATGGGAAATAGGTACACTTGAGGCAAGGGAGTTCAGATAACAAGAAGAGAAGAAATGCATGAAGCCTGAAAGATCTATTTCTCAAGGAGGCAAGAAAAGCACCCAAATCTCATGCCTAGTGCACATTGTCTGCCCCTGCTTCATGTACAGAATGATTCTTTCATTTGGCTGCTGGATTAATGTGTGTCAATCTCCATGTGATTGATGCATCAGAACTAGCTGTGTCATTTAAAGGAATGGCAAAGTAGATGGCTTATTCCACCCAGCTCTGGCTCCATGATGGCGGTGGCATTGTCGGTCTGAGACCAGCACCATAAAGGAGGGAGTCTGTATTTTGAGGAAGACATAAATCAAAAAGCATTAATGACTTCTTTGGATAGTGGCCTACAATGACCTATCCTAAGGACAGGTTCCATTTTCAGAACCATCTCAGAACCCCCAAATACAAAACAAAGTAGAGATGCTCTTTTTTGTACTGAAGAGCCAGGAGGCAAGAGGGCTGAGTCCTTCTTTTCACCCCCTGCAATGGCTCCTAAGGCACTTACATAGAACCCTTATGATGCAGACACCATTTGAAAATTACTGCTCTGCAAGAATCCTTACAGTTGATTCTAATTTTTATAGACCTAAATTTCAAGTCATTAATCATCCCCAAACCTCAAATCCAAGGACCACTTAACATTTCATCTGCCCTTAGTCTCTGTAAGGCATCCCAGGGCAAAATGTTGGGTTTTCCTTTATCTTGCCAATGCAGTTGGGGTGAACTTTCTTTTTCTGTTTCCTTCTTCCTCTTCCCTCCTCCCTCTGCAGTTTCTTAGCGAGGTTGGGCTGTTCATCATGTCTGGACTATTTCACGACCCAGGGGCTGACCACCATCTATCAGATTGAGCATTACTCCATGGATGTAAGTAACTGTCAGAATTTTCTCTTGAGTTTTATTTCTTCATTTTATCCCTCTGATGACATCCGCCTTGTAGTTCAATCCCCCTGGTTTTAAAATCTGTTTTTGTCATACCCCTAATCCTCAATTTTGATGGACTCCATAACCATATTAGAAAGATTCTCAGGCCTCAGCCTATACCTCTGAGAAGCTTAGCAATCAATCTTCCTCAGCTC
This sequence comes from Pteropus vampyrus, assembly GCF_000151845.1. Lineage (NCBI taxonomy): Eukaryota > Metazoa > Chordata > Mammalia > Chiroptera > Pteropodidae > Pteropus > Pteropus vampyrus. The sequence goes on along the minus strand of NW_011888795.1, from coordinate 5,056,524 downwards.
GTTTGATCAGTCAGTTGTCTGTTGCATGCATACTATATACGGAGTAGGAAAGAGGAGATCTAATTCCCACCTTCGAGAAATTTATAATCTCTAAAGAATTCAGAGAACTTTTGGGATGTTCTTATTAACTGGTATAAGATCCCAAGGAGGATAGCAGGAAGCAGGTGGTATTATTTTCACTTTAAAACATGGAGAGACAACAATATAGTCATTTGCCATCATGAGTTGATGACAGAATCAGGAATAGAATGCTAAGGTGTAAACTTCTGGTCTTTAACTCTATTAGTTGGCTTCTTCTGCTTTTCCTTAAAGTAATACCTTAGGGGGGATTCAGCTGCTTCTCTCAGTAAGAACCATATGTTCATTTTCAATTCTGTCAGAATAGGGCCCAGACATCCCTGGTCATTGAGAAAGATCACTGGTTGCGGGTTCAAGTCCCAACTTTGCTTGTTAGCAGCGATGAGAACTTGAGGTTATCACTTTGCCTCTCTGGGTCTCAGTGAATCAAATTGGATTCAAAATCACCCTGTTCTGGCTTTGACATTCTTTGGTTTGTCTTTAGAGCAAACTGGATGGGAGGGGACTTTTCTTGCTTCCTACACCACTCCTGGCACTATTACTCATATGGGAGCTCATATTGTCCTAGTTTAAGGCAATCTGATTTTCCTCCCAGACTACCCTTCATGCTGGTCTCTTTGGGGTTTACTATCCTTTCTTCCAGCTTCCAGAGGGCCCTTTGGACTGGTGGAAGAAGACACTCTGCCTCTGCTTCTGCTTCTTTAGTTGGGATCTCTTTTTTCCCCCCTCCTTGAGCACCGATGCTAGAGATGCCCTTGCAGCATGAGAATGCCCCAGCCCTGTGGTGACAAGTTTATGCTGTGACGCCCCTATGCCCACCCCTATTTACCCCATAAGTCACCCCTGGCTGCTGCTCCCTGATGGAATAAATTATAGGTGAAAACTGTGGAAAAAGCTTAAAGGGTCAGTTCTGACAGGTTTCAGATAACTTTACAATGATGTTCATCCACTGAAGAATAAAGTTGCCCTGTGTGTGAGAGACTTACAAAATGGAACAGGAAATTTGTTCCTTCCCTATATTTCTAAAGATGTACCTTACATTTACTCACTTGCCCGCACTGGGGAGTGTGTCAGTGTGCACCCTTGGCTATTGGGATCTGCAGCCGCTCTTCACTAGTACATTTCTGCTAGCATTAACTAGGTCTTATGCCAGTCTCTGGGCCATAGCTTTCTCACCTGTCAGTTATAAGTTCAAATCTATTCAGAGAGTCATGCAGATTAATGGAGCCTAGTTTACAAAGAGTTTGGGACTTACTGGGAAATTCAGAAGTGTAAAGAGCCATGCTCACTTATGTATTTGTGGATTTCTTTTTTTTTATAACATATTCTTCTGCTAGAATAGGAAATTGGAGTATCCATACTGCAAATATCCAAATTGGGAAATATTGGGAAGCTATCTAATTTCTGCATCTTCACCCAGCTTCTTCTATCTCATTACTGGAAATAGATGCCACTTTTTCAGCTTGTCTCTCAATATCAGTCTAAGTTATTTGGCATCCCTGCCTGGAAAAGGAATGTGGTTAAATTTGGGAGTTTTCATAAGTATCCCCTCTGAGATGCAAGAATGGATTAATAACATAACATAATAATACAAATGGTTAAGATTTAAAGTATATGCTTTATAATTTGCAAAATACTTTAATATCCACATTTACTAGGAGTCCACAATATCCGTTGACCTAAAAAGGAATTGTATCCCATTTTACCAATGAGGCCCAGTAGAGAATAAGTGGCTTGATGAATGTCTAGAGCCAGTAAATGTCAGTAGGAGAAACTTTGTCAAAGTCATCTGTCTCCATACACAAAGTCATTTCTACCCACCATGCTGTTCTATAAAGAAACATGAGCCATCACTGAAACAAGCTAATGAAGCACTGACGTTGATAACTATGAGATACTACCAGTTAGTTAAGGTAAACCATATTTGTAATGCCTCTAGCTCCCATCTATAGAACATGAGCACATACTCTGCATGTTGATACCCTGGTTTGTCCAAATACCAAAAGGCCTTTTGGCCATTGGGGCAGTTTTAGACTGAGAGGATGTCCTGATTCCCCAGTTCATTCACTTAGTTGTATAACTTTAGACTTGTCAACCTCTCTGACCTTCAGCTTTCATATCTAAAATTAGGTGTAATAATATCTATCACTAATCTGAGCATTAAATGAGATCATGAAAATAAAATAATTAGTTCAGTGCCTGGCATGTAGAAAATGCTCAATACCTGATCTTTTCTTCTCATTTCCTCATTTGAGTGCTGGCAACATTCCATTAATACCTTTTTTCCTAATGACTAGAGCCATGTACATTTAAGTGTCAGAAGGTACCTTTACCTTATGTTTTTGTTTTGGAATTTTTGCCCTCTGATCTAAATACTGTCCCCATTTTACTAATGGAAGAAGCGAGACCAGTAGCGAAAGAGTGAAATGTTATCCACAGCAGAGATGGCCCCTCAAAGCTGTACTTTTGTGCTTAGTTACATATAGTGCCAAAGGTTATCTGAGAGTTAATTTTATTTTCCAGTTTAGAGATCAATACACGTCATTTAAACCAGAACACAGGGGAATGACAAAATGGTGTAGACTAAATGTTGATTGTCTCTTTGTCCTAATTCTCCCTGACTCCTTTTCCTACTGCACAGGATTTGGCAAGTTTAAAAATCCCTGAGCAGTTCCGACATGCCATCTGGAAGGGCATCCTGGACCACCGGCAGCTCCATGACTTCTCCTCCCCTCCCCATCTCCTGCGGACCCCAAGTGGTACCTCCACAGTCAGTGTGGGCTCCAGTGAGACCCGCGGTGAGCGTGTTATTGATGCTGTGCGCTTCACCCTCCGCCAGACCATCTCCTTCCCACCCCGCGATGAGTGGAATGACTTCAACTTTGACATGGATGCACGTCGCAACAAGCAACAGCGTATTAAAGAGGAGGGAGAGTGAGCACTAATGTCTGAGCTCTTTTTGTTCTCTTCCCATCTGCCTAGCTCCCTACAAGGCACTACTGCTTGACCTTCCAAACGTTCTCCCTATCTCCTTCCTCTTCTCAGTCTAGTTTTTTAAGGGAAGGAGAAGAGGCTACTTTTTGCCTAATTTCCACCCTGATTCTGGCTTTAAGCCCTCAAATCTATTGCTTGACAGAACTAAAGTTGTCACAGCAAGGTAGAAGGGGGCCAAAAAAGCAGTGGGTATCTTCGTCAGCTGCAGAGATGTCTCATTGACTTTTATAAAGCATTTTCACCCTTATAGTCTAAGACTATATATATAAATATATAAATATATGATATATATTTTTGAGTGGGGGCATTGAGTATTGTTAAAATATAATTTAAAGGAAAGGAAATTGAGTTGCACTTATTGACTTTTTTTTAATTTACTTGCTTTGGATAGTTTATCTATACCTCTTCTCTCAAGGGGTATCATGTATGTTAATACATATCTAGAGCTTGATGGTATGTGTAAGTGACAATGATGTATAGATTTCTTAAGTTCTTTTGATGTTAAACACAGGCCACATCAAATCTTTGGATAGAGCCACTTGTATTTACCATTGCTTATTACGTGGGTGAAACTGTATACATATGTACATGATTCTCAGTGTTGGTGTATTATGTGTTACTGCCATTCCTACTAGTGATGGTGGTTCACTTTGGGATTATTTAGTTCAATTTCAAGAAAAGGTTTATATTCACATTATCACACGCTAGAGAAAGAAAATACCCTCTCTTGTTTTAGGTTGGGAATGAAGAATATGGAGTATAGCTAAAATTTTTAAAAGGTCCATGGCCAGTTCAAAAATACCTGGTATCATGTATCTGGGGATGTATTAGCAGTTCCCTTAAATTCACTACCAAACACCTGATCTCTTGGCATTTATTGGAAAAACATCTGCTGCCATTATAAAAGCATTATAACTAAATTTTACTAGTAGATTGACTAACTCACTTACACCTTTGCTACCCTTGATAGAATTAAGTTTGAGTTGATTGGGATGAATGCCATCTATCCAGTTCTTACAGTGAAGTTGTAATGTCTATTGAGAATATCCAAGAAAAGCAGATATTATATAGAAATATTGAATCTCCACTAAACAGTAAGAGGTCTCAGTGAGCCATGAATCAAAATTCTTCGAAGACCTTTTGAAATATAAATAATATTATTCAGTAGATGTTTCTTTTAGAGACACTCCTATAAAAATCTTCATGTAGAGGCTCGTTTATCTCCTCAAAGTTTAAAATAAGAGTATTGATTTGGAAAATATAAAATTATGAAATTAGTTTTCCTCTGTGGTATCAGTTGCATCACTAAATCACTTTTTTTTTTTTTTTATGAATAAGAGTTTTACTTTATTGTAAAGTAACTGTGAGGACCCAATTCCCTATCTGTTTCTCTTCTGGACTGTGCATAGACATAAAAATGTCCCCACAGTTCAGGGAATAAGCCTTCCATTAGAGCTGTTACTTGAACCACATAAACAAAGAATTATCCTCAAAGTTTGAGGAAACATGTAAATGACAATATTCCCCTAGACGTTTCAGAAACATACTTTGTAGCAAGTTTTTTCTTCAAAATATAAAACAAATATTTTGTGTATATGCTAATGAGCTCTAAAATCCTCTCATACTTTCTGGCAAAGGGTTATCATTGCACATAAGCTTTCATTTTTATTTTAAAGTGCAAAAGGGCTAATGTGGCTCTAAAATATAATGTATGAGTTTCATCTGAAAAGTGTACATATGTTTTGTGTGTGAAATTGCATATTTTGTGTTTCAAATTTTTTTTCTTTTGGGGATAGCGGGTTTTTCAGAACCACGATTGAAACCTTTTTTATTATTATTATTGTTTTTATATTTTCATGGAAACAGCAGTTAGTAAGACTACAGCGTCAAATAAAAAATATAACTAAGATGGGGGGAAGGGAAAGTTATTGTTTTTTATTATTATTTTTATTTTGTATGTTAAAGAGAGTGAGTCCTTGATTTCAAAGTTTCATTGTGCTTAAATGATGATAAGCACTGTTAATTTGTGTAACAAGCATGCAGCTTGGAAAACCTATTGAGAAGAATGAAAGCTGTGCCTTGGCAAAGCTAGGAAGACAAATGGCTTCTTCTATTTTCCTGAGTGTTTGAGTAAACGTAAGGGCTTCTTCTGAGCTATTTCAGCACTATTCAGATGGCACTAGGGACTCAGAAATTCCTGTACTGTATCTAAGTGCAACTACTGGCCTCATCCTGGTGGAAACTTACGCTCTTTGAGTGTATGCATAGCTAGGACATAGGGGTAAAAGAATATTAAGGATAAACAAGTGGGAATGGGCTTAATAAAGTTCGTGTGGCCTCAGCTCAATGCAGTTAGCTGAGAACTGGATAGGATTTTGTTTGGAGATGGTTAGAAACAGAACTGGAGAACAGAACTTTGCTCATTAAATCCATTTGCATTTTGTTTTCTTGATATTATCCTAAAGTACAGTATATGGAATGTTGAATGTTAAAGGGCTGTGTTTTTTTTATTATTTTTATAATTGTACAAAAATTAAGTAAATGTCAAATGTTTTATATGCTTTGTTAATGTCTTTGAAAGGTTCTTTCTTATAGATGTTATACTTTTTTTTAAACTTCAGTTGCTTGTCTTTTGGTATTTTGCATTATGGGCTTTCGGTGAGCCAGAGGCAAATCTACAAGCCACTTATGTTTTCCAAGACATGCAATAAAATTAAAAAATAAATAAAAATGGATTGAGAAATGGTGTTAATGGTGTATGCATGTGTGTGTGTGTATCTGTCTGTCTGTCTTCTGTCCTTTGGCCTTATTTTTAATCATCAGCCTACTCTGACACCTCATCTAATGAGAAAATATTAGAGAGGTTCAAATATTGATGCTTCACATCTCAAAACAAAATAATTATTAGTTTCTTATGTTAGCAAAATGTAAAATAGAAAAGACCAGGAAGATATATTTATTTGGTATGTGAGATACTCACAGATGTAATACTTCAATTGAGGTCAGAATGAGTTTCCTTTGGAACAGAGATTAGATTACATATTCCTAATGTCTAATTTAGTGACCTTCCCCGTGGTGCTCAGTGATGACCTGCTCAGCACTGTGGGGCTGGCATGCAGAGTACCCTGGTTCTGTGTGGGAACAGAATTGCAAATGGTAGGCTTTAAACTCAGTGTTAAATATCACCATTTAATTACATACATTGATTCAGTCAATAAAATATCTCCTGTCAAAATGATTTAATTAGTTTATTAAAGAAATGAAAAAGCTCATTCCTTTATGAGCTAATGTTAGAAAGCAATTTAATACCCTAGATTTATAAACAACTTTACAGAATAACATTGTATATAATATATAGCATTTAAAGATATCTGTTTTCCTATTTGTAAATGTCACATTATGACTATATATATGCAAAGCAGGTTCAGCTTAAATTAGGGATGTCAAAAGATTCCAATTCCCATTCCTTAAAATTGAGGTAATGGATTACCCCCAAAGTGAAATGGTTGATATGACATTTCCATGAAAAGAAAAATAAACACCAATGAAAATGGTTAATTCTTGATGTACTACCAAGGCACTTTGGATTCAACTGTAGTTTTTAATCTTTTTTTGAGCAATTCTAACCGCTTATATAGATTAGTACTTCATGACTTTTATTCTCAGAGGTCTTCTAAAGTACAAAAAAAACCCTTTTTTAAATTTTAAGACTTTTTTTTAGAGTAGTTTTAGGCTCATAGCAAAATTGAGAGAATGGTACAGAGATTTGCCATATAGCCTCTGACTTCACACATGTATAACCTCCCTCATTATCAACATCCCACCAGAGTGGTGCATTGGTAAAAATGAGGAACCTATACTGATGCATCATTATTACACAAAGTCCACACTTTACATTAGGATTCACTCATTGTGCTGTACATTCTATGGGTTTGAATAAATATATAACAGTATGTACCCACCATTATCGATTCATACAAAATAATCTCACTGCCCTAAAAATGCTCTGTGCTCCACTTATTCATCTCTTCTTCCCCAAAATCACTGGAAACCACTTATCGTGCCTGGCAATTCTTTACTGTTTCCATGATTTTGCCTTTTCCAGAATGTCATATGTCTAGAATCATACAATATTTAGTATTTTCAGATGGACTTCTTTCACTCATTTTACCCGTTTTAGGTTTCTCCTTGTATTTTTTTTTTTCATGAATTCATAGCTTATTTCTTTTCAGTGCTGAATAATATTCCATTGTCTCGATGTATCTGTTTATTTGTCGATTCACCTACTGATGATATATGTTTAGCATCTTTTCATGTGCTTATTTTTTATCTGTATATCTTTTATAATGAGGCGTCCGTTAAGGTCTTTGCCCATTTTTTAATCAGCTAGCTGTTTTCTTAATGAGTTTTAAGAATTCCAAAACTACTTTAAAAAAAGAACACAATTTATTTCTTGCAATTATCAGAAGACCTGTTAGACTCTTTTATAAATCTAAAATGCAGTATGAAAAGTTAGTGATATTGTTTTTCCATATCTGGAGACTTTTTTTCCTCCTTACCATTCTAGGAATTACTTTATCTTTATTTATCAACCAATTCCGATGATCAAAAAAAAAAAAAAGAGAGACTAAAATTTTAAGGAAAAAAGGAAGAATAGTGTAATTGTCTAAAACTCTGCTGTCTAATATTGTAGCCACTATTTAAATGTGACTACTCTGCACCTGAAATGTGGTTATTCAAAATTGAGATGTGCTATAAGTATAAAACACTCATTAGATTTCAGAGACTTAGAATAAAAATAAAGAACGTAAAATAGCTCATTGATAATTTTATGTTGATTACATGTTAAAAGATAATATCACAGATTAAAGTCTATTATTAAAATTAATCTTACCTGTTTCTTATCATATGTGCCCACTAGAAAATTATATTAGTGGCTTTCATTACAGTTGTGTGGGACAACTGCTTAGAAAGATGATACAATGAGAAGCCTAGAAGGGTGATGAAATTATTATTGCATAATTATCTAATTTTTCTACTGTGTGGCCCCAAAATATTGCATCATCTTTCAAGAAAGTATAGAATAATATGAGACATTTATCTTTAAAGTCTGCTTTTAGTTTTTCATAAAAATTCAGAATTTTTCATTTTCTCCTGATAATACCAAAGAGATTAAAATTGACAGAAGATGTTTTTAAATCGTCAAATTAGAAGATGAATGTAAAAATACAGTTGCACTTTGGACTCTCATGATGACGGTGAAATGGATTGTTTAAGTAAAATCTCAGACTGAGTCATCATGTGATGATATCCTAGATGAATTGTCTCAGACAAAAGCCTCAATGGTTGATGACTACACCTTCTAAAGATGAAAAGGATATATGCTTCTGTTAGTTAATTACTCAACAAGTAGAATTTTACCATGTAATTTTTGGAGACAAGAATCTGACCATCTATTTTTCTTTTCTTTTTATTATTTATTATTATTATTTATGCCTACAGCATCTGGTCTTCCTAGGTGGTCTCCCATCCAAGTACTAACCAGGACCAACCCTGCTTAGCTTCCAAGATCAAGCATTGGGCTTGTTCAGGGTGGCATGGCCATAGACCATGGACTGTGGCTCCACTGAGGAGTGAACCTAGGACTTTCTGTGTGTAAAGCAGATGTGCTAACCTCTACACTATGGAGCCACATCCTTAACTATTTTTCTAAAAGAACATTTGACAGTATTCTTTAACTGTAATGATTCTTATGCACCAAAGTTTACCTGATACACTTCACAAAGTGGAGGTATGAGTGTTTCAAAGATAATTGCAAGAAAATAGATTATGTAGAATTTTAATTCACTGAATCAGTCATTCTAATCGGTGTTTAGCAATGTAAAAATAAAAAGTATTTGCAATCTTGAAGCAAAGAATATGGTCATCTTTTTAACAAAATATGAGAACCATCAAATGTTCCAAAATTTTTTCAACTATTGAATTTTGATAATGCAAATGCAAGATAAAAAATCAGAAGTAATGATAAGCTGGTACATATTTGAAATCAATATTTACAAGATGGTTATGTCTCATTGCATGATAGTCCACAAGTAATTGTATTCTGAAGATATTTCCCATTTTGCCTGTATATGTATGTCTAAAATCATGAAAACAAAGAAGAGAATTTTAGGTTAACTATACTTAAATTCTTATTAAAATTAAAATGTTTTTACTGTCCCCTTTTTCTGTATTTCATTCACAAAATTACCAAAATATTTTTTAAATGATTAGATGCAGATGATAATGAGTAATGACTTTTTTTCCTGTTACATTGTTAGTTATTAGAATAGCTTACCCAGTATTAAGTTACAGAACACCAATGACAATGTCAATTAAATATGCTTGAATTACCTAAAATTTGCATAGGACTTCTGAGATCCAGGGATCGTATTTCTGCTTTTGGGTATACCTTCCGGATTATCTAGGAAGGTAACTCAAAGATCCTAGTGATATACAAGTCACTCCTGACAGTGAAATAAAATTATGGATTAAAGGGCTGCACATGAGTAGCAGGCAAACATTGGAGCCTTCCTGAACCAGGGAAGAAATTCTTAATCTTGAGTCAGAGCTCTGACAAACTGGCAGGAGGCTGTGTTTACTCCTCTTCAACAATTCTTTTTCTTCTATATTTTACAGTTCTCTTACTAGAAAACTTCCAGTTTTGAGTATAGATTTCCCAGCATCCTCTTTACACCCATAAAAGCCTTAGAATCCATTATTTTTTTTTAACTTGATCAACACTGTCTTTTTTTTTTCCTGGTGCTTCAGACTCATTCCAAAAATGGTTGTGCAGATGCATAGAATTTCATGAAAATACAAAGAGGTAGAGTAGAAAGAATACTGGACTGAAGAAAGTTTGGTGACTGTGGACAGATAATCCTCTGTTTTTACAACTGTAAAATTAGTAATGTGAACCTCTAACTTCTGAGTATTTCAATTATATTTTTTAGGAGAGAGCTGAAGGATGGCATAAAATGTATCTGCAAATATAGATATGAGGTTATAGTTTTAGGATAAATTATAGTCTCAAATATATATATATATATTCAGATAAGAATAGTTCATTAAAATGGTGCTTTTAGAGTCAATACTGGGTGTGTACTTGAAATTTATGAGATCTGTTAACTCCTCACACTAATCCTGAATCTATGTGCCAAGTGGGTGGCAAGTACTGGCAAGTGAATTTCTCTTTTGTGATTCTGATCAGAATTTTAGACCTTGGATCTTGGAACTACAGCATTTTGTATTTGAGTAAAAGTTAGATGTAGAGGGACAAGAGATGAGAAGAAATTTTTAGCAAAGAGAGTTTGGCTTAGGAAACAACATTTAGTAAATTAAGAATTTCATAATGCTTTCGCTCATCTCATATTCGTGGGATAATTTGGGGAATACCACAATTTTGTCTGTAAAAGAAATTATGATGACTTTGAATAATAGTTTTATATTCCTAAACTCTAGGTCTTACCTTCTCTAAATTGATCATTTTGCCCTACTATTTTTAGCTAAGTTTGCATCAGCTGTATCCAATTTTTCTCCAACTTACCAATACCTTCTTGATACTACTGTGTTTTATTAATGAGTGAAAGAGAAAGCACTTGAAAGCAATCATAACACCTGGTGTACAGAAAAGCCAGAATTTTAAATGAGAGTGAAAGAAGAAAGAGCACAAGATCAGCTCATTGTCAGATTCTGGGCTGTGAAATGAATAGAAATTCTGCTGTGTCATTCTACTGGGCCTCTTGCCAAATGCATTTTGGATATGTTCAGAACGTTTGTTCTCAAGAATCCTGGAATTGTAGTGGCATCAAGGTGCCAGCAGTTCTGGTATATTAGAATAAATCCTGGCATTCATAAATATCCAACACAAAGTTATAAAAGAATGTTCTAGGAAATTCACTTTTGGGAACCTCGCCCAGGAGGAGAAGTCCTAGGAAATATGTATCTAATACGTGGTATTCAAAATTATTTTAAGGCCACTGGGAAACGCGCATGTACGCATATGTGTATTTTTTCCTCTATTACTACTTTTAGGATAGAGGCATCTCAACATCCTTTTCACTTGCCTTTTTTCCCTTTCAGGGACCCTAGGTATTTCACCCAGATTTATTCATAAGCAGCACAAACTCTCAGTAAAATGATGTGATATTTGTCTTTAGAGCATTCCCATTTCCCCCTCTTCCTCTCTACTGAAGACATCCACAATCTATTCCATTCTCCACTCAAACTTAATGTTTCTAGATGAGTGGTAATTCTTTCTATGATGGATGAGGCACTAGGGTTCTTTGCACTTTGCCAGGAGTTAAAAGTCATTTCTTGGAGGTAGTTGCCTGCTGCCTCATTTTTATTGACCCCCATCCTCAGACCTGTGATACCTTCAAGAGTCACATGCAGGGCAGGAAGTCATGTCTAAATGTAGTCTTATCAAGGCTCAGCAGAAGGCATAATTTTGTCCCACTGCTGGCTAGTGTTCAATCAGCATTTGGCAATCAATGAAAGTTCTGTCTTCTCAGATACTGCCCTTCTTCTTCCCTTGTATAATATCTTATTCATGAGAACATAGCTTGGCTGCCTCTACCCTCCATCTTTCATCTCCTTAGCCTCATTACTTCTTGTCCTGGGATACAAGACCACAGTCTTTGCTCATCATCAGAGCCTCTGTAATACTTTGACCTCTCTTGATGAGGGTGGCAGGAGGGGTGAATGTCTGCCTCTGTCCCATGATTGCAATGCATTCTTTCTTTCCCCGAGGAATAAAACTCACCCTGTCTCTTGATTGAAAAACTATGTTCTTATGAACCCCGCTCCAATTATTTCCATGGTAGTCTTGTGTAATACCAGGCTCTGCTCCTCATGTTGAATGAGTTGGGTGCAGTTATGGTGAGGAAACTAGGGGTGATAAACTTTGGTAAGGTGTGAGAATCTGATTCAGCAGGCTAAGCCCAACAAAGGTCTGCACAGAGGCGGCACGTGGGCTTTGGTGCTATGAAAGATCCTTTTGTGTTTTCTGTCCAAATGATTACTCAGCTTCCCTCGATACTTTCTGGTCTGTGCAAGGCACTGTGGGAAATTTAGGGTCGAGAAAAACACAGCACTATAATATTAATAGTGCAAACCAAAAGGAATTTAGGAATCATCTAGACTAAGTTCCTCGTTTTATGGATTAGGAAACCGAGGTACAGGCAGCAAATAGGACTGTCCAGCATCTCACAGCAGGACTACAAACAACTAGCCAATAGCAAGGAAGAATCAATTGGTTCTGACTTTCCTCTCCCACTTTTAGTGCAACACAATCCAACCTCTAATTAGAAGGGATCTCTTTTCCATGCCTCAGTAAGGCCCTTGTTCTTGCTCTTACTACTCTTTTTTTTTCTCAGTGGAACTTGGCAACTCATACTTTTGGGTGCTGCTTACTAAGTGGATCTCTCCCTGCCTCTTTTTGCTTTACTGTTTTCTCACCCATGCTTTTGTTTAGCATGGCCTGAAGCACTCCCTGGCCTGAAACACTCTGAAATTCACACAATAGGGATGGTGGAAACAATTATGGCTTTTATGCTTTGGGTGTTATGTAAATCACATCCTGCCGTCTCTGCCACTTGGTTTATTTTTGCTGTTATTGTTGTTTGTTTGTGTTTGAATGCCTAAAAGAATGTTCATTGTGGTATCTTGAATTAGAAGTAACGACATTTCTGTCTACAAAAAATTATTTAAGGAAAAATGAAATATATACAGATATTTCCATTGCCTATCAAAAATTCCTTTTGGAAAACCTAGGTGCTTCTTGACCCAAGAAATACATAATTCTTGCTTTAAGCCTAGAGGGACTGGGTCAAGTGTCTTCCTCAGCTGGACAATCTTCTGAAACCACAGAATGCCAAAGCCTAATAAATTTATATCAGATCTCCCACACTATAGGGAAGTCAATGTTTTGCACTGAAGAATGTGTATTGTAAATATATGTTTAATAAGAGAGTAAACAAAAGCTTGGGCTCTCTAGTCTGACCCTGTATGTTCTCATCTTGATTTCACCACTTATCAGCTAGTTAATAGTCATTTTATTTTATTTTATTTATTTTATTTTATTTTATTTTATTTTATTTTTTATGAGAGACGAATATCTCTGCCCTAGGTGAATCCTGGAAACTTACCAAGTTAAATCTTCTAGTCTGAGTCTCAAAGTTTCGCAGGAGGTCTTTCTCTGTGAAAGCCCCTTCCACACTTTGGAAGGAAGATGTTAGGCTTTCTTTCTCCGTATCATGTTCAGATGTGTGAGGGAATTCAAACCTGGGATAATGAGGAGATAACAGGGATAGAAATTAGAAGAGCTTTACAACCAAGAGTGGGAGTGACACAGACTAGAGAGTCTAGAGCCTGGGTTCTAATCCTCCCTCTGCTATGAACTTATATGAATCCTTGGACAAGACATGTAGTTCTCCATCTTTCCCATCTCTTGAGAAAACAGGTTTCTGCTAGCATTAGTATTTTAGAAACATGTAGTTCCACCATTTGAGGAAGACAACATAGACGTGACTACTGATATTACATAGCTAAAATTGAGAGGCTATAAGGATTAATATTGTTTAGAGAAAAGCCGTGGGAGGTGCTAATAGGAATCCCTGGGATAAAAACAAAGGTCCATGCAAGAGCTATAGGAATTTTCCATGACAGTATCCCTTTATACTATGCCTTTCCCAGCTGAAACATCATCTTCTAATCTTTTAGTAAATAGAAAAGACAATGTCAACATGAGGGAAAAAAGGTGACGATATTTTTTATTATTATCAATAAATATATTACCAAGAAAATTTGGTAAAAGTTTTCATGATTTAGATTGATTGTATAAATAAGTATTAATCTTTCTAGTCTTCCTGTACATTGATTCAAAGTTTACTAAGAAATTTTATGTAAATTATTTCTTTTGATTTCCACAATGCTGTGAAACAGTCAGAGCAAACGTTATCAGCTATAGTTTAAAGTTGAGAGAGCCAAGCCTCTGAGAGTTTACATGCATGCCTAGTCCACAAAGCCAGTTAGTGGTAGAATCAGGGGTAACACCAAGTCTTTCCACTTTAGCTCAAAGCTTTTTTCCCATTGTACTACTATCTCCAAATTAACAAGTAATTTTTAGTGGGTCACTCCTCTTGGGCAGAACACGCACACACATCCAGGAAGCAGAAGCCTAATGGTCTTGTGTTGCGTGCACGGTTCCAGAATCTGTCAGTACAAGATTACATTCAATGCCTCCTGCCCTTTATTGGAGTAATACAAAGACCATTGTCAATAAGATAAAGCCCATCTACAGCTCATCACTGGTTTATTTTTTAAGTCTAATGTCATCCAAACAGTTATAACTTCACAATATTCCCAGCTAGAATACAATCTTCACAAGGCAGGGTCCCTTGTGTTGTTCACTGATGAATCCCAATATAGTAGTCACTCAATAACCATTTGTAGAATGAACAAACAATCCTTGAATTGTCATGCATCTGTGCATCTATCATTCTGTTCTCTTCAATATAATGCCTTGACCCCGCCTTTATCCAACTCAATAGGCATCTTTCAGGGCTACCCATCTTTCAAGAATTAACCTAAACATCACTTCCACAACAAAATTTCTTTGATTATCCACCATGAGAATGACTCTATTGTACTTAGGTGCATTCCTGTTTTCATGACACAGTACAGATGACTTATACCACTCAGTTTATTTTTAAAATTTTTAATTTCGGTTTTGTTTCTGAATGCAAAAAATCATTTTAATTATTTTCCCCTTATCCTCTGGGAGAAAAAAGAAAAAAATAGAAAAGAAAATTATACACACACACCTACATATATATGTAGGTGTGTGTAGGGGGAGGGTGAGGGGCGTGTAGATTGATCAGCCTTTGACTTACCAGAGACATTCTTCTGCTAGAGGAGAAAAAATTTAGTGTCAACAAGGAATACCTTAAGCTCTATGATGTGATACGAATGTAGTAAAAGGTATAGAAGCACAAATATCTATAAAGCCTTTCAGAGTGTGATTGTGATATGAACTACTTGGGGAAGTTTAGAGGAAGAAGAGGTGCTTTTGGTTATTGAGATCTGAGGCAATGTCAGAGAAGCAGCAGCACTTTTGTGTGTGTGTGTGTGTGAACATTGGCATACAGACTTTGTATAGACATGTTTTCTTTTATCTCAGGTAAATAACACAGAGTGAGACTGCTGGATCATCTTCACCATTTTGAGCTCCTACCAGTTGCTCTGCATCAATTTGAGCACTTTATATTGTTATTTATTATTACATTTTTAAAATTCTAGTCATTCTGATGACTAAGTGCAGGAGTCACATTGTGGTTTTAAATTACACTTTCCTAACCATAAATAGTGCTGAATTTTTTTTTTAATTTTAATTTTTTTTTAAATTAATTTCAGGTATATGGCATAGTAGTTAGGCATTTATATAATTTACAAAGTGATTTTCACTGATTATTCTAATATCAACCTGGCACTATACATAGTTATTACAATATTATCTACTATATTGTCTATGCTGTATTTCACATCTCCATGACTGTTTTGTAACTACTAATTTTTACTTCTTAATCCTTTCAACTTTTCCACCTAGCTCTCCCCAAAAGTGAAATCTTACCATTCACAGCAACATGGATGGACCTAGAGGGTACTATGCTAAGTGAAATAAGTCAGACAGAGAAAGACAAATACCATATGATTTCACTTAAATGTGGACTCTAAAGAACAAAATAAAAGAACAAACAAAACAAAAACAGACATGGATACAGAGAGCAAACTGGTGATTGCTAGATGGGAGGGGTAGGGGAGAAGCAGCAGCATTTTGACTATCTTGTGCGATGAGCATCATGAGCAGTCCTAATGACAAGACAATATAGGAAGCCAGCCAATAGGTGGCTTTATTAAGCTGGAGACATAAAAGAGAATCTACAGCATCACATTTGTATATGACCATAGGCCGAGAAAGAGAGGCAACTACAACTACTTTAGGGATTTTTGCCTTTGAAAAGATTGCAGAATTGGAGAAAAGTATGTTTTCCTGGCACTCTACAACTTAGTTAAGCATTTAAAAATTGTTAGTGGGGCCAGCCACTATAGTCCACAATATTCAGACAATTGTTTCGTTACCCCCGGGGTAAGTTGCAGTTTTATACTTCCCAAGATATGGAGGAAAGAGCAAGAAAGTTCTGATGCCTTGGGTTAGCTCACAGGTAATTTGAGTCAGTCTCTAAGGTCACACAGCTAGTCAATGATCAACCTGGGGTGACTTCCCAGGTGTCTTCTTCACATCCACTGCAATACGCTTTCTATCATTCTATGGTAATAATATTCCTGGATGCTTCTCTGATTTTCTTGTGCAAAGCATGTCCATTTTGGCTTGAGCCAAGCAATAGTATACTAGCAAGATCTTGACAGGTCCTCTTTAGAATACCAGGTGAGGCCTGCAACTTGCCTTCACTGTTTGGATCTTACATGGTAAAGAGACAGGTCTGTGTTTCTCTAGACCTACTTAGTGTTTGGAACCCCCACCTGGGCCTCAGAGGAGACAGACTGTTATAGTTATGTGATGCAGTTAGCTTGTTCCACTGTACACATATGCTGCTATTCCCAGAATATTTCTATTGCAGAGACAGAGATGACAAAGGGGAAGGTGACTTCTGTGGGCCCAGTTGGAGAGACAGTCTCATCAGAGCTAGAAACATACCTGTATTCTTCAAAGTTTGTCAGTATTCATGCTGTTCCAACACCGACAAAAGTTTGCCTTGAAAGACCAGCATGCTTTTGCAGCAGCAAAGTTAATCCCATTGAAAGCTTTTTCAATTAAAGCAAGCTCTAGGGAACAAGAAACAGACAAGTAAATCGAGTGACTCAGCTCCTCCTTCTCCCTACCCTTGTCTACCTGCCAGGAATGTGGAGAGGGAACGAGGTCAAATCTATGCTTGAGCTCCATGAAACAAAGAACTAGAATCTATACAAGCCCAAAGTGAGTTTACTAAAAAATGCTATTCCTTTACAATAAGTCTTTCCCAGAACTTGGCTCCAGTGAGTAAGAATCTCACATTTACAAGTCTTGGAAGAATGTGAATGGAGAGAAAGGCAAGGATGCCTATCAAAATGCAACTGAAGTGTGGCCAAATTATTCTTATTTGCGCCAACTGGGAACTAGGTGATTCTCTGTCTTAGGTTAGATTCCCTACTATCGAATTAAGAAACAAAATTCATAAGGTACAAATGATTTAATGACAAAGTGCTTCAAGGGAAAATAGTAAAAGAGTGGGGAAAACAGGACAGGAAAGAGGAGAACGCCAACCAAACAAGGGTATAGTGTCAAAGTCCTGGAGGAAGCAGCTTCAGCTCGAGCTTGATGATAAACTCTGGAATGTCAAGCTGCCTCAAAAAAATCCCAATGTGAGGCCAAAGAGCATTAGTATTCATATTCCCATACCTATAGGTCTTTGGTAAAAGGTTCTCCAAAGAGTATAAACATCCAGGCACTTCCAAGCTATCTGTATTTTCCAATAAAGACCTTCTGTAACCCAGGATCAGTCTTCCAAAAACAGCCACAATTTCAGACTTTTGGAAGTGAAATATATCAAAGTCTGGGGTACATATTTAAGTAAAAAATAAAAAAAAAAAATGTTTTTAAATCTACAAACAAACAGTAAACCAAAACCCATTGTTCTGAGGATGTCTAGACCTTAACTTAATGGCATTCTATTAGCTACATTCTCCAATGTTTTCATTTGACTTGGAGATTTGTGTTCAAGAGAGTCAGCTTTATATGTTAGTATATACACAGCAAGCACTGTGTATATACTATGGTGCAGCATGGTGGTTACTACATATACTATATGATATAACAAGACCATTGAAGCTTAGCAGTTCCAGGTTTAACTTGATTAATTCATTTACTAGCTGAGTAACTTTATGCAAGTTACTTCATCTCTGTGTGACTCAGGAAGTAAGAAGGTGGTTGTAAAGAATAAGTGAAATAACCATGTACAACCTTTCATAACCCAGTCATGGCAGAGGGGTAAATATCTGTTATTAATAATGATAATGATAATAAATATTATTTATTTATTTAATCAATATTTAGCAAGCACTTTCTAAGTTTCAGAACCTCTTCTAGGTCAGGAATTACAAAGGTGTTAGACAAAGACCTTGCCTTCACAGAGCTTACATTCTAGTAAGATAAACAATAAGCACACAAATAAGTAAGTAATACAATGTCAGTTAACGATTAATGCAAATAGGAAAACTGAAACAACACAAAAATAAGAGTAGTTGGGGAGACGAAAAAATATGGCATAGATAATAGAGGCTCTGTTCATTCCTCTGGTGACCAAATCAAAGATTTGACGGAAACAAGGAGTGGCAGCAAGAAAAAATCACCTGGGATCTAGATGAACAAGCCATACAACTAGGGAGAAATCCAAGAAAGACCCCTGCAATGGCAGAAGGTAGGACGGGGCAAGGATGTGGGGCTGCCCGGTCCTGAGCGGCTGAGCAAGACAGAGGCTGAGGCAGAAGCAGAAGCCTCTTAAAAGGGCTGCATCTGAGAGCAGATTTTCGTGGTGATGGATCTGCTTTCTCCAAGCACTAGTGCAGATTCGGCTGCGTGCAGGGGGCACCAGGGACTTACAGGGATACATTATCGGAGTGAGGGCCGAAGCAAGACACATTCTGTACAGAAGTGCTGTCAGTATCCATTGTTCCCTGTTGAGCCCTCCCCACTCCCAGGGCGTGGACACAGCGCCATCATAGCCATGACATCGTCAAACTGGATAACAAAGGTCACATTGTCCAGAGGATTCCCTGAAACCTCACCTCCCCCACCTCGCGGCACTACCCAAGCCACATCCAGGTATAGCCTCAGCGAGTCGGGTGCTCCTTGCTGAGCAGTGCCTAGACTCACACTGGAGGCAGCTGGCCTTGGTTTCTGGTGGGGCTTTTTGAGGCAACTATAAGCACAGCATCTGAATCTTAACAGGTGGCCCCGGAGAAGCAAAGGCTTGGACTAAATTTGGACTGCAGCTGAACCCCTCTCAGAACTGTGCCACTGGACACCTACTTTACAAATCTACACTAATAGGATCAAGAGACTTAAGTGCTTTGCTTAGCACATAGAAACAGACATGGAAAGGCAGCCAAAATGGGAAGACAAAGAAGCAGAAACCATATGAGAGAACAGAACAGAGATCCAGATATAATAGGGTCAAGTTATCTAACAGATGCAGAGTTCAAAACACTGGTTATAAAGATGCTCAAGGAACTTTTGGGAAGTGTAGATAAAATCAACAAAGAGATAAAAAACATAAAAAATGGAAATGGAAATTGTAAAAGGGAATCAGTTTGAAATGAAGAACACATTATCTGAGATGAGAAATATATGAAATGGAATAAACAAAGTGAATAAAGAAAAGGGTCAAATGCCCTATCTAGAGGATGGGAAAGCCAAGAACATGCAAGCAGAATGGCAAGAGATAAGATGTCAAGACTATAAAAATAATTTAAGGAGCATATGGGACACTATTAAGGGTCCAAATATCCATCTGATAGGTGTAACTGAAGAAAATCAAGATGTTGAACAGCTGTTTGAAAAAATAATGATGGACAATTTCCCTAACCTGGTGAAGGATATAGACATAACACCTCAGGAAGCTCAGAGAATTCAAAAATCAGGGATCGAAAGAGGCCCACACCAAGACACATAGTAATTAAAATGCCAAAGGTTAAATACAAAGAAAGAATATTAAAAAGCAGCAAGAGAAACACAAATAGTTACTTATAAGGGAAAACCCATAAGACTGGCAGCTGATTTCTCAAAAGAAACTATGCAAGACTTAGCAAAAAATATTTGACAGGGTGAGGACCCAGGATCTACAGCCAAAGATACTTTATCCAGCAAAGCTATTATTTAGAGTTGAAGGACAGATAAAGAGCTTCCCAGACAAAATAAGCTAAAGGAATTTATCATCACCACACCAATATTACAGGAAATGTTGTAGAATCTTCTTTAAGAAGAAAAGCACGTATCAAAAACAGGAATAAAGAATGGTAACAACTACATTCCTATCAATAAATACTTCAAATGGAAAAGAATTAAGTGCTCCAACTAAAAGATAGAGGGGATGAATCGAAAGAAAAACAAGACCCCTACATGTTGCCTATAAGAGACTCCCTTCAGATTAAAAGACACACACAGATTGAAAGGAGGGGGATGGAAAAAGATATTGTTTGATGGACCTAGAAGGTATTTAAGTTGGACAGAGAAAGATAAGCACTATGTGATTTCACTTATATGCAGAATCTAAGGAATAAAAAGAACAAACTAATCAAAAAGAGATACAAATATAGTGGGTGATTTGGTGACAGACAGAGGGGAGGGAGTTGCAGGGCTGGGTGAATGGGGTGAAAGATTAAAGAAGTACAAATTAGTAGCTGATGGATGGTCATGGGGATGGGGAGCATGGCATAGGGAATGCAGTTAGTAGTAATACATTGGCTAGGTGGAGGGTTAGTGGAGGGAGGGAGGGAGCAATTGGAGGGATCATTTTACAAACTATGTAATGTCTAATCAATGTGCTGTATACTTAAAACTAATTAAAATAAATAATTTTTTTTAAAAATGAGTAGTTAGGTGAGAGATGGAGCTTGTTATTGGATTTAATGGTAAATAAAGGCCTCTCTAGGAAGAGCAATTGAGCAGAGATCAGAATGAGTAGAAGGGTGAGCTGCGGAAAGATCTGAGAAGTAGTGTTCTGGGAAGATCTCATTGTTAGAGCAAAGGCCCTGGATGGGAATATGCTTGGAATGTTAAAGAAATAAGAAGAGATCAGTGTAGTTACAATGGAGTGAAGCAAGCCCCAGGTACTAGAAGATAAAGCCAGTGACAGTGGCCAGGACCAGACCAGATCATGTAGAGCTAAGTAACCCATGGTAAGAAATGTGACTTTTATTTCATCTGAATATGATAGGAAATCAATGGAGAGTTTTGAGCAGACAGTGACAAATCTGAGCTATGTTTTGAAAAGCTTGCTCTTTTTCTCACATGCTAACTATTCTTCTTATCCACTTCAATTTGTCTTATTCTGCGTGAAACCAATACCAAAGATAACCTTTTGGCCTAAAATTAGGTCCAATAGTAACACTGATCACCAGAGATTTTTTTTTTTTTTTGAGAAAAATAGAATGAATAAACTAATCCAAAAATTCAAAGTAGATGAGGATAATACACTGTAAGCAAAGAAGAGATAATGTATTGTAAACATTCAGATGAAGAAGTAATCAAGTTTACCTTATGGCATCTTTTCTTCCCCAAGGCTCACACAACTACTTACATAGTCTAGATATTTAGTAGGCATTTGTTGTTGCTGATGATAATGATCGTGGTGTTGATTTGAAGATCAGCTTGTATATTTCTTTTTTTCTTAAGAGAGGAGTCTGGTGTTCCTTATAATAGAGAGTAGATAATTTTTCCAAAACCTCACTTTATATAGTAATGCAGGTTGAGCACTGCATCCAAACTTGTGACCTTTACTGTAGATATTATATGCTTGCATATTTGTGACGACTTTGGAGAGTTAAAAAAAAAAGTTTTATCTAACAAAACTAGAATATAATGCCAATTTTCCAATAGATAGAAGTAAAGATCTTGAGAAAATGGTAACATTTTATAACTCACACAGTTGCCATATGGCCTAGGGGCCATTCTTGTCCTAAGAATCAAAGAGCTCTCTAATTTGGCCCTCAAATTTTTACTTTTAATAACCATATGAACTCTTGATTTTATTCATCCCAGAAGGCATTAAGAATACTAAGGACCATCATTTAGTTAATAATAAAAAAGGGAGAATATACTAAGAACCATCATTTAGTTAAGAATAAAAAAGGCAGACATCAGGGACCCCTAGGCCTCTTCTTTCCTTCCACAATTGTATTTTAAAGTATGCAAAACATGATATTAGGTACTCAACTGGAAGGAGCTAAAGTAAGATTATAGAAGTATATCAGACTTAGTCCTCACATTCAGAAAGTTCACAGTCTGATTTATGAAATAACACACAAACCAACAGTTACAGTACGATGTGATGAGAGGTGTAACTGGTACAAAGTGCTGAGGAATCACCAAGAAAGAAATGACTAACTCTGCCTTTGGGGTAGGAGAAAGCTTCCATGAGGAAGTCACATTTGACTCAGATATTGTGGAATGAGTGGGGGACTTCTGGTGAAAAAAAGGTGGGCGATGTTTCCCAGAAAAAGGAAATAGCATATGCCTTATTCAGGAAAGTGATTCTCTTACAAAATAGTAACTGAGTCTGGAACTTGGGGTGCATGGGGTATGGAGAAGAGTGAATAAAGGCAAATCTGGTAAGGCTGGTTGAAACTTGAGAGGATCATTGAGGGCCCTGTGTTCCAGGACTTTAAATTTAATTTTGTATGAATATGGAGTAGAGAAATCTAATCCTGTAACAGAGAAACTTCAGAAGCTATTGGGGAGGAGTAAGGTACTATAGGAGCTCAGGTTTAGAAATATCTTTCTGGCAGCACTGTGGAGATGGATTAGAGGAAAGCAAAGGACTAGTGAAGGTGCTAGTTGTTGCAGAAGAAGAACAAATCTAACTTCAGGAACCCCTTAGGAACCTCTGGCCTTGTAGGACATGATGGAAAAGCCCTAATTGTCTTGAGAACAAGCATTTAATTCTAAGACTTCTGTACTTTCCATAGCACCAAGCAGCTCACAGTACCAATTGCCTGTATGCCATCCATGCATGAGGCCCACAAAGAGTAGAGGTATTTATTTACAGTCCCTTTATTGTTGGCTTTCATAGAATTGTGCTTCTTTATTTTCAGAACTTTTTCTCGTATTTAGAATTATTTTTCATATATCTGACAACTGTCTGATGATTCTCACTAGACCCTAATCTCTGAAATTTTAGGAATTGTGCCTTTATTTTTGTGTTTATCACTATCTCTGGAGGTTAGCAGAGAACTTGACATTAAGTAGATGCTCAAGAAATGTTTTTGAAGAATGTTGACTAAAATATTGAGAATCAGTTGAAATGACGGCATTCTGCTTGAGAAAGTGTTTGTCTTTCAAAATAGTATCCAAACTATTCAATCTTCACTTGACTACTGTTTAGTAGATATTTTTTCCCCTTTATATCTGAACTTTCTCTTTAAAACTGAATGTGAACGGTAGCTCTGTACATTAAATTCCAGATCTGAAATTCATTTAAAATGGGAAGGAAATTTGACCAAATTATTTTATTTTCTGGTCTTTAAATATCTAAAATGATATAATACCAACTGATTAGACTGACCTTAATTATTGGTCTTTCTTTTTTTTTCTTTTATTTTCTTCTATAACTAAGTAGGACTTTTTTAACCTAAGGCAAAAAATTTTTCAATCATGACTTTAAATTTGATGAGGTTCCATTAAGAAACTCCATGCATGTCCTACTTCTAACAGACATACACATAAAAAGACAGTCAAAGCACTTCATTAAAGGCAGAAAGATTAAGGCAAAAGATTACACAATAAAACCACCCACATTCAGTTTTGCAAGTCTAAGTCAGCCTGAATCATCACCCTAGAGCAGCCTGCATTCATTTCCAACTTAAGGTTTCAGCTCAACATTCAAAGCCGAAGAAAATAAAATATTAGTATTGGTGACCAAAAAGGCAGGTGTGTTTCTCTTTCCTTGGTTACTCTTAGCCCTGGAGGCAGCAAGTGTTTCTTGATTTTTACTTAGTAAACACATCTCTTGGGAGGTAATTAAAGAACCAGCACAAATCTTAAGATAACCAAAGAATAACAATTGGTGCTATTTCTAGCAACAAAATCACTGGCTTAAGAATCTCAGAAACAAGTTTTTAAACCAGCTTTACCTATTCTCAGATCAATGACACAACAATATTTTCCACATTATTCATCCCATCCTTCTTCAGACTCTTCTCTCAAATACCCTATTTCTTCTCTTCTTATACCCTTATCCATGTTGTTAGCTTAGCCTGAAGTAATGGCCCTCTCCTGGTAATCCTACTCATTCTTCAAGTGTCCACTCAAATGCCACCCTCATGCTCTCCTTCATCATTCTAGGCAAACCATATTATTCCTTTGTCTGCATTCCTACATCACATGCTTTTGTTACATGGTCTTTCTACTGTCTACTATTCCAGTCAAGTTTTTGTCTGTTATTCTGCTGGTATTAGATTGCACGCCTCTTTAAGTCAGAAAATGTGGAATTTGTATCCATAGGCCTACTTAGAGCCCGATTTGTGCCCCAAATAGTGTGAAAATAAATGACAGTGCATGAACTGAAGATGATAATAAATGATGAGTGAATACACAGTAAAAAGTAGTTGAGAGCCTTTACAGCAATAGATATAGCTACAATAATAATGTAGAGAGGAGGCAAGAGAACTAAAATGTTAATCAAGCCACAATCAGAGACTGTAATATGCTACTCAGCCCTGAAGCCAAGCCAGGAGGACACCTTCAGAACAAAGGAAGATTTCTACTTGGATTGCTAATAACCCATTTCCCACATCTATGAAGGAGAAACGGGAAC
This sequence comes from Pteropus vampyrus, assembly GCF_000151845.1. NCBI lineage: Eukaryota > Metazoa > Chordata > Mammalia > Chiroptera > Pteropodidae > Pteropus > Pteropus vampyrus. The sequence goes on along the minus strand of NW_011888795.1, from coordinate 5,031,823 downwards.
CAAGAGTCACTCCCAACGGCTAAAACCATGAGGAACCTAAAGATTAAAGGCTAGGAACTGCCAGCGGGCCTTTCACTCTACACATTCTTACCTTTTCATGCTACATACTTTTCCCCTTCCACTTCCTCACTGTATGTACATATCAAAGGCAATGGGTTAACAAAGTCTTTTAAACTATAACTCACAGGAACTAAAGAATGACATATAAACTGAATTCCCTGAACACTCAGGTTCCCTCTCAGCGTCTTTACTCTGTCTCTCACTTTCTCTCTCACTGTCCCTCTCACTCTCTGCCTCTGATTGGAGACCACACTCTGTCTGTGGAGTGTTATCCCTTTTCTAATAAACTTTCTTTTTGACTCTAACTTTGGCGTGTGTGTTGAATCTTTCTACACTCTCTGCCAAAGGACCCTCTTCTCTCGGTGCAGGGCTTGGTCTCCCTCTAGCTCGGGAAAATTTGCCTTGTCTTGCATCATTTTTTTCTGGCTCACCACAAAGGAACCAAAGGACATAAATTCATCCTACCCAAGCTTGCCATTGCTCCTCTCATGTGAGAGTAACTAGGATTCATTTCCCTACA
>NW_011888795.1:5012450-5030733 GCF_000151845.1 Pteropus vampyrus | reverse complement strand
CAAATTATTTTATTTTCTGGTCTTTAAATATCTAAAATGATATAATACCAACTGATTAGACTGACCTTAATTATTGGTCTTTCTTTTTTTTTCTTTTATTTTCTTCTATAACTAAGTAGGACTTTTTTAACCTAAGGCAAAAAATTTTTCAATCATGACTTTAAATTTGATGAGGTTCCATTAAGAAACTCCATGCATGTCCTACTTCTAACAGACATACACATAAAAAGACAGTCAAAGCACTTCATTAAAGGCAGAAAGATTAAGGCAAAAGATTACACAATAAAACCACCCACATTCAGTTTTGCAAGTCTAAGTCAGCCTGAATCATCACCCTAGAGCAGCCTGCATTCATTTCCAACTTAAGGTTTCAGCTCAACATTCAAAGCCGAAGAAAATAAAATATTAGTATTGGTGACCAAAAAGGCAGGTGTGTTTCTCTTTCCTTGGTTACTCTTAGCCCTGGAGGCAGCAAGTGTTTCTTGATTTTTACTTAGTAAACACATCTCTTGGGAGGTAATTAAAGAACCAGCACAAATCTTAAGATAACCAAAGAATAACAATTGGTGCTATTTCTAGCAACAAAATCACTGGCTTAAGAATCTCAGAAACAAGTTTTTAAACCAGCTTTACCTATTCTCAGATCAATGACACAACAATATTTTCCACATTATTCATCCCATCCTTCTTCAGACTCTTCTCTCAAATACCCTATTTCTTCTCTTCTTATACCCTTATCCATGTTGTTAGCTTAGCCTGAAGTAATGGCCCTCTCCTGGTAATCCTACTCATTCTTCAAGTGTCCACTCAAATGCCACCCTCATGCTCTCCTTCATCATTCTAGGCAAACCATATTATTCCTTTGTCTGCATTCCTACATCACATGCTTTTGTTACATGGTCTTTCTACTGTCTACTATTCCAGTCAAGTTTTTGTCTGTTATTCTGCTGGTATTAGATTGCACGCCTCTTTAAGTCAGAAAATGTGGAATTTGTATCCATAGGCCTACTTAGAGCCCGATTTGTGCCCCAAATAGTGTGAAAATAAATGACAGTGCATGAACTGAAGATGATAATAAATGATGAGTGAATACACAGTAAAAAGTAGTTGAGAGCCTTTACAGCAATAGATATAGCTACAATAATAATGTAGAGAGGAGGCAAGAGAACTAAAATGTTAATCAAGCCACAATCAGAGACTGTAATATGCTACTCAGCCCTGAAGCCAAGCCAGGAGGACACCTTCAGAACAAAGGAAGATTTCTACTTGGATTGCTAATAACCCATTTCCCACATCTATGAAGGAGAAACGGGAACCAAGAGTCACTCCCAACGGCTAAAACCATGAGGAACCTAAAGATTAAAGGCTAGGAACTGCCAGCGGGCCTTTCACTCTACACATTCTTACCTTTTCATGCTACATACTTTTCCCCTTCCACTTCCTCACTGTATGTACATATCAAAGGCAATGGGTTAACAAAGTCTTTTAAACTATAACTCACAGGAACTAAAGAATGACATATAAACTGAATTCCCTGAACACTCAGGTTCCCTCTCAGCGTCTTTACTCTGTCTCTCACTTTCTCTCTCACTGTCCCTCTCACTCTCTGCCTCTGATTGGAGACCACACTCTGTCTGTGGAGTGTTATCCCTTTTCTAATAAACTTTCTTTTTGACTCTAACTTTGGCGTGTGTGTTGAATCTTTCTACACTCTCTGCCAAAGGACCCTCTTCTCTCGGTGCAGGGCTTGGTCTCCCTCTAGCTCGGGAAAATTTGCCTTGTCTTGCATCATTTTTTTCTGGCTCACCACAAAGGAACCAAAGGACATAAATTCATCCTACCCAAGCTTGCCATTGCTCCTCTCATGTGAGAGTAACTAGGATTCATTTCCCTACACCATGCAGATCAAAAGTCTTGGGCAATGGTTGACGCCATTTGTAGAGCACTGGTGAGAGACTTGTTCTCTAACTGAGCAGGAGTCCATCGATCCTGTCTAGTTTTCCTACATTTCTTCCTCTAACTTCCCTGACATCACCAACAGAATTGCAGAGAACTTCTGAGGGACCCTGTCCAAAATTCAAATTAAAAGACTGTCCAGCACCTTTTGGCCACAATAAGATGGGTAAGCCCCTGTGGGAATCCTCTATTGCTTCCTCTTGGCCCCTTGCTTTCATTTTCCCTGGGAGCTCACAACTGGGGAAACAGTGGACTACGGAAGCTTGCCTGGGCTTACTCCCAAACTTACCCCTCAGCCTTTTCCTCCTTCTCTCCCCTTTCCAGTGGCAACTCTAATGGAGAGAAGGCGGGGTCACAGTAGCAGCTCCACTGAACTCTCCTTATTCATCTCCTATGTGTTCTGCATCAATAAGACAAATTACAAATTAATATTTATTATAAAAACAAGAAACAAATATATAAAGCAAAGTCAATATAGTTATTGTACTTGAACATGAATATTAATATTAACTTCTAGGAAACCAATGAAAGAAGAGAAACACAGGATTACATAACTCATATGACTTGGTTTGGAGTAAGAGAAAACTGGAAATAGTCTAGTTCTCATATGGATTGAAACTAAACCTCGATTATCACAATCTCTTCTAGAATTGAGATGATCTACCTGTAACCTACATATTATATATATGTATGTGTATAGATAGATAGCTAGCTAGCTAGCTAGCTAGATAGAGTTGCAATAGTTTTTATACGCAGTGTTGAGCACTCAGTTCAAAATTACTAGTTAGAACAAGAATAAAATCAAATGATGAAGAGAGAAAAAAAAAACGCTATAAGTAGTCCAACAAGTGAAACACACAGAAAAAAATAAAAACATTTTTCAAAACTGAAAAAAATTAATCCACAGATTCAAAAAACTCTATATATCTCAGTCAGAATAAGTACAAACAAAACCACCCTTAGCTATATCAGTGAAAAACTACTTAAAAAAAAAGGCACAAAATTTTAAAAGCATCCAGAAAAACAGACACATTCCTTTTGAAGAAGTAAAAGACTGACAAGATAGCTCTTCAAAGGAAATGACAAAAGCCATAAGACAGAAATGATACTATAAAAGTATTAAAAAATAAAACTCACAATAAAAAATTATATACTAAGCATAAAATAAAGAAATTTTCAAATAAATAATGAGAAAATTCAGTGGCAGTAGGCATGCACTAAAAGATACACTAAAGGGTGTCCTTTGGGGAGAAGGAAAATGATCCTAAACAAAAATTGAAGAAGAAAATTTATCTTGGGCAAAATTGTAAATAGGAAAACAGTCACTGGAAAGGGTAATTTTGTAGGTAAATAGAAAGTCCAATATATAAAACAGCAACGGTATTAGATACAAATATAAAAATTGATAGTATAAAACAATAATGGTAATATAATATAATGTGGGGTTTAAAGTAAATGTTTGATAATAATATCAAAAAAGGCTGAATGGGATATGGAATTTAAGTGTCTTCAGTTTCTCACATATTCTGAGAAATGGACAAAATAGTAATTTAAAGTAGGCACTAATCATTTAAAGATTCATATTGTAATACCTAGGGTAAGTACTAAAAGAAGAGAAAAATAATTTATAAATAATAAGCCAATAGATGGGAAAATGAAATGATAACTGAAAAAAAAATGACTGATTAAAAATAAGGCAATGACTGAAGAAAAAAGAAACGGAATGGGAAAATCAAAAACAAAGAGCAAGATGGTAGATTTGAACTTAAAAGTATGTGATAAATTGTCTGTAAACTGACTATATACTTCAGATTTGATAAAAAATAAAAAGAAGCATTTATGTCACACATTAAATATAAATATGTACAAATGTTAAAAATTAAAAAAAAGAAAAGGTATACTATGCAAATATTAACCCAAATTTACCTGGTGTTACTCCATTAGAAAATTAGGCTTGAAAACAAAAGGCATAATTAAGAATAATAAGAATAAAAATTCTAAAACTTATACATTTGTACGGAATAACACAGTCTCGATATATAGAGTGAAATGTGACACAACTACAAAGCGAAAGGTTTACAACTTTCTTTCAATAACTGATAGAATAATCAGACAAAAATCAGTATAGAGAGGGTTTGAATCACATAATTTAAAAATTTGATCTTAATATTTCAAAATGTTAAAATAATACAGAATATATTCACTAGAAAAATATGTAGTATAATTAGCATAGTATAATTACAAAAATAATGTAAAAACCTCAAATGCTTGTATATTAACCAATATACTTCTAAAATAGCCCATGAGTCAATGAATAAATCACAAGTAAATTATAAAATATTTTGAATAGCATACAAAATATGTGGCATATTCAAACTCATGCAGCTATAACTGACATAAAAGAAAAATTTTGGCTTTACAGGCATGTACTAGAACAGATGAAAGGCTGTATGTATATCATGATTTAAGTTTTCATCTTAAAGCATTAGGAAAATAACATTAAAGCAAACGCAAATAAAAAAAGGAGGAAAGTAAGTTAGAGTATAAATTAATGAATAAAAACCAAAAGTACAACAGAGAATATTAAGAAGCCTAGAGTTGATTTCTGAAAAAAAAAAATAATGAAATGGATGAGTTTTTTAGTAAAATTGATAAGAAAATAAAACAGTACAAATTACCAATAGGAAGAAAAAGGGAACATTATTAAAGATGCAGATATTAGAAAGATAAGAGAATGTTAGAACATTTTTGACCAATAATTTTATAAATTGAATAAAATGAACAAAGTCGCAGGATCGTAATTTACCAAAACAGACACAGAAAGAGAGAAAAAATCTAAAAAGTGTAACATTTGATTTAAAAAATAAATTTGTGATTTTAAAACATCTCACAAAACACTTTTTGGGCACACATGGCTCTAAAAGTAAATTTTTTCCCCAAACATTTGTAAAAGGAAAAACGTTCACAGAAAGAACAAATGAAGATAAAATAAAATCTTTTTTTTCATAATTGATCTAAAAGATAACTGTTTAACATATGATAATAATTTATTGGATCACTATAGAATATGGATAAGTGAAATGGATGACAAAAATGTCATCAGAAATAGGAGGGAGAATCCTCTGTTATAAGGTACCTGCATTACATATGAAGTGGTATAGTGTCATTTAGAAGACGGACTTTGATTAACTTGAAATGAAAATTGCAAACACTAGGGCAACCATTAAATAATTTAAAATAAGTATAATAGATTTGTTAAAACAGGAGATAAACGCAATCCTATAAAATTAATTAACCAGTGATGTCAGAAAAAGAGGGGAAAAAATAATTGCAACTAATAGAAAACAATTAAAATACAGTAGGTTTTAATTCAACTCTTTCAATAATCACTTTAAATACGAATGGTCTAAATCCACTAACGAAGATAGAATGTTAGAGTGAACAAAAACAAACAACTATATGTTGTCTACAAAAAAACTAATTTTAAATATAAAGACTCAGGTTAAAAGTAAAGATATTCTACGCTAATCAAAAAAAAAATTACAAAAAAAAAAAAAATCCTGGAAAACCAATATTCTTCAGAAGCACAGATACAAAAAATCTTATCAAAGTATTAGTAATTTAAATGAAGTAAAAATGATAATATACCATACTACATGTACCCCAGCCATCAGAAAAATAAAATTAGACATTGGTTGAAAATTAAACATTTTTTAATCAATGGTTTTCATAACATAAACAGAATAAATGAAAAACAAATATTTAAATAGATTAAGAGATAGCACATGACAAAATTCAACACCAACTTATGATAAAAACTCTCCTCAAATTAGGAATAGAAGACAGGCTCTTTAACTCAATGAATGGCATCCAATGGAAATAGAAGGTAACTTTATACTTACTTCATACTTTGTACTTTCTTAAAAAAGTCTTGAAGAAATTTTTTTTTTATTCCTGTTTACGAATTGACAACAATTAACTTCTGTTGAAAGTAAGGTCAAATGAGCACTTTATTCACTTCAAGGGGAATATAAACTGTAATCTTTCAGTAAATCAACTTGGCAATGTGTTCAAGGATCTTTAAAATGATCATACACTTATTTTGACCTAGAATTTTCACTTTCTAGAATCTACTAGAGAATCTTATCAAAGATATAGATAAATATTTATGTATAAGACAGTTCACTGAATGATTCATTTTTGTTTATAGAACCATACATTGAACTTAAACTTTAAAACTATGGTAATTAAGAATTCTTAACTTTCTTTTTAGATCATGGAATTTACCTCCAAAACTATTTAAGAACCCAATTGTTCCCTCATTCTCCCACAGACAAAAGAAAGACATTCACCTATTCCATTAAGTCTTTAGACTGACAAATAAAGGAGCTCCCTATAGTTGGTAAGACTGGTCTAGGGAGGCTCACAGCTTATAGGCAGGTGAATAGAAGCAAACGAACAAACAAACAAACAAATAAATAGCTACGCTCCTCAGAATTTCAAGGAGGACAATCTTCTATGAAACTGCCCTATCCTGGAGTAGCTTGATCAAAGTTTTTGTCCGTCCATTCAATAGAGCATTGATTGATGTAGCAGGTGCTAACCAGAAGGTAAACTCTAGATTTTACCAGTTGGACTATGTCAAGATTAGGGCCCTCTTCTCTATATATGCTCTTGGGATCATTCTACCCCTCTTCTTTAGATTCTAGGCACTATCTCAACATAGTGGCTTACATTTTTAACTATTGTTTTTCTTTCTATCATCTTAGGTTGTTTACAGAGATGCGTAATAGTCTATTAACTAAAAATAACTTTATAATTTTATAATACCAAGCAATATACACACATATATATTTCACACACACACCCAACACACACACATATTTTACAGCATTGCTTATTGCTTAATGTGAAGTATAGGCTCGAAGGACCCAGAGAAGATCCTCTGATGAGTGAGAATTTTGTGGTGATTTCACCTTACAATAACAGCAACAATAAATGCTAGCAATCAAAATAGCCATTAAGAGATTGGTCAAATTGTGGTATGATTATATAATGAAATATTTTTTTAATCAACAGTTGTGTTTATGAGCAAAAGTTGTGAGAAATTTTCACCATTATATATAGTAGTTGCTCAAAAATATCTGTTGAATTAATTTATATTTCATATATTTAATAACATTGGCATAATTCTATATACACAACTTAGATGCTGTTTTTTCCCCATTTATCACCATGAGCATGTCTATAAACATTCTTTAAAAACATGATTTTTAAGTGTCAGTAAACAAATTAGAACTATAATAAAATATATTGTGTGATTTAAGAATAAAAATATAGATAGCATTTTCCTCAGAATTATGTCATTGTACTATATTGATAAATATTATCAAAGGAATTTTCTCTTAAGATTTACACATCTCAAAATAAAAGAAATTACCCTCTGAGAAGCAAGTCTCTAATTCTCCAAGGCTACCAAAGAAGATCACACTGGGTCTTCTATGAAATGATCGTATTTGCATAGAATTAATTAGTTTTTAATTGGTATTTATAATTATACGCAAGTAACATAATTTAATTAATTAATTTTTAATAATCTGATTATAATTGTATATAATTATAAAGTTAAATAGTAAACAATTCTCTTTCATACTGAGCATATCATTTGAAACTTATAATAACCATATTACATTAGCATGGCAGGCATAAATCCATGTTTGGAAATGAAAAGCCTGAGATCAGAAAAGTTAAGTGACTTACCCAAAGTCACATGGCTAATTAATGGTTGAACTATGGCTCAGTTCCTCTGACAATAAATTCAGTCAATACACTTTCCACTACATCTGTGGTCTCCCATGTTATTGTTCAGTAATAAATAGGAAACGTCAATAAGGGTTTTTGCACAAGAAACGTAGGCATTTCTTGACTCTCCATAACTAGAAGCTGTATATCAGTGTAAAGACTTATTTTGGTTTTGCTGGATTTCTGATTTTTACCAGGTTTGTCTGACACTCAGATATATTGAAAATCTAGAAATAACATTTCTAACGCCTCCACTACCAGATTTTTAGGAATGTTCTAGGTTCTCGCTTTACAGAACTGGTAGAAAGGGCTTAACAGATTGCTGAATCTTATTCTAAATTACAGAAGATTGACATTTGGACAATGGAAGCACCATTTGAAAATGGCACTGCACAATGGTTCTCTAGTTTCAAGGGACCTAAGAACCACTTTAGAGAGCTTTAAAATGCATGTTATCCAGTATCATCTCTGACTGACTTTATCAGATCCTCTTGAGTCTGGGTTTAGAATATGCATTTTAACAATATTCCTCAAGTGGATTTGATGCAAATACTCCTTAAAAACAATTTTCTGCGGCCCTGTAGATTTTTTTTTTTAATATAGGCTGTTTGACAAAACAGTAAAGAGGCTTCAGAGTCCAAGGATTTCTCCACAAAGACTAGCTTTCATACAATTATGTTCTTTTAAGCATGAACACCTCTGCCTAACAGTTGTCTATCATCCACTCCCAACAAGAACATTACCTATTTATTAAGAAGGTGTCAGCTTAGAATCATGACATTGGCTGTTGACTAGCTATATGACCTTGATAATTTCAATAAAATCGAGAGAAATATCCACCTGGACCTGTGCACACAGTGGTTATGGCAATGAAATGGGATAATCAAAGTGAGAAAGCATTGAAAATGAATTCCAAACATAAAAAGGTATTAGATTAGTTTTCAAACTCTGTTTTATTTTAGAACTGGGAGATCTTTCAAAATTTCTAGTGCCCAGGCATTAGTAATTTTTTAAAATTCCCCAGATGATTTCAACATGCAGCCAAATTCAAGAACAATAGATTAGACCAATCGTTGCATTTTTATCATCTTGAATTGTTCAATCTCATTAGAAATTACCAAGAATTTATGAATCACTGCTGTAAAATTGATTGATTGGATTTAACTCCATTCTCACCATAAAAAGTCAGCAATGTTTTATGGTGGGCATGAGCAGAACTTTCAAATGGATGTTTTCTTATTGTCTATCAAAATAGCTTCCTGTATGTGCTAACTGGCTTGAGTTAAGGAAACTGGCAACCAAGTCAGGCTTGGTCTGAGGAAAACAGCTGCCATGCTGTACCTTGCCACAGGGGAAAAGATCAACCCTTCATTTCTGGGAATGCTTAGTCATAAATCACATGTCATCAGTCTTACCAACTGCTTAGTTCCATTTCCCTTCAGGTGAGACTGAGTCACTTTTCTAGAATGATGACAGCAATAGAAGAAAGAAGAGATGTGTTACCAATGCAGGGATAAGGATAGCTTATCTCACTTAATTTATTCAACATACGTGCCTCTGGGTACAATTAGTGCAGAAAAACATTAAATTATTCAGACTCCAGTCAAATAAGGTCCTTTACCTCATAAAAGATTCATTTGGGTTTAAAGGGAGCAATGATTTTTTTTCTGATAGAGATTAACATCTATTTGCCAACTCTATCTCGAAAGTAAGAAGCCCGTATGATTGAGGGAGCGTGTTGAACCAAAGTGACCTGGCAGTAAATTTTATTTATCATTCTCAGTCTTCTGATAGTTTTAAAGACATTTAGACCTGCCACATTGCTTCAAGGTCCTTCATATTTACCTGCACAGAGCATCGATCTTACAATTCACTCCCTTCATTATTCTGGCAGCTTGAAATCATCTTCAACCCTGCTCTACCACTACAACCATAATTAAATCTCATTGCAACACTACAAAAATGGCTGCTTTCTTTTCCATACTCTCCTAAAATTTAATTCCATATCAAGAATGTAAAGAGCTGTATTTGAGCATAGCCTTAATCCAGTCACTTAACTTTTAGTCATTCATATACTGTTTCTGAGTCTCATTTTCCTCATCTGTAAAACAGAGCTAGTCATTCTGATTTATTGATGTGTTGGGAGTTTTTAATGTCACGTTAAGTGAAGAAGACACTTTCTAAATTATAAAGCTGTTACAAGTGATATTATTATTATTACTATCCAGAAAACCAGGATGTCCAAAGAATTTCTTCATTTGGAATATTACCCAGTCATCCTCTCTTCTGAAGAGGTCCCAGTGTGTCAGGATCTGAAACAAATGTCTCCTAGTGTTTGAAACTCTATGACTCCCGTTAGTGCTAGGTGAAAGTAGTGTGATGTAGTACACTGCTGTGGATGAAAAAGAGGTTCTACAGAAAGTAATCTCACAGGGTAATCTGTTCATACATTCCTAACTGAGCAAGTCATGGTGGGTGTTCACACCCCAGGCATGTAACATTTTAGTAAAAGGTGTATCTTTGCCTTAAGCAAGCCTCTGTCTGTTTTTTTCTGTGCATGTAGTTTAACACCCCTTTGAAATAAGTGTAACCACCCTCAACAGAGCACATAATCTTGTTAACAATCCTATTTCCACCTTGCTTTTGCCCACTTTCATGTAATCTCTTTTACATTCTTTCCTTAATTTCAAATTCATAAAAGAAATGGCAAACTGTCATACTCCTGAGCATTTCAGATTTTGCTTCCTAGCAATTGTCATCAAAAACCTCATAAAAATTCTCTACAGATTTGTACATTTCTAACGTCAACATTTAGTTTACGTAGTTGGCAGGATTCTGAAGAAGCGCAGCCAGGAACACACTACAGACCTAGTCCCGGTGCTAGGTACCAGTAAGGGCCCATTGTGCCTCATGGCTTCTTATCTTACATTGGATAAACTTAGGTGAGTTTTTCCTTAAAATCTCAGGCCTCCGTGGTTTAAGCAGCAGGTCCTGACTTTATTTCAGCTGTTCTTAGAAAATCCTTGAGGTGAATAAGAGTTGAGATAACCCAGGGAAAGAAAAAAATGGGAAGTGGCTTTCAATTTCAACTTTTTAACTGGATTGTTTACTGAGAGTCTTAAAATATTTGCTGATTAAATGAGAGAACAAACTCTCTGTAGCTCCAAAAGAAAAAGGACACTTCCTTCCCCAACTCAAATTGCCAATATGGTGACATTTATTGCAGATTCTGGAATCTGGAGTGGCGGATAGGTGCCCTGAGGTATCCAGTGTAGTAATGCAGCCAACCCTAGAAAAGCCAGTGAAAGCCCGGGAGAGAAGGGCAGAGTTCCCTGCAATGGATCCATCACCAGAGAAGGGCCCATGTCTTTGGAAAGCATCTGGTAAGCACTTTTAGGCTTTTGCTCAGGTGTTCTTAGGTGACTAAGAATCTTTCCGGAGTTGCCTGAGGAAAATTTTCCTCTTGGGTGTGAAATGGCCCTAAAGAGACCACTATACTTGTGGAGACATGCATATAAAGGCTAGAGTTTTCTGGAAGTTTTTTCAGACTTTATAGATGTCAAAGGAAAAACTAAAATCGACATGGGTAATTGTGCTCCAAGGCCAAGTCACAGGATAGTCAGCCTTCCATTAATACTAAGATGGCCAAGATGAGGATCTTTTGGTACTTCTAAATTAATCTCTTGCATGCACAGTTAGTAAAAGCCAACTATAAAATTAGGCAGAATGAATGGAAAGCATATTTAATCAATCTCTTGAGCTTCAAAAAAAGGATTTAGATAAATGGATCTACCTATGATGTCGTTTAGATGTCAACCCAATTCTTTGAGGAATTAAAAACAGCTATCCTTATTTTAAAAGGGAGGAAGGTCATTTGGAGCTTGACTTGTCAAGAACAGGTAGAAATTGTAAAAGCCTCCAAAATAAAATTAGGATCCAACACTTCTTTTATAAACTAGTGAGTTTTTTTCATGGCTACATGGCCTCCATTTGTTTGCGTATGTCTATTTGTGGATGTTATAAATGTGAGATAATTTTCTGTGTATGGATAGTATTGTTAAAATTAATTTAAAGGCAAGCACTTGTAAAGATTGGGTATTCTAAAATTCTCAGAAATGTAGAAACTAACTCGAATGCTTTTCAAGTTCACATGATCTAAGATTAATCCTCAGTAAATAAAAGCTAGTTTAAGTTTGTCAGTTTAAGTAAAACCAGAAATATCTTTATTTTATCTGGGTTTACAAAAAAATAACCATTAATTACTTAACATAAGTTTTACTACTTTTGGCTTATAATATATTTACCAGCAAAAGAGCTTATGTCTCTAGAGATTATAAAATGTCTTTATAAATCTTCCTGTGCTGGCTGGAAAATTACTGCTTGGCTATCGCCCATGGGAACATAGGCTATCGCCCATGGGAACATAGGCTATCACCCATGGGAACATAACATTCTAACAATAAGCTTTCTGCTTCTGTACCCCCGCTTGCACACCTGACCAGTGGGTTGACAGGTAGTGCATAGGAGAAAAATAGACCTTTGTGTTTAAGACGGAATGAGAAATGGGATTTAGGGCTTAAAAACCCTGTACCTCTACATTCCGGAGCTGCTTAATTTGGGGTCTGCGTATCCCTGGCAGACCCAGCTGGCTGAATAAAGAGCATGTTTCCTATAACTCACTGATTTCTGGTGGTCCGTGTGTCTTTCGGGGGCTGGCGGCCACAACATTTGGAGGCCCCAGTGAGATCTCAAGGAGTGGCCCTGGGATCTAAGACCGGACCGGCCTCCGAAGCGGTTGCTGTCCCTGTTACGGATTCAAAGGGCTGGACAACCTGAGACGTTCCAGGGCCCTTGAATGCTGTGACGGGTCAGTACAATTGTCAAGGACGCAACCTTTAGGACACGCTCTTTGTTCCTGGTCCCGACGGGAATCTGGAATCTCCAAGGCCTTGGTGTCTGGATAAAAGGTACCTTCCTGTTTCTGTTGACTGGTCAGTGGGGGTCCGTGGAGAGACTGGATGCAGTCATATCTCCTGGACCATGGCCAGGCCGCGGGACGCTGCCTCCTGTGCCCTGTTGTCAGATTCTGTTTATTGTCTCTGGTCTTGTCTAGGTTGTAGGTGGCGGACTTCTCTGGGTCCACCTACACTCCAGTAATTGTTCTTGTCTGAGTGTCTGATTGTTCTTGTCTGAGTGTCTGTTTTGTGTTTTCTGTGCAAGCGATGGCGGGGAAGCCTGAGTTCACAGAAGACACCCTTGGGTTGTCTCCTGCGACATTTCAAAGAAGGGTTTGTAGAAGGAGCTGACTATGGCATAACATTTTCTCCAGGCAGACTAAAAACATTGTGTAAAGTTGAGTGGCTGTCTTTTGATGTAAACTAGTCTCCGGAGGGTTCTTTTGACAGGAGTTTAGTGAGGAATGTTTGGAAGATTGTCATGGGAGACCTGAGACATCCCGATCAGTTTCCCTACATCAATTAATGGTTAAACCTTGTTCAGACACCCCTCCTTGGCTCCGCGGTGTGCCCTTTCTCTAGGGGCGTGAGTCTTAGTTGTAGGCCCCCTGAAACATGCAGCAACTGAATCTCCAGGACAGCCCAGTCCCTCAGTCCTCCAATCTCCACCGGAGGACAGTGACCTTCCCCCACCCTATAATCCAGGACAACAGAGGCTAAATAGCACCGCCTCACCTCCTCAGACATGTGCAGGTAACCCCTATGGGCCTCCTGCTCCCGCTCTGGGCGGGGCACTAGCCAATATCACCACCCCGGCCATCCTCCCTTTGTGAGAAGCACCACCCCAGGGGCATCACACAGACAGGCCCTTTATTGTTTACGTGCCTTTCTCGACTATTGACCTGTACAACTGGAAGGCACAGAATCCACCTTTCTCTGAGAAACCCCAGGCATTAATAGGACTCTTAGAAAGTGTCTTTTGGACTCACTGCCTTACCTGAGACGATTGCCAACAGCTTTTAATTACCCCCTGCATGGAGGAAGAACTCAGAGGCATTCGGACTGAAACACAAAAAATAGTTGCGGGAGGGAAGAGAGTTGAGGAAGCAGGGGAACAGACTGAGGAGGAATTTCCCTCCACCCGCTCAGACTGGGGACACAATTCTCAGGCAGGGAGAATGGCATTAGATCGGTACCACCAGTTTCTAATTGGGGGAATTAACATGGCTGCTCATCAGCTAACTAATCTTTCTAAGGTAACTGAAGTTATACAGGGACCTCAGGAATCCCCTGGAGCATTTCTTGAATGAGGCGTACCGGGTATACACCCCCATTCTGAGGCCCAGCAGGCAATTAATATAGCCTTTGCTACTCAGGCAGCCCCTGATATCCGGTGTAAATTGCAAAAAATTAGAAGGTTTTGCAGGTATGAACCTGTCCCAACTTGTTGAGATAGCCCAGAAGGTGTTCAACAACAGCGAGGCACCGGATGACTCCAAACGTATGGCTAAAATCCAAAGCTACTGTCATCAAAGCAGCCAATCTGTTGCCAGACCCAGACCCCGAGACCCCCGCTCATGACTGCATAGATTTCACTGATGCTGTGTGTTCCTCACGGCCAGACCTCAAAGACTCCCCTCTGCCTGAAGCCAATGAAGTTCTGTTCACAGACGGGAGGAAGGAAGTATGCTGGGGCAGTGGTCTGAACTCTAACTGGCACCATCTGGTCACAGGCTCTTTCCCATAGGACTTCTGCTCAAAAGGCAGAACTCATCATCCTCACTGAGGCATTAAGATGGGAAAAGGATAAGGCAGTCACAATATACACTGACAGCCGATGCGCCTTTGCCGTTACACATGTACACAGAGCCATCTACAAGGAAAGAGGGCTTCTGACTTCAACTGGGAAGGACATCAAAAACAAGGGGGAGATCTTAGCCTTACTTGAAGCCATATAGATGCCTAAGACTCTTGCTATTGTTCTTTGTAAAGGGCATCAAAAAGGGAATAGTCCTGAGGCTGAGGGAAATCGATGAGCCAATGCAGAGACAAGAACAGTGGCCACGAGGCTAGTGGGGCCCCCACCACATCTACTGACTATTGTCCCTTACCCAGAACTGCCTCTGTCTCCGACCTATATGGTGGAAGAGATCAAAACAAGGGAGCCACTAGGAAACAACAGGGGTGGAGGACGACCCCAGATGGAAAAATCAGGCTCTCGCGGGCCCTTAGAAGGACTCTCCCCCACCAGCTCCACCAGACCACACACCTAGGGCGAACTAAGACGCTCCAGAAGGGAGAAGAACCGCAGAGGAGATTGCCTCACGATGCGCAGCTTGTGCCCAAGTTAATCCAAAGAAGGGGAAGATAGAAGAACCTAGGCATAGGGAAAAAGGAACTTATCCAGGGGACCACTGGCAAGTCAATTTCACTAAGGTAACCCCGACTGTGGGCGGCTACACATATTTACTTGTTTTTATAGACCCACAGGATGGGTAGAGGCCTTCCCTACCAGGAAAGAGACTGCCTTAGTAGTTACTAAGAAACTACTACAAGAAATTCTCCCTTGATTTGGTCTCCCTAGAACTTTAGGGTCGGATGATGGGTCAGCCTTTGTAGCAAAGGTATCATAACAATTGGCTAGCTACCTAAATTTGCAACGTAAACTCCACTGCGCCTACCGGCCCCAAAAGTTCGGGCCGAGTAGAGCGAATGAATCAGACCCTATAAAAGACATTAGTCAAGTTAAGATTAGAAACTGGTGGGACCTGGGTAAAACTTCTCCCCTTTGCTCTTCTCCAAGCTAGGTGTACTCCATATATTAATGGATTCACCCAATTTGAAATTTTCTTTGGAAAACCCCCACCTTTAGTACCTAGAATAGAAGATGAGAAAAAGGCAGAACTATGTAACTTTGTCTTACTTAAGTCTTTACAGGCCCTTCAAAGTGTACAGAAGGAGATTTGGTCTGGGGTTCATGCTGTCCACTCAGCCCCAGGGGACAGACTTCCCCATCAGTTTCAGCCTGGGGACTGCATGGATCTGGAAGTTCACTTCCAAGGGACTAGAACTCAAATGGAAAGGACACTTCACTGTCTCCCTGACGACGCCCACTGCAGTTAAAGTAGACGGCATCCCATCATGGATTCATCACTCCCACGTGAAGGCAGCATGAGAGTGGATAGCTCAGGAAGACGGACCCTTAAGACTAAGACTCAAGCATACATAAGTATAACCCTTTGTTTCTTCCTTTTTATCTCTTTAGCCCAGGCAAGTTCCACAAGTCCCAACCAAAATCAGAAGGAGCATTAATAACTTGGCTAACAACAATACACAAGGTCTTAAATAAGACCACCTCAGACATAGGACAAGATTGCTGGTTGTGCCTAAACCCAAAAACCCCCTTACTATGTCAGGGTAGGAACTCCCTTAAACTTAACTGAGCTCAGCAGGCTAGAACTTCAAGTCGATTCACTAGCAGAAGTAGTCCTCCAAAATAGAAGAGGTTTAGATTTATTATTCTTAGAACAAGATAGGTTATGTATGGCTCTAGGTGAAACCTGTTGCTCTATGCTAATAACTCTGGAGTAATTAGAGAGAGCTTACGACTAGTAGAGAGAAATTTAGATGCCAGGGAAAAACAAAGACTAGAATCAGATAACTGGTTTCATAGGATGTTCAATTGGTCCCCATGGCTAACAACCCTTCTATCTGTTATAGCTGGACCTTTAATCCTCCTCCTCTTCTTGTTAACTTTTGGCCCAGGTTTCCTGATTTCTTGTTTGCATATATAAGGAAGAGAATTAATTCTATTAAACTTTTAGTATTACAAAATAGAGGCTATGAGCAAATTCCACATGAAGAATCAAGGATTTGATTTTCTGCTAAAGCCAGTGGGGAATGTGCTGGCTGGAAAATTACTGCTTGGCTATCGCCCATGGGAACATAGGCTATCGCCCATGGGAACATAGGCTATCACCCATGGGAACATAACATTCTAACAATAAGCTTTCTGCTTCTGTACCCCCGCTTGCACACCTGACCAGTGGGTGTGCATAGGAGAAAAATAGACCTTTGTGTTTAAGACGGAATGAGAAATGGGATTTAGGGCTTAAAAACCCTGTACCTCTACATTCCGGGGCTGCTTAATTTGGGGTCTGCGTATCCCTGGCAGACCCAGCTGGCTGAATAAAGAGCATGTTTCCTATAACTCACTGATTTCTGGTGGTCCGTGTGTCTTTCGGGGACTGGCGGCCACAACATTCCAAGTTAAAGAATGCTAAATACTTGCTTCTTAAGAATCATTGGAAATTGAGGTTTTAAGGGTTAAAACTTCTGTATACATAGGAATTAGTTTGTGGTGTCCTGGAAGTGCCCTAGAAGAACTCAAAAGATTTTCCTTTTTTGTTAAATTGCATGGGAAGCATTGTTAAATAAATGATGAAAAACTTCTCGGGTATATTATATGGGCAAACAATGGTTGTAAATTAAATGAATAGTCAGGACCATGAGAAACACAAGATGGCTACTTGGTTCTTCCAGGCTCCCTGGCAAACTACGTTTTTTTTCAATTTTTACATTCTTTCATGCATCACAGTGCATTTAAGCTGCACTTTGGTGAAGAAATTTATGAACTGACATTATTGAAAGGAGACATCTTACACTATTGCCAAGGCTTGATAAAGTCATTTCAAGGAAATGCTAGAATGGTAACCATTTTCTTTCACAGAAAGCTCTCAGGAGACAAAGACTTTAAGATTATTGACAGCCACCTGGAGATTTTGTTTATTGAAAGGGACATCAAATAAAAGACACTCTCCAATGTTGTTGGAAGGGACCTTATCAAGCACCTCGCTGTGAATGGACATCTATCCATCTCTGACACCAGCTTCCACTTAAACCAAACATTAGACTCTTCTAGAATGAGAAGCCTCTGACTTCAGAGGTAGATATCTATTCCAAGATATCAACAAGGACTTCATACCGATGGATTGATGTTGAACTCAGAAATCAATTTTTTTATTTTATTTACCTATCTGCTAATGTTATTAATCATAATAACATACTTGTTCTTTGGGTTTTTCTATATAGTTCAATTATTTATAATTGCTGGGCATGTATAAGATAACTTTTAATACTCTTTTTATGGCTTATGTAAATGATATACTAGATGCAAAATATAGAAAAATGAGACAGATGGCAAACTCATATCGTGATAGCTCACAGGATAGAAATGATCCAGAATGTTTTCTGCAATTAAAGTCATAAAATCTGACTGCCTTCCTTTTACCTGCCCTTTTCCTTTTGGGAAAATTCCGCCTCAACTCACATCCCATGGTTATGGTATTGCCTCATCCCCAATGGCCTACCATTTCATCAAGACAACTGAGACTTTCTAGAAATGAGCTTTCCTAGCACTGTGAGACCATGCTATTTGACCAAAAAGTTGATCATCGATGCATCTTTTGTATTGACTTATGACAAAAAGGAGAAATTGTAGGCAAAAAATGGGTTCTATGGAAAGTAACCTTATAGGGTGATCTGATCATAAATTCCCAACAGGGCAGGTC
>NW_011888795.1:5007383-5009490 GCF_000151845.1 Pteropus vampyrus | reverse complement strand
CTGCATAATAATTGAACGACGATAACACTCACATGTATCATGCTTTTAACTACTTGAAAGACTTGCATTCCACTGCACACAGCCTTATAAAATATGTAATTAAAAAGTCTCAGAATCAAATTAATAAATTATTCTGTGTTAAAAATTGAAAAATATGGGAAGAAAAACGGAAAAGAAGTTTACTTATTATCCCATCCTTTAGAAAAAACTATTGTTGGTTTTAGGTATTTTTATTAACATAGTTCCTCATACCATAAGATAAGAATAATTATGATCTTCATTTCATAGGCAAGAGACTAAGATTGTAAGGTGCCTGGAAAAGCAGGTTAGAAATGGAAAGATTCGGTCATCTGATCATTTCCTGTGTGATCCTGGCTACATCTTAAAATTTCTTCTGATCCTTAATTACCCTCTTCCCCTAAAGTCAATGTCAATACTAGCTTAAGCTCTGAGATGAAAGTTGATCTTTAAATTCCAAGTATTAATGTGATGAAAAGTTCGTGTACATTTAATTGGCAAAGACACCAGCTAAATTAACCTTTAACTTC
Source organism: Pteropus vampyrus (assembly GCF_000151845.1). Classification (NCBI taxonomy): domain Eukaryota; kingdom Metazoa; phylum Chordata; class Mammalia; order Chiroptera; family Pteropodidae; genus Pteropus; species Pteropus vampyrus. The sequence goes on along the minus strand of NW_011888795.1, from coordinate 5,008,942 downwards.
AGACACATTACCAGGATTCCTATGGATTAAGGGACTGTCTCATAAATTAATTATTTATCTGATCTATATCCTTTTCCATTCAGACCAAAATTTCAAGCTCTAAGAAGGGAAAGGTATAAGGTAGCTCAAAAGACAGTGAGAACAGGGAACTGGCTACCATCTCAATCCAGGAAGTAGCCAAAGAATTAATCACAGATTAATTAGCCCTATCCTTAGCTATAGTGTGAAAGATAGTTTCCTGCATGCAAATGATCTCACATCTTATGATTTGAGCATACATATTCTGCGGGCTTCACACCCTCTCTTCTAATACCCAGACATCGTGACAAGGGAACTCTACCTGAAGTAGGCAAAACCTGAAAGAGATGGGAAAATGCCCAGTCTTGGTTAGCAGAATGGTATCCACCTTCAGTACCTACATCTTTAGTCTGGAAAAGCTGTTGGGGTAGGAAAGGAAAAAGATTCTGGGTTTTTATTTTTGCCTTGCTGGTCTGTGATCTCATTAGATTTTTTTTCCTCCATCTTCATTTTAACTAAAAGTCACTTTCTATTTAGGAGGAAATTGATTCTGTGGGGTAGAGAGGCCAGCGTAGGTCGTGGAAGAAAAGGGTCAAAGACGGAGCATTGGCTTAGTCCTGGGCTCTGGGTTTAGGAGAAAGAGGATCCTTCTATTTACTACTTGGTGCATAACCAAGTTTAAGGTGAAAGACAAGTGGCTCTCAGGGCAGAAATTCCATACAGGAATAAAAACTAGACATTAGCTGGAGCATTCCGTGTGTTGTATTGTGGACTGGCAGAGAACATTTTAGGTATGTACTTTACAAAAACACTCAAAAGTTGTTTAAACTAAACTTTGTTGAGTAACGGTGATAATGATGAAGAGGGTGATCGTAATTACTGCTATTGAGTGTGTTCTGTATGCACTTGGAATGCATTATTCTCTCGACAACCCTGGTATTATTTATTTCATCGCACAAACGAGGAAGATAATGTTCATACAGAAGGTAAACAAGTCTTCCAAGGTCTCCCAGCTAGTTAGTAACTGGACCAACAGCTGGAGTTTTCAAAGCCTACAAACACTTTATCACTACTTGCCATCCCCAGTTTTCAGTTAGGGCCTTGGGTTTGGTCTATTATCACTGCTGCAGGCCCTGAGCAGAGAATACAGTGTGCAAAGGCTGGGTATTCTGAAGACTCCTGCACCTAAAATGTCAGAGCTACTGATCTAAAAAGCCCTCACAAGCAGATCCCACTTCATTGGATGGTAGAGCTAGATGGCGTTTTGCAACAAAGGCTGCCACCTGAGGGGAAGGATCAGCCCTCATGAATTGCAAATTATTTCCTAAGGTATCCTCTAAGAGAAGAAAGAGATGGGTGGAGTCTCAGAGTGATGGGGAGAAGGGCTGTAGTTGGGCCTGAGATAGATTCAGGAGGCCGATAGCTATTTCCTGTATCTGTCAGGGCAGATCACAGCTCACTTATCTTCCCTTCAGCTCCAAGCAAGTACTTCTTTTTTATTTAGAAAAGAGATTATCTTTAGACAAATGTGGCACCAATAT
>NW_011888795.1:5004928-5007333 GCF_000151845.1 Pteropus vampyrus | reverse complement strand
AAAGCTGGATAATTCACTCTGCATTAGTTGTTCCTATTTCCTTACTTATACACATTTGTCCCTCTAACTGGCATGTTTTTCACTGTGTGGTAAACTAGTCATTCTTTAAGACCCAACTCAGATCTAAGTTACATTGGAAGCTTTCATTTTCCTTCTCAGCCTAAAGCTACTCCTGACTTTGTAATTCCATGGGTTTTTGAATATATTTTCATTTATAGAAATTATAAGGCATGTAATATTTTACGGTCTATCTTTCCCTCTAACTAAACCTAAAGACCAGGGCTAACTGATTCATCTTTGTTTTCCCCATAGCAAATAACACAGTTCTTGATACATTAAGGGCAGACAATATACACTAATAAAATAAATAAATGAATAAATGAGTCAGTTGGCCTCATACCTTCTTTCCTTGACACTATAGGTATAACTAGTACTGTCTCGAGTACTTTGAGGACCTGCAACTGCCATGCACTATTCTTGCGTGCAGCTCTGTGTGAATTTCTCTGGCCTTTGCCATGTGGGTCATCCCTTTTTTTGGCTGGAGAGTGATCAAATGTGAGTGTTAGAAGTCAGCTCTACTACTGAGTCACCATGCCTCTGGGTGCTGTAGCATTCTTGCAAGGTGAGTTTTCTCATTAGCTTTCCCTTATAAGGTGCCAGAGGGAATGGTTGGTCAGCATTGGGGGCCACCACTGGGAAAACAGTGTCTAAGACACTTTGCCTAAGGCTATTGGGTGGGCTGAAGCCTTACAGTTAACATATGGTGAGAATGTTGTGACTCAGTGTGGTATTCTCCACCCTAGATTTCCTCACTCATCAGCTCTCTTCATTCTGCCAGGCGTGGACTTCAAGAGCATGAAATAGAAAGATGTGAGTCTAGGACTGAGCTACTAGCTGCCTTCTGCATTGGTGTGTGAACACAGAGTCTTAAGTGACTTTGCCTTTAAATGGCTAGAAGAGGAGAAGATCTTTGACTGAGTAGTCCTTGAAACCAGGCCCTTCGTTTGGGGCTACTAGTCAGAAAAAGCATGGCACAAGGCCTAAGAATTTACAGAATGGTCGACAGGCTGCATAATAATTGAACGACGATAACACTCACATGTATCATGCTTTTAACTACTTGAAAGACTTGCATTCCACTGCACACAGCCTTATAAAATATGTAATTAAAAAGTCTCAGAATCAAATTAATAAATTATTCTGTGTTAAAAATTGAAAAATATGGGAAGAAAAACGGAAAAGAAGTTTACTTATTATCCCATCCTTTAGAAAAAACTATTGTTGGTTTTAGGTATTTTTATTAACATAGTTCCTCATACCATAAGATAAGAATAATTATGATCTTCATTTCATAGGCAAGAGACTAAGATTGTAAGGTGCCTGGAAAAGCAGGTTAGAAATGGAAAGATTCGGTCATCTGATCATTTCCTGTGTGATCCTGGCTACATCTTAAAATTTCTTCTGATCCTTAATTACCCTCTTCCCCTAAAGTCAATGTCAATACTAGCTTAAGCTCTGAGATGAAAGTTGATCTTTAAATTCCAAGTATTAATGTGATGAAAAGTTCGTGTACATTTAATTGGCAAAGACACCAGCTAAATTAACCTTTAACTTCAGACACATTACCAGGATTCCTATGGATTAAGGGACTGTCTCATAAATTAATTATTTATCTGATCTATATCCTTTTCCATTCAGACCAAAATTTCAAGCTCTAAGAAGGGAAAGGTATAAGGTAGCTCAAAAGACAGTGAGAACAGGGAACTGGCTACCATCTCAATCCAGGAAGTAGCCAAAGAATTAATCACAGATTAATTAGCCCTATCCTTAGCTATAGTGTGAAAGATAGTTTCCTGCATGCAAATGATCTCACATCTTATGATTTGAGCATACATATTCTGCGGGCTTCACACCCTCTCTTCTAATACCCAGACATCGTGACAAGGGAACTCTACCTGAAGTAGGCAAAACCTGAAAGAGATGGGAAAATGCCCAGTCTTGGTTAGCAGAATGGTATCCACCTTCAGTACCTACATCTTTAGTCTGGAAAAGCTGTTGGGGTAGGAAAGGAAAAAGATTCTGGGTTTTTATTTTTGCCTTGCTGGTCTGTGATCTCATTAGATTTTTTTTCCTCCATCTTCATTTTAACTAAAAGTCACTTTCTATTTAGGAGGAAATTGATTCTGTGGGGTAGAGAGGCCAGTGTAGGTCGTGGAAGAAAAGAGTCAAAGCCGGAGCATTGGCTCAGTCCTGGGCTCTGGGTTTAGGAGAAAGAGGATCCTTCTATTTACTACTTGGTGCATAACCAAGTTTAAGGTGAAAGACAAGTGGCTCTCAGGGCAGAAATTCCATACAGGAATAAAAACTAGACATTAGCTGGAGCATTCCGTGTGTTGTATTGTGGA
>NW_011888795.1:4983554-5002208 GCF_000151845.1 Pteropus vampyrus | reverse complement strand
GTTTCTAAGGGACAGCTAATGCAGCCTCTTATCTAGATATTTTCTTATGTGAGAGTAGGAAGGCAAGTAGGACATACATAGGCCCAAGAAGCAGCAGAGAAAGAGAAAGGGTACTGTTGATGAAACTGTATGTAGGAAGATCTGGAAGACCAAGGTGCATTCAGGAACAAAGCATCTTTCATTTCTGGTTGGAGTTCGGGATGGTCCATTTTGAAGATTCAAGCATTTGACAAGGGACTGGAATAAGTGACCTTTAGGGAGTCATCTAATCTCATGAGTATATAATTCTATGACCATCTTTGGCTTTCTCTTTATATCCACTTGAAGGCGTCTTGGGCCTTGGGCCTTTTCTTCCCCTTCAGTATCTGGATCGGAACCTAAGGGAAAGTTTCTCCTTAAAAATGTCACATTTTAGTTTCCTTGCATTTGCTTTTACATAATCACTCAGCTTCCAACCTGAGGTTTTTCACCACCAGACGGGAGGTGACAGGAGTCATGGAAGGGATTCAAATCCTCTTAGGCTGCTAGATGATGTCAAATCAATTACCAGAGGCAGCACTATATTCCCGGCAATGCCCCTCAGGTATCTGCACCTGTGTGGATCTGGGTGGAATTCTTTGATGTGACACTTGGCTGGCAGAAATTCTGCTCCTCCCTGTCTCTTTTTCTCCCTCCTGAAAAGGAAGCAAAATCAACAAAGTCCCAGTTACCTTAAAAGAATTCAGCAATTACAAGGAAGCGCTGTAACATTGGGTATTCTGCCGAATGCATACTTAAGGATTAGGAATAATAATCCACTCTTATGTACCAGGAAGGCTATATCAGTTATTAAATAATTCTAGACTATAAATAGTCATTTCCCTCAATTCAGTCTCTGGACCAGCCCAACCCCTGCTTCCCTAGCCACCTCAATCCCTCCTCTAGAACCCCTGGAACATCCTCACAATCCTGTAACCAATAGGGTAAAGCCTGCCATGAAGGGCCTCCCCTGGCCCCTGCTCCAGTGCTTTATTTGTTTTGATTGATTAGAATATACCTGTTGTTATATATTTTAAATATTACCTCTCTGGAAAAAAGAGGACAACTGATAAATTGACTTTCCTGGGTTTCTATCAGTCAATAAAAATTAAATTATTGTTATTATATTACATACATGGAGTTTTGGACTTGTTGATGTCTCAGGTCTCTGTCACTTTTAGCATTCCATAGTTCTGTAAACTGTGAAGAAATTCATATTTCTGTATCTGAGGTCTGACTGGTTCCAATATTCATCCAGAGATAGAAGTCGATAGTCTGCATCTGATATGAATAGAAACTTCTCAGAATCATAGATCCATAGAACTTTAGAGCTGGGAGCAACTTAGAGTTAACCAACCGAGCAGGCTTTTTTTGGAATATGTTCCACAAAGTTCTGGGGAGTCCACAGGGGCAGATGAGGAGGGGCAAGTGAACAGAGTTCCAAAGTCCTGGCTCCTGCTTCAACCCAAGCAGTCCAAATGTGTTCCGTTTTATACAGCAGTATTCTTCCTAAGACTTTATTTAAGAAATGTTCCTGTGTCTGGAGAATAAATCCTAAAATCTTTAAATCCTGGCTTGGCAAGTTGCATTCACTAAGGCCTTGACTAAGTTATGTAAACTTTTTGAGCCTTGGTGTCCTCATCTGTGAAATAGAACCAATGGCACTAGCTTCCAAGGTGTTAGAGCACAACAAAGCATCAGTACGATGTCTGCCAGGAATTAGGGGTGTGATACCTACTAGCAGAATCTAAATCCAATTTATAGTACTTCCTTGAGATAGAATCCAACTTCCCAGAGCCTTTCTTAAAACTGAGGGGATCACACACACACACACACACACACACACACACACACACACACACACAGAACTATCAAGAAGACATTTCAACAGCAACAGTTACATTTGCAACATTTGCTATTGCTGTGTTACCAAACAAGGTGATAACAGCAAATCCTATTCAACCACAGCTGCCGCAGATCACCCTGATAATCACCGCAACACTGCGGATTTGGTTACTGCAATGTAACTCACTGACCTTACTGGGCTCAAGTTTGTATCCACACAGTAGCTATATAGGAGAAGTTGAATAACCGGTCTGGTCCCTGGCACTCAGGGTGTGGCAGCTGTAGCACTTGAAGTGTCTCCTTTAAATTTACTAATCCAGCCCCTTCCACCCTCTCTCCAAGTATCCTTTCTAAAACGGTGGCCAATATGTTTCCCCTACCTGAGACAGCAGGCAATAGACAAAAAGCTGTGTACATCTTTAATTACTTCCTCTTCTGAAGGGATGATACTTTTCCAAATGGAATAGCCTAGAACAGCCTAGAATCTCTCTTCTATTACACCCTCTGTTCTCATATGACTAATATGAGAATCCACCCACTCTGGAGGCCATTAGGCGGGTGCAAGGAAAGATTTTGTGTTCTAATCACAAATTGTATCAGTCAGGGCTTTGTAATCAGATGGGGATTGGCCCACCCGTGATGTCATTATCCAGGCTGCTGGGGCAATTTATCCTTACGTTGAATTCAATCCTAGGTCTAGAATGAATTGTCTGTGTCAGCTTGGCTCAGTCATCTGCCTTCACATTTTCTCATATATGGAATTCTCATATCTCTTGTACGTTTTTTTTTTTTTCCCCTCGGTCAGAACTTGCACAATGCTTCTCTTTCCCTTAATATTTTCTTGGTGCTGAGCCCTATTTAATAAGAACTTTGGATTCTGGTTCTTGCCTATCATTGACTATTGGACTTTGAAAATATCACTGCTTAAAGAGTACTGAGTTCAATGTCTTTATTTACAGTTGGAGAAAATAAGAACTAGAGGGAGAAAGCAATCTTCTCAAAATCACCCAAATCCTAAGTGGCTGAGCTAAAACTTGTGACTCACTCAACTGCCCTTTTCACTATTTTTGTTAACTCCTTTATTTAATCATGTATACATGCATTCAATAAATATTTCTGAATTTCTATCTCATGCCCCGTGCTATGTTAAACTCTAGAAATAGAGCAATGGATAAAATTCTTGCCCTAGAAACTATATTCTGAGTGGAAGGAGACAGGCAATAGACAAAATAAATTAGATAAAATGTAAATGCAAAGTTAGATGGTGATAAGTGCCATGGAAAAATTAAGCGGAAAGGGATAGTGGGACTGTCAGCTACAGGGGTGTAAAGAAAGGTCATGGAAGACCTCTACAAGAAGGTAAGCTTGGATCTTGACTTGATGGACATGATGGATGAGCCATGTGGACACCTGCTGGAAGAATAGTTCAGGCATAAACAATAGTAAGTGGAAAGGCCTAGAGCAGGAACATGCTGGGTGTTTTCTAGGAACAGTAAGGAGGCCAGTGCCCCTGGAGCTGATAGCAGTATGCAGAAGGTAAGAGCAGAGAGGTTGCTGGCTTAGATTTTGTGGGCCATTGTAATGACTTAGCCAGTGAGATGGAAATCAGGGAAAGATTTTGAGCAAAGCAGTGACGAGATCTGACTTAAGTTTTAAAAGGATGACTCTGGCTTTTATGTTCAGAATACACTGATAGGGGACATGGTGGAAGCAAAGAGAGAAGTTAGGCTATTGCAGTGATTCAGCAGAGTGATAATGGTTGCTTGGACCGGGGAAGGGAGAATGAAGGTGTCACAAAGACAACTACTGTGAATAGCAGGGAAGATGGACATAAAAACTCAATAATTAGAGAAGGGTCATGGAAGGGCAAAGAAGGGCGGAGCTAGACTGCTCAGCAGGCAGATGGACCTTAGCCTGGGGCTATAGTGGGTCAAAAGAGGCTTCCTAGAGGAAGAAGTATACAAGACGGAAGAAATCATAGGATGTAGGGTAACCAACTCTCCAGGTCAGCAGGGGGCTATCCTGATTATGGCACTCCTCAGTCCCAGGGAAACCAAGACTTTGGCTACCCTACTGTGAGAGTTTCCTGGGGAAGCTAGAGAGGTGGTGGGAAGACAGGAGTGTCTTGGGTAGAGATAACAGATTGTAAACATCTGAGAGGCAGGGGTAGGCAGAAAAGGGGAGGAGAGGGCAGGATGCAATGGAAATAGACCCCAATGTGCACAGATCTGTGAACTATAAAAACAAACGAGCCATGAAATTTGTTTTTATTTCAGTGGAAGGGTTTTAAGAGAGGAGTAGTAACATTAATAACTTGGCAGTTTTATCCCTCCCCTCAGTTTCCTTACTTGCACAAGAGCTATAAACAACACCAGTCCTTCATGAGTTTCAGATGAAAAGTGAAAAGCAAGAAATCAATAAACAGAGTAGGAAATAAATTTGCATCAAAACCTTCCAACTGAGTGTTCAGTTGCTACTTGGAAGTCCCCATGTCCAATAAGGAACCAGTTTATTTTTTCCTCGTTTTCCTATTTACATTAACGATGTTATTATTTTCCTAAATTCAAAATCTCAGACTTTTGTCTTCTTTACTTGGTGATTCTGCTAGCCGCTAAGTTCTTATTTCTTTTTTCTTCAAAATATCTCTCGTTAGTTCTTTACTCTTTTTTATTAAATTTATTGGGGGTGATATTGATTATATAATTTTATGTGTTTCAAATGCACAATTCTATAATACATCATCTGTATATTGCATTGCGTGTTCACCACCTAAAGTCAAATCTCTTTCTGCCACCATATACTTGACACTCATTACCCTTTTCTACCTCTCGCACTTTCCCTTTACCTCTGGTAAGCATTAAACTGTTATCTGTGTCTATGAGTATTTGTTTGTTTGCTTGTCTTGTTTGTTAGTTCTTTACTCTTATGTCCCAATGCTGCCAGTCTGTTTCAGGCAGTCCACAAGTTGTACCTTGGCAGTAGTAGACTAAGGATGTATGTTTGGGGGTGGGGGTACTAGCATTAGACCTCCCTGGGTGCAGGCAATAAGGGGGTGTGCTATCTGTAGGAAATTTAAAACCAGTCAATTTAAATCAACTTAAAGTCAGTCTGCTTTGTATTATTTCTATGTGCCAGGAATTATCACCAGTGGTAAAATCTCCTCCCTACTGGAGCAAACAACTCCCACTTACTCTCACCCCAGCCTTGAGTACTACAATATTTTCTTCATTGGTATCTCCGATTCCTGTCCTTTTCTTCCAATCCCTCGTATGCCAATTTTTACATGCAGCTGAATCAAATAACCACTCATCTCTAGCTTCCCCAAACCTCAGAAGCCTTCCTGAGGTTTACAAGATCAAGCCCCAATACCGCAGTCTAGCTTCCTGTCAAGCCCTCAGTAACCTGAAGCCAGCCTGACAGCTGAAACTAATCCTATTACTCCGCATCCCAAACCGTCTTTGCTCTGAGAGTGTGTGTCACGAGTGCTGTGGTTTCCTGCTGCATTAGCTGGGAGGAAAACTAGTTTTGGATCCCAGCACCACCAGAGACTGCTTGTGAGACCTTAAGCAAGTCACTTTCCCTCTAAGAACCTCAGTGTTCTCATTAGTCAAATTAGGGAGATGTACCTGTCGAGCTGAAGTCACATGATGGCAGTGAGGGTCAAAAGAGATCACAGTTACAAAAGCGTCCACCCACATGAGCCATGACGACTATTTTAAGTGGTCATGGTAATCCTTGTCGAAGTAGCGGTTGTCATGGTTCCAGTGCTGATGTTCATGGTGATGCATGTCTCCGGGTTTTGCCGTCCACTCTACATTTTACCCCTTTCGCCTTGCCATTCCATATCCCACTCATCATTTATGGAAAAGCTCTAGACCAACTCCCTCAAATATTCTTTCTTTACTATTTAATGCTGCCCCGAACTGTTCTCTCTTCAACAACCTCCAAAACATACATCTTTTGTGTTTACCCGTGTACCATGCATATCATCTTTTATTATGCAGTCTTCCTACTGGACTATAAGCACCACCTCTTAGGTTTGTTTAGCTTCCCTCTCAATCCCGAATGCACAATAGATGATAAATCAAGAATTGTCAAAATAATAAGTGAATGAATGAATGAATGAATGAATGAATGGAGGCACCTCTTTTTTTACCCCTTAAAGCAAAATATGCTGATGGTGCCCTCTGCTGCTAAATAATGATCCTGTGTTTTTTATATCGTGGAAGAGCAGGTGAGAGAATGCTTAGTAAAAGAAATAGGTAAAAATTCTTATGCCTTTCAATGCGCTGGGATAGAGAAGACTAGGAAAAGCTGCTGAAAGGTCCCAGTGCAGGAAAAGCTAGGAGGTCAGAAGGGCCAGAAAAGGTGGCTGTAGGAAAGCTGGATATCTCCTTTCTACACTGGTGACTGACAACCAGTTTGGAATTAAAATACCCTCTCAATTTTGTATACCAATTTTCTCTTCTCCTGTGTCCCTGCCCCTGCAAGAAATGTGTTATTTATGCTAGAGGTGGTTTTTAAATTTAACTGTCTGAAAGTTAACTTTGACGATTCCAAGATGCTTCATGGGATAATGCATTTAAAAAATGTCATGAGAGCAGGAAAAGCATTGCTAGAAAAATCATAGTCCTATTCATTTTCCTTCTTCTTGGGTGTTCAGATATATAGTAAAAATAACAGTGGCCTTTTAATGATTGCCTGCTATGTAATTGGCATTTTCCTTCTATTGTCTCAGTTAAATCTCCTGACAACTTATCGACTAGGTATTACTGAACTTTTACAGATAAAGACATTGAATAGAGAAGGATAACAAATGCATCGATTATTAGAGAACTAATAAGAAGCCACCTGGGTTCCTAAGTCTAGATGGTACAAGCCGGGGCTCTTCTCTGCAATTTTGTCTGACTGGTCCTATGATTGGGCTCTGGACTAGGGGCCTGGCTACCTGGGTTTAGGTTGAATTTTATCAGCAACTTTCAGGAAAGTTAAGTGAATAAATTTCCTTTGGTGCCTCAGTTTCCCCAACTCTAAATAAGAGGTGTTGGACTAGCTACTAAGGCCCCTTGCAACTCAAAGTCTGTTATTGACAGTGGCCATCATTTTCTGAACTATACATAGAAAGCCTTTTTGTGACAATGATTGTCCCTCGTGAGGCCACCGCAGGCTTGATCTTCTCAGTTTAACTAGTTCTGAATAGTTCAATGTTGATGTCAGACACTATGCTGAGCTTTACAGGCCATTCAGATATCCTTCTATTTAATTTATAAATCATTCTGCATGTAATGATGCACTTTTTTCCCCCTACAGAGTCCAATGCATGATGTATATTCTACGCTGATTCTGAAAGCAGGGTGGTTTAAAGTTTCCAGTATGCCAATTTGTCTCATTTGACATATTTAACAACTGTTCTTTAGTTGGTAAGTGCCTTGGTGGGCGATGTGTCCCAGGCTGATGGGCACACCTTGATAGGACAGCGTCCCCAGGAAAAGCATCTCTGTGTGGTGCCGAGCCTTTGAAGTGGCTCACTGGTACTTCAAAGCAAAGTTCATGGTACAAGGAGCAACATCTGATGTATTTTCATTACCCTTAGAGACAAAAAAACACATTACTCAGAAGCCAAACGTCTGGAAGAAAAATTTGCACCCTGTGCTCAGCCCTGCGGCCTGGAAGTTTAGAGAGGGCTCAAAGTGCTCCCTGTGAGGAAGCCAGAGCATGTTTGAACAGAGCTGTAATCGTACCTGGCACACTCCAAGCAGTGATAGCAACCATCTTGCTAAAGACGATAGCTTAAACTTCCACTAGAGTGTAGAGGAGTTGTGAGGCTTGGGGTTAAATGTATAATAATTCCTCCCACGCCTGACTTTTCATAAAAAAAATAGTCGGAACTGTAAAATGTCCTTAGAGAGTAAAACCAGTTATTTTTTACTCAGGAAACACATTCACTGTGACTTCAACATAAGTCAAATTGTTTATCTTCTCTGGTTTTCTTTTCTTTTATATGTGATGATGGTCAAGTCTATTGGGATGTTGTAAAATTCTTAGTGACCGTAACGCTAAACAATGAAGGAAAGTGGAACATTTTTCCAGGAACCTTGACTGTCTGGTCAAGGGAGGTCAAACGATGACTTCGTGCCTGTTCTTCACTTGGTGCTAAGTAGATACAGGTAGAATGAATTGCGCACTTAGACTGTTCAGAAAGTAATTCTGCTAAAAAAATGTTGTTACACATTTATCTTGGATAGGGAAGGGGGAAAAATACAGTTTCCATTTAATTGCCAGTATTAACTTCAAGGAAGTATAATTCTAATTCATATTATCTTGTGAGAAAAACATGTCCTAAAAGTCTGAACTTCAAATACAATAAAAATACTGGTGTAAATGCTGCAAAAGACTAGAATATCATGAAAGCCCAGAATATTACTCTGGTGACCAGAAGCCTTGAAGTTCGCTTCTAAACCTCGAGAGCTCTATAATTTATTCTAAATCTAAGCAGTATGATTGCCTAAAGACCTTCAAAGGCATTTGCAAAGTTTAACAAACTGAAAACAGGTATGGAGAACAAACACAGTAAGTATGTTGGACATTTATTGTATGATGTCCTATTCAGCTCTTTGAGGTTTTGTTGTTGTTGTTTTTAACTTGGGAATGATTTGTTTCTAAGGATTCCCAAGGTTTCTGAAACCCTGTTCTCTGTTTGCCATTGGAAGGCATGTCCTTGGTAAGCATTACCTTTCCTGTTTAACTGAAGCCTTGATCGATTTTACCAAACACTTTAGGCTTTTCAGACAACACACCTACATATCATCAGGTAGGCTGGAATATCCTTGTTGTTTCCATTTCCGAGATAAAAGTATAAAGATTTGAGCGACTAGACTGATTCTAGGGCATATAAACTACAAGTTTCTTGGACTTTTGGGCAGAAGAAAATGCCGCTGGGAGAGCATGCTGACTTTGTTCTGAATGATGGGGTTCACTTCAGCTTTCTCTGATGCCTGCTGCTCCTCTGCTTTTCAGTAAGAAGCATCTTCCTAGGTGGTCACACCCCACCCACTTAAATATACCTCCTTACAAGGGAGTAGAATAAAACAGCGTTTTCAACTGGTATTTATTTGGATTTTTACAGCATTCATTAAAGTGCTTTCCCAGATCAATCTGTAGTCAAGATCCCATTCCACCCCACCTTTACACTGCCTTTAATATGAACTCTCTCAACTTTTCTGAAAGCTTAATATTTTAGAGCCCAAGAAACCATCCAGTCCAAATTCGGCACTTTTTCAGTTGAAGACTCTGTGGTGAAATGAGAGGTCATATGGTTCGTTTCTGCTTATTGGTGGCAGAACAGGCCTCAAGACCCAGCTTAACTCTTACCTTCCCTATAAAACCTTCTCTTTCCCTAGCCACTCCCTTCTCTGAACTAACATGGCCTTTTGTGTACTTGCCTCTGTCATAACCCTTCTGCCACAGCACTTACCTCATTTTCTATTTCCCATTTGTTTATATCAGTTTTTTTCCACTTCACTTTGAATTCCTTAAAGAAAAGGGATAAAGTCTTCCTCATTTTTGAATCCCTCCCTAAACCCACTGCCTAGTAGCCACTCAAAAACTGTCTGAAGTAAAAATTCATGAATGACCAGAGCATTACTATACCATTTCCCCTGTGACTGTTCATTTTCTTTCTGTTTCCAAATTCAAGATGTGTCTCTCAAGATAATTGTGTAGTTATGTATGATTGCCAAGTGTTTCAAGGCCATAAAAAAGCTTTATAAATGCCAACCATGATTATAGCTCTTTGAAACAATGGGATATATGATTTACAAGTGGAAAAAGATGAGACATAGCAGGTAATGCTTCTTGTCTGGTTCACATTTCTATCCCCACCCTCCATCAGATAGTTATTCAGAGGTAAAAACATCAACTTGGGAATAGTGGAGAGTGTTTAATTAGGGTCTAGATAGGGTTTCCAGGGCCGATCCCATCACACTGCATTGTGAAGGAAGGCACCTAAACCTGACGAGAAGGGCCAAGGGCAAGAGTCCCCAGACTGATGGCTGTTGTATAATTCACTGTTAAAGTGGAGACTCAGATGATGAAGGCAGTTGGTCGCCTTTCTAGAGCAGAAGAAGACTTAGGAAGAGGGCTTAGGAAGGTGGTCCAACTCTGCTCTCTCCTCGACCTCCTCTGTGTGGTCTACCAAGGAAAAGGAGGGAGAGGCTTGTTTGTCTGCCCACCCCAACGTGTATCATATAAGGTGGCCAGAAAAGGTGTGTTGTATCTTGAATGAATAGAGTGTTCAGATTTTCCCTCCCTAGCAGTGTGTGTCAGGAAGAGAGGGCCAGAACGTTTTGTTTGTTTTTCCTGTGGGGTCTTAACAGGATCTTTGAGGAAAGATGTGACTCACTAAGCCAACTTTTCACATGGCTGATGTCATCGTTCACTGCAGAACAAGCCAGGATCGATGATCAGATTGTTCCAGACTTGACGTCATCTGGCCTCAGAGGCCAGCAGCGGGCACGGACAACATCATGATTTACCGAGGGGAGGAGGTAAAGAAGAATCTCTGACAGCCTGAGCCTGCAGCTCCAACCTAGCATTGAGGTCACAGAGTGGTTGGTGCTACTTGTCTCAATGTGTCTGAAGAAATCAACCAGGTCCAAAACAAAATGGAAACGTGAAATTACCTGGAAATATAAGATTTGTGGGTGGGCTGTGGGACTATGCGGGGAGGTCACTTCACATCACAAGCTTCTTGGCAGGAGGTGGAGAAGGATCATACCATGGGCCCAGTCTCACTTATGGTTTAGGTTTCTTTTTTTGCCAAACGGCTCCTGTTTCCTCAGAGCCTTGGATGTGGGAACAATTCAGTATTTTTCCACTTGTCAGCCACACCATTGTCAGTCACCTCAGAAGTTTAATTCTTTGGCATAAGAAAGTGGCGAGGTGGCCCCCATTAACTCCTTTCTTGACGTCAGTGAGGGAGTTGTTCCCTGTGGCTATCTTATGTGAAATAATTCATCATTTGTTCTTCAATTAAAATTCATAGGTATGTATTATTAAATGGTACTGACTCATCCCATGGCTTCTCCTCAGCTAAATAAGTTCCAAAAAAAAAAAAAAAAAAAAAATGCTACGTCCACAGTAATGATGAAGACGACATTCAACTAAAATTTCCTTGTCAAACAAATTACAGTCAGGGCTCTGAAGCAAGCACATTACACATGCAAGAATATCTCTCTGTCCCATGTCAGTGTTTTCCCAAGAGGAGATTTACGTTTGAGATTCTTTCTGCTTGGGGAGGAAAATGACTCCGGACTGGAACCGGCTTCCTTTTTGTGAGTTTCATGAAACAAGAGCCTGGAACACAGTGTTTGCTCAAAAATGGCGTTGATCTAATTGAATTGTACAACCCACATTCATTATATCTCTGAGGAGAGGGGCAACTATGCCTACACACGTCACCCAGAAGGAAAATAAAAGAGAGGAAAAAGTTTAGATTTCATAAGATCAAACTTTCTTTCTTTATATTAATGGATTATTTTATATTGGACATGTCTGGAAGCATGGTCAAGGGAGCAAACAACTCTGGTGTTTTTTTTTTTCTCTTATTCTGTTCAAAAGACTGTGCCTCTCTACCTCAGACACGGGTCCTCCAAGCTCGCTAATCACAGGCCCTCGTGTCACTGCTCTTCATTTCCTCATCCGCAAAATAGGCATCGCAATCCATGCCCAGAATACCTCCTGGGGTTCCGTGTGTGTGAACATGCTCTGTGTTATAAGCATTCAGTGCAATCATATAGGTGAAAATAAAAGCTTTGTGAAACTTCAGGCTTTTTACACAAGGGCGGGATAGTCATTAAGGCAAGTAAGTGGTAGTTCTGCAAGAGATAGATGAAGAATCCTAGTCTTGAAGTCATAAAAATTGGGCTTTAAAGGCTGGGCCGCCTCAAGCCAGTACTGTTGAGTGAGTTAGAAAAAGGCACCCCTTCTGGACAGGCACAGTCTTGCTGGTCCACAGATTGGGGAGCAAGTAGAAAAAGGCAGCTATTCCTCTAGCGGACACTGCCCTGTGCCAGGATTCCACCACCCACAAGCCCCCTGGCCGGGCATTCTTGTGTAATGCAGTTCAGCAGCCCAGGCTCTGTCTGCTTGAATTCTGTAACCATGAAATGATCTTCCTGACCTCTGAGCCTCAGTTTCCTCCCAGGGGGAAAGATGGAATTAAATTGTGACTTCTATGGTCTCCTTCATTCCTTCAGCTCTAAAAGCTACAAAAACTCAAATGGGCTTTTCCATCTGTCTCCAGAAGGGACTATGTATCACACAGATGGTAATCTCCGAGCTCAAATTTTTAAAGTCATCTGATGACACTCCCTAACTATTTGAATGAAATAATGTATGGTTTGATGTGGAACAGATTAAAAATATAAATGCTTTACTGCATACACGATGTCCCAGGAGTAACATAGCATGGGTAACCTACAAAACAGGAATAACTCCTCTGTTGTCAGCAAAGGGCACAAGATATGGATCTACTATGAGGACGTTTATTGAGGCCTTCATCTACTTTCTGTGGGGCCGAATGTCAGAATCAGTGAAGCCTCTGTCTCTCCCTGAGTACCCATAGCACCCAGGAAGTGAGAACTACAAAGAGGCAAAGACTGTTTTCTTTGTTGATGCCTTGTTGCCAGAAAATAGGCATTAGATCCTGCCCAGATCTTCCTATCAGCAAATCTGAGTGCCTACAAACACTTCTCAATGAGACAGCAAACAAATAACAATCTAGCTCAGGAACTTTTAGCCCTAAAATCATTTTAAAGTTTTAAAATCACATGTACATATAATGAACCTATTCACAATTCTCAAAGTGTTAGTAGAAATAAATTTGGTTATATTTGTGAATATTTCCCAAATCAGTTTTGTCTTTTGTTTTTTATTGCTTTGTTTTGTATTTAAAGCAAGAAGGAGGGCTTTTGGAAACAAATACAACCAATTTATGTTATTTACAGAGAAGAAAACTGAAGCCCAGAAAGGGAAAGAAAGCAGCCCCAGGCCACACAGCAGGACATATTTGATCAGGCTGGGATTATAATCAAATGCTCTTTCCACTCACCCATGATGAAAATGCAATAGAAGACTGGGGGAAAAGCAGCACATAAATCACTATGACTCATTTTTTTTCAGTCTCAGAGGATAAATGTTCTTACCACTAACCAAGATCATAAATGGCAGAAGGTAAATGTGATTTTTAGAAAATGTCTTTATTTGCTGCTTTTCTGAAGGGCCACTACCCCACACTGCCCATCACAGAGGCAGGTGATCTCCCACCAGCTCATGTAACAGGCTCCCCTAGGCCAGAACAACCCAGGTCCACCTCGAACAATGTCTTTGCCACATCTTCTTTAGAATTGGTGCCAAGGACCAGAAGTTGTCTGAATGAACACCACTGCTTGCTGACCATCTCTAGTTCTTCAAAAGCAGTGTTCCCACCTTTTTTTTTTGGCCCCCAAGCACCTGCCAGCAAAACTAATCATGGTCCAACATGGCCCTGGGGTTGTCTCCAAAACTCCCTGGGACTTCAAAACCATTACCTAAAGATAAACCAAAATTCTGGAAGAAGAAAAACAAATGCCAGATATTGAAATAAGGCTCCCTTTATTAAACAAATCAGATGCAAGAACAAGTCTGCACCCTGGACAGCAGCAAGGAGGAGGGGCCACCAATATCCATGCAGATGAAGACTGGAATCAATCAGAAATCCATATTTCTTACTTAAGAACAAAATGCCTCTCTCACCAGTGGACCCTACTAAGGCTACTTGGCAATCATGCCCAGATTCAGGTAGGATTCAAGTCACTGGGGTGAAGAGACATTCTATTTCAAACCCCTTAAAAAGGTTATTAAAGATACAACTCATAGGGTATCCTTTCTGGAGCATCGTGGAGGGTGAATTGAAGCTTCCAGTGTAAGTTTATTCTCTGGTGAAAATACCAGAGCCAAAAACTCCAATAAGGCCCTAGAAAGGCTGGGTTCCTCCACCTCATGTAGTGCTCATCAGAGTGGTTCCTTCTCAGGGCCTGGGGACCCATAGGGCAGTGATATGTGAGGCAGTGCAGAGCCCACCACCGCCAGGGAGTCCCAGGCTCAAGCTCATGGCCATCAGCACTGTGAGAGGATGTGGCTAAAAGTCTCAGAGGCAGAAAGGCCTTCTGAAACCAAATCACAAGCTAACTTTAGAACCAGAACATGTACGAAAGCTGTAGTTTCAACAAGAATGAAATTATTCTTTCTGTTTGAGCTTTTGGAGCTATAGCAAATGAAATGTGTGTGTGTGTGTGTGTGTGTGTGTGTGTGTGTGTGTGTGTGTGTGTGTAGTGGGAAGGGGGAGGCTGAGCTTTGAGAGGTGAACTGATGAAAAACCAAGACAGACAGACAGACAGACAGACTGAGGCAAAGCAAACATCCTTAGGAACAGAAAAGAGATCAGAGGACTCATATTAACCTGTTAATTTATACCATGGCTCTGTACAAAAATAAAAAGGTTCTCATAAGATTAACAATTTAAATAAATATCTGATAGAACATTCTTTCTCATTTTTAAAGCTCATCCTTTGGGTTGATATTCAGTTCATGCTTCCCTCGCTGTTCTTGATCCAGGATTGCGATCACTTCATCGGCCTGTATTCGCTCCTGCAAAAAAGACAATTTACACATTTTTGTTACAAGAATAATAATCAGCTCCAGTGGCAGATGCTTCCCAAACACTTCCAGGCATCCATCTGTACGTGGAGTGGATGCTAAATCCAGTTAAGGATTGAACCTCATCTGCATCCCTACACTGGAGCCTTCTCCTGACTTCTCTGTGTCCTAAGCAATTACTTTCCGAGATCTCCCTCTTGTCAAGAAGTCTTATATATTCAACTGCTTACCACCCTTTTTATGTTGAGGTGCGATAGATAATTCTAACTCAGTCCTGCAATTCCGTGTTCAAGGTGAATTCACCATTTTCTTCCCCACAGACCTACACTGTTCCTCTTCATCAATCCCCTCTCTCAGTGAAGACCGCCACTGTTCACCTATTTGCCCCAAAAGCCTGACCACAGTTTCTTGGACCTGATAAATTACTTAGTCCTCTTTTTTCTACCTCCTGTTTCTGCCCCTTTCTCTTCAGTACAAATTACTGTTGTCTTAGTTTAGGTGAGGATTTCTCAACCTTGGCACTACTGACATTCTGGACCAGATAATTCTTTGCTGCGAGGGTTGTCCTGTGCATTGTATGATGTTTAGCAGCATCCCTGGCCTCTACCTACTACAGGTAGCCAGTAACGTCAGCCCCCAAGCTGTGACAACCAAAAATGTCTCTGGACATTGTCAAATGTGCCTTAGGAGGCAAAACTTCTCCCATTTGAAAACCACGGGTTTAGGCTCTCATCATCTCTTAACTGAATTGCTACAGCAGCTTCAGAATTGATGTTTCACACTCCACTCCCACATACTTCTAATGGAGCTCCTGCACTTAAAACCAGGACTACGTCACTTTTCTGCTCACTGCTCACAGCTCTTGCATGTGTTCCGATTGCTTGAAGTTCCAGGTCCAGTCTTCTTGGTGTGTTTATAAGGAGCTGTCTAATTTAAACCGTTCTCTCTTTTCAGCTCATCTGTCTCTCTCACCTCACATTACACTCCAACTTACTAACTTACTTCAGGGTCTCTGGATACAGTACTCTCAGAATTCTCTAGTCCTAGTCTAAGCTAAACGCTTCTCTGGGTGCTTCTATCATATCCTATGTTTTCTCTTATCCCCCACATCCATCCACCAGCAGGCCCAGTTGGTCTACTTCCAAATGCTATCTCAAACCTTCCATATTTTTTTTCACCTTCTCCACGACTACTCTAGTCTGTGGCATGTTAGCTGAAGGAATCTTTTGTATCCTGTAACTCCCTGGGATGGGAGTTGGTGGGATGAGTACATGGCTGACCCCACATTTAGAATACAATAATATTTCTCGGCCAGCTCATTGAGTCTGACCCCTGCCATATCCGCGGCCTCCTTGCAAACCACTCTTCATCTTGCTTACCATGTTCCGGTCACTCTGGCTTTCTTTGTTTCTCCACCACTCCAAGCTCCTGCTTGTCTCTGGGCCTAGAATACTCTTCCCAAGGCCTTTATCACAGTCGGTTTCTTCTTACAACCCAAGTGGCAGCTCACATGTCACTCCTCTGGAGAGCGCTCAGTTTGCCACCCCTGCCTCCTTACTTTCTCCTTAGTTACCTTGGTCCCTTTTCCACACCTCATTTCTCACTATCTGAAAATCTCTCAATTATTTATTCTTTGACTTATGTATTGTCTGTCTTTTTCCACTAGAAGGTAAGCTCCACGAAAGCAGGAATCTTGTGGGGCATTTTCTATTTTTATTTTTGGTCACTGCGATATTTCCAGTGCCCAGAAAAGCTACTGACATTTGGCAAGGCCTCCATTCTCTTTGATGAATAAATGTAAAAGTGGATGAAGGGGTCTCTCTGTCTAAAACGCCTCTCCTCGAACAAACTGTGCTCATCCATTGAGGCTCATGTCAAATACCATCTTCTCAATAAAGCCTTTCCGATTTCTTCTTCATATCCTCTAAGTCCCATGCCATTTATTTGCCTTTAATACTTCTTCCCGAAGTTTGTCTTGTGTTTTAATCACGTGGGGCCCTGTGCTACCTCTCCACTTTTGACTTCGAGCTCTTTGAAAATAGAGCTTATGTCTTACCTAGTTTGTATCCCCTATAGGTAGTCTCTAGCACAATGTCCAGCACAGTAAGTTATAAAAATAACTATTTTACGACTTGAAAACAAAGCCCCTTTCATTTGAGAGCTTGTAATGATGTTGACATAAAGGCAACTAAAAGGACCAAATACACTAAATAACAAAATATACTAAATAACAAAATATACTAAATAACAAAATATACAAAAGGACCAAATATACTAAATAACAAAATATACTAAATAACAAAAAATTAATTGTTGTCATGATGTCTGTGTAAAATGCCTGAGTACTACTTTATGAATATGGAGAGAACAACTTGCTGATTCACAAATTGACGTTCACACAGAACCTTCAGGTCTGATTGCTTTGAGACACTGTTGTAATTGTGTCTCTCCCCAAAGGAAAGAAGTTCAAGAGCCAAAACTATATATACATAAAGGAACTGAAGCTTCTACTATTGGGCATCCTTAAGAGTTTATAATGCTAAATACTCCTTGAAAATTGAATGAGTTTAAAATAATTGATAACAAACACAGAAGTCATCAGCTCTGATGATTTATTCATAGGCGGACTTTGTTTGCTCAGGGATTCAATCTAAGAAGAGGTGACTAATTCAGGGATTCTCAAACTTTGCTGCACATTAGAATCACCCAGGGAGCTTTTAAAATTTCCGGTATCCAGAACCCCATATCAATTAAACCAGAATTTCTGAGAGTGGGAGCCTGATGTCAGCAGTTGGTAAAGTTTCCCCAGGTAATTCCAATGTGAATTGAAGTCTGGGAATCAGCATCGCCGGCTAAATTTTCTAGTAGTTTAAGAAGCTTTGGTCATTCTCTTCTGTGGCCACTAGATGTCGCTACTGCCCAGAGACTGGAGATGTTTCCTAATAACTTGCCCTTCAGAGGAGGGGACATCAGCACTGACGTTTCCTAGTTAGGAAGGAGCAAAGAGAACTTTTTTTCATGATAGCTAATTTTGATAGAAAATATCTTGAAGAGAAGGCTGGGATACTGAATAATAAAACAGATTAACCATCTGCTGAACTGAACACTAAAGAGAGAAAAGAGTGAGGCAAGTTTTCAACAAGTTGTCTTCACTGTCTGCTCACTTATCCGGGTTCCTTAGTACAGAAGGAGTGCTGTTGGGGGCGTGCCGGCATTTGGAGGGGGAAAAGCACAAGGAAAGAAAGGAATTACAGGTGAAGGTGATTGCTCCATGCCCCCTGAGGTTTACAGAACCCTCCGTGCTCTGCTTCCTCAGACGGGACCATTCTTTTCTCTATCTATGCCTGGCTATCATCTTCTCTTTTAGGAATGAGCTCATATAAATCCTCCTTGATTCCCTCTACAGAACTTATACTTCTGTCCTCTCACTGTCTACTTCTTTGTCAACCTCTCCAAGCTCCTCGTGGTCAGGGACAATGTTTTATTCACCTTCATACCCGCAGGGCCTGCCTAGCAGAGTTTCTCAGGCATGTAGTGGATCCTCTGTAAACATATGTTAAATATGTGAAAGAAGGCTTAGATAATGTGGCCTAAAATCTCTGTGAGTTAGGTTTTATGGCAACAAGTATATGAGAAGGCAGAAATAATTATAAACAGTTTCTGACTGAATTGGATTCGATTTAGGGATCGAAAGAGGAAAATTGGATAGAATGCCATTTTAAAGACTAGGCTTTCATAGCTCCTACACTCGGGGCTGGAGGAGACTCTGAAGTTCTCCAGTTGAGCCATTGCTATGAAGTTTCCATTTCAATCTCAGCATTCTGTGCCCAGTAGCTGCTGAGGCTTTTATTGAAGCCATTCAGTGAGGAGAAACTCACTACTTCCAAAGCAGACAATTCCACCAAACAGTGGTGATGATTTGAAAGATATTCCTTATACTGAGTCCAAATTTTCCTCGCAGGGATTTCAACCCATTCATTGGTCTTAATTCATTCCTCTGCAGCTTTGCAGGTAGAGATTATAACCTCTGCCTAAGGGCATCCAGGATGAGATCATAGCCCCTTATCCAGGCTGTGTCCTCGGCTCCTTCCAATA
>NW_011888795.1:4981060-4983504 GCF_000151845.1 Pteropus vampyrus | reverse complement strand
TCTGTAAACATATGTTAAATATGTGAAAGAAGGCTTAGATAATGTGGCCTAAAATCTCTGTGAGTTAGGTTTTATGGCAACAAGTATATGAGAAGGCAGAAATAATTATAAACAGTTTCTGACTGAATTGGATTCGATTTAGGGATCGAAAGAGGAAAATTGGATAGAATGCCATTTTAAAGACTAGGCTTTCATAGCTCCTACACTCGGGGCTGGAGGAGACTCTGAAGTTCTCCAGTTGAGCCCTTGCTATGAAGTTTCCATTTCAATCTCAGCATTCTGTGCCCAGTAGCTGCTGAGGCTTTTATTGAAGCCATTCAGTGAGGAGAAACTCACTACTTCCAAAGCAGACAATTCCACCAAACAGTGGTGATGATTTGAAAGATATTCCTTATACTGAGTCCAAATTTTCCTCGCAGGGATTTCAACCCATTCATTGGTCTTAATTCATTCCTCTGCAGCTTTGCAGGTAGAGATTATAACCTCTGCCTAAGGGCATCCAGGATGAGATCATAGCCCCTTATCCAGGCTGTGTCCTCGGCTCCTTCCAATACATAAGAACAATATTTTAATATTTAAGATTTAATTTAATAATAACAAATAATAATAAACTTTGAGGTTCCCTCACCCTCTTCTACATACGTTTCATAAATTATTCCATGCTTTTTTTAAGGATTTGTTGAGAAAACGTCAGTCTTCCTGGTGACCTGCAGAAAGTCGTTCCTCTCTCTCCTGATGCTACAATTTCTTAATAAGGCTCAAGACTAATTAGAGACTGCTGGATATCACTGATATATCGAATTCCATAAACATTCACTTATTAGAACTCATCTGATTAAGAACTGCCTTCATAGTCCTCTTCTTTCCCTCAAACTCACACTGCAAACATTAGATGCGTAATTGCTAGGTAATGGATCTGAACAGGAGAGTTTGTTCTTGCTTAGAAAACAGAGCCAGTGTTAGAAACCAGAGAGGAAGGATTCTGTAAAAGCTGCAAAAGTTTGTTTTGTTTGTTTGTTTTCCATGATCTCTAAAGTTCCTGAAGGGATCGACATGAAGAACTTTTCAGACATTAAGTTTATGAAGCAGGTCCATGGGGCATCTAATTGGCTTTCTGGGTGGGTCAGAAACTCACCAGTTCTCTGTAAAGTGGGTCCAAAGTAAACCACAGAGCCACAGCACACCTCTGGCCCTTGGTGACTGCTTTTACCCCATGTGGGTTCTCTCCTCCGGATGAGAAGCTGATCATACGCCCACACTTTGGTTTTATAGAGGCCTGAGAAAGAAAGTGAAAATTAGACTCTCGATTCCTATGTCATAAACATCCCTACAAAACCCCCTTCTCTATACTTCTATGGGATTATTTGGGTCAAATAATAAAAGATAATGGAATCCTGAGGTTGAAGAAGATGTAGATTATTACAATCTCCTCATCTGTAAAACAAAGAAAAAGTCAACATAATATCTAATTCAGAAAATAAAATTATTCAGGTAAAATGGTTGGCATAGTCCATGGCACATAGTAATTGCTCAATACATGCTATGTTGATAGCCAAAAAACTCCACGGAGCAAAGGCTCTCTCTTTTAATTCACTTCTCAAACGTTAGCACTAGGACAGCATCTGGCATAAGGTAGATGTACATTTAATATTTGTGGAATGACAAAAACAAATCAAGGGGACACCTAAAGTGCTGGTAAATTCTTAGTATTGATCTAGGTAGTGGTTCCATGGATGCACCTTTTCTAATTCTTTAATTGTACATTTAGAGTTCATATAGTTTTCACAATACAGAGATTTAAAGAAGTCAAGTCTAATCTCAAATGATAAGTGAATTCCCATTACAATATTCTCGCCCAGTGGTCCTCAGCCTCTGTTTTAATATCTCCAGTCATGAGAACACACTACCTCTTGGGGTGACCCATTCATGGCCTCCAGGGCTCTGAAAGGACTGACACAGTCCTTCCAAGCTTGTGCATCATGCAGGTGGAGCTGTCCAGTAACATTTAGAAGGGTAGAAGGGAAAAGAGAAATTGCCGGTGGCCCCGAGCCAGATTTTTAGGTCAAACGAGCAGGCTCTCCAAACTAAGCGAGCTTAAAAGCAACACTATATTAGGGGCCTTGCTTCCATGTTTAAAGAAGTGTCTGACATAAGTAGAGTTCATCTTCCTTTCTTGAGAAACACAGAAACTTTACTCATTACATAGGAGAGCTTAGAAAAGTAAAGGCAAATGAAGTGGTACCAACCATTCTAGTTGATAAGATGGCCCCATTCTAACTAGCTATTTTCTGAAATGACTTGATGCATGCCATTTAGAAGAATTTGGGGGAATAAAATGGGAAGGCTAAGCTTTTTCACTGCCAGTTTCAGGAGGAATATTTGGAAAATACCCTGAAGTTCTTGGCTGCTACCCAACACTCCCAGATGTGTCACCCACACGTGGA
>NW_011888795.1:4965906-4981010 GCF_000151845.1 Pteropus vampyrus | reverse complement strand
GATTTTTAGGTCAAACGAGCAGGCTCTCCAAACTAAGCGAGCTTAAAAGCAACACTATATTAGGGGCCTTGCTTCCATGTTTAAAGAAGTGTCTGACATAAGTAGAGTTCATCTTCCTTTCTTGAGAAACACAGAAACTTTACTCATTACATAGGAGAGCTTAGAAAAGTAAAGGCAAATGAAGTGGTACCAACCATTCTAGTTGATAAGATGGCCCCATTCTAACTAGCTATTTTCTGAAATGACTTGATGCATGCCATTTAGAAGAATTTGGGGGAATAAAATGGGAAGGCTAAGCTTTTTCACTGCCAGTTTCAGGAGGAATATTTGGAAAATACCCTGAAGTTCTTGGCTGCTACCCAACACTCCCAGATGTGTCACCCACACGTGGAAAGTCAAAAGTAGTAGGAAGAGTCAAAAAGTCTGAGACCCAGGGGATCCGTTTGTGTGTGTGTGTGTGTGTGTGTGTGTGCATGTGTGCTCACGCACGCTTAAGGGAAGAGCAGGGAAAAACAGTTTTGATTAGTCTTCTATTCATAATAATCAAGGAGTGATTTGTCTTTGCCAGAGAGTTGCTTTTCTTGAGCAGCTTTACCAAGGTGACTTTTCTGATGTAAATCTAGAGAGTTCAGTAGTTACCGGTGCCCTCGGTATCAGTCTGATTTCGTTTTTCTGAAGAAGGAAATTGTTGTACATGTCCACATAGAAATAGCAAAACAAATAACGCCAGACAAATACACCATAGGATAGAGAAGCTTTCGTGTACATATGGCTTTAGGGTCTCATTTCAAGTTTTCTGGCTGCTCATTCCCTGATGCTGGTCAGACTCGACCACAAGTGGTTGCTGCTGCTTCTATGTGATTTTACTGAATCTTGGCAACAACATCTCATAATACTAAAGAAAAGGCATGGGGACGATTTAATGCTCTCTCTCTCTGATGAAATTGGAAGAATGAAAGCATTTTTACACATGAAGAACTTTGAGAAACTTTAGCAAAAGAAGCTATCAACTGCCTGAAGCAGTTGGAATTGATTATAAGTGTGTGGGCTCACAAAAGTCTCTAGAACTAATCTTATCAAAGAGAGAGTGTCACCTGTTATATATCAGGTACCTGGAGGAATAAACAAGCTCCACTGTTGATATTGTTTCTACAGGAAAATATGTTCTGAAGTGTAGATAAATGACTGTAAACATACTTTAGGAACACAGATCCAAAGTGAATTTCATTTTTCATGAAGCAAATGGAACTCATTAAATTTTATCTTTTTGAAACTTGCACAGAGAACCCCAAATCCCTAAATACCCATGTTCCACAAATAAATGCTGCTGTTGAAATAATCCATGTATCTTCCAAGTATGATAAAATTCCTTTTGCTTTCCATCTAACAGATGATTACATGTTGGAGAAGACTTTGTGCCAGACCTATCTTGAATAAATGTAAACCTTCAGCCACCATTGTTAATTATATAATTTGCAGATTTTTTTTTTTAATAAAGGACTTAGAAGACTTTATCTCCTTGTGTAGCCCCAAATTAGGTTATTTCTCACTTCATTTGTCCCTCCAGAGTAAAAGGAAGAAAAGCTGAAAAGGAAAACTGTCTATTTCTCTTTGTTATTGGGACTGGTTACCTAAGAATTTTTATTACACAATGCCCTAAGAACTCTACCATATGCATTAATATGAAGTAGAACTAATTTGGGAAGATAAATCTCCCAACTTAGAGCTTTTGAATGAAAATATTGTTTTAATTAATTTTACTATTTCGGGGGGAAATTAGATTCAGTAATTTTTAAAATAGTTACACTTTTCTCTTAAAAGGATAGCTCTATTAAAGGAGAGCATTGTCTGCTTTCACATCTTTAGAAAGAAGAATTTCCGTTAACTTGCATTAATCAGTTAATGAATTACTGACTCATACATAGTATTCCAAGGATTAGTTACTTTCAAGCACTGAGCATTTCCAAATTTGGCCACGAGATGGACTAGAAGCAAAGAAATCTTTTCAACCACCACCTGTCTGCTTTTTCTTTCCAACTGTGTGAGATGCCTTTTTGAATCTTAGTGTTAGCAGAGCTCAGAAATCAAATCTTTTCTGCTCAGAGGCTCTTCAAAAAATGAAAATTTTGTATGGGAATTTTAAACTCCAACCTGGACCATCAATCTTGATTTAACTTCCCAGATCACGAAGCATCAAAATACTCCCATGTTAATACATAAGCTTTTCTTTTTTTCTTTTTATTAAAAGTGTAGGGCATCATGGACTTTTAAATATACATGATTGTATTAAACTGTAAGAAATGTTATCTCTTAGTTATAATAATGTTTCTAGAGAATTTTAACCAGAATCCCTGTAGGTTTCTCCTTTAAATTCAGTAACATATAGTTTTCGAATATCATCTGTTATACTCCAGTGGTATGTCATGAATGGTAAATGGCTGTTTCACTATTAAGAAAAAGCTGCAAAATATGATGTGAAAACCATAAAACTAAGAAAAAATGTGGAAAATAGCTTATATAATACTAAATCCTTAAAGTTTATCATATGCATGCCCCAACTATTTAGATTTTGTATGAAGGGAAGAGATATTCATAATCTATTGATAATTTAATTATCTCCTTAATTAGCAAACCTGTTTTTCTTCCATGGAGTATGCTCTTGGGCTTTAAGACCGAAAGACATTGGCCATGTGGTCTATAAGTTTTCATTAGGCTGATTTTCCAAAGGCCTCAGTTTACTTAGGAAGATGGTGGTTGAATTCAACTTTGAATATTTACCTATGAAGGTATGTTTAGAATCTCATTCAAAGCATGTCATGTGAACACACACAAACACACACATATGCATACATGAATGTGTACAAATCAATTTGCAGGTATGGGTTTACTTGCAGTCAAAATCACATGCACTCACACATTCACGCATATATACATACAAACACATATACATGCACACAAATACGATCATTTGATAACTAGCGGTCTAAAGGCCAACATTCAGTCCAAGCACTTGCAATGCCAGGTTACTTGAAAGCAGGTCTGTAGAATCATTCGACTTGTCCTAGGCTTGGGTGACTTACGAACTGGTATTTTTTATTTCCATCAGATTACTTAACAAAGAATTAAAAGATCGAGGTTCTGGTTCCAAGTCTAATTTAACTAGCTATATGATAATGAACCAAGTCTAATTTAACTAGCTATATGATAATGAACAAATCCTTAATACCTCTATTCTTTAATTTTCCCATCTATAAAAAGAACTGGACACTTTTTATTGATGGTTCCATTTCTATCATTTTATGATGTATACATTTACTGGGCCTCTTTCCACCTCTTGAATTCTCGAGCTCAGAAATATTTGAAATCCAATGATCTGAGTCCTTAAAAAATGGCAAGATGGAGATAAAAAAATGTTAAATAAATTTGTAAGAATAGATTTACTTACAGTCACAGTCTTGGCATCCATCTCAGTGAATATGAATTCTCCTCCTTCAAAATCGTCATTCATATATAGGAGAGCACTACAAGAGGAAAGGGGGAAGCACCTGGACTATTACATGCTTACAACGACATTGCCACAGAATACTGAAGACTGGTGATAAACTGACAGGCCTGATTAGTAAGTTTCTTTGAACTAGACATAGAAATAATTGACCCTCCTAATCCTTAAGAATAAGATAAGATGTATTTTGAGTCATAAATAAATAAATACTTCAGAGGTATTTATAAATAAATAATACCTCTGAAGTATTTATTTATTTCACTTACATTAAATTTTTAATCACAGTTCAAAGTTCATCCCATATTTCACTTTCCTAAGAAAAAATCTTACTAGAATTAATCCAGCCCTTTAAACCCGCTCACATTACTTACAACTCTCTTCTTCTCTTTTATACTAGTGACTCTAAAGAATCTATTTTTTCCTAACTAACTGGAGAGCTCCAATGGTGTAGCCTGGCCTTGCAGATAGGGAGGGCATTCAACAAATGTTACTGTACAGAGCACAGAGTAGTAATAATTGACATACTGTTATATACATAGTGACTACAATTCCTGACTCTTGTCTTTACACACTAAAATATCTTTCAATAAGAGAAAACATTTTTTTTCTCCTGAGTTTCCAGTTTCTTATTTATAAAATGCAGACATAGATAAGAGCTGTGATGAGGTTCCTATACATGTTGAGATGCATCTCCCTGTTTTGGCTGGCTGTGGTAATGAGGGATGTGTTTTAGTGAAAGCCAAGTGATCATTAACAAAGATTATATATATGCATATGTATATATACACATATATATATGCATACACATACATGTTTGTGTATATATAAATATTTACATGTACACACTTTTATATTAAAACAAAACATGATTGGATTTTTTAAGGTAAAAATATGAGATGATAAAAATCACTTTCTAGTTGTGGCAGCTGCTTCAAAAGATTATTTGAGAATCTCTGCTTCGTAGAGATGAATGTGATGACAAGCAAAACAGATCAGCTTTCCAGTTTCCATGGGTTGTTGATAGCTGTTGGGCAAAAGCTTGGTTTCGAAGTAGGTGCTGGCTGTACCTATAGTCCCGGAATGTGTAAGCAGGAGGCTCCTTCCAGCACTCGTTGGCCTCTGGATCCAGTAGGCAGTTGTCAGCATGGATGGGATGACTGAGGTCATTTCTTCTATCCTGTTGACCTGTCAGAAAAGGGAACAGCAACAAATGAAAGCAGGAGTGGAGTAACCTCCAACAGCAAAACTGACAATCTGACTCTCTTCTCTCATTGCTGGTGCCCCTTGCAAATTTGAGGAGACAGAAATCAGAGCAGAACGGATGAAAGAACACTGGATGAGCAGTCAAGAGACTCTGGTCCTGCTTTGATATGAACCTGACATAAAACTGCACAAGGCACACCTGCCACTTCAGCTATAGAAGTTATCTGATATAAATAGACATACAGGCATCCCATGCATTTCCTGGGTTGTACTTCATGTGGAACAGTAATAGGAGGAAGATTAAATAAACATGTAAAAAAAAAAAAATTGATTCAGCTTAAACTTCTCAAATGTAAAAGTCTCGTCCTGTGACATTATCCCTCCCCTCTTACTCAGGAGGGTGTAGAAGAGAAGATCTAGAGAAGAAACAGTGACAGCATGGAATGAGGGGGTCTCTGACTTTTTAAAAAAAAAACATTTCTTTCAACAATCCCTTCATCATCTATGCTTCCACTCAATATTTGTGGACATAATAGGAGACTGTGATTTCCAGGTTCCTGGTTCCCTGAAAAGTAAAACCCTAGAGCAGAAAAGCATTTTTCTGTGTAACTTAAGAAAGTAGGAGAAATGAATATGAAAGAAAAAACAGGAAGAGTGCTGGTCTGCTGGTACTTTAGGGGACCAAAGAGGAGGAAAAGAAGGAAGAAAAAAAATAATAGTAAGTTTCTTTTGTTTTAGAAACTTAGAACTCTTTTACTCCATTAGTCTAACATGTAACAGAGCTCTGTTTCACATTGTTTTCTTTCCCATCTCACTGTAGGTAGAAGGGAACAAATTCAGACTCTGGAATCTCACCGGACAGGGCTGTTCGGCAGACCATGTGTGTATAGGAAAAATACAGGGTTGAGTTCAGCATGAAATAGGATTCTACAATCTTTCGAGCTTTCTCGCTGATGTCATAAAACAGACGGGCACTCTTCAGTGGGACTCGGCCTTCGTAACCAAACTGAAGAAAAAGAACAGAAGATACCACTGAGTTGATTGGAGGGCTTGAGAAAAACAGACACTAGATTTCAAGTAAGCCAATATGGAGTGGTTACCTCTGCGTTGGCTCGTGGGAATACTACTATGTGCTTGTGGATTTTGGTTAGGCGATAGGACCACTGAAACAAGCCCTTCCTAATCATAGAGGGAACATTAAAGGCTAATCATTCTCTATTCTCTTATAATACTTTTCTCATTCTTCTCTAAAAACACTTCTCACAGTATAGAATAATTACTTGTTTGGGTATGTTTTCATCATTGGGCCATGAGCTCCTTGAGAACAGGGGGGCTGTATATTATCTGTCAAATGCAAATTTAGGAAACATTGAGTTTGATAAATTGATGACTGAATGGAAAAATGAAAGAAGGATTAAAAGCAATGTAGGTCCCATTTCATACTTGCTTCTTTTAACTGTCCTGAAAAGAATATATTCTAAGTTCACTCTCCTGTATCTGCCATTCACAGACAGTCCTAGATTGACACTTAGGAATCCAAACCCAAAAGAAGTTAAGATTTTACTTTGAGTGCTTTCAGGACAGTTGCACCTTCGAACTTTTCATTGGGTGTATGGGGTGAAGTTTTTCCTCTGTATCCATCACCAACAAGCATGATTCCCTGGAAGGAAAACATAAGAAGATGCTTTCTTAATAATGACTATGAATTTATCAGGTTTCCCTTTCTGCCTTGATTGCCAGGAAGCTAAGAACCAGTCAATACTCTGAACCATTCCCATTTTGTTCCAGGGCATTGGTATTATTAATCCTTCCAATCAAAAGAGATATATTTATTTAAACTTCACGCTACATTTTTATTATAAAATACCACCACTTTTTATAGAAATAGGTAGAATATAAATGATTAATATATTAGTTAATTACTGATTAAAATAAAGGAATTTCCTTGTGACCTTTTATGGTAGTTAAGGCACATGGGGCACATCCTAGAAATTAAGCCACTAACTATTCCACATCCACTAGCTAGATCCACTAGCTAGGACTAACTAAAGTCTTCCCAACCCAAAGGCCATGAAAGTGCCTCCAAAATCAATGTCCTTCTCCTGAAGAAAGTGACATTTCAGGCCTGGTTTTCCAGCTTCGTGCGAGACCAGAACCAAAGCACTTCCAGGTGAGCACCGGCAGGTCCCCGCCCTCTCTGGGTGTCCTCACACTCGCCACACCGTGCAGCTCACGGCACTGCTCTTCTGACAGGACGTTATCCAGGAGAACCCGCTGCGTCCCGTTTAGCTGCTCCGAGTTATAGACGAACGTGATGTTCTCATAGAGGAGAGGGCCGCCTAAAGGGACAGAGCACAGTTTTCTCTGTGACCTCTGTCCCCAAGGGGGAAATCACAGCTTTCAATGTGCAATTCAGACAAGTCAGTTTCCTCATGAATATTTAGGAATTCAGAGACAAATTTGGAAGCTTGATAAACACAATACAGATTTAAGAAAAAGGCAGATGTCTGACTACCAGGTTTCTCCAAAATGTCATGATAATACACTACAGTTGTAGAGTATCTTGGGTTTGGTCAACTATCTTTTCATTTTATTCCAGTGAGGATCCTGCAAAGGAGACTGGGCATCTCATTCTCTCAGCAGTTGGACCCATCCTTCTCCACAGCCGTTGGTTCTTATTTCTTATAACATCCCCAGGCACGACATACACACCTCAGTTTCATAGGTATGGGGAACAATACCTTCACCAGGAAACACAGATAGTAAATGCATCATCAGGACAGTCACACCCAAGTTACCCAACTCATTCCTCGTCTTCTTTCTACAACCCAACGGACTCTACATGGTCTGGCTTTTGGAACACTTAGTCTTCTCTGCTCTCTGGACAAATCTTTATACCACGTTTTTTACACAAAAAGGTTTCCTGTAGACACCTGCTCTCACCCTGGATAGAGTCTACAACTTTATGAAGTTAGCCCCACACGGGCTCTTCAGAGAATGATGCTTTTGGGGCATGTTTTGGTGGTGAAATTATAAAATCTAGATCTGACGAGGTTCTTTCCTCACAAAAAGTAGGATTAAAGGACAAAACCTCTAATGGTGAGGAAATCATCAGATGTAACAGAGGGTAACCATCTTGAACCCAAAAAATGAACAGAAAAAAAAGGTTTTTTTTTTTTTTTTGGTTTCAAGTATATAGTATATTGGTTAGACATTTAGATACTTTATAAAATGATCCCTCTGATTGCTCTTTCTCTCCTCTGGCTGTCCACCTAGCCATTACATTAATGCTGATTGCATTCTCAATGCCGTGTTCCCCATCCCCGTGACTAACATCAACTACTAATGTGTACTTCTTTAACCCTTCACCCCATTCTCCCAGCTCCCCAAACCCCCTCCCCTCTGGTTGTGTCCAAATTGTCCTCTATATCTGTGAGTCTGTTTTGATCTGTGAGTGTGTTCCTTTGTTCCACAGATTTCACATATAAGTGAAATCATATGGTATTTCTCTTTTTCTGCCTGACTTATTTTACTCAGCATAATAACCTCTAGGTCCATCCATGTTGTTGCGAATGGTAGGATTTCATTTCTTTTTAATGGCTGAGTAATATTCCATTGCATATATGAACCATAAGATTCGTATCCAATCACCTGTTGATGGCATTTTTATACACCAATGATGAACTTTCTCAAAGAGAAATTAAGAAAACAATTCCATTTACAATTGCATCAAAAACAATAAAATACCTGGGAATCAAATTAACCAATGAGGTTAAAGACCTATTCTCAGAAAAGCATTGGCCTTTTTAAAACTCCTTATAATACTCTCAAAGGACCTGATTTGTGCCTGTCAATAATAACTGCACGAACACACTGGCTAAAATGTGTCAGTTGATATGATTTTACTTCCATACTTGCAATTATAATGTAAATACAGTATTTATTTTTATGGTTTCATATGATTATAATGCCAAAATCAATTTATGAAATTAAATAAAAACAAGACCATAAACCAACTAAATTAAAATTAACAATATTAATAAAATGGTTAACATTATTTTGTGGAAACTAAAAAGCTTCCACATGAATACTCTACTGACTGATGTGGCCCAGGTGCTTTAAGCCAGCATTCCTTATAGCTCTTTGGGTGTGAAATGACTCATTTATTCTATCATAAATTTTCTCTGTTGAAACTATTACAAAATCTTAGTGTACCATGATGAATTTTGGCCTTCACCTGGTCCTCATACATTATTTATAAGTTCCTCCTACTTGATTTCTTATTAGTCTTCAACCGTTGAAATATTATAAACTGGTGCCAATGTGATGGTAACTAACCATACCCCCTGAGGTAGGAAGTTTCTGGCAATATTTGGTTATAAGGTGGTCATTCAGGTGACCTACTAGCTATCTCTCTTAATATTTTAAAATTGCCATGAAATTTATAAATGAAAAATTTCTTGGATTACAAGAATATACCCATAAGTTCCCAGTTTCAATCTTTTGGATGAATAAGAAAAAAACATTTTTTTTTTTTCCTACAATTTAGTGTTTCTCAAACTTGTTCTACAGAAAATTTTTTGATGAAAAAAGTTTCTTGGTCAAATGTGTTTGGGAGGTACTGGGTTAAACAAACATTAAGAGGTTTCTTAGGACTTTTACCATGTGAACAGGCATATGAATATCCTAAGTATCAACGTTGCATAGAGCAGTTCTCACCCTTAACTGAGCATAATATCCTCTCGCCTTTCCTTTCCTCCTTCCTATGGCAGAGATATTCTAAGATGGACCCTAATTACCACTGCCTCCTGATATTCATAAGCTTGTATAATTTGCTGCCTTTGAGTGTGGTCAGTGCCTAGATCTTGCTTCTAACCAATAGAATATGGAAAAAGTGATGGCATGTCACTTCTGTGACTGCATTACATCAAGACTGCAACTTCTGTCTTGTTAGCAGACTCAATCTATTGCCTTCTCTGCTTTGTTTGATTCAGCAAGTGGCTGTATTGGACAGGCTCACATGGCAAGGAACTGAGATCATCCTCTATCCAACGACCAACAAGAAACTGGGGACCACAATCTAATAAGCTTTTAGGAACTGAATTCTGTCATTTGAACTTGTAAGAAGATAGTTTCTCAGTCAAGCCTTAGAAGAGACCCCATCCCTGATCAACAACTTGATGGAAACCTTGCGACAGATCGTGGAGCAATGGACCCAGCTAAGCGATCCCCAGACCTCTGACCCACAGGAACTGTGAAAGAGTAAATGTATGTTATTGTAAGCTGCTCCATTGGTGCTAACTTTTTTCATAGCAATAATAATAAAAAACAGCGACTTTTGTTCCCCACCACAGGATCTATTAACATAAAAAACAGTTTGCTTGGGAAAGGTTGATCTACTCTATATAGTAAATTAAGATTCATAGCCAAATGTGGCAGTCTCTCCAATATTTGGAAAAGTCAATTGTTTATTCCACTCCCATTTAGAAATATAAAAATAGATTTTCCTTCAATAAGAAAGACAAGATACTCAGAGGTTCACAGAAAAGCATTTTCTAATATAAAACTCAAACAAATGGAAGACAGACTAAGAATTTATTGAACTAGGTTGCTTTGTACTTTGCCATGTTTTTCTCATTTTCTATATTGAGAGTGTATTACTTTAAATATAGTTTATTTTTAAAATATGATTTTAAAAGTTACTAAAACTAAACCAGTAAGAGAAATAGCTACTATTCTTAAGCTCTATAGAAGTATTTGCTATTATTATTATGATGGTTATTATATTAGTAAAATATGCCTAATAGATTGTGTTAAGTTCTGAGTCATCTGAATAAGCATAATGGAGAATATTAAAAAGATATTGACAATTCCCCAAACCATGCCATAAATAATATACAAAGATCAGGTGAAGGAGCAGAATGCTAATGGAGTCTTAAATACCTAAACTCTAATGGTTGAGGTAGAATCTGTACTAGAAATCTGCCTTTTATGTAGCTAACAAAATAACCACCGAGCATAGAATTTTATACAGAGGTTTCCCACACATACATTTAACAGAAACAACCAACTACCCACACACACACATACAAAAAAAAAAAGTAAAAATAAACCTGTCATTCTAAAATGCAAGTCAGTCAGCCTACGAATGACTAGTAGCACACCAGACAGAGAGAAAAACGTTAAAATAAAAATAAAAATGCAGTCCAATGTGTTGTGGTTCCTGGGGCCTGATTTGGTGGCTTCAGCCAACTGTTACCACAGTCCAAGGAGATTTAGTTAAACAATTTAATTCTTCTCTCATTCATAAAGTATGTGCCTGGCTCTGACTCTCCAGTTGCAATAAAGAGAGATCATCTTGGAAAACACTCCTTTGTGCTCACTGCTTGTGGCTCATGGCGAGAAAATTATTTTACCAAAGTATCACCATGTCATAAAGACATGATGTGGGTGTTCTAAGAAGCCCTTACATGAGCAAAGCCCTTTAAAGTTTACATAAGACTCTTCACGTTCATCCTTTCCAAAAGTTGCTGTCCTAGTTTTACAGATGGGGGTCATACAGATGAGACACTGAGTCTCTAGTTATCTATTACTGCAGAGCACATCAGACTAAGACGACCCAGGAAACCTGGCCTCCGGATCTCACATTCAAAGTTATTTCTACTACATACCCCACTGACTCTGAGGTTGTTATTGAGCAGGACCTTTGGAAAACTACCGGTTGAAAGGAGAATGGATGAGTGACAGATGTTTTTAGGAAGCTGACATGCATATTCCACAGACTGGAGTCACCCTGGGCCACTCCCATCTTCATGCTTGGGAGCTGTCCAATATGAATATGACTAACTATTGTTAGGTAATCAGAGTGGATGACAGTATATTTGTGGAAAATGAGAAAAGCTGAAATGCATTCTGCTCCGCGAGGCACGTATCCTTTCTTGTCTTCCTGACATCACTTGCAGCCAGCCTAAGATAAGAAAGTATTTTCTGGTTGGAAACTTTGCTTCTCTGTCTACCACTGTTCTTAGTTTAGACACTATTTAAATCTCTAGTGACTGTACAGAGGCTTTCCAGAAGATTTCCAGAGACTATCCTAATATCCATTAGCCCATTCAACTAAGCAAATTCTGCAAAAATGACAGAATTTGGTAACCCAGTCAGTTATGATTTCCTCCATCCTGTGACGTCTTCTGTTCTACTCTTTCCATTAGTC
The DNA here is from genome assembly GCF_000151845.1 of Pteropus vampyrus. NCBI lineage: Eukaryota > Metazoa > Chordata > Mammalia > Chiroptera > Pteropodidae > Pteropus > Pteropus vampyrus. The sequence goes on along the minus strand of NW_011888795.1, from coordinate 4,969,092 downwards.
TTCTTTCTCAGTTACTGGACATCAGATTCCCTGGTAGCCAGGAAAAAAAAAATGCCTCAAAATTTGCCAACTGTCCTGGAATTTCCTAAACCTTTACAGCAAAGTGTTGGCTTATTTTCATGTAACTTCCTGGGTGATTTCTCAGCTTAAAAAGCAACATGAACTCTGGCTGACCATGCAGCTCTCTGGCACTTGAAAAAGAGCTTGGGCTTTGTGGCTACAAGCTGAGGTCCAGGTCAGATTAGATGAGCATATTATCCTGTTTACTACCTCAAACTGACTTGGAAACTAAGGAAGGAAAGGGCTGGAAAATGTGAGAGCTGTGGAGAGCCAATAGTTTTCAAATCAGCTAGAAGAATGTGCTGACAAGCTTCTTGTTGGGAAAAGGAGTACTGTACTTCTCAATGCAAGTTTTTGAAAACCTCTTCTTATCTTGCAATTAATCAATAGGGGACATTTTAGACATCTAGACACTTCTATGTTTCATAATTAGGTAAAGAAGACAAAATAGATTTGGGTTCAAAAGCTTGGGTTCCAATGCCTGCTCAACCTATTATGAGCTGTGACTTTGGACAAATCACTAAATCTTTGTAAATCTCATTTTTCTTGCCTGTGAAGTGGGGACACTTTTCTTACATGAGATGCTGCCAGTATTAAAACAAATTGTGTATAAATTTACTTGAAAAATTATAAAACATAGAAATAATAATTATTAAGGATTACTTCTGCAATTAGTACTACTATTATAATTAATGCATTATTATAACAATGTTCGGCTTTATTTAAAAACTGTTTTGGCAACTCTCCACCTATGTCTTCATTATTTTGATTTACATAAATAGGCATAAAATATTCTGTTCTCTCTAGCTCTGTGCCTTTGTTCCATCTGTTTTATCCATTAGAATGGCTCCTTCCATACCTCTGTCAATTCAACCTAAATACTACTTATCTCTCATAGCCCTGCTCAGGTATATGTGCCTCAATCATCTTAGATTAACTAATATAATATCCCACATGACCTGTCTCTCCAAGTTCCTCTGATACGAAGTCCATTCCACATAACCTAGCACTCACTCACTTTGTCATAGAAATAAGCCATGTGACCTCTCTAGTCAACTGAGGATGACAGTGATCATATAGTTTCGGTCTGGCTCACAGAACTCCTGTGGGAAACAAATGAGGGAGTGAATTTGGAAACTCTTCTGTCAGGAACCAAAGGTAATGATATACAAATCTGAGACATTCTTGTTTTTAAGACTTGCTTTCAGAAATTCATGAACTGTAGTAGCTTAGTCCTTATACGTGTAAGAACTGGTCAAATCCCATCCTCTCCTTCCCTGCCTTCTGAGTCAAAGTGCACAGATACTTACCCTCTCTTAGGTCTCGGTCTATCTTGGGTGATGATTTTTTCCCCACTGACAATCCATGAACTTCTACCCGCTCCATATTCACTCCTGAGGGGACACTGTTCATTAAAAAAAAAAAAAAAAAGTTGAAATAGCAAGTTCTCATTGAACAAAGAAGTTCGAAGGCAAAGAATACCTTATTTAGATACTTTATGACTCTTATTTTTGTTGAATACAAATCTCCCTATTTTTCAAGATCAAATTAAATGTCACTGTCTCCATGGAATTCTTCTCTATTTCTTCAATGAGTGTGCTCTATTTCATTTCTCTAAATCTTCTTAACAAACTTTATTACAGTTAATTGTATCTATAACTTAACCTCCTTCAGATCAGACTCTGACTCCCAACAGACCAGGAAAAAATTATCATGTGCATCTTTACAATTCTCAGAGTGCTGTATTATGTCTTCAATATAGATCGTGTTCATCACGGAACAATGGTTGAATTGAAATAAATCATGTCCTAGTGTAGTGGTCCTCGACTATTCCATGAAGAGGACACAAATTTGTGTCAAACTTTGCAAACAAACATGATAGTATGATGTTCTCTCAATACACACAGATTGAACAAATCTAAATGTGCATATGCATTCTTGGATCTCTTGCAGTAATTCTAGTCCACTCCAAGATTGAGTCCTTGAAGTCTAGTGAAAGACCACAAGATTTTGAATAAGAAGATCTAGATCTGCCAGTCTCCCATGGTGTGAGACCCTCAGAGAGTCTTTTGCCTTCTTGGGGCCCGTTTTTAAATTTGAAAATGAACAGGCTGGTCCATGTGACCTCAGGCATTTAATTCCAACATTCTATGATTCCTTGACCTGCTCATAACATGTAAATTGACTTTTGATTTCTATCATTTCAAAAAATGAGTTATCTTCATTTCTGATTGAGTTACTGACACCTAATATTTTAGCTTGCAGTAAAACTTTTTGAGCTTCTTGTTTTCAAATAAATGTAGTAAGGGAATTCAGCATTAACAGGAAAATATTATAGTTTTTTCTACTAATAAATCAAAAACAGCATCCAATTTTCTGTTTTAGAACCACAGAATGTTTAGCCTTCAGAGATCACCTGATCTAACTCTCCAATTTGAAGAAAAACATAAGACCCAAAGAGGAAAATAAATTATTCAAGGTTACATAGAAGTGACAGAAACAGCTGTGACCAGGATGCAGAGCTCCTAATTCCCAGTTTGGTACTCTTTTAATTATATCTTTTTGCCTATTCGTAGACTAAGTCCTTATAATAGGTATGACCCTAAGTATTTCTTCTCATTAAAAACCAACAGTTAACATACAATATTATATTAGTTTTAGGTGTACAACATAGTGATTAGACATTTATATAACTTATGAAGTAATCACCCCAATAAGTCTAGTATCTGTCTGACACCATACACGGTTATTACAGTATTACTGATTATAGTCCCTATGTTGTACTTTACGTCCCTGTGACTTTTTATAACTGGCAATTTGTACATCTTAATCCCTTCCCTTTTTTCATCAATCCTCCCAATCCCCCTCCTTTCTGGCAACCACAATTTTAATTTTTATACCTTTGAAAAAATTTTTTATGTAAACATTGGATTTGTGAATGGAGAACTCACCGATTCTCATCCTGTCGTCCTCCATATCGGATCCAATAATTCTGTTTTAAATTAAAAAAAAAAATAGTATTTTTGTCACTAAAACATGAGAAATAAAATACTCAAACTCTCAAAAGACCTAAAATTTTAGGAAACTTACATATTATATAAAGACATAATACACTTTGTTATTTAA
>NW_011888795.1:4963558-4965856 GCF_000151845.1 Pteropus vampyrus | reverse complement strand
AGTTACTGACACCTAATATTTTAGCTTGCAGTAAAACTTTTTGAGCTTCTTGTTTTCAAATAAATGTAGTAAGGGAATTCAGCATTAACAGGAAAATATTATAGTTTTTTCTACTAATAAATCAAAAACAGCATCCAATTTTCTGTTTTAGAACCACAGAATGTTTAGCCTTCAGAGATCACCTGATCTAACTCTCCAATTTGAAGAAAAACATAAGACCCAAAGAGGAAAATAAATTATTCAAGGTTACATAGAAGTGACAGAAACAGCTGTGACCAGGATGCAGAGCTCCTAATTCCCAGTTTGGTACTCTTTTAATTATATCTTTTTGCCTATTCGTAGACTAAGTCCTTATAATAGGTATGACCCTAAGTATTTCTTCTCATTAAAAACCAACAGTTAACATACAATATTATATTAGTTTTAGGTGTACAACATAGTGATTAGACATTTATATAACTTATGAAGTAATCACCCCAATAAGTCTAGTATCTGTCTGACACCATACACGGTTATTACAGTATTACTGATTATAGTCCCTATGTTGTACTTTACGTCCCTGTGACTTTTTATAACTGGCAATTTGTACATCTTAATCCCTTCCCTTTTTTCATCAATCCTCCCAATCCCCCTCCTTTCTGGCAACCACAATTTTAATTTTTATACCTTTGAAAAAATTTTTTATGTAAACATTGGATTTGTGAATGGAGAACTCACCGATTCTCATCCTGTCGTCCTCCATATCGGATCCAATAATTCTGTTTTAAATTAAAAAAAAAAATAGTATTTTTGTCACTAAAACATGAGAAATAAAATACTCAAACTCTCAAAAGACCTAAAATTTTAGGAAACTTACATATTATATAAAGACATAATACACTTTGTTATTTAAAAAAAAAAATAAAGAGAAGGAAGGCTAGGTAATGTAATTTTGACAAAGACACAAATGATGCACAAGTAGATTTTTAAAAAATGGCATGGAATTATCCTGGGCAGACATTCTTTTGTCCAAGAAAGCGATTTAGAAATTGGTGGCAGGAAGACATTTAAAAGAAAATTCAGTCTAACTCCCCTATGTTTTATGAATAAAACAAACAAAAAAGTCCACTTTGATTAATCATTGCTATGAGATAATAAAGTGAATAAGTGATATTTTCTGGAGTCTCCTGGGATAACCCAATTTTGAAAGAAATCATAAGTAGGACCAGATAAAACTTACTTTGCATTAGAATTGGTATATTGAAATTATTCTAATTTTTAAAATGTGCCAATAAAACATGACATAACTAAGACAAAAATGAAAACTATGTTACAAATAGGATATTTTATAAATGGTGCTTTTTATAAATAAATGACATGTAAATTACAAAAGGAATATATATAGTAATCAACAGATAGATGAAAAAGGTATGTTCAGATAATTCAAATCAAAAGAAAAATAATTAATGATATGTGAAAAGTTTACTTTTGCTGATCATCAAAGAAATACAAACTGAAGCAACAATGATATACCATTTTGTAGATAATATATGATTACTACAAGTGATTTTAAAATGTCTCTCATTGCTAAGATGTTTGTAGTAAACTGGTACTTTTATGCATTGCTAAGAGCAGTAAAGGTGTTAGAAAATTCTTAGAAAAGCAATTTCAAGAACTTTAAAACTTCTCATATCCTTTGATGGCAAAGTGATCCCACTCCTGGGAATTTATTCAAATGGCATATTTCAATAGAGAGGAAAATGCTTAATGCATTAAGGATAACACAAATCAAACGAATTAAATGTTCGGCATTAGGAGAAGAGTATTTATTGTACATCTGCTCTATATATTAGCTAAAAATAATTTTAGAAGCTATAAAAATATAGAAATTGCATATGATTTCTTAAATAAAAATCAAAACAGAAATCTATCTATACTATAGTACTCGTTCTGCCAAAAGTATGTCTTCATATGAAGAATATGAAAAGGCAATATGAACAAATGAAGAAAAGTCAGCACGTTGAGTAGTACAATTGTGATTGATTTTGTTGGTTTTGAAGTCTCTTTAATGTTTAAAATGTTTAAGAGAAATGTTTAAAGGAAAATACAAAATGTTGCATAAAGAATTTAGGAAATAAAACAAACCTGAGGCAAATACATCATGTACAAAATACTTCTAGCCAAATATATTTGCTTTTGACTGTTTCTCACTGATATGGGAATCTATTAAAGTCTTTTAAAGTTTATCACATATATTGAGTAAGTAACCTCTTCCATATCCCCAGTTTTTGCTAACTTGTAGCAGGGGATTAGAACCTT
>NW_011888795.1:4957906-4963508 GCF_000151845.1 Pteropus vampyrus | reverse complement strand
TTCTGCCAAAAGTATGTCTTCATATGAAGAATATGAAAAGGCAATATGAACAAATGAAGAAAAGTCAGCACGTTGAGTAGTACAATTGTGATTGATTTTGTTGGTTTTGAAGTCTCTTTAATGTTTAAAATGTTTAAGAGAAATGTTTAAAGGAAAATACAAAATGTTGCATAAAGAATTTAGGAAATAAAACAAACCTGAGGCAAATACATCATGTACAAAATACTTCTAGCCAAATATATTTGCTTTTGACTGTTTCTCACTGATATGGGAATCTATTAAAGTCTTTTAAAGTTTATCACATATATTGAGTAAGTAACCTCTTCCATATCCCCAGTTTTTGCTAACTTGTAGCAGGGGATTAGAACCTTTGACAAATGAGGCTAGGAAATAAAATCATAAATAAAAAGTCCATTGAATGGTTCTTTTGAAAAAACATTTCCTCTTTCCTCTTTGATCTTACTGGTTCAGTGTATGAAAATCCCAGACTCTCTGCAGCTGATTTTATTAGTTCTGATTCCAGTTTATGACGCTTCATAAACATTGTCAAATCCTAGAGGAAAAAAAAGAAAGAAAATTTATATTTAAATAACAGTTAAGAGATATGATAAATGTTCAAGTGGAAGTAGCTTTCATTAGACAGCGACAAATAAGCAAAAAAACATATTCAGAGCTGCAAAAAATGTCTCCATCTCAACAGATTTTTTTAAGCTAGCACATATGAGAAAAATATGCTTTGGGCATCACTAATTAAAGTTTGAAAGAAGTGAGTTTAAGAATCTTTACTGAATTGTTAGATATATTCAAAAGCAGTGTTATTTTTTTACCAAGTCTCCCCAGAGCATCTAAGCAGAATGCAGAAATTCTTCTAAGAGAAATCGGTCTCACCTCTCTGGCCTCGATGGATCCTGGGTCTGTGCTGTCGTCCAACAGACTCTCATAGTAATCCACATTATCTAGGACATCCTCATCATCCGGATGGAGTAGAAGATAGGCCTTGGCACACTCCAAGGCTTTCACATATTCACCAACTGAAAGACGGAAGAGTCAGCCTAAGTCTGTCTAAAATAATTTTGAGGGGTACTTCAACATGTCCATGAGTGGTCAGTGTTAAACAACAGTAAGAGGGAAGATAAGGCGAGGCAGAGTAATCAGAAACAGCGGCAGGTAAAAGAAGACACAATATCAAGTATTTTAAAGGTACTACTTTCGGTCTGCTTTGGTGCTCGATGTTTTGCATAAATTATCAAAAGTTTCCACCTGAAGGTGTTTCTTAATAAGATAAACGGAAATAAAAACTATCGAGATATCAATTTTCACCTGAGAGACTAGGGAATATATGAAAATTTGATAATGAATTCTGTTGATGAGCAATGAAAAGTGTACTGTATATGGAGAAAAACTGGTAATATCTATGGAAATTACAAATGAATAAATCATTTGATGTAGTAATTGTATTTCTAGAAATTTATCCTATATTTATGTGCAATTGTGAAATGACATGTAAAATATCACTCATTCGATTGTTGATTATTACAGCAAAAGATTATAAACAACACTATGCTCATCGTAAGGAGTCACATGAATAAATTACAGTACAATGGTATGCAGATATAAAGAAAAATTAATGAGGAAGATCTCTATATACAGAAATAATTAGATCAAACCATACAAAATTGACAAAATTTACCTAAACGAATGGTAATTTCATAGGTCCAACCTACTAAAACAAATCTGATATGTATTTTTAAGTGAAGAAAACAATGTAGAGAACAGTGCAAATAATATGCTATTTTCTTTGTACAAGAGGAGAAAATAAATGAGAGAGAGAGAGAAAGAGAGAGAGAGAGAGAGAGAGTGTGTGTGTGTGTGTGTGTGTGTTGTTTCTATACAAAATTTTTGGAGGGATAAATAAGACACTGGGTTGTAGGGCATGAAATTGTGTTGTGGGAAAAATGAAGAGAGGGAAACTTTTATGAGATTTGGTCTTTGAATCTGGGATATATTACCTTTTAAAATTAAGTTAGAAAAATTAAATTTAAAAAATCATAAAATGTCAGCCTAGGTATGATTTTCAGGGTATTATCACAGCATTTGCCCACTTATAGTTTCACCTCTGCTCTTTTTGTCCTGAGCTTCAGTAATGTGAGATGAGAGAGAAATTCTGTAATGATGAGCAAGATTATTTCTCCTCAAAGGTCTTCACAGATAACCCATACTTTACCTCGATAGTAGGCAAACTGTAGGTAGTCAAAATGCAGGGGAAGAAAATTCTCAATTGGTGAGAGGCGGCCAGGGCGAGTAGCAAGTTCCCTCACACATTCATGCTGACAAACCAGCACCTGCATGTAGTGATCTGGAAGACAAGAGCAGACAAGTGGGTCCCTCCTATCTGCTGAATGTTCAAACTTCAAAGTCAGAGTAACAGTTACACTGGGCATTTCTCACCTCACCACACTCTGAGAATGATATCATTATTATCCTCACTTCATGATCAGAAATTCTTTTCACAAAGAAAGTTAAGTGACTTGCCAAGGCCTCTTAATCAGTGATCACCAGAATAATTAATAGTAGATTCCAAATCTTTGGACTCCCAGTCTTTTCTCTGTACTGTACTCTTCCCTTCCAGATATCCTATTTCCTACATCTCCTGAAAGTGTCAGGCCATCTCATCCTACTCTCAAACAGCTGAGTAGCTGACTTCCATATGTTTAACAACTTCAGGGCCTTCTTTTGGATATTTAGATAGCCCTAAGCATCCCAAAGTCAGGATCAGAAGGCCAGATCCTGGTTATGTTAAGAACCGGTTGCAAGCAAGGAACTGCCCTGTAGGAGAGGAGTTCATTGCGGAGAAATAAAGAGAGAATGCTCCTTCTGCTTAACATTTTCCAAACGAGGAAATAAAAATATTCCTTTGCACCTATCGATTAGGAGCTAGTCTATCCAGATACAAATTAGTTCCTCACCTGGAGATTATAAATCTTAATACCATAGGGACTGGTAAAATAGCAGACAGATGAAAGCTAAAGAATTTAAATCAGTGCCTTGCATTTTTCTCTTTGTCTCCCTTTCTTTGTTCCAATTCTTCTTGCTTGCAAACAGGCCAATTCTTCTTACTTGCAAACAGATCTGAAAGTGTAAGGTTTTCATGCTCCCTTCAGTGCTGGGCTCTAGCTCATCCAGACATGAGCTGAGAAAACTCAAATGGCTAATGTACCAGAGGGAAAAAAAACTTCCTACATTTTGCCCTGACTTTGATTTTTATAATAAAGACGGAGGTAGTCTTTTCCAGAAAGAGAATAGTTCATTCATGCTTGTGCTGAGTGAGAGGGTTCTCTTGAGAATGATGATAAAACAATCTAACTTCATGACTGTGCAATTTAATTTATAACAACTGCCTCCTTTCAAAAGTTTCTTTGTTAGGGAGAGTTTAGCTTGTACCTGGATGACCTTGAAGGCAGACCCTAAAACACAACAGGAAGTAAATGTACATTTTTCTGGCATGTAGAAAACCGTGCCAATTTTCACATAGCATGGCCAAGTCAAACCAATATAGAACAGCTAATAGAAGCCCTACAATCCATTGGTTCTTAATTCCAGTTGGGGGAATGTGAGGGAAAGAATAAGTTCTGTTTATTTGATTAGCATGTTAGAAATAAATAGCTAGCTGTTTTATTTTTTTTTAAGAAAACAACAACCCTCAACCGTTTTCTCCTAGTTAGCTGGCCAGTTACTTTATAATACACACTCCTCCTAATTCCAAATGACAAGCAAAAGGAAAGGGTAAGAAACACACCCACCAAGAACTCAAAATCTTAATAACAGGATTTTGAAAGCAAGCTATAAATAGGAGCAAAATAAGAGTGGCACAATGATAGCCTTTAGGGCTTTCAACAAGCACAGCTAATAAGTAACTGCATGAAGAAGTCATTTGTATTTTTCTCCAATTTTTAATGTTCTAACTGTAAAATTCAAATATTATGGCTTTCTAAATATATTCTGTATTTTAAAACCAGTTTTACTCCTAATTTAGGACAATTTTGAACCAAACAAGAATTTACATAGTCAGAATTATGATATCACTTTTTATTTGTAGTTGTATCCCTTGCTTTCTTTCTATATCAAATGTTATTGTGCAATTAGTATTTTTTAATAAATTTGAAATCCAAGACTCTGTGTGGGGATATTTTTTTAAGTTTCTCTCTCATAATCAACTTTATATGCTTCAAATTCTGAAGGAGACTTACTATATTTCTGTAATATATAATATTTGGGTTAAAATAAAGGGACTATGAATTTTTTAAATCACTTTTCTTTATTGGAAGTGGGGTCATGGGTGTTAGAAATTGTGTTAAGTAGTTAGAGCCTGAGTTAAGAGACCGTTATTCCTTTCTGGCAGCCAAGAGGCTGTGCTGACTTTGAACAAATTACTAAATGTTAATCTGTGGAGAATTGTCAGTCAGGCTTCCTAAACCAGATCTAGGCCATTTGCCAAGGCTGTTTAGTGGTCATTGGTTGAGGCAGGTGTATAAACAAATGTAAGAATGGAGGCAGGACACATATCCCCACAAAACCACAAGATAGTAAACTATAACAAGGGAAAAGCCTGCCCATCTGCAAGTAAACGATTAAGTATAGAGAAATACTCGGCAAGTGAAATGTAAGACACACATAAAATTGACAAGTGAAATGTAAGACACATATAAAATTGACATCCAAATGAGTAGTGCTCATAAAATGCAAGCAATAGCTCTGGCAGAGGTCCAGTAAAACACTACTTTTGGGGAAAAAGTCTTTAATAATTCAGATACTGGTATTGATTGTACGTGAATTGAATTGATTTAGGGTAACAGTGTGTGGCAGGCAAATTGATCACTTGACAAATTGATTCGAAATCTAACTTCTTAGTCTAATTAAATAGATATTCCCCTATCGCCCTTCTAAAGGACCTTAACAATTTATGACTTATATTTTCAGAAATTCACAGTATTATTAACCATTTTAATCTCTGCAGTGTGATTGATGGATATGTCCTCTCCTTCACTCATTCAACCCATTCATTTAACAAGTATTTACTAAGCAGCCACTACTTGACAGTCACTGTACTCAGGCACTGAGGACAGAACACTGAGCAAGACAGGGCATTAGCCAAGCAATAGAGGAAAACAACATTTTGAAAGTCTGCAAGTGGAAATGAGCATGGCATATCCAAGGAATTAAAAGAGTGCAGTAAGAATGAGTCATAGAGAGAGGGGGGAAAAAAAGAGATGATGAAAACATACACAAGTGTACAGTAATGTAAGTCTTTGTTAAAAGGTTTTGGGTTTTATTTAAGTGCAATAGAATTCAGTGGGATATTTTCAGCATGTTGTGAGCAGACTTTCATTTTTTTTTTTTTTTTTTTTTTTAGAAGACTGCTTTGTGTGCCTACAAGATAAAATCTGAAAAAGACATAAGGGCCAGCAAGGAGGCCATCACATTGGCTTAGTTAAAATATACTGTTAATTTGAACCAGCATGGTAGCAAAAAGGGGTCAAGAGAACCAGGAAATCTGAAGTGCTAATAGAAGGTAGCATCTATCGGTCTGGGAATGAATAAGAAG
>NW_011888795.1:4955567-4957856 GCF_000151845.1 Pteropus vampyrus | reverse complement strand
ACTTTTGGGGAAAAAGTCTTTAATAATTCAGATACTGGTATTGATTGTACGTGAATTGAATTGATTTAGGGTAACAGTGTGTGGCAGGCAAATTGATCACTTGACAAATTGATTCGAAATCTAACTTCTTAGTCTAATTAAATAGATATTCCCCTATCGCCCTTCTAAAGGACCTTAACAATTTATGACTTATATTTTCAGAAATTCACAGTATTATTAACCATTTTAATCTCTGCAGTGTGATTGATGGATATGTCCTCTCCTTCACTCATTCAACCCATTCATTTAACAAGTATTTACTAAGCAGCCACTACTTGACAGTCACTGTACTCAGGCACTGAGGACAGAACACTGAGCAAGACAGGGCATTAGCCAAGCAATAGAGGAAAACAACATTTTGAAAGTCTGCAAGTGGAAATGAGCATGGCATATCCAAGGAATTAAAAGAGTGCAGTAAGAATGAGTCATAGAGAGAGGGGGGAAAAAAAGAGATGATGAAAACATACACAAGTGTACAGTAATGTAAGTCTTTGTTAAAAGGTTTTGGGTTTTATTTAAGTGCAATAGAATTCAGTGGGATATTTTCAGCATGTTGTGAGCAGACTTTCATTTTTTTTTTTTTTTTTTTTTTTAGAAGACTGCTTTGTGTGCCTACAAGATAAAATCTGAAAAAGACATAAGGGCCAGCAAGGAGGCCATCACATTGGCTTAGTTAAAATATACTGTTAATTTGAACCAGCATGGTAGCAAAAAGGGGTCAAGAGAACCAGGAAATCTGAAGTGCTAATAGAAGGTAGCATCTATCGGTCTGGGAATGAATAAGAAGGGAATAGAAACTGAGGGAGATTTTGGATTGAAAGATAACGTCTGGAGATGTGGATGGAGCTGTTAGGTGAATGGTGCTTTTTATGGAGACAGAAAACATTGGAAGTTGGGGAAGGCATAATGAGTTCATTAATTTGTATTTCTATGAAGTTAAACATCGCTTTTCAAATAATTATTTGTTAAACATTTATTATTGAATAAATTACCCTTTGCCCATTTTTCAATTGTGTAGACCTTTAAAGTATGGGCTCTAGAGTGAAGAAAGCCTAGGTTTCATTTCCAGCCTTACCCGAATCACATTACTTAAGCCTTCTGAGTTGCAAATCCCTCGTTTTAAAAAGGGAGAAGAGAGTTAATAACAATAGTATCTACAAGGAATTGTTTAGAGGATTAAAAGAGATATAAAGAAGTAAAGTGCTTTGTATGTGGTAACTGCTAAATAAATATTGCTTATTATTATTACTACTAGTAAATACATTACTACTAATAATTTACATGCTCTATTTAACTATTAAGGATATTAACTCTTTGCCTGTAATTATTTTTGCAATTTTTTCCCACTTGTCATTTGTAAATTCGCTCGATTTATTGTACATTTTGTGTTTATAAATTTTATGTGAACTCTATCCGTCTCTTCGTCTCTTCGTATTTCCCATCTGTTGTCTCGCTAAAAGCATTTCTTCTCTACTATTATACAAATATTTTCCTGCATTTTCTTCTAACAGTTTTATTTTTATACTTATATTGTTAATATAAATAGAATGCATTTTTGTGTATTTTTTCATATGCAGCAGAGAACTCATTTCCTACCATAAATGATTAACTAGCCAGTCTCCCCAATTAGTGTATAATGCATATTACTTACAATTTTAAATTCTACTTTATAATATATTAAATTCCTAAATATAGCAAAATACTCTTTTAAGTGATTGAAGATGACTACATGGAAGTATTCACTACTATATTGATTATAATAATGAAAACTTACATTTTCCTTGAAAGTCATCAATAAAGGACTAATCAAATAAATCACGTTGTCCTCATATAATGGAACATTACGCAGCCATTAAATACAATAAGTAGATCTACATGTACTTACTTGAGAAGAAGTCCACAATATATTGTCAAGCATAAAATAAAAAGAAAAAATATGCTGAAAATCAGTATTTATAGTATTGTCTTATTTTTATAAAAATACGTAAATATTTACACATATGCATCTGAAAAAGTTTCAGAGCATAGTCATCAAAATTTAAACTAGGTAAGTTTATCTATGGGAGATAGAATGGTTCAGATATATGAGAATCTTTCATTTTTACAATACATACCTCTATATTGTTGGAATATTCTTACAGATTACACATAGCATTTCTCTAATCATAAAATAAATAAAGGGGAAAAAAAGCTTTACCTGCAATGGCTTCGTAGAGACCAGCTTTATAACCTAAGTACTCATACTCTTCA
>NW_011888795.1:4929668-4954459 GCF_000151845.1 Pteropus vampyrus | reverse complement strand
AGGTTAATAAATAGTACTCCTAAAATGTTATGTAGGTTTTTTGGCTTTAGTGAGAATAGATACATGTGCTTTGTTTCAAGTTCATTCCTTTCCTCCACTTTTCTAAACTATCTGTGTTTTCTAGAAAATTAAAGCTATGTGCTTCTGGGTTTTCTGTTTCTGTTTGTTTGTTTGTTTTGTCTTTTTTTTTTATGATTAATCAAAAGAAAAAGCTGCCAATGCTGTGCAACCTCTAATGCATATTTTTAACATTTTTGTCCTTTATTTTCTCTTCATTTCTTTTTGTTCCCTTTACCTTTAATCCTGACAATGGGAGTATAAACAAAGCTATGACTTTCCAAAGGATGGGATTTGGTATATCTCCCGCTCCATCAAATTTGCTACCAGACTTTAGAATGTGAAGAATACAAAGTTAAAAGGAATAAGTTATTCTACCACATGAGAGATGCTAAATAGAGCACATAAAATGTTCTACCACACTCCTTTGACTGAGGTATTTGATTCCAAATTTACAACTTTGGTTCTCATTAATGCAAAAGGAAGAATTTTTAATAACCACTACATAGACACTATAAATCTTCTCTTAAACCACTTAATACACTGCTCTCCACGTAACATGCAGTGTTGCATTTTTTTAAAAACAAATTGGAATTAAATTTACTCAATTTAAGACATTTTACCCTATGCATTAGTTATGGAGAATATCTGTGGGCAGATCTATCTACGCCACATCAGAAAAATGAACATTTACATTAATAGTCTTTTCCATGCTAAATCTAAATTATGTCCAATCTATTTTAAAGCATAAAGAAATAAAAACTCATTGTTATTAAATAAGTAAATATAAAATCATGGAATGGCATATAAAATCCAACTGAGTATGCTTTTGATAATCTGGCCACTCAAGTATTAGATCTAGAAAGACGCTGAAAGATCTAGAAAGATCTAGAAAGAATTAGAAGGTTCCCAAGTCCCCAGCCACTGCTATCTCGTGATATATAAAGTTTAGCTCTCACCGCAGAAAACATAAACTGCCCTATTTCAAGACCTAACATGCTTAAATTTGCCTAATAATAGTAAAACATTCTCTTTTCCCCTTGAATTTACATATGCTTAGCTACTGGTCTTCCTGTCACTAAATCTTGTCTGAAATCAGCTTTCTCTGCCACTTTTACCTTTGTTCTCAATTCTGTGCTTCCAGAATTATTCTGTCAGTCAAAATCACTAATTTTGGACCTCGTTTCTCAATTTCTCAAATACTGACACAGATAAATATGAATTTTTTGGACAGCAATATAGTAACAAGTATGTAGAAAAAGAATAGCTTCTAAATTGGATGTCTAAATTGATCAAGTGAACCTGGAAAAAGTCATTTAAGCATTTGAGCCTCAGTTCTCCTTTAAGAAAAATGCCCATAAAATCCCCATACCACTACCTACTACATAGGATTTTGGAAGGATTTAATTGTGTAACATATACAAATGTTCTTTGGAAATCACTAAAACCTTAATAAAATAAACAATAGAATACAACTTATAAATCAGATATTAGTTTCAAGGATGTAAATATGTTCTCATTAATGATGAGTACAGTCTATAACTCTCACAGAATCATAATTTATGAGAATATAGTATGGTTCTTGGGGTTGGTGGAAACTGCCTCCAGTTAAAAGTCAAACTATACATTATAAACGAAACAGATTAGCACTGATATACTCTGGTTCTATAGCACCAGCCACTAAAGTTCACAGAACATAAATCAATTTTATGTTTTTTACTTTCCTACCTTGATGTTTTTTCAGGTGATTCCACTGACCTAGAGATCCTTTGTCACCTGGTCTTTTCTTACTGGAATCTGACATATTCTATAAGGCTGAACTTAAATTCTCTAAGAGATCATCTCTTCCTCAACCCTATGTCTATAGTTAAGTACTATAATAACACCTTATTCCTGTTCCTCTACTGTACTTGCATACGCTGCTGCACGTCTTTTACACACAAATCAAAAGGTATACTACATGTGAATATGCTTCGTCAGCTATACTATAATAAAAGGATACAAGTTTAACAACATCTCGGGAGTCATTATCCCCATTGAGAGCTTCCAGTACTGATGATCATCAATGAATGTGATTCAGTAGCTCTTGAAAATTTGACCACATTGGTTTTTTTTTTGCTTATTTGGTGCTATCCCCATTTATTACCCACTAGGGAACATAATACCATCATCTCCAATATAAGTATCAAGAGATTTCATGACTTAAAGTTAAACCATAAAACTTATTCATGAACTAGCCAAGGCTTTTAAATTATCGTAAACCAGTTCAGGAAACTAGAATTGGTTGCCAAAGTCTATAAAACGGGCAATTATTTTAACTGGAAGCTTGATATCTTTGTACTCCATTTTAGAAATTAGATACACACAGCTAAAGTGGTAGGAAAAGTCCAGGTGAACATGCGTATGTTACATATAATGCTGTATTATTGTATGGAGGTTATTACAAGACCTTGTAAGTACTCGGTTTCAGCTAAGGAAGGATCTACCCACTACTCCATTAAAACAAACAAAAGGCAAACTGCATTTAAAGGCTCCAAACTGGATTTCCCTTAAGACCAAAATAAAACAAACCACAGGAGAGGATAACTAATGTGAAGTTAACTCTATGCCTTAGAAAAATAAATTGTAAAATAAAGAACTGAGGAAAATGAAATGATCTGACAAGATGGTACTACAGTTTTAAGGAATTCTACTGCTCCACTGAGCCTTCAAGAAGCACTGGATCATTTTATCTCAGTCTGTGAAGAACTAACACAAACATTTTCTTCTGGCAGCCCAGAAGCACAACTGTATGTGACAGTCATGTTGCATGGGGGGCGGGTGGCGGGGGACACTGATTAAATCAACACCTTGCTGGTATTCAGGAGTTACTCTGTCCACTGGTGAGTGAATGAGATTCTTCTGACATGCAAATGCTTTTCCATAGCTAGTAATAAAGGAACATTTCAAAAGTACTTAGAAAACTTCAGTAGCTATCCATTGACCACAAAAGAGATTCCAGAAATTATGCGTCATGACATTCAAGAACCTCTAGGATTCTTTGGCCCCCAACCCTATCTTTCTAGCATAACTTCCTCAAGTCTTCATGCAAAACTTTTCCCAGAAAAGTTTTAAGAGAATTTCTAGAAGTTTTCTCATATACCATCCTCTTATTCAAGAAAATAGACATAGGCCCAGTACTATACTAATACCAAAACTCTTTATTTCACTTCTTCAGAAAAAATTTTTTTTTGCACTGAATCTGAGCCAGACACCATGATAGTCAATTAGAATACACACATGGCTAGAATAAAAACCTCACTTTCTAGGTGTTTATAGTCTCATCAAAGGAGACAAGTCTCAAGAAAATAAATCTTTAATGAAAATGATTTTAGGTTGTGCTAAAAGCATTGAAGAAATAAATGAGCAAACAATAATGTAAGATCTCTCTGGGGTTGGAATGGAAGCAGAACTCCTTTAGATAAATTAAATAAAGTCTCTCTGCAATGGGAGTTTTGAACTGGGATCTAAATTGTGAGAAGGCAGTCATGATAAGAACAGGAGAACTAGTGTTACAGCCAAAAAAAAAAAAAAAATAGTTCAAATCAAAGGAAGAACCCTAAGTGGGAAAAGTATTGACATGTTTTAAAAGCAGAGCGAAGACTAAAGAGAGAGATTTGAGAAGTTGCAGAAGGACTGATCACTTGTAGGCGAGGTAAAGAGTTTGAATGTTACTTTAAGAGAAAACCATTAAAGAATTTTAAACATTATTCGATATGCATTTTTAAATGATAATTCAGACTGCTATGTAGAGAATAGATCTTTGGTAGCAGACAGGAGAACACAGCAGTAATCCAGGTCAGAGATAATGCTATTTGCAAAGTGAAAACAGGACAGCATAGGTCAGTCCCCATTCTATTTTTCTCCCTCTCTCTTCCATTCCTTTCTTTTTCTTTCCATTTTGCCCGTCCCTGTCTATCGCAACATTTTTTCAACTCACAAGGTGAACACATAGCACAAAAGAAAACTATCTAAAATTTCCAAACATATTTTAGAGAAAATATAAAAGTTTCCTCTCTTCTGAATTGGAGGAAATAGGAAGCCCAAATATTTCGAATAAGAAATTTAAAACAGACTGTAAGACATATGCAAGAAAGGAAAAAGATTAATTTTAAAGCACAATAAAACATGTAAATAATACTATGTACTTCTGAAATAGAATATTTAGGATCACACTCTATCTTCTGAAGACTTTTTATACACTCAGGGTAAAATGTCAAGCCTAAAATAAGTAATTTCCATTCTTCTACTCAAACATCAACATTTCAATAAAGAAGGGAATTCTATCTCTAGTTTCATCACTCTAACTTTGGGAATTCATCCCATATTATGCATTACTTTTGGATGAAGCGCTATAATTTTTGCCTTGGCTCTTTATTTAAAGTTCACAACATAGCAATTTCGGAGAATTTTTAACTCCATTAGACATTTCTTACCAATTGACAGACATGTAAGTACACACTGAAGACATCCTATTTCTGAGCAACAGCAAAATTTCTAAGTCCTAGTAAGTAGTATATACACACTGGCTGAAGAGAAAGAAGACACCAGGTTACAGTATGTAGCTAGCGTCTCCAAATTTACCTCAAAGTTTTGCCAAACCAAAGTTACTTTCTTCCACAAAACCAAACAAGTAAATAAGTTATTTAAATAATTTAAAATAAAATTAAACAACCTATTATAGGAATACTCTTAAAATAAAGACCCATCAAATTTTGAAACAAAAATTGGAAGCAGTTTGAATTACTAGGTTAAACTAAATCCTCTAAATGACAGCTTTTCAAATGTAAAAACCAGGCTGTTTGATAAGAATTCAATGTTACTTAAGGAGGTTTCTAAACATTTCCATATAATGGAGTAAGATTTTTAAAGTGGCAAAAAATAGCCATATTAACTTTGCATTCTTATTTCACAGTTGCTGGTGATAGTACTCTTTTACATTGTTAATATAACTTGCAAAAAAGATGTGTATTATGCTAATAACATGTATTATGTTAATAATTCAACTATAGAAAATAACTTTCTCTTGACAAAACTATAAAATTAATTTTATTATACATAGAAGACTAAATTATTTATATACTGTTATCTTTTTTGCCTTAACTATTAAAAAGCTTAGAATTACATTTTATTTTTTACTGAAGCTGATATAGTTCTCTTTTTTCTTTGAGGTTTGTTGTTGTTGTTGCTGTTATTTATTTCCATTTCAAAAACTCTAATTATACAAATAATGGTTTTAGCAAGGTAACTCAAAGTCCTTTTGGACATAGAAAAGGTACAATTTTTTTCAAAAATAAATCCCTATAGCAAGGGAAATTACTAGTAATAAAATTCTTTCCCACATTTCAATGTAGAGAATTTAGAAATTTTTAGCTTCAAAGAACACATATTAATTCACCAGTTAGGTGTTCATGCTAATGTAGAAAATAAACTTATCTTTTCATTTATGGAATATTATTCTAAAATGTAGTCATGGTTATAAGTAAATATTTATAGTTTTCAAAATGCTATTTGGTAAGGATTAGATGGGAAATGATGCTGCTAACGAGTAACATTTTCTCTGTGGAATAAGTGGGAAAGGAAAAGTATCTTTTAAAGCACTTTCTTTTGCCAAACTGCTTATGTTCTTTTCTCGAATTGTTTATGGTCCTGGGCCTGATTAATGTCCTCCTGTTTTTTCTAAACACTCTAGTGAGGTTTTAACCTGATGTTTATAACTTAGTGCTAAACACTGATGGTGAATCACCACTGTCAAATGAAGTTACCCTTATAAGCTCAGTGGAATAAGATTCTATCAGCTAAGTTTGTTAGATTTCTTATCTAAATAAAAACCATCTTGCAGGGTAAGGAAAACACTAAAGTGAAGAAGCAGAACTTTCAAACATGCTGTTTCAGATTAGAGACTATTTAAAACAAAACGTCCCTGAAGTTTTTTTGGAAAAAAAAAAAAAACAAAAAAAACTCAAGATATTAGCCCAAAAATAAGTGCGTGCTTAATTGGATGAAATCCCTCAAGCCATCTGTGTATTGTCTAATGCCTTAACAAAAGAACAGCCAAGACATAAATGCCTGCTGGGTAAGGGGACAGAGTATTATCTTAGCAGCGGAATGTGGATAAGTCATATCTGCCATGGATCAAATGAAAGTAGTGTGTGTGGTTTATTGGTATGTTACTATTGTTTTGGGTTCTAACCATTAGGACAGGGTAAGAATGAACAACTGGGCAGACATCTTAACCTCCGTGTCAGAGGATGACTAATGGTTACGGAAAAGAAGGCTTGAGCCAAGACCTGTCTGACATTTGCTTCCTGCTACTGTTTTTGGAATCACAGTTTTAATCCTCTTCGAAAATGTCTTTAGAAGGTAAAAGTCACTCATTTCATACTCCAGTTTTGCCAATGTCCCATGACAACTACAGTAATCATCACTCTAACTTGTAAAAAATCTTATTCGTGTCTGATTTTGAAAAAAAATAAATAGAAATCCAGTGTCCCTCTTTGCAAGCTCAGAACTGTACTCCTCTCCTTCGTAACCCCCATACTGGTGAGTACGATCTTGTCTGTGAGGTTGTTAATTAGAATTTACCCTGGTATACTGCTGAATAGTTTGCAAAGCACTTCATAGCACCATGAATAGAAATGGTCATTAATTCAGTGTCTACTCAATCTCTATTATGAAATTCTTCTAAAAGCTGGAAGATGAACCCCTACCTCACCTTGGGCCCAGTACAGAAGTAGTTGATCATTATGTACAAGGGCACATGAGGATGCAAACAATGAGCAAAAGCACCATGAAGAAGCTAGTGCTGGGGCAGACTGAGTTGCCCTTAATGAACTTCATGGTACAAAAACAAATCTTGTTGTTCTAATCATCACTCATGCTTTGCTTCTGCCTGGTTTTCATTATGATAAATGGACATAAATGTTGTCTTTCCCTAGTGACTCAATAAAAAAGATCTATCTGGCCATCACTTCCTTAGAGCCAACAGTCAGCTCCTTAACTGCCACTACCAGAATTACGTGTCTGCAGCCATCAGCAGCCACATCACATTTTTTTCTCTCACACTGTACAAAGTTGCAATCATTTGAATATGTCGAATATCATTGCAAAATGACAATTAACTGTGGATTTGGGCTTTCTGGTTTAAGATATCCTTTAAAAAGCAGCACCAAAGAAATAGCTTAACATACACCTAGCACTGATTTTTCTGTTCTTGAGAATATGAAAAAGAATTCGAAACTTTTTTATGTTTCTGCAACATTGTTTTGTGAAATAACAAAGTGACAGACTTGAAAAGCTTGTCATAGGCAAGAAGTAGTGGGAAGCAAGAGGACTGAGAATCAAAGTGTGGGTTTATTTCCTATTTCTCTCATAAGTATTCATGTTTCCTGAGTGGGTTGCAGATAGAGGCAAATGGCTCAGGAGAAAGATATAATAAAATGAGCCTTGCCTTTTTAAAAATTATAACAATGCTAGGCTAAATTTGGAGATAGCTTGGCCAAATTGATGATTTAGGGAGGGCTTTAGGGTTTAGTGAACATATAAAAAAATGTCATTACTATTTCTAACGTCTCCCTTCCATTTTGGTCTCCCATCTTCTGTTTATGAAACAAATTTAACATTCCACTCAAACCACTCCATTGTAAGAAATATAAGAAAAGCAAATGAGCAAATTAAAAGCTTTTCCACTTGTACTTCTTTTGGTATAAATATGCCATATTGCTCTGTGAAATATAAACTCCCTCTTGCTCTTATAAGGGTGGGGAAATTTACTTTCAAAACATTCATTTCAGCTTATGTAAATGAATGTACCATGGCTACAAATCAAAGGGAGTTTTGCTCTAAAGACCCTCTTAGAGGGGACTTAAAGAAGAGACTAAGGTCTCTTTAGGGGTTTAGCCCATCAAGCTGATTCATAGGTGCTCCTAACCTGTCAGGCCACATGTTGTTATTAAAGAGGTAGTTTTGATAACAAGTTATTTCAATATTTCATAAGATCCTCTGATATCACACCTGCGCTTTTTAAGCATTCAGCCACAGCGATAACTGTCAGGCTGTATTGTAAATTAAATATCCCTGCCATATACATACAGGTTAAATATAAACTCAAACATTTTCTCTGTGTTTTAGCCAACAGACTGTACTGGAAAGAAATGCCAGGCCATCCGAATTTGAGAGGAGGTTAAAGCTTGGAGAAAATCCACTTACTGAACATATTGGTAGCATCAATTCTTTTGTCATTTTTGTGGCACTTCAAATGATCTCATGAATACTAACTTCTATTAACCATAGGTAACCAGAGCAAGAAATGCCCTTTAAATCATATAGTACCACTGCTTCGTTTACAGGCGGAGGACAGATTTGCACAGAGAATTAGTGGCAAGACTCAGGTTAGAATCTACATAACTTATTAAAACATTTACAAACTTACATCTGGGATTTCAATCCCTGTTATTTCAAAGTGATGATGAGTTCCTGCATATCTGGTCCATGTAACAAGTGTATGCTGATCACTTCTGTCACAGAAAGAATTGTGATAGTTGCTCTCTGAGGATATAAAGTATTTGCGATATAGTCCTTGACCTTTTATTAAATATAGCCCAGTATGGTAAGGAGATAGGCACAGACTATTAATATCAAGAATTAAGGTTCTATAGGATTAGAAGGCAGAGTGAGTGAGTAATAGGCAACATAGTGCTATAGAAGTTGAGAGAAATTTGAAATCACAGTAACCCGGAAAGTTCAGGAGAGGCCTTATTGAGAAAGTAGGACTGAGGCTGGGTTGTATAAATAACAGAAAACATGTAGATGTCTCAGATGCAAAACAGTGTGAGAAGGGAGAGATAAGAACGACTCAAGATGTTTTTATAGAATAGCAATGACTGACCTGACTCACTTGAAAGGTCTAAATTGCAGAATAATGGAAAACAATGTTCAATGGGGATGGATTATGGAGATCGTTGATCACCACACTGAGGTGTTTTGATTTTATTCTTGGAAAAAGAGAAACAGATGAATCTATGTGTGCATGTATGTAAGTGTGGTCATAAAAATCCCCGCTGCCTCATTCCAAAAAGGATTTGAAAACTAAAAAATACAATATTTGAGGTAACTATGAAGAGCTTTTTTTTTTTCCCTAGCAATTTTGGGTTCACAGCAAAAATGAGAGGAAAGAACAGAGATTTCCAATATGCCTCCTGCCCCTACATAGTCACAGCTTCTCAGATTGCCAACACGCCCAACCAGAATGGTTCATTTGTTACAACTACAGAACTTACATTGACATGTCATAATCATCCAAAGTCCGTAGATTTCATGATTGCTATTATAAATTCTGTGAGTTTGAAGAAATGTGTCATGACAGGTATATATTATTACAGTATCATACAGAGCATTTTCATGCCCTAAAAACTCTCTCTTCACCATCTATTCATCTCTTTCCACTCCAAACACTGGCAACCACTCATCTTTTTCAGTTTCTCTATAGTTTTGCCTTTTTCGAATGTCATATATTTGCAATCACATGGTATTGTGCCTTTTCAGATTGTCTTGTTTCACTTGGTAATATGCATTTAAGGTTCTTCTATGTCTTTTCACAGCTTGATAGCTCATTTTTTTTTAGCATTATATAATATTCCGTTGTCTGGAATGGAATACCTACAGTTTATCCTTTTGCCTTCTGAAGAACACTTTGGTTGTTTCCAAGTTTTGGATATTATGAATACAGCTTCTATAAATATTTGTGTGCAAGTTATGGGGTGACCATGTTGTCAATTCTTTTGGGTAAACACCAAGGAGAGAGACTGCTAGATGCTATGGCAAGACAAGTTTAGTTTTGTAAGAAACTGCCAAACTGTCTTCTGGAGTGGACTCCTAATTTTTCATTCTCACCAGCAAGGAATGAGAGTTCTTGTTGCCCTATATCCTTGTTAGTATTTGATACTGTCAGTATTCTGGACTTTGGCCATTCTAATAGGTGTGTAGTTATAGCATCTCTTTTTAACTTACATTTCCCTGATGATATATAATGTGGAGGATTTTTTCATATGATTATTGACCAACTGTATATATATTTTTGGTGAGATACCTGTACAGGTCTTTGGCTCATTTTTTAATTGAATTGTTTGTTTCTTCTTTTTTGAGTTTTAAGAGTTCTTTGTATATTTTGGATAATAATTGCTTATCTCAAATGTGTCTTTTGGAAATATTCTTTCCTAGTCTGTCACTTGTTTGTCAATACTCTTGACAGTGACTTTCTTTAATATTGTGTCCTCACCTCTTTTAGCGGACCCTAGAAGAATTATTTATTTTTTAACCTGTTCAGCGTTTTATTTGTTGCTAGGATGGAACGGCAACATCCAAGCTCCTTGTATGCAGAAGTCTGAAATACTTTTCATTTCTCAGCAGGAAGAATGGTATGAGAATGGAGGTATATTATCAACTTGATACACTCTCTCTTATGGAAGGGTTAGCCTGGTTATTGTAGGACAAACTGGTAGTGAAGGGAGACTGGAGGACAGAAAAAAATTCTTGGGAAATGTTTCTCACATAAAGGAAAAGCAAGTTATTTGTCTTAGTCAGCTTGGGATGTCATAGTGAAATACCACAGACTGGGTGGCTTAAACAACAGATATTTATTTTCTCACAGTTCTGGAGGCTGGATGTCAAAGATCAGAATACCAGGATGTCTAGATTCTTGCAAGAGCTCTCTTCCTGGTTTGCAGATGACTGTCTTCTCATGGTGTCCTCACATGGTAGAGAGTGAGCAAACTCTCTGGTGTCTCCACTTATAAGCCACTAATTCTATCATGAGGGCCCCACCTCATGATCTCATCTTAACCTAATTACCTCTGAAAGGCCCCTATGTCCAAATATCATCACACTGAGAGTTAAAGATTCAACATAATAATTTTAGGGGGGACCCAGTTCAGCTCATAGCATTAGTCAAATGTAAAAGTTGAGGATATCCTTAAAATTTCAAAGGCAGTCAATTAAGAATATGATGGAAATAGCAATGAAGTCATTGTTTCACAAGTGGTTTTCAAATTTGGTTATGGGTTGGAGAAAAGAATCATTCATTCATTTTGAACTACAACAGATTGTGTTTGATATAACGAAAAGAATGCAAAGGAATGCATCTTCTTAGTAGTGAAGAATCCTGACTCGAGAGTTGATCGATTGAGTGTTGGGCAAGGTCTTCACTTGAGGTACATTTGGGGTCTTTGGCCCAGAGAAAACAAGGGAAGACTTCCTAGAAGGAGTGCACAATCATTTGTATATTATCACAAATGATTCAGACCAATCCGGAAGGACAAGGAAAAATGTCTTTGGATTTGTAGTCAGCCCTTATCTCTCTAAGTATATTCCCCTGGATAGTCATAAGACTATATATAAAAATTATAGTTAATTAGGTATAACTATAACTATATTAACATAGACTATATTAAAACTTAAACAGATTTATTTGGGGTAATATTTTTAGAATCTTTAATATGCTAATGTGATAGTTAATTTCTATGAGTGGAATACTGTATTTTACATTTGACCAAAGAATCACCCTGCCTACTTCAGAGTGGCTCAAAGGACTAATCTGAGACTCTACTTTAATGGTATATTTACAGCAACCTGCACTTGGAGTAAATTTCATTAACTTTGATGAAAGAATGGCTTTATTTGTAAAATCATCACCTAAGTGATCTTAGAATCCCAAAGTGCAAACTGAAATGGTCATTAGACGTCATTTGGTATAAAACTTCTTCTTCTATTATACTCATATGAATAAATGAGAAATTGGTCTCAGGACCACATGGATCCTAATAGAAATGCTGGACTCCACAACTTGATCTTCTAATTCCAAAGTTAGTAGTTTTCCTAGTAAATTTCACAACGTCTAAGACTAAGTGGCCAATTCTCCTTATTCAGTAAGAATATGAAGAATATATTGTCTTGGACAAGTGCATAAAAAAGTTACACCTAAATAAATCTCTCCAAAAGTCACAAAGGAATATCTTTGTCCTTGCCCCAGAATAAGCAAAATTAAAGCTGAAAAGTGGTTACTAATGAGTATAGAAGAAAACTACGATTGTGTTTAAATGAAAAGTCTTGTTCGAACTGAACCACAGTCTAGAAAAATCATATCAAATAAACTATAAAATTATATTCAGTGGTTAAAAAACTCAGGGTTTCTGATTTTTACTTTGCACATACTGTGGGTTTACATTGGCTTCTTTCTCCTTGAAATGTTATATTGTGGCAGAGCTTAGCAGCTGCATGTTTGCCCTGTACTAAGAAAAGATTGTCACTATGATCTTCCACACACGGAGTCCAATATTCTCACTTCATCTGCATAGGGTACTATAACTATGTATTTCTAGGGACCCTGAGGCGCAAGCTACTCTACTTTGTCTTTCAATTCAATCTGACCAACATTTAATAAGGGTCTTGTGTTGGGTATTGGGTGGGTGGGGATGATGGAGAGAAAATTGAGATAATTCCTGCTTTTCAGTAGCTAATCTGGGGGATCGGGTGGGAAACCAGACAAATACCTATAATTTAGGGTTAAGTAAGGGACTATAAAAGAAGTAAAAACAAATACTATAAGGATTCAAAGTAGGAAAAAGTACTTCTAAATAGGTGGATTTTGATCTAGAGAGTTTTCATGAAGATCTTATGAATATGGCATTCGTAATGAACACTGAAGTACAGATGGAATTTTCAACAGGCAGAGGTGCCAGGAAAGCCATTTCTCCATGGGTAAGACACTTAGAAAAACTGTCATCCATATGTAAGAATTAGTTTGTTGAGAGTACAGATATTGAGGGTTTAGAATAGTTGAGAATACTTAATAGTTGAGAATACCAAAGGAGTGTGGATTTGAAGCTAAGCACATATAGCGTCATATTTGGAGAAGCACTTGAAAATTTCAGAGCAATGGAGTGACTTGAATCTATTGAAATTCCCTTCCAGAAACATTTCCATCTCATTGGAGAGTAGTAATTCTGGTTTACTAGGTTATATTAGTAACATAGGATGATCTATACTTTAGTGACATAGGAAGATTAAATCAGTCCCACAAAGTCCCGGGTGCCAGTACACCCTACTCCCTCCAATCATGTCTCCAACTGGCTTTGAATCCTTGAGCATTACAGAACCAGGCCACATACTTATACTCCAAAAGTTTATCAGGCATGCCAATAAAGAGCTAAATTGCCATATTTCCCAGTTTCTGGGAGACCTAAAGCCTTTTATATTTTAAAGACTCCATAGCAAGTCCAATTTTCAACCACAGAGAAATTGCAGAACATGTGGTCCTATTATAAATTAATATAAACAACATTCATTCGAAAATACTCCCATGAGGCACTAGAGGAATTCTCACTTGGAGAGATTCTGTTACACTTTCATTAATCTTTGCGCCATGCCCCATATGAGCAGAATAAGTCTCTCTGGGAAAAGCTATATGAATTGACAATTATTAACCTTGCACTTTCCTGGTCAGAAAGTGAGGATGCTGGCACCTGTGAAAATAAAAGGGAGATGAATGGGAGCCTAAATTCTACTCTTCCAACTCCCAGCTCTAATGGAAAAGAAGCTAAGAGCAAATGCCTGGATGTATGTGCATCTTCTCAAAGGGAAGAGATTGAGTATATACTTGTACACCTGAAATTAACAACAGTCTCCTACCACTTAATTTACAAAGAAATTTAACATAAATTGCCTCAAGCCATCATCTTATCTAGACTGGGTGGATATTAATATCTCAATTTCACAATGAGAAAAATGAAGCTCAGAGGGGCAAAATAATAATAGTGGCTGCTATTATTGTTCATATATTATGTCAGAGACTTGAGATAAATGTCTTACATATATTACCATATCTTATGGGATAAATTGTATCCCCTAAAATTCATATGCTGACATCCTAACCCCTAGTACCTCACAATGTGACTGTATTTAGAGAAAGAGACATTAAAGACATAATTAAGTTAAAATGAGGCCCTAATCCCATCTGACTGGTATCTTTATAAGAAAAGGAGATTAGGATACAGAGAGAGACACCAGGGGCATTGGCCTACAGCGAAAAAGACCATGTGAGGACACAGTGAGAAGGCAACCATATGCAAGCCAAGGAGAGAGGCCTCAGAAGAAATTAATCCTACAGATACTTTCATCTTGAACTTCTAGCCTCCATAAGTGTGAGAAAATAAATGTCTGTTGTTTAAGCTACCTGTCTGTGGTATTTTGTTATGGAAGCCTTAACAAACTAAAATACCACATTTTAAAAATTAAAATAACAGTGAAGTAGGAATCAATAACCTCATTTACAATTAAGAAAACTAAAAGCCATAAGTAATTGACTCTGACTTTGAACTCAATGTCTTACATCAGAACTCAAACCCTTAATCTCTCTGCTATATTCTCTCAAGTAATAAGTTGACCAAAGCTAGCAACTAAATTAGAGCATCTTAACTTCTAATTCAGTGCGCTTTCTATAAAAGTATCATGAAATTACTTTGGTAGATCTGTTTTGACATTAAAACAGGATGGAAAACAAGGTTAAGAAAAAATTGAGTTCCAAATGAAAATTAAAATACCAGGTTTCCTTTACAATTTTGCAGGATCACACTAAAAACTTCAAGGCAAATGAATCTTTTCTTCTAGGCATTCTGGAGTAGTGAATCTGTTTTTATTTATGGTACATAAACCTTCCATTTCAGTTATTCTGTAAAACGGTTTGATTAAGACTCTACCTCTAATATCTCCTTTCATTTTATTGTAAGTAGCAATGTATCCTGATGCAGAAAACTCTCAAAGGGGTGATACTTTCCTGGTATTATTTTAATTAATAGTAAAGTTCCTGAAGAATGCTGAAAACCCACATAATACAGAGAACCAGACAGAAAAGTTTACCTAGGAAATCTCATCTTAATTTTGTAAAACAGAATTTCGAAGATTCCATATTAACTCTGATCCAATCAAATTAAAAGTGACATTTCTAACAATAGGGATGAACTAAATTACAGTACACTCATATGGTAGAATATTAAATGACCACTGAGACTAATGAGACACACAAAAATGCTCATGATATGCTCTTGGGGGAAAAAAGAGACTGCATAATACTATCTATAGTATGGATCCACTTATAAATAAATAAATATAAATTCATTAAAAAAATTTATACACCAAATGTTCATAGTAGCTGTGTTCAAGTGGAGGCAGGGGACTTAATTTAAGACTTAATAATCGTTATTTCTTATCTTGTTTTCTAACTTTCAAAAACAGATGTAGTATATGTTTGTTATGAAGAAACAAATGGAAATAGATTGATAAAGTAAGCAAGAGTCAAGGTTTATCATGATTTTCTGAATAAAAAAAAGGATTTCAGCAAAGGAAGGGCTTAATCTTGGAAGGAGGTCTGTTAGTGCCACCAGTAAATTCGATTGATATAATTTAAATAAGACAGGTGAAATTCTGAAAAGTTGTGTGCATGCATGTGTGTGTGCACATGCACTTGTGAATACACGTGTGTGCATGAAGGGCATAATATTTAAACAAAGGAAAACAGCAGTAGGAAATTTCTTGTGAACTCCTGTCCCCCTTACTCTATTTACCAAACAGAAGACAGAATGATCTTTCTACAATGCAAATCTGATCTTATCTCTCCTTGATTTAAACTGTCAAAAGCTCCCCCAAAAGTCTGAAACTGACATTCAAATTCTTTAAGTGACTCGAAAGTTCTTGCCTGACAAGTTCTGGTTTACCTGCCTGACTCACCTCTCACTATTTTCTATTGCTTTCTAAACTATGATCCTGTTGAGTTTTGTCTCATTTCCATTCACTCTCTACCCTTTGAGAGATTGTAGTGTTCCTTTTCTTGAAAAATTCTCTTTCTAAATCTTTGCCTGAGGATTTCTTATTCATCTTCAGTAGTTTGCATAGACATCATTTCCTCTGTTGTGTCTGCAACTAACAACCAAATCTCACGTGCCTAGATAAACCTGAGATCTCCCTCATGATGCCTCCTGCACAACATCACAATTATCTGTTGACATGTCTGAGTTCTTCACAGGTTCTCTCGGGGCAGAGCTCTGAAAATATTTACTAGTACACAGAAGAAGACCAAGATTTTGTAAGCTAAAAAAAATAATAAAATAACTAATTTGTAGAAAACCAAAATGAAACTATCTTTTCACTTTGAAAGTTAAACTCAGCTTACAAAAAGCTGTGTTTCTATGTCTCTCTGATTGGCTGTTGTATTACTGGTGATTAACCCTCCATGGTACATCTTGGAGTCTCAATAAGAACTTGATGAAAGGCTGCTCATATAGTTGTCACTCGTCAAACACTTATTGAGAACACTTGATATATCACTGTGGGTTAGTCACTCATTATGATAGGCATACAGGATATGAGTGTCTTTCAATATATGTCAACATTAATATAATAAGAGATTATAGCATTGTGAGGACTATAGCAAGTAAACAGACAATTAGTGCGAAAGAGAGTGATGTGGGAACATACAGAAATAACACAACCCAAAATAGGTACTATTATATTACTTCATCAATTTTTTTAAATTATGGTGGCTGGTTAAAATTATAGCACTCTCCTGATAGCTGTTTTTCAAATGGAGTTTAGTTAAAATGGAACTAGTAAATCATTCCTAAACATTTTTTTAAAAATTAAACTAATGATAATGTTGAAAATCTGTTAGCAAACTGTGATTAACTGAAAGACATTTAGTTAAACGGACATAGACTTTAGCCAGCTACTGGATGATGGATTCATCTGCAGAAAGACAACCAGATCTGTTTTATTGCCACGTGGGATGAGGGAAGGGTGAGGCATGTAAAAAGAGAAAAATAGACAAATAAAATCTGTAAATTCCAAAGAGAAAACAGATATTCCTTGTAAATATTTCCCCTTAGGACTTCTGACATCCTTTAGGGAAATGATGATTTTAACAACCCTCACTTTGAATGCTGCTGCATTTTCAAATATCTTTTCCAGAGCCAGAGGGTAAATGGAATAGTACTGGCTGCCAAGTACTGATGGCTAGAAAATCCCTAAGAGGAGAAAAAAAAAAATAATGAGTTAATTAAATCATCACCTCATCATTTCTGCATATGAATTATTTTACTGTAACCAAGAATTTAGTGTGAGTAGGTTATCAGTAAATCTCTGATTCGATCCTATTTTAAAAAATAGGCAAAAATTATGTGTTATCTTTTCTTGATATTTTTCCCCAAGAAAAATACTTCTCTGAGAATTTACTGTCTACTAGGAGGAAAGAACTTTTGGTTGCAAAATATAGACAATAAATAGCTGATTTATGAGAAGTATTTATTACTTACCGGTAAGGAATTAGGGAGAGATCCATGAAGAATATAATGCTTAAGCTGATATTTGAGGAATATATGTGATTTGGATATGAGAAGTGAGTGCTCAGCAAAGGCTTGTTAAACTAGAAAGTTAAATGAATGAAAGAAAGAAAGAATAAATACTTTAGGTCTTTATGAAGTTAGAGAATTTCTTGTATTTCCTTGTCATTAATATTATGTTCTTCAATTTTATCCAAATAGTTTTTATTCTAAGAGTAAATTAGACAAGGGACCAACAGATATGGCTAAGTGAGAAAACATATCACTGGTGAGAGAGAAGTAAGACTCCTTAAGGAGGGGACACTGGGGATCAACCTTGATAGAATAACAGGGTTGGATATCTGAAGATGAGTAGGAAAAAGTATTCTGGGTAAAGAATACCTGACAAAAGCAGGGTGCTCTAAAAATACAGGTATGTACTGAGAAAAGAGTTCCAACTCAGTGCAGTTGAGTCTGATGACTGAAAGGAGTGGGAAATTAGGTAGGCAAGAGATTTACATCGTGAATATACTTGAATTAACACAGTCACGAACCCTGGGCCCACAATACCTTCCATGGCTTAAGTCAAAATGAGGAGCTTTCTGTCTTCTCTGCCATTCCTGGGGTCTTGTGTCTTTTCCTGTGCCTTGACCTTAGCATGAGAACCTTTTTTGTCTGTCATTGTCATTTATATTACTCCACCAAATAGACAGCATCATGCTATTAAGCTGATGTCCTCAGGGCTATGGAGACTTCTTTACTAGACTTATGAGGAAGGTGGCATCGGGTAACGAGAAAACTGAGACCAGGACACAGAAGACATGGGTTCTAGTTCTGGTTCTGCTGGCAACTTGCTGAGTTACCTTAAAAAAGCCAGTCAATATCTCTGAATCTGCTACTTTATCTGTAAAATGAAAGGGTTAAGCCAGATGATTTTTAAGATGTCTTCAAGCTTGCTATGTTTATCTATTTAGATCATATGAATTCTTGGAATGAAAGGCATAAATAGTATAATCAGCTTAATCCATCTTGCAGCTAAATTGTAAAAAATATGGAAGTATGTTTTAGTATATAATGACTCATTTAGAGATTCTGTGGCTCTGCCTACCTGGCTTCATACACTGAACATTAAATCGTTCCCATCCCAGGACCTTCCTTCCTTGCCAGTAAGAGATGTGTTCAGAAGAGATAGCACTGATCTAGGCGTCCGACATGCACTCTCCTTGTTTTACTCATCCCCTTTTGACCAACCTCGAACTACTAATAGATAATAGATAAAAGATCTATTTGAGAATGGCTCCCGCATTTCTGATCTTTCCCAAGCCGGTATCATTAGGATCTGATTTAGAGCAGCATCATTGCACTCACCCTGGACTCAACCTACAGAGGGCAGATTGGGGTCCTCACTACTTCAATCTTTTGAGTATTCCCAGAATGATCTAGGGTTCAGACAATACCTTTGAAGGACTGCTTTGGACAAGATCATAATTGCTATATTCTTGCCTGGCTGTAAAGGCCAAAGGATAGGGCTGGAGGTAAATGGTCCACTGGAAGTAAACAGCCAGAGGAAGTTTGGATGAAGAAGTTTATGCGTATGTGTGTGTTTGAGAGAGTAGGGGTGGGAAAGGGGTGCTTGCATTCTGCTTCTTGACTGAACATTTTCCCTTACAGTTTAGGTGTAATGGTAGGTCTCCATTAAATGCTCTCATTCTTTAGTCTGTTGTTCGGGCTCTCAATTCTTTGCCTCAATCATCAACCACTATATCAATGTCTCATCCTAGAGGGAGAAAAAACCCACAATATAAATTATTGTTGGGATTTCCTATTCTTCACTGGTTTAGGGATGTGATAAATCTTAATCTGTCTTAATTTAATTGCCTCATGGGTATAATGGGGATAACAGCAATCCTTAATTTCAATTTTATTTTATTTTTTAATCTGGAATATGGTTTGTGGAAAGAATGACAAGTTTGTAAATTATAAATCTAACATAAATTTACTATATTCTCGCTGCTCTTTCCATTGAATCTCAGAGATCAAAAAGACCATACGAGTACAAACTTGGCCCAAACTCCCCCCTCTCTTCTGGTGCTTGAATCATCTGCAAAGTTCTATCAATGGTCATGTGACTTCTTCTTGAATACCCGTAGTGATAGGAAATGCACCATCTTCCAAAGCAGCCCATTCCAGCTTTGGAAACCTTTGTTCATTCAAATATCCTGTCTTATGCTCACTAGAATCTTTCTTAGAATTTCTATCAACTGATTTTGAATCCACTGGTCACAGTTATTCCAAACAGGTCTAAGGTAGCCCTTCAAATGTGGGTATACTGAGTTAATGAGTCTTTTCAGTAGAAAATATTGTTCCTTTAAGAATATTTTTATTACGGATTATTTATATGTTAGATCTGAATCCAGATAGGTGGCAGCACTCTCTGTCATGGGACCTGTCCCATCGTCTCTCTCTGTGTTCCCTTGCATTTGTTCTATAGTCACTTTCCAGCTGTTCTGTCAGTCAAGACAGGTCTCCACATATCCTAAAGGATTTTGTTCAAGGAAGCAGTGTATCATATGGCAATGTCATTTCTTTTTCCTTCATAAATCAGGCATCCATGACTCTAGCAGTGAAATTCTACTTAGTAGTATAAATTTAAGCCACCTCAGCTGCTCTCTCTGAAAAGTTAAAAAAAAAAAATTATTTTACTGTTAGTTCTCCGATTACAAAAGTTTGGGAATCATCTCAAAAATCATCCCAAAAAATATTTCAAAAAGAGATATTATTTCCAGAGGCTAAATAGCACACACATGGGATATAAAAGATTTGTTGACTGCGTGGAACCAGCAACAGCATGGTAAATCTATTTGACTCCTGACAATAACCAAAACAAGTCCCAAAGACAGCTTGGATAATGGGAAATGGATTTGAAAAAAAATTCTCCTCTGGATTTCTCCTTAGCACATGCACTGCCAGCAGTACACAGTTATGTGTTTGCCACTGAGCCACACCCCTACCCTAAGCCACAATGCATTATGCATGTGGTATGAAATTATGACTACTACTGATGCTATTGCCCCTAATAGTCTTAGAACAGGTGGTGAGCTTTGTTTGTGGATCTACATGCAAAAGATAATCATTACAACTCTCTACAATCTATTTCCTGAAAAATGCTCTCTTTAACTTGAATGATCTTATCCTTGTGATTAAAGCCAAAATTATTAGCGACATTGGGACATTGAAAATTGGTCCAAAAAGGGTAGAAAAGTGCTTTAATGCCAGAGAAAACTTGTTAATGCTACTGACACACACACTCCATATATATACATATGTATTAACCTAAGTATAACAGATTTGAACAAATCTTATAAATTGTCATGAGAGTGAAGTTTACAGTGGCCAATTCCATAGTTCTTTATGAATTCATCCTCTTATAATAAAAGCATTTACTTGGAGCCACTGAAGAATTCATGAAACTTTATAAGGAAATATTGTACCACTCAACAAAGATAATTTCTAATAAGAAGACAGCTACTTTAAGTTATTTTCTCAATCACTGTGGTCTGTCTCACTGAACTAATTATTCACGTTTCCCCATCAGTTAATCTCCCTTGCACACAGATGCACATTTCTGCAAAGTAATAAATAAAAAGAATAATATTAACAGTTAGCACATATTATACCACTGTGGTAAGCACTTTAAATACATTCTCATTAATTTAGTCTTCTTGACAACACTCCAAGGCAGGTGTTAGCAGTCCTGTTTTACAGATGAGAAGACCATGGCTTAGGTAAGTTAAATATTTCAGGTCTTTCTAACTCTACTACTTCATGCTGCTAGTTTAGTTGGTACAGGCACAAGGAGGGAGTGAACTATAAGTGGTCGTGGATATAGTTCTGCATGTATCATTTCGAATTGTTGTATTTGTCTCTTTAAATTGCTCTTTTAGGACAGACTAAATATTTCCGTATTTCCCTCTGATAGAGATGTCTTTAAACTCCCTCTGTGGTAATGGGCCGAACTATTATGGAAATAGATGTGTAGATCTTGGTGCCACTGTGACTGACATAGGAAGAAACTGTTGGATTCTATGCTATGTGCCCCTGTCCAAAACACATAGGGGAGATTTGGAACACATTTTGACCAAAGCCTCCCTTCAAAAGGCCAAGAGAATTGCCATTCATTTCAATAACTGGGAAGATTCAATATGGTCACTTCTTTCAACTGGTATTTACAGAAAGGTTAGGCAAACAGAAGAGAAAAACCCAAGGAGCACCGGCCCTCCCAGAGTCTATGAACACAGACTCCTCTCAGACAATGGAGATTAATAATATTGATGTTACTTTTAACCAATTTTCCTCTAGAATAAATGCCTATTTTTTATGCCGAAATACAAGGCATTTCTTTCTAATCCAGAAGTACAACGTGAGAGCTTTGTATCCAGAGTACCTGGACAGGGTAAGCTTAGTTTCCAGAACCAAGAAAGGGTCAAAATAAATATTCAACGGTGTTGGTTCAGTGATTTATTATTCTTACATAAAAATGTCCTTCTACTCCTACATCCACTGGCACTTGGTAATAGTCAGCAGACAGATGACCTGGGTCTGCCTTCCATTTGTGGAACCTCAGTCAAGTCACTGCACTGCCCTCTTAGTTTTAATAACCTCATTGATAAAATAGCAATGACGATTCCTGCTCAGTCCACCCTCAAGAAGCTGTTAGGGACAAATGGAAAAATCTATGTGACATTACTTAAAACACACATATTAAAAATGCATATAATCCTAAACCCACAATTGATGCTGCTATTATCGTTTCTATTTACGTATGTCTTCTCTCCATTGTGACAAGAACTTGTCATATGTTTCTTGCTGTCTTGAGACTTTCAGTGGCTGTTAATCATATTGATGAGAATGAAATTTAATGTGGCCTGCCCAGTGGACACAATTCTGCCAGTAGTCATGATCATTGGCAGCAGGAGGTGGCACAAGCCTGAAGAAGGACTGTGATTAGAAAGGTTCACATTTGATTTACTTCTGTAATAAAGTAGGAAGCTATTAAATTAGTTCGAAGTGTCTTCCATTAGCTGTGGTGGCTGCCAATTCCAGAAAGGCTAAGCCATTCAACATCAGGTTTCTGGTAAAAATAAAGGTAGTGAGTCAAGAAACCACGTCAGACAGCAGGGATATAAAATCAGAGATAAGTTTTAGCACACAAATGTGTCATCTTGACCAAGTAAAAAGTTAAAGAGATTTAAGAAAAAATCAATTAAAATATGCCTTTTGGGGAAGAATGAGAGCTTTCCTAGCAACCAAGTTTGCCTCTTCTTTTACATCTTAATCCAACATTTTTTCTTTTTTTTTTTTTTATTTGCAGTTTATTGGATCCCCAAATATAGTATCAGCAGTAACTTCAAAGAAGCCATGATGAGTCTTTCAAGGACTTTCCCTCATAAGCACTTTTTTTATGGCTGAACGGGCCTGACCTCCAGGTCTCATCTTAAAAGTCAGAGCTTTCCCCTTTCATGAAAGCCTCCTATGTCTGATCAGTCCCAGATACAGAGTAAAGTTAAATAGGGTCACAGTTAAGTGTGGGTCTTTAGAGTGAAGCCCATCCTGGGGCGGGGTGATTTTTCCAGTGCGTGGTCTGGCCGGGTGGCTGCCACAGACACATGTTGATTATTTTAAGCCTACTGAAGTGCCTGAAGCCTAACTTGCCCAAGACTTCCTAAAGAGTCATCTTCTAAGGAGGAGAGGACTCTGTTAAAAATGTAAAACAAAAGAAAGCAATGTCTACAAATTCCAAGTTAAAATGCCAGAGTGAAAATTGGCTGGTTAATTGAGCTGCAAGAAGCTTTTAGGCATACTTTAGTCCAAACCCCTCAATTTTATAAAAGAGACTGAGACTCAGAAAGGAGAAGTGATTTTCCCAAGTCACTTGGGAAACCTCAGTCCCCAAGACCCTAACCATCTTTGCCTTACATCAGACTAGAATCTTCCAGGTGTAAATAATTCCAAATTACAGACATCTGGAAAACCCATGCTTAACAACATCTAACATAAAATGTTTCCAAATAATTAGAAATTTGGATTGAAAAAATTAATACAACAAAAACATTTGAGTAATTTCAGAGATTGCATACTATTTATTCAAATGTTTTAATCTGCTAGAAAAATAAACACAAACAGGAAGCCAAAAGTGGTTCCCTTTTTTATGCATCATTGTAGTTCATTAAAAAAAAATGGACTGTTTATTCTTTTGGCATTTCCTAAGCCTGGAAAAGTAAAATTCAATTGGCCTGTTTCAATTTGTTTTTAAAGTCTTCCTTTTTTGATTTTTTGGTTTTATACCAATTAGATTTTCAACACTGTTATAATGCATAAATCTAAACCAAACACATTTTTCTTTCATAATTTCCTTGCTCTAAAAAGCAACTTTCTGTTCTCTGTAAATATTTTATTCCTAAAGTATGTAAACTCTTTCTTATCCAGTTTTTAAAAAGAAAGTCCAAACTTAAAGCTTACATTGAGCAAATTTGTAATAGTCATCCCAGCAGATGTCTATCCGTCTGCTTATCTATCTGCCAGCCTATCCATCCAATCGTCTGTCCATCTGTCCATCTACCCATCCATCTTTCCATCCATTCATTCATCCATCTATTCATTGATGTCTCTTCTCTTAGTCTATTTACTTAAAAATGACATTCTTGAAAATTCTTACAATGCCTTCCTCATAATATTGTAAGAAACCGAAATGAGGAGAGCTTTGTAAACTGAACATATCATACAGATATCAGTCGTTCTAATATCTGGATCTGGTTTTTCAGTCAATGAAATGCATGGTCCTTATTAGGAGCTCAATAAAAATTTGCTGGGTATATATAGCTAAAGATGAAAAAGTTTAGGCTAGGAGAGAATGTCTAAATTTTGTTTCAAACATCAGTAATTTCTACAAGCCAAGCACTATATTCAGTGATTTACAAACATTAACTCATTTAATCCACATAATAATCTTATAAAGCAGGTTGCTACCATCATTCTCAATTACATATGGGGAAACTGAGGTACTAGGAAGTACAAGGAACTTGCCCAGGCTAATAGGATTAGAAATAACAGAGAATATAATTCAAATCCAGACAGTCTGATTCTGAGGCATGTGATTTTAAGCTATGATGCCTAACTAAATCCTTACTACTTAGTTCTGGAGAGAGAAACCCTCAAATAGATAATACCTTATTATGAAGCAGGGATGATATAAACTCACCTTGGGGTATTACTCCTCTGTGTTGTCTTCATAAAAGCAAGCAGAAAAGGCTGTCCGAGCCACCTAATGCCATG
>NW_011888795.1:4925399-4929618 GCF_000151845.1 Pteropus vampyrus | reverse complement strand
TGTAAATAATTCCAAATTACAGACATCTGGAAAACCCATGCTTAACAACATCTAACATAAAATGTTTCCAAATAATTAGAAATTTGGATTGAAAAAATTAATACAACAAAAACATTTGAGTAATTTCAGAGATTGCATACTATTTATTCAAATGTTTTAATCTGCTAGAAAAATAAACACAAACAGGAAGCCAAAAGTGGTTCCCTTTTTTATGCATCATTGTAGTTCATTAAAAAAAAATGGACTGTTTATTCTTTTGGCATTTCCTAAGCCTGGAAAAGTAAAATTCAATTGGCCTGTTTCAATTTGTTTTTAAAGTCTTCCTTTTTTGATTTTTTGGTTTTATACCAATTAGATTTTCAACACTGTTATAATGCATAAATCTAAACCAAACACATTTTTCTTTCATAATTTCCTTGCTCTAAAAAGCAACTTTCTGTTCTCTGTAAATATTTTATTCCTAAAGTATGTAAACTCTTTCTTATCCAGTTTTTAAAAAGAAAGTCCAAACTTAAAGCTTACATTGAGCAAATTTGTAATAGTCATCCCAGCAGATGTCTATCCGTCTGCTTATCTATCTGCCAGCCTATCCATCCAATCGTCTGTCCATCTGTCCATCTACCCATCCATCTTTCCATCCATTCATTCATCCATCTATTCATTGATGTCTCTTCTCTTAGTCTATTTACTTAAAAATGACATTCTTGAAAATTCTTACAATGCCTTCCTCATAATATTG
Source organism: Pteropus vampyrus (assembly GCF_000151845.1). NCBI lineage: Eukaryota > Metazoa > Chordata > Mammalia > Chiroptera > Pteropodidae > Pteropus > Pteropus vampyrus. The sequence continues at coordinate 4,928,879 of NW_011888795.1, read as the reverse complement.
TAAGAAACCGAAATGAGGAGAGCTTTGTAAACTGAACATATCATACAGATATCAGTCGTTCTAATATCTGGATCTGGTTTTTCAGTCAATGAAATGCATGGTCCTTATTAGGAGCTCAATAAAAATTTGCTGGGTATATATAGCTAAAGATGAAAAAGTTTAGGCTAGGAGAGAATGTCTAAATTTTGTTTCAAACATCAGTAATTTCTACAAGCCAAGCACTATATTCAGTGATTTACAAACATTAACTCATTTAATCCACATAATAATCTTATAAAGCAGGTTGCTACCATCATTCTCAATTACATATGGGGAAACTGAGGTACTAGGAAGTACAAGGAACTTGCCCAGGCTAATAGGATTAGAAATAACAGAGAATATAATTCAAATCCAGACAGTCTGATTCTGAGGCATGTGATTTTAAGCTATGATGCCTAACTAAATCCTTACTACTTAGTTCTGGAGAGAGAAACCCTCAAATAGATAATACCTTATTATGAAGCAGGGATGATATAAACTCACCTTGGGGTATTACTCCTCTGTGTTGTCTTCATAAAAGCAAGCAGAAAAGGCTGTCCGAGCCACCTAATGCCATGATATGTAATATACAGTAATCCATCCTTGACCAATGTGAGAAAGAGTGGTAGGGTACATGAAAAGCCATAGAGTGAAAGAATTCACTTTGAGGAATTATGACCTTATAATCAAACATCAGGTTATAGGGAAAGAGCTCATTAGTTAATCTATAAAACTACTTGTAAATATTAGTGATATTTTCACTAAAATAAAATAGGTATATAAATAAAGTAGATGTAAAGTACCATTAATAGTGAATGAACCCTAAATGCGTAGTGAACTTAATTTCCATTCATCATTCCCTGGTCAGGCTTTCACTTTACTGCCCTCCTCACCCCACCTCCATGCCAGTATGTGTCCTCTCTACAGAGTCTGAGCATCCACCTTCCTCTCCACCATCACAGAACACAGTTCAAACACCAGGCTCTGTCGCCATCTCTGGCCATATTGTTTCCTGAGCCTGCTGGATTCCTTTCATTTGAGTGGTTTGTCTTTTCCTAAGAAAAAAGTTCCCTCTGTTACCTTACATTTCTAAAAGAGCGACTGATTATTTTTACAATTTCCATGATCTGGAACCCAAATTCATATAGTACCATGCCCAAGGAGAGATAAATAATAAATGTTAGCCCTATTCTTAAAGGAATGATTACCATCTTGAGCAAGAGAATAGGAAAGCCATCTTACTCAGCATGACACAAAGTAAAAATAGGTGATTGGCATTGCCTTTGATTCCCACCCTGGCAGAGTGTAAAGTCAGAGTTAAGGGCCTACAGCAAAGTGACAATTTGGAGGAACAGGAAATTTCATCTTTGAGAGCTATTCTTACTAAGCTCTGGAGTCTAGAAATCCTCCATTTTTCTTTTTGGTTGACTCCCTTAAAGGGGGATGCTCTTTGCTAGATGTTTCCATGCTGAGATCATCTCATAGTGGTACACCCAGTTCAGCTGCCACAGTTCAGACCAAAAATCTTTATGACCACAGGTGTCTGGACTTAATCTGTGTAGTGCCCTACACAGGGACTGATACTCAGTGATAGTGCCAGAATTAATTGAAACTCTGTGATTCTTAGAATGAAGATCTTTACAAACATCAAATGACATACTCATGATGAGAAAAATATTTTAAATAAATGTAACTTATATAAATATATTAATATATAAGGAGCTTTTGTAACTTTTAAGGAAAACCACTAAAATTCTAATAGATACAATCAGATAATTCAAAAAGAACAAATATAGACTGGTAACAAACATTAAAAATTTCAGCTAAGATTTATGAAAAATTTATGTTAAAAATTCAATGAGAAATAACTGACTAGCACTCATTAAAAGTTCCAAGGTCATGAAAGACAAGTATTAATTGTGAAACTGTCACAGACTAGAGGAGACTAAAGGGACATGACTAAATGCAGTGTGGGGTCCTGGACTGGATATTGGAGCATAAAAATGGTAACAGTGGAAAAACTAGTGAGATTGAAATAAATTCTATAGTTTAATAGTGTGGTGTCACCTGTTAGTTTCCTGGTTTTGGCTATCATATCCTGGTTATATAAGTTGATAACATAAGGGAAATTGGATAAACGACATCATATTTTTGCAAGATTTCTTTAACTCTAATATTTTTTCAAAATAAAAAGCTAAAATTAAATTAGCATGTGACTAAAGGAGAAAGAAGAAAGCATAATAAAATTGTTGTGTATTATCAATAAAAATTTTTTTGGGAAAAACTAGCTGAGTTACATAAGAATCAAATAATTACAAAATATACATGAGTGTCTCAGAAACAAGAATGAGTATAAATTTACCACAAAAAATTATAAACAAAGATTATCTTTTCTCACTTTTTTAAAACAAAGAGCCAATATTATTTCTACAGTCAAAAAAAGTGTCAATATATTTTATATTTTTTAAGAGGAGGAGGAAGAAGTTGCAAAGTATTGGGAAAAACATTGTATAATGTTTCAAAGTATAGGGACAACTGCAAATTTTTAAGTCCCAAGAATTACTAACACGAGTTTATTACTTTTCTAGAATGTAAGAGACTTCTATTCAACAGTGTGCCATCATCCTTGTGGGTCAAGAAAATAACATCATTTAATAGAAAAGAGAAAATGCATTTAATTGAACAGATCAAATATTAAAATTAAATGTTACCAGTTGTAGAAAACATAAGAAAATTTTAACAAAACATAAAGGAAAGTTTAAAAAAAAAAACAACTACTTTTTCAGATAAGAAAGCTCAAAAATTCAGTGGCTGTATATTGAATCTCACAGGGAGTTATGTGTGCTCAGACAGGAACTTAAATATCTTGTGTTGACAAGTTACTAATATATCATTTGCCATACTTCCTCTTTCCTTTTCTTCTTTTTTCCAAGCTTGCACTTTTTCCTTGTCTTTTTTTTTTTTAAGTTTGTTCAAAACAAAAACATTTACTAACAATAAGATACCAGACCTACTTCTACACCTGGGGATATAAGAACAGTTAAGACAAGTTCCTTGCCCTTGAGGAAATAACAAAGTGTTTAATTGACCTAAGCTGATGTCCCAGAAACCTATGTCCAAAGTGATGGAGGATGTACTTCTTCTTCATGTTCTATTCTGAAGTGGACTTTTATAAATTATTTGTTATGTCTTCAAGTCCAGAAATGTTGATGGTAGCACTCCCTGGTCCACATTGTTCATTCTCAAGGATAAAATAATTCTTTAAAGTCATTATAAGCCTGTGGTGTAGTGTCAAAATGCTGACTCATCTGCTCAAGTACCAAAGTTAATTCATGGATTGCCTTAGGATTCTGGAGAGGTACTAAATTTTGTGTCCTAAAGTAACATGTAAAGATTTCAGTTCCATAATTTCTGTGACTTAGCCTCAAGAAATTTAGAATGAAAAATCAATGTTAATGTTTT
>NW_011888795.1:4918601-4924209 GCF_000151845.1 Pteropus vampyrus | reverse complement strand
GTCCTAAAGTAACATGTAAAGATTTCAGTTCCATAATTTCTGTGACTTAGCCTCAAGAAATTTAGAATGAAAAATCAATGTTAATGTTTTGGTAACAACACAAAAGAAAAAAAAAAAAAAGAAAGAAGAAGAAAAGAAGGAAAGACAGAAAGCAGGCTGGCTCAAACATGTTCCCAAGAAAAAGGTGCCCAAGTAAAAGACTATTCTTATGGAGTTACCTGCTCCTGGTTTTCCTGCCTTTTAATCCCCATGGTTTAAGCAATTTACAAAAGACAGCAGAAGCCCTTCTAGCCTGAAATTCCTTTTTTAAAAAATTTTTCCAATCATAAGGAAGTAATATTCATAGTCTATCACTCAAGATGAAATAATAGGTCTCTGGACAACTTCAAGCTCATGTCACAAAATACTTTCTAAAATAACGGAACAGAATGTTCTAAAAAGATTTAATGTAGTGACAAGTGGCAACATAAAACTCTGCATGATGTAAAGGCATCTAAAAATATGCATAGACCTCTTTTATAAATAAAATTGTGTAGAGGGCTAATTAAAGAGGTAGCTGATATATGTAATCACATATCAATAATTATTCCTCACAATCTCAGTTGGAAGACGGATTTAGTAATGATGGAAATTTTCAGTTACAGACAAACTGGCATTTTCAGTGGTGGTATTTATTCCTTAGGCCTTTAAGTAATATAATTTGAACAGTGATTTGCCTCAGAATTTGGACATCAGGTTTTATAATAAATATAGGATCCATCAGTTTCTACAAGACTTCGCAGCTCCAGATATAAATTAAAAATAGGAAAATAATCACATATTTTCCATGTGATTCCAATCACTCAAATAAAATATCTGAAAACAGAAGGAAGCCAGACTCAAAGACTTCAAACTGTTTGATTCCATTTACAGACATTCTGGAATCAGCAAAACTTGAGGAAAAAAGACCAGATCAATACTTGTCAGGGACTGAGGGCAATGGAGGGGATGACTATAAAAGGGCAGCATGAGGAAATCTGGTGGCAGCGAGGGGAGCGGTGGGGGGGGAATGAACTGCTCTGTATCTTAATATTAATGGTGGTGGTTACAAGATTCATTGCATTCGTCGAAAGTAATAGAGCTATACACCAAAAGAGTAAATTGTACTGTATGCAAATTAAAAATAAATAAACAAAACATTTTTTTAAAAAATTTTTTAGGTGAGGCAACCCTTGGTTGAGCAAAGACTTTGTCAGCTTACAATCCCTTATTTTTTTATTTTTTTATTTTTATGCCTACAGCATCTGGTCTTCCTAGGTAGTCTAAACAAAACATTTTAAACATTTGAAAATATTTGGCTGAATGACTACTTTTTTCTCTTTTCTCTTATTTTTAACTAGCTTCTTTGGCAATTAGCAATAGTTGGTAAAACAAAGGACTTGACATCAGAAGCCCAGCGCTTGAGCGTTGACTTCGATATTATTTGTTGCATGACTTTAGGAAAACATTTTTCCTTCTCTGGATCATTATATATAAAATGGATATAAGGATAATTGACATCTGATACCCTATCCACTCCATTGTATCCGGAAATTGAGTGAGTTAATCTATACATCCCATTAAAATTATCAAATTTTACATGAGTATAAAATTCATTAAGGATATATAAAAAGTTTTAACTCCCTAAAGATTATAGAGTCCTAAATCCTTAAAGAACATTTTTCTGTTCTGAATCCCTGATTCCATTTTTTGAGACTTCTTTTTTGTCATCCCCTTTTGATCTACTAGCTATTATCTATATTTCAATTCTGGCAATCATCAAGGATTGTATGGGTTTTCCTTTTACTTCTGCTATTTTATTGGTACTGTTATCATGTCCTTCTGTAACCTAAAACACACACACACACACACACACACACACACACACACACACACACACACACACACACACACACACAACCTTGCAGGTAGCCTAACAGACTTTCATTTAGAAGTCATAACTTTGCTTAGATTAACCTGTAAACTCACTAGATCATCCTAAATGTAATAAGGTTTGCTAACCACATCCTGTGATTCACTAAGAGTTTAACAGAAAGGCTGAGACTTAATTAGTTGCACTTACTTCCATACCCATGCCATCCCTGATCTTGATAACTGCCAGACCTGTCTTTTCAGGGAGATGCCCAGAATGATTTGCAAAACTAGGGGGCTAATCCAGCTTAAACTGCCTAGGGCTGGTGGAAGCATACTGAAGGATCCTCAACTAACTTTCTCATAAACTTTTCTCATTATATCATCCTTATAACACTAAAATCTCCTCCCAGGGGTGAAGATTTCCCATTGTTTTTGAATATGTGATATATGCATAGGATGTTTTCAAACTGCCAGTGCACAAGAATGTCCCCACCTATACCTTGATGATTATGCATGATCTCCCTGAATAAACAGAATCTGATCCTTTGTCAGGGACATCCTACTTTGGGGAAGTGACCTCCTCCTCCTCCGTGTTCCTGCTGTCAGCATGGCATGTAATAAAGACCCTTCTCACAAAATCTCGGAGTTGTATTTTGCCTGGCAACTACTGAGTAATTAGCCTTGGTTCGGTCCTATAACAAATTGCCTTAATTTACACTGAAAGACAGCAGGGTGGGAGTATTGCACTATTGATAACTCAAAGTTATTCCCTAAACAAAAAGCAAATGACCAATAACAATCTGTTGAGTTTGAGGGGGTGTGGGGAATTGAAACAAACCCAGATCTTCTGTTGGAATGTCTTATTGGACTCTTTCCTTTAACATGTGCTGCTAATTAGCAGTGAGATTTGGAGTGGAGACAGGGAAGAAGTACATTAAGATAAGTGTCCAACTGTTAAGTAGTTTCTAAGTCATACATATAAACTTCAGTGAAGAGTCCCTGAAAAGTATCTCTCAGTTGGATAAGTATTTCTTGCTAATTATTTTATTATATTGCAACCACTACCTGTACTATCATACTTCTGAATCTTTCGGCTTCTTGTTTTTCCATATTCAGACCAAAATTTACTTCTGGAAGTCCAAGTTGCCACCACCATTTCCTTTCTATCTTTGTTGTTCTCTGATGTTAAGTGGTAGTTTTGTCTTTTTACCACATAACTCTCTCTTTTCTCCCAAATTCTTTCTCACTTTTTATTGTGTATCTGAAGTCTCATTTGAGAAGTCTGCCCTTAACTAATGATGCATTCTACATATCTCATGTGTTCCCAACAAACAGTAAATAACATACATACAGACTATTTATATTTGTTTGAATAAATAAAATACTAGTGAAATCCCATCAGAATGAACTTTGGGAGAGTAATCCAATTATTTTGCACTTTAAGTAGTATTGAAATGATTCCTTAATGACTAATATTTAAGTGATATATCACTTTATAGTTGACATGCTGCATCCCACAGATATAATTATTTCATACATAATATAATCTTGTGAGATCATTCTTTTTTATCTCCATTTTAAAAATAGTAACACTGAGTCTCAGAAAAAAATGACTTACAATTTCATGGAAACAAGGGAGGGAATTCAACTCATAATCTAATGTCAAACCGCATTCATTTCTTTTCTTTTTATTTCTTCCTCAATCTCATTCACTCAAACTACCTCTGACCTTTATTCAAAGAAAGCAAAACTAGTTCTCTCAAGTTCCCTTTATAGAATCTGACATAGGCCAGGAACACCCTCTATTCTGCCCTGCCCTGCCCCAGTGAGTTGGGCCCCCAGCCCTGGTCCCGCTATGGTGTAGACCAGGCATTGGCCATGGTGTATTAGATACTTACAGTGACTCATTTGAAAACGAAGGTTTCCAATGGCATGAAAAAACCTACAAACTGAATAATCAATCTTCGACAAAACTAAACTGACAACATTGGCAAGATAGGAAAGATATATTTACTTGGAATGGAATAAAATTTTCAACTGACAAAGTATCATCGATTGGCAGTTGCAGAAGCCCAATTTAAGACAATAGTAATATCCTTATGTTTGCATACCTTTTATTATTTATTCTGGCTAGTCACATAGCCCATCTCATTTGACTCTCAGGAGTTTCACTCATCATAAAGATATTGTAGCCGAGTAATTTCTGTAAGGGCACACAGCTAGAAAGGAAAGAATTGACTATAAGTTATGCCTTTCCCCCCAATTCTAAGATCTTTCCATTAAACACAATGTCTTCCCTAAAAGGAGAAGCAAATTATGTCGAAAGTTGCATTAATGATTCTTAATATTACTGGGTTATTACTTTTAGAATCTAGTGTAAATTTTAGATTCCTGTCTAGAAAGCTACTCATACACACACATGTTTGTACACATTTTATAGACTTCATAGACCTCTGAGCCTCAACAAAAATATGGACTTCGAGGGAGAATCGGTGCTCTGGATATAAACTGCAGAAAACAATAAGATACTGCGATCTTGGATTTTAGCAAATAGACTTTCTTATTCTCTCTCAATCCTCTTCCTTCAGTCTCAATACCTCAATCTCCCACACCTATGTATCCCATTTGCATGATATTGCTTTCTTCACGTAGTTATAAATCAGCATGCTTTTAAAGGTCATTTTAAATTACTGATGCACATTAATTACTGGGGATGCAAATGTTGATGATTCTATGGTATGGCATTTTGATAAAATCAAATCATAATTTGAAATTTAATTATTGATACATCTAATTTTTTTTGCATTATTTAGTTTCATATACTGTAGACACTCAATGTTTTTGTTAAGTGAAATCTTTCTAATAAAGACAAATTATTTCCATAGCAGTGCAAGCATCAAAATGTGGGCTCGAATAATATTATCTAGGTTATAATCAACACTTATTTTCATAATGAAGTCATTTTCCAGGTTCTGCTAAAGTTATACTTCTTCACTGATGTAAAAGGCCTTCAAAATCTAAGAATATCCCTGTAAATAGCTACTTCAAACTGCGATAGATACTATTCTTTTAGGAAATAGGAAAAATGAAACAGAGTTTGTATTGAAATAAACCTAGAAATAAATTAAAGCAAACCTTTGTTAACACTTACTTCGTATTATGAATTTGAAAACTTTGTGTTCTCCTGCTGCCTCAAAATCCTCATGAAGAGGATGTGAATACCTGCCAGGTGGCCACGGACACCAGTGTAATAAAGCTGGCCCTTGCAACAAGTTTCCAAGTTTCCCTTCTTGCCCTCCCCTTACTGTGACCTAGTATCATTCGAACACAGCAATGATAACCTTTAACTGCTTTTGCTTATGTACTCCATCCTAAATTCCAATAAAGTCACTTGCCCATAGGTCTTCACTCTCTCTCAGATCCCCAACGGCTTGGTTGAGCAGGCTCCCTTGGCACTCCTCCTATATGGCCTTCTCTCTGAATGTCTCTCTCTCTCTCTCTCTCTCTCTCTCTCTCTCTCTCTCTTTCTCTCTCTCTCTCCCCCATCCCCCGCCTCACCTCTGAATATAATAAACTTTGTTTTCCTGAACCCTTCCTGTGTCTCCCCTTGTGACTGTACCTGACTAACCATCTCATGAAAAAAATACAAAACACACTGAAACTATGTCACAGGATGCTCATCTCCTGCCCTTAATGATCCAGCAAATCAAAACCT
>NW_011888795.1:4913934-4917551 GCF_000151845.1 Pteropus vampyrus | reverse complement strand
GACAACATTGGCAAGATAGGAAAGATATATTTACTTGGAATGGAATAAAATTTTCAACTGACAAAGTATCATCGATTGGCAGTTGCAGAAGCCCAATTTAAGACAATAGTAATATCCTTATGTTTGCATACCTTTTATTATTTATTCTGGCTAGTCACATAGCCCATCTCATTTGACTCTCAGGAGTTTCACTCATCATAAAGATATTGTAGCCGAGTAATTTCTGTAAGGGCACACAGCTAGAAAGGAAAGAATTGACTATAAGTTATGCCTTTCCCCCCAATTCTAAGATCTTTCCATTAAACACAATGTCTTCCCTAAAAGGAGAAGCAAATTATGTCGAAAGTTGCATTAATGATTCTTAATATTACTGGGTTATTACTTTTAGAATCTAGTGTAAATTTTAGATTCCTGTCTAGAAAGCTACTCATACACACACATGTTTGTACACATTTTATAGACTTCATAGACCTCTGAGCCTCAACAAAAATATGGACTTCGAGGGAGAATCGGTGCTCTGGATATAAACTGCAGAAAACAATAAGATACTGCGATCTTGGATTTTAGCAAATAGACTTTCTTATTCTCTCTCAATCCTCTTCCTTCAGTCTCAATACCTCAATCTCCCACACCTATGTATCCCATTTGCATGATATTGCTTTCTTCACGTAGTTATAAATCAGCATGCTTTTAAAGGTCATTTTAAATTACTGATGCACATTAATTACTGGGGATGCAAATGTTGATGATTCTATGGTATGGCATTTTGATAAAATCAAATCATAATTTGAAATTTAATTATTGATACATCTAATTTTTTTTGCATTATTTAGTTTCATATACTGTAGACACTCAATGTTTTTGTTAAGTGAAATCTTTCTAATAAAGACAAATTATTTCCATAGCAGTGCAAGCATCAAAATGTGGGCTCGAATAATATTATCTAGGTTATAATCAACACTTATTTTCATAATGAAGTCATTTTCCAGGTTCTGCTAAAGTTATACTTCTTCACTGATGTAAAAGGCCTTCAAAATCTAAGAATATCCCTGTAAATAGCTACTTCAAACTGCGATAGATACTATTCTTTTAGGAAATAGGAAAAATGAAACAGAGTTTGTATTGAAATAAACCTAGAAATAAATTAAAGCAAACCTTTGTTAACACTTACTTCGTATTATGAATTTGAAAACTTTGTGTTCTCCTGCTGCCTCAAAATCCTCATGAAGAGGATGTGAATACCTGCCAGGTGGCCACGGACACCAGTGTAATAAAGCTGGCCCTTGCAACAAGTTTCCAAGTTTCCCTTCTTGCCCTCCCCTTACTGTGACCTAGTATCATTCGAACACAGCAATGATAACCTTTAACTGCTTTTGCTTATGTACTCCATCCTAAATTCCAATAAAGTCACTTGCCCATAGGTCTTCACTCTCTCTCAGATCCCCAACGGCTTGGTTGAGCAGGCTCCCTTGGCACTCCTCCTATATGGCCTTCTCTCTGAATGTCTCTCTCTCTCTCTCTCTCTCTCTCTCTCTCTCTCTCTCTTTCTCTCTCTCTCTCCCCCATCCCCCGCCTCACCTCTGAATATAATAAACTTTGTTTTCCTGAACCCTTCCTGTGTCTCCCCTTGTGACTGTACCTGACTAACCATCTCATGAAAAAAATACAAAACACACTGAAACTATGTCACAGGATGCTCATCTCCTGCCCTTAATGATCCAGCAAATCAAAACCTGTAACTAACATAGAATCCTAATTGGTCCTAAGCCTCCTGGAGGCTGTGAGTGAAGGACATGCAGAGGCACACAGAATCTGTTCTGCCTAGGACTCAATCACTTCAGATGTCCTCCTAGATCAAAAACCTAGATAGAAACAGGAAGAGCTCATTCCAGAATGAAAAAAGAAAAATGTGAAAGACATAAGCAGGAGTAGGAAAAAAGTCATCTAAAATAAAAAGTAAAAAAAAATTTTTTTTCAGTTCACATTCCATCTAAAACTCTGGGGATGAAATACAGATATAAACTGGCATTGTAGCTTAAAGAAAAAAATTCTTCCTCTAGGATGTGTTAATCGCTGAAACCAAAAATAGAAATGACTGAATAGGCCATTTATTTCTTCCCCACAACAAGCCAGAAACATATCTTATAGTTTCCTTTTCAAAGTGCATACAGTATTTGTCGTACCCTGAATAGAACCACATGCCACAATAATTCACATTTTTATGGACGAGACCAAGGTTAAAAGTTTTGAATAGACTAGACTTAGTATGCTTCATTAGAACCTACTTCTTAATTTTTTTTTAACAATTGAGCATTATAAGGAAGAAAAATTTTATGAGACTTATTATGGTTGAGCTCTCCTCTAATAGTAAGCCCCTCAGAGATTTCTTCAAATATTGCCAGCTATAGTTAAAGCAACTCTCGAGTCAATGACAGCACATATTCGATTTTAAAGAGTGCTTCAAAGTTTGCAAAATTTAATGCATCTAATTCTTATATCATGACTTTATAAGATATAGCACATATTATCCTTACTTCCTCACTTACAGATGAGGACAAAGGGCCCAGAGATACTAGATTACTAGCTAAATGTATTACAGATTGCTAGTGGCAAAACAATCAGATCATTCATTTCAAAAATATGTATGTATGAAGAACTATACTAGGAACCAGGAATGCAAAGATGAGGAAAATCGTCTTTGCCTAACAAGAGTTTCAAGTCGGCCAAGAAGCATAGAGGAAACAAACATAAGACTAAAGTAAGACAGACTATGATAAATCCTCCTAAAGGCTTCCAGAATGAAATGGGACTCACAGGATGGAAGAATCAATATAAGAAATTACTTGAGTTTATTTTCTACTAATTGTGAACTTGTCAAGGGTAGAAAATAGGACTTATTCATTCTTGTTTCCCTACAGAATCTATAACACTCTGTAGGTGTTTAGCACATCTTTGTTGGAAGAATTAAAGTGAATAATGTATTAGGCTGTCTATCCCCTATATTTCCTTTATATAATATAGCTAAAATGGGTACTATGTACTCTAGGAATAAGGAATAGAACAAAAACTCACTAGACAATGAAGAAATGAGAACAGTGACTATAGATGCATTAGATATTTCTTAAAAGGATATTCAGCCTTTTAATCCTTTTCCATGTAGCGATTTAGCAGGTGTGTCACAATGTTCATAGTAACTGGCACCACAGAATTTTGTCTTATACTTTACCGAAGGACATTCAGGAGACTACCAATTATAAAACAACTACATATTTTACACCATAGATTCCAGAGAAGATTTGAAAGACCTGGGATGGGATGTTTCGAAAGCACTGCCAGAACATTTAAATAGTTTTTATTGGGGCTGTAAATGATTATGTTGCTGATGTAGTCCACAAATCTGTGTGCAGAAAAGAGGTTACTTCAGACTTGTAAGGGAGAATGCCAACTAATGTTACTGAATCTGCCACTTGCAGACTAACTTTGGAAAATCAGCCTGTTTCATCAGTCAAGACATAATGTAGACTATCTTTCCAAAAGAGGTAATAATGATTCCTGTTCTAATTCCAATGTGTATGTTTGGCGAGGAGGGGGATAGGGGTCGCCACATCAACATGTAA
>NW_011888795.1:4908992-4913884 GCF_000151845.1 Pteropus vampyrus | reverse complement strand
TATGGTTGAGCTCTCCTCTAATAGTAAGCCCCTCAGAGATTTCTTCAAATATTGCCAGCTATAGTTAAAGCAACTCTCGAGTCAATGACAGCACATATTCGATTTTAAAGAGTGCTTCAAAGTTTGCAAAATTTAATGCATCTAATTCTTATATCATGACTTTATAAGATATAGCACATATTATCCTTACTTCCTCACTTACAGATGAGGACAAAGGGCCCAGAGATACTAGATTACTAGCTAAATGTATTACAGATTGCTAGTGGCAAAACAATCAGATCATTCATTTCAAAAATATGTATGTATGAAGAACTATACTAGGAACCAGGAATGCAAAGATGAGGAAAATCGTCTTTGCCTAACAAGAGTTTCAAGTCGGCCAAGAAGCATAGAGGAAACAAACATAAGACTAAAGTAAGACAGACTATGATAAATCCTCCTAAAGGCTTCCAGAATGAAATGGGACTCACAGGATGGAAGAATCAATATAAGAAATTACTTGAGTTTATTTTCTACTAATTGTGAACTTGTCAAGGGTAGAAAATAGGACTTATTCATTCTTGTTTCCCTACAGAATCTATAACACTCTGTAGGTGTTTAGCACATCTTTGTTGGAAGAATTAAAGTGAATAATGTATTAGGCTGTCTATCCCCTATATTTCCTTTATATAATATAGCTAAAATGGGTACTATGTACTCTAGGAATAAGGAATAGAACAAAAACTCACTAGACAATGAAGAAATGAGAACAGTGACTATAGATGCATTAGATATTTCTTAAAAGGATATTCAGCCTTTTAATCCTTTTCCATGTAGCGATTTAGCAGGTGTGTCACAATGTTCATAGTAACTGGCACCACAGAATTTTGTCTTATACTTTACCGAAGGACATTCAGGAGACTACCAATTATAAAACAACTACATATTTTACACCATAGATTCCAGAGAAGATTTGAAAGACCTGGGATGGGATGTTTCGAAAGCACTGCCAGAACATTAAATAGTTTTTATTGGGGCTGTAAATGATTATGTTGCTGATGTAGTCCACAAATCTGTGTGCAGAAAAGAGGTTACTTCAGACTTGTAAGGGAGAATGCCAACTAATGTTACTGAATCTGCCACTTGCAGACTAACTTTGGAAAATCAGCCTGTTTCATCAGTCAAGACATAATGTAGACTATCTTTCCAAAAGAGGTAATAATGATTCCTGTTCTAATTCCAATGTGTATGTTTGGCGAGGAGGGGGATAGGGGTCGCCACATCAACATGTAAGGCTCTGGATGTCCAGCTTGTACAATTCAACTCAATTATGACACTATCTACCTGGAGATGGTGTCAGATCCCACAGATCAAGGGCTCAGTTCCACAAGACTCTCTCCCTAATCTCTCCACCCCCTGCCCACTTCCAGGTACCAATCACAAGTCTAGGTTGTCATTTGTGCTTCTGACCTACTGGCTATAGATCAGAAGTTCCAATGACCCTTCTCTCAGGTTTGATTAATGTGTAAGAGTGACTTACAGAACTCAGAGAAACATTTTATTTACTGGATCACCAGTTTATCAAAAAGAATATAATTCAGGAACAGCCAGATAGAAGAGATGCATAAGGCAAGGTATGTGAAAGGACTCGAAGCTTCCACGTTCTCTCCATGCTCACCACTCTCCTCAAATTTCAATGTGTTCACCAACCCAAAAATTTTCCAAACCCTATCCTTTGAGTTTTTATGGAGGCAATGTTACATAGGCATAATTGATTAACTGATTGGCCATTGGCAACTGATTCAACCTCCAGCCTCCATCCCCTCCCCAGAAATCAGTGGTGGGTCTGAAAGTTCCAACTCTCCATTTCTTCGTTGGTTCCCCTGGTAAACAGCCCACATCCTTAAGTGCTTTCCAAATGTCACCTTTATTAATATGAACCCAGTTTTGGTAAAAAGCAAGACACTCAGTTCAGCTTTATAGCTCTGAAGCAATTTCAGGACCCGAGGAGACTAAATATTATGATGAAGGATGTTCCCATTGCTCTTATCATTTAGGAATATTCAAAGGTTTGGGAAGCTGTGAGCCATGAACCATGGACAAAAATCAAATATATTTTTTTATAAATCAAAATATTGCACATGGAATCTAATCTGATTGATCACTAAAGGACATATGGGTTAAAAAGTTTCATATCCATCACCTAAGAAGGCAATGCTTTCATCTTCATGGTCAAGAATATGCAAAGTAGCATTTTTCTAGAAGTGGTGATGGTTTTGACTTAAATCGCTCATATCTTTTAGTCTGTGGGCCTAATGCAAAGTACTCACGACTTAGGACAAACTGAATTAATACCTGTGGAAAGCTTCTGGCCTTGCAGATAGATTGGACACATTTCTGTTATACTATATGCAAAAACTGAGCTGATCAACATGTCATTCATTAAACAAATATTTATTGAGCATCTATTACAAAGCTAGTATGCAACAGTCATAAATTAAGTTCCATATAATGTGTTGTTTGACCTTTAGGTAAGCACTAAAATGAACACAAGTTGTTCATTTATTCTTTTCATATCCTGTTTCCTTTAAACTTATTAAGAGTGTGTTTTCACAAAGAGGGTAGGAGTAAAGAGAAGAAAACTTTACTGCTTAATCAGCAAAACATTTAAAATCTGAGTTCAATAATGGGGTGTCCTGAGAGGCTCACAGCTGGCTTCTACTTAGTGTAATTATGGGTGAAAACCAGCACTTTTGTCAGAGCTTGCTTAAAAGTTTCCATGCCTGACTCGCAAACACTTAAACAGAATGATAGCTATTCTGCAACCTGAAAGGCCCCAAAGATCTAGGTCAATAGCTCAGCATCTGGTCTGGTCATTGTGTGCCTCCCCATTAACATTTTAAAACTTAAATTAAGTAATTTCTCCCAATTGCTTTTATATGGCTTTAGACAACCCCAAAGAAAGGGAGAGAAACAATCTGCCTTTACAGGCCCCAAGGACAATTTTTATTGTTAAGAGGAAAGCAATACTGTAAACAGAACTTTAAAATTGATGGTCATGGAAAGTTCAACTTTTTGAAATTTCTCAACATATAAGAAAACAATTACTTCATTTTTCTTATTAGTTTTTCACAGTTTAGAATAACATACACTCATAAAATACATTCCCCAAAGGGAAGTAACTTAATGATTAAAGACTATAACTTCCTCAATGTCATCTGGCAATTAGCTGCTTTAAATACCCTAAAGTGGGCCCTACTGTCTGAATGCAACAGTAGAGGAGTTGAAGGAACAGGGAGGAAAAAAGTTTCTTATTGTGTTGAATACCTATCTGGAGTAGAATCCTCCGAAGCACTACCAACCTAACAGACATGAATAGAAATCTCAGATTTTAAACAGTGTTGGGGGCTGGGGGTCACTGGCATATGTGATGCTTTTTTTTCAATTGATCCAATCTGTAAAGTTTATTGCAAATGTCCATGAAATTGCAGTGTAGACAGCAAAAAAAGTCCACTGTTAGGAATTAGATGAAAAAATTCCCAAAATTTTTACTTGTTTACTCTGTGTGCCCTTGGTCAATACATCCTACAAATGCTATTGTCTTGCAACACGCACTTGCACGCGCACACACACACACACACACACGTGTGCGTGTGTGTGTGTAATCATCCTTAATTATCTTAGCCATCCATCTCACAGGAGTATCATGGGATATATCAAAGTATATCAAAATAGACTTCAAACTCTTAAGCTATCCTAGTAATATAAGACATTACAGTTGTAAGGAAGATTTTAAAAATTAATGAACAACGGTATGAGTAAAAATATCATATTTTCTATTTTATATCATTTCCAGTCTCTACACCAAACCTTTTGGCCTGAAATCAAAGGAATGGTTCCTATTTTACATTGGCATAGTTACTGTTCCCTTTTAAGGGTAAGTAGAGTTCCAGCATGCTGACTGTTCTCAGTAACAAGACACAGTGAAAATTTGTCCCCAGAGCTCCACATTCTGGAGAAAACTGATGAAACTCATGTTTGTTTTTCACTCAAATAAAAGAATATTTTGGCTGGAAGCCAAAGTAGGAAAGAAGACTGATCCCATCTAATGCTGAAATGAAGGTAGATAGATATTTTTATTTGAAATATCACCGTTAAGAATGGTTATTATGTATTTTTTCCTAAAACATTTTCCAGTAATAGAACAGAGCTGGATACATGGCCTGTTCATAAAGGGTTGTGAGAGTAAATATAGGCCAGTGCTTGGAAATATATGAAATGAAACAGAATTTCAAAATTGCTTTTATTTTATCACTATTACAAAAGAATAAAAGTGTGTGTGTGTGTGTGTGTGTGTGTGTGTGTGTGTGTGTGTGTGTGTATTAAGATGGAGCATTACATTTATCACATTTCTAGTTAATTATAGTACGATCTCATTTGGCTTATTATATGCCTTCATGGAAATGTAGGCAGTTTTTAATCCTTCTAAGAAGCAAATAAACATTAAAATTAAGTCATCGGTGTCTCTAACATCCAGAAGGCCATGTGACACCCTGATAAATGGAGATGATGAGGCCACAGAGCAATGAATGAAAAGACTTTTGATTTGCTGTGGATAATTCACAGCTCTCAACATCTTCTTACTCACCATGAACTAACTAGTACTTTATGCTAGTAGAAGGGAGGATGGCAGAATGTGAGTAGACTATGAGAGTTCGGTACAATTTATTACACGGGAATTGATCTTTATTATAATATCGTATATTATACCGCTATCAAGACTTTATATTGTTCTTGATATCAATCAAGTGTGTCTGTGTGTGTGTGTGTGTCTGTGTGTGTCTGTGTGTATCATGATTAGTGATAATAATGAGAATAATGATAATCAACTAAACTAACACGTTCAACAAATC
>NW_011888795.1:4893899-4908942 GCF_000151845.1 Pteropus vampyrus | reverse complement strand
ACACCAAACCTTTTGGCCTGAAATCAAAGGAATGGTTCCTATTTTACATTGGCATAGTTACTGTTCCCTTTTAAGGGTAAGTAGAGTTCCAGCATGCTGACTGTTCTCAGTAACAAGACACAGTGAAAATTTGTCCCCAGAGCTCCACATTCTGGAGAAAACTGATGAAACTCATGTTTGTTTTTCACTCAAATAAAAGAATATTTTGGCTGGAAGCCAAAGTAGGAAAGAAGACTGATCCCATCTAATGCTGAAATGAAGGTAGATAGATATTTTTATTTGAAATATCACCGTTAAGAATGGTTATTATGTATTTTTTCCTAAAACATTTTCCAGTAATAGAACAGAGCTGGATACATGGCCTGTTCATAAAGGGTTGTGAGAGTAAATATAGGCCAGTGCTTGGAAATATATGAAATGAAACAGAATTTCAAAATTGCTTTTATTTTATCACTATTACAAAAGAATAAAAGTGTGTGTGTGTGTGTGTGTGTGTGTGTGTGTGTGTGTGTGTGTGTGTATTAAGATGGAGCATTACATTTATCACATTTCTAGTTAATTATAGTACGATCTCATTTGGCTTATTATATGCCTTCATGGAAATGTAGGCAGTTTTTAATCCTTCTAAGAAGCAAATAAACATTAAAATTAAGTCATCGGTGTCTCTAACATCCAGAAGGCCATGTGACACCCTGATAAATGGAGATGATGAGGCCACAGAGCAATGAATGAAAAGACTTTTGATTTGCTGTGGATAATTCACAGCTCTCAACATCTTCTTACTCACCATGAACTAACTAGTACTTTATGCTAGTAGAAGGGAGGATGGCAGAATGTGAGTAGACTATGAGAGTTCGGTACAATTTATTACACGGGAATTGATCTTTATTATAATATCGTATATTATACCGCTATCAAGACTTTATATTGTTCTTGATATCAATCAAGTGTGTCTGTGTGTGTGTGTGTGTCTGTGTGTGTCTGTGTGTATCATGATTAGTGATAATAATGAGAATAATGATAATCAACTAAACTAACACGTTCAACAAATCCTCAGTCATGTCCTCCAGAGTAAGGTGAAGGAGCATGGAGTTGCAGAGTAACACTGTCTGGGCTGAAAGGAAACAGAGGCCACCTGGTCTGGCCTTCTGATGGAGACACTGCAGCTGAGAGATGAAAGGGGTAAAGGTAGGAGGTGAACTCAAGATTCTTGAGTCAATAGCAGTATGAGAGGTAAAACTCAGGTTTTCTGACCCTCAGTAAAATGTTCTTTCTACTGTTCTCACAGTCTCTTTTAGTTCTCCAGTAACTGCAGGAAGAAGAAGATAAGGGAATCTAATTAATTTGACTGCTAAGTCAGCAAGTTCATTCTGACAGAAGAGGAAAAAACAAAACAAACTGAAAGCAACAAAATAAGCTTTGAAGCCAACAAGGTCACACTTTGAATTGTTTTATCAACTACTGGCAAAATACTAAGCAAAACACTATGATCCTTACACACTTATCTAAAGTTTAATTAGGATATGGCATATGCATATATTCTGTTCCTAGTCTTTAAGACAATGGTTTGAATTTAGTAAATACTCAGTAAGTGGCAGGGTCTGAGGGAAGCCTGAAAACAAAACTGTGGCTTTATAAATACTCCAAGCAACTTTCTTGAGTACATTTGCATCAACTCTGCTACAGACTGCCCAGGTTTTGTGTGAACTCTTTCAAGAGTGAAGTTCATTAGATTAGATCTGACTGTAGAGCTATAAACTATAAAATCCTTCCATTTCTACTGGTTCTGACTTTTTCAGTCGTTTCTAAGCAGTCCCATCTCTTCTGACTTACAGTTTTTCCAGAAGTTGAAGAGCACTTTTAAATCTCCATGTTACCTTTTCTCCAAATTAAACTTTTCTGTTTCTTAGAGCTACATGAGTTCTCTGATTTTTCTTTTTTTCATTGGCAACTACTATGATTTGTGTTTAATTTTCAGTATAGGACATACCACTGATGACACTAAACCAATTCTAAAGCACTGAGCCAGGACACCTGGAGCGTAGTCATTTGATGATAATTTTTCATCATGCCCAAAGGTGATCTAAAAATTTTTAAAGATACTTGTTTCAATGTAGATCTCCATTTGCAATATTCCTCTCATTTACCATTTTAAATTACAACTACCAAACCAACTTTAGCTAGATAAGACATCCTTTATCTAATTTATAAACATTAGCAAAGCTACTGAATCAAGTCAAGGTCAATCACTTAAATAGTAAGCATATTTAAACAAATGAGTTGTCTGCTGTTATGCTGGTGAAATTTTCCAGAAAGATACACAATCCTGTCAACTGAATTATTTCATAATTCAAATAATACTGACAGTGTAGGTGGCCTTAGTGCATTGAGACACAGACAGAAAATTATATTCTTGCGAGAATGTCTTCATAAAAACAAATGACATTTGAGGAAACTCCCTGAACTAGAACACTCACATCTACAGAAAGCGATCATAAATGGCATGCGTTACTTTTTGATAATCATAGAAAACATCATTATCTCTTTTGAGTTCTATTATGCTTGGTATCTATTGCCTGTCCTGTTGTACACCTATATACGACTATCAGAGTAGGAGGTATGAAAGTTCTATGCAGTATATTTCCAATTCTGAAATTCTTAAAGAGGACACAATCATTAATCCATTACCAAAAACTGACCTATTAGATCCTGAAAACCTATATAAGTTCATGTCCCTCTGACCAGAGAACAATATAGGCAATAAAGAAAATACAGTGCAACTTTTTTCATAAAAGATTTTCTAGCTATAATATTCAAACTTTGAGATTATAACCTGCCCATAAAACGGTTCTATTTTTTTAAATAAATGTATTTATTTAAATTAGTTTCAAGTATACAGTACATTGGTTAGACATCTATAATATTCATAAAACGATCCTCTCAATTGCTCCCTCTCTCCCCTGGCCTTCCACTTAGCCATCCTATTAATGCTAATTGCATTCCCTCTGCCATGCTCCCTGTACCCAGCTATCAACTACTAATTTGTACTTCTTTAACCTTTCACCCCATTTTCCCAGCCTCCCAACCCTCCTCCCCTCTGTCCATTGCCAAATTGTCCACTATATTTGTGAGTCTGTTTTTGATTAGTTTGTTCCCTTTGTTCCTTAGATACTGCATATAAGTGAAATCATATGGATCTATCTTTCTCTGTCTGAATATTACTCAACATAAAACCTCTAGGTCCATCCAAGTTATTGCAAATGGTAGGATTTCATTTTTTTTTTAATGGCTGAGTAATATTCCATTGTATATATGAACCATAATTTCTTTAATCAATCATCTATCGATGGGCATTTAGGTTGCTTCTATATCTTGGCTATTGTAAATTGTGCTGCCATGAATAATGGAGTGCATAGATCTTTATGAATTATTATTTTGGTTTTCTTTGGATAAACGCCCAGAAGTGCAATTACTGGGTCAAAGGTACATCCATTTTTAATTTTTTGAGGAACCTCCATACTGTTTTCCATAGCAGCTGTACCAATTTGCAATCCCACCAGCATTGTAGAAGGGTTCCCTTTTCTCCACATCCTCACCAATACTTGCTGGTTTTTGATTTATTGATGATAGCCATTCTGACAGGTGTGAGGTGATATCTCATTGTGGTTTTAATTTGCATTTCTCTGATGATTAGCGACCTTGAGCATCTTTTCATATGTCTGTTAGCCATCTGTATTTCCTCTTTGGAGAAGTATCTCTTCAGGTTTTCTGCCCATTTTTTAATTGAATTGTTCATTTTTTTGTTGTTGAGTTGTATAAGTTCTTTACAAATTTTGGATATTAACCTCTTATCAAATGTATCATTAGCAAATATCTTCTCCCAGTCAGTTGTCTTGCTTTGTTGATGGTTTCCTTTGCTGTACAAAAACTTTTTAGTTTAATGTAGTCCCATTTGTTTATTTTTTCTTTTGTTTCTTTTGTCCAAGGAGAAATATGTGAAAAGAAATTCCTGT
Source organism: Pteropus vampyrus (assembly GCF_000151845.1). NCBI lineage: Eukaryota > Metazoa > Chordata > Mammalia > Chiroptera > Pteropodidae > Pteropus > Pteropus vampyrus. The sequence continues at coordinate 4,904,929 of NW_011888795.1, read as the reverse complement.
TAGTAATATCAGAGAGTTTACTGCCTATGTTTTCTTGTAAAAGTTTTATGGTTTCAGGTCTTACATTTAAATCTTTAATCTATTTTGAGTCTCTTTTTGTATATGGAGAAAGAAGATGGTCCAGCTTGTTTTTTTTTTTTTTTTTTGCATGTATCTGTTTAATTTTCCCAACACCATTTATTGAAGAGACTGTCTTTATCCCATTGTATATTCTTACCTCCTTTGTCATATATTAAGTGAGCATATAGGTGTGGATTTATTAAGGGGCTCTCTATTCTGTTCCATTGATCAATGTATCTGTTTTTATGCCAGTACCATGCTGTTTTGATTACTGTAGCCTTCTAGTATAGTTTGATATCAGGTAGTGTGATACCTCCATGTTCTTCTTTCTCAAGATTGCCATGGCTATTTGGGGTTTTTTATGGCTCCATATAAATTTTAAGATTATTTGTTCTAGCTCTCTGAAAAATGCCACTGGTATTTTGATACGGATTGTAAATGGATATACGTTTCCATTTATTTGTATCTTCTTCACTTTCTTTTTTCAGTGACTTATAATTTTCTGAAAACAGGTCTTCTACCTTCTTGGTTGATTTGTTTCCCAGACTTTCTTTTTTCAGTGACTTATAATTTTCTGAAAACAGGTCTTCTACCTTCTTGGTTGATTTGTTTCCCAGGTATTTTATAGTTTTCTACGTAATTGTAAATGGGATTGTTTTCTTAATTTCTCTTTCTGAAAGTTCATCATTGTTATATAAAAACGCAACTGACTTCTGAATATTTATTTTGTAACCTGCTGCTTTACTGAATTCGCTGATCAGTTCTAACAGTTTTTTGGTGAAATCTTTAGGGTCCTCTATATATATAGTATCATGTCACTGGCAAATAACAAGAGTTTTACTTCTCCCTTTCCAATTTGGATGCCTTTTATTTCTCTTTCTTGTCTATTGTTGCAACTAATACTTCCAATGCGATGTTGAAGAGGAGTGGTGAAAGTGGGCATTCTTGTCTTGTTCCTGATCTTAAGGAAAATGCTTTTAGTCTTTCCCCATTGAGTATGATGTTAGCTGTAGGCTTGTCATATATGGCCTTTTTTATGTTGAGGTATGTTACCTTTATTACCACTTTGCTATGCTTGATTTTGTTGAACGTTTTTTCTGTATCTATTGATATGATCATATGGTTTTTATCTTTCGATTTGTTAATGTGATGTATTACATTAATTGATTTGCAGATATTGAACCAACCTTGCATCCTAGGAATAAATCTAACTTGATTACAGTGTATGATATTTTTAATATTTTAATGTATTTCTTTTTTTGTAATGTCTTTGCCTGGTTTTGGAATCAAGGTAATGGTGGCCTCATAAAAGGAGTTAGGGAGCATTCTCTCTTCTTGAATTGTTTGGAATAGTTTGAGAAGAACAGGTGATAATTCTTCTTTGAATGTTTGGTAAAATTCACCTATGAAGCCATCTCGTCCAAGACTTTTGTTTTTTGGGAGGTTTTTGATTACTGATTTTATTTCACTGTTGGTAAAATGGTTCTGTTTTTTGAACATACACATAGTGGCATAAAAAAAAAAACAAAAAAACAAACACACCTTTTAAAAATATACCAACAAACTTTTCTTACAAATCTGCCTTAAAAGCAGGTCTCTGTTACAAAATAAGAGTTTGGAATGTTATCTGTATGAATTCTGGGGAGAAATCTCATCAAAACAAACAACAGAAATATCTTGCTTTACTGGACTACCTGAGTAATAAACACTTTGTGAATAAGTATAAAAATTAAAAAGATATTGTTTACGTTTTAAAAAATTTTAGTTAACATATTGCACTTTTGTTAAAATATATATAAGGTCAAATAAGTGTGTTTAAAATATAAACAAAACAAAAGCACAAACAAGGGGATGAATAAGTGCCCAATTTCATTCTTGAGATATTTTGAAAATCATTAGTCGACACTTCAGAACTAGTTAGAAGTAGAAATTATTCCTCAGATACTCACTGCTTTCTCATAGCACTTCGTAATTCTCACATATGACACATTAGTTTCGGCTAAAACAGATGCCAAATGGGAGATATTGTACAGTACAGAGCAGTCAGCGTGGTGGAACGATACAGAAAATTTCAGCCAAGGCACATTCCCAGAGCTCTCAGTTCCCTCACAGCTGCCATGCCTCTTCCTAGAATGAATCACACATGGAATACAGTTCTGACACTTGCCTCCCTTTTGGTTCCAATAAGAATCCTAAGACATTGACATATTATATTCCATTCAGGACTGGAGTATGAGACACCTCGCCAGGGACACTTGATTGATTATTCAAAAGCAGACATTTATCAATAAGGTATATATATACAGCTTCCAAAAATAATATTATAAGGTAGCTTACAATAAAAATATATTTAACAGGAAAATGTAGTATTGAAGGAAGGATAAAATGTATATGTATATACGTATATATATATGTATGTGTGTGTGTATATATGTATGTATGTGTGTGTGTGTGTGTATATGTATGATTATATGTGTGTGTGTGTGTTTTGTGTGTGTGTGTGTGTATATATGTATGTATGTGTGTGTGTGTGTGTATGTATGATTATATGTGTGTGTGTGTGTTTTGTGTGTGTGTGTGTGTATATATGTATGTATGTGTGTGTGTGTGTGTGTGTGTGTGTGTGTGTGTGTGTGTGTATGATTAATTGTACCTGGAAAGTAAATTGTGATGTATCTATCTGTTCCACAAGAAGGGAGTAAAGCACTACTAAATGTCACATGAGCACTATTAAACGTCACTGTGATTTAGTGGAGAACAAAATGAGAGTCTTTGCTCTCAATGATGCAGATAAAGTGGAGATGTAGGATAACTAAGAAAATTGTTAATCACTAAGATTATTATAGATATAACTTTCATTATGAAAATTAAAATTGGATAGTGAGATTAAGAAACTCGGGAGGAGGAAGCTCTTTTAAATAGAGTGGCCAGGAAGGTCTCTCTGAGGAGATAATGTTTGAGCTGAGATCTCAACACAAAGCCAAGAGAGAGTAGACTTGGAAGATGGTATTCAAGGGAAAGAAAAAAGTGCAAAGGCTCTTTGATGTCTGAGGAAAAGAAAAATATGCTCGTATATCTGGAATCTAATGATATAAAATAAAGCTAAATAAGCAAGCAACACCCAGATCATCTAAAGCATTGTAGGCCAAGGTAAGGAACTTGAATTTATTTCTAAATGGTAAGAAAATAAATGTAATTGGGCTTTCCACCTAGATCTGAACCTCCTGGAAGCTGAGATACCTAAACTTGCTTCTCCTTCAGCAAGGAAAAATAGGGCAGTCATTGTTAAGAAAAGCATCTGAAAAAAAAAATCAACTCGAATTTTCTTCTTCCATTAACTTGCTTTCTTGTTTACTAGATTTTATTCTTGCCCTTCCACCCCCAAATTCCTTCATAAATCCAGTTCTAATTATGGCAGAAAGAAAGAGAGACAGAAAGACAGAGAGAGAGAACTAACTACAGAAGTATGATAGTTTCATGTGTCAATTTAGCCAGGCTACAGTCCCTAATCAAACATTAAGCTAGATGTTGCTGTGAAGGTATTTCATAGATGTGATTAAAGTCCATACTCAGTTTACTTTAAGCAAAGGAGATTATCCTAGATAATCTGAGTGGGCCTGATTCAACCAGTTGAAAGGCCTTAAGAAGAGAATTTCTTTTTCCCTTAAGAAAAATAAATCCCTTCTGTAGACAACAGCTTCAGCTCATGGTCAAGAGTGGAAGTATGCCTCTCCTTAATGGTCTGCCCTATGCATTTCAGACTTGCTTAGACAGCGCCCCCAATCATATAAACCATTTCCTTTCAATAAATTTCTTAAAATATATCTGGTTCTATTTTTTTCTGCTTGAACCTGACTGATATGTCACACTTACTTTGATGTAATGCCTTAAAGATAACCTGTGCCAAACACTTAAGGGGTAGAGATAAACACAATTCTTTCCCTTCCGTGATCACACAATATGAATTTAATTATGTGGAAGATGGGAAAAGGAAGAATAATTGACTCAGATATAATGAGGCCAAATTCCGTTATTCTGGCCAAATGTACTCTTGGTAGATGATGAAAAGGAGAGGATCAGAACTCCAAAGGCCTCATCTATGTTGGAGTGTGGGCCACTCTAGTCCTGGATACTTTTGCTAGAATAGTTTATCATAGTGACCAGAAATAGCAAACAATTAAAAATAAACTTTTTAACATGATGACCTCACAGATGAGAATTTATATTACAAAAACAATGATACAAATATAAAAATTGATATAGAGGTTTTCCTTAGTAACATTTGTAATCGAATAAAAAGAGGATTAAACTAACCAAATGCCCATTATTAGTTTGAATTAAATAAGTTTTTGGTAATTTGTATAATGAAACCCTAATTAAGTCATTCTAATTAGTATTGCAGAAGAAGATTTAAGACTATTAAAATACTTTATATTATAGGTAGAAAATATAAGTTGCAAACAGTACTGGCAAAGTGATATTAATTTTGAATGGAATATTCATAAGCATAAGGGGAAAAAAAGACTGGAAAGGTACCTCATCATGTTATCAATGATTATTCTCAAGCATTGAGATTATCTAATGGTTTTTATTTTCTTCTTTTTACTTATCACTATCCTCTATGTTTTATCTTTGATAAAGAATGCATATTATTCCTTAGAAGAGTAAAAAACACTTATTTTAAAAACAAAATTTTTAGTCAAAAAATGTTTTTCATTTTAAAACAAATACTATGCACTATTTGAAGTTAAAACTCATTGTGGCTAGCAGTAAGTATTTATGTCTCTATCACATCATTCAGTCATGTTCTGATCCATCAGAATCATCATGCTATGCATGTGCCTACTATACATTTTGGTACACCTACTGCATCTTCAGTCTTCCCAACCTGCCACAATTTCACCAGCTCAATGTCAAGTAAGTAGCCTTGTCTCAACTACATCTATTCTTCATGTTCCAGACTCCTTTTAAATAAATCCAAATCTTCCTCCCATCATGTCTGTCATGACTACATCTCATTCATGCTCCTTGCTTAACAGTATAATCTGATTCCCAAACACTCACCACCTCCATAATGGAATTTCTGCCTGAGACCTTCAAAAAGAACCCAACTAGACTAAGGTCACCCTGAAGGGTTTCTCTGCTTCTTTGACAAGCAACTCCATCTGCCTACTCATCTCACCACTCCCCTAACGAAACTTCCATATTTCATACTCTTTAGGTTTCTTCTGCTTTAGAATCTTTACTATAACTATTCCCTTTGACACAACACAGAAATCTATTCATATTCCAAGGAAGAACTCAATTATCACCTATTTCAGGTCCTTTTAATCCTTCAGTTGACAAATAAGCAATTCCTTGAGCTCTCATAGAGCTCATTTTCATTGCACTATAGTACTTAAAGTAGTCTGTTTTTATTCTGGATAGTTGAAACTTCTTCCTCTTTAGAGCAGGATTTCACCTTACCCATTATTTTTTTTTAATCTCCTAAGTATGTTCCTTATCGTAGACACTCAATACATAGTGAATAGAATTGAAATAATCTAGAATGTGAAAGAAAAAATCATATAGAATAAAATAATGGACTAGACATTCCATATCTTTGTCTCCAGTATTAGCATCATGCCTACAATCAAAAGTACTTTGCATATTGGACTGAAGATCCAGTGGTTGTATAATTTTCTTTGTGGAGTGGGAAAAACTAACCGAGAGCACTAATCCCTAATCCGTGGGGCACAAAAGACTCGCCTTTTGTGAGGGAGTCTTACTAATTACTTTATTTTAATTTTTTTGGATTCAGATGCCAGACCCAACATACAACCTATCAGTTCAAAGTCTCCAAGGCTATGAACCAGACCTCTGTTTTAAAAACCTCTAGGTAATCCAATGTATGATGCTGCTGAGAAAATCTGACCTAAGAATATATTTGCATGTTTCACTGGTTTGGGATGCAACGACATGAGAAAAGCAGGATATATACTAGGTCATATTATTCAAAAACAAGATAATTTTTTTTTTTTTGGTTTTGATCTAGATTTGCCTTACATTTTATCACAGAGAGCTTGTTGCATCCTTCCTGATGCATACAAGTCTTTTGACTTCGCAAATTATAAAGCAGTGTTTGTCACACCAAGTTCCTGAAAGTACCTCAGCGGTGCCTCAAGGACTGTAGCACAAAGAAGAGGTACAATTCCACTAACACAACTCTCTTCACTGATTGCTATTTTTCCTTTCTAAAAAACTGCAATTTTTAAAGAGTTTTCACTTGAAAAATGGCTTCTGCTAATTTAAGAAAATTGTTTGAAAATAATGGCACTAAGTTTTGCTTCATTTTATTAGAGCTTCTTTTTACCTCATAGATTATTGATATTGATGGACTCTAATATTAAGAACTAAAGAGGGAGGCGTAGAGAGAGAAGGAGAGAGGGAAAAGCTTAATACCATGTCTTTGGCCTACTCCAAAGCTATTACTTTCCATCTCTTTGGCTAACTGTAATATTAACATAAAACATTCACACAAATATTCTCCTGGAGCAGCTTATCAGATCTGAAGACTTTTCATGCCTGATTGAACTATAGGGACAACAGCTTGAGATCAGCTGCAACATATTCTGGAAGCAATGTTTTTTCTTGCACTGTATCGTATCACTCACAAATTAAAAAGAAAGGTTCTATAAGAGACAGGAGAGAGATTTTCCTTGCTGCTTCCTATCTACATGTCCTCCCAGCCCTAGGTCTTTCCAGAGGAACAAGAAAAATAGCTTTGCAGGTGTGTGCATATGTGTGTGGATAGCATTTCTAGAACTAAATGGCTGCCTGTCACAGCTGTATTGGAATTTGCTTCAGATTCTGGCTTCAAATTACAGAAGACGTGAGTAAAGGCATGTGCATGACTCAGTCCTCAACCCTTGCCAAAGTAGTAGTTTTCTAGAAAGAAAACTACAGAAAAAGAAAACAGTCAGAAAAGGGGAAGAGAAACTGCTATGCACATTCATAACTCCTGCTCATAATGAAATCTTGACGGCGTGATAAGGAGCACCGGGTCAGAGTGTTTAGGAAAGAGAAATACACATACATAAGGCTTACATAATGTTTCAACAAACACACAGTTATTTGCAGTCACATTAATTAAGTTCTGTGCATTGTGCTTGCACATAAATAAAACCAGATGTTTAAGATGTGGTTCGAACTTGTATTCTCTCACATCTACTCTTGCCCTCCCTCACCACTTTCAAGAAATTGGCTCTTTGCCTAAATAGCAGGGGAGGAAAGGGAAGAATAAAAAAAAACAGTTCTGGGGTTACAGACTTACTTTTCTGTTGATGAGCAGTTGATGATGTGTGGTGACTACATTTGGCTTCATGACCTCTCTGAGGGAAAGTTAAGAATTGCAGTTTTCTTGAGGCAGTTGGGATCCTTAAAGGATTATTTAATCATTAAAACTATTACAGGGACTCACACACACACACATAAATTAACACATGAATGTGTTCATAAATATGGACAGAATGGTTTCATGGGATCAAAGTCATCAGACTACCTCCTTTAATTGCGTTTCTCACTGTGTATTCTGAAGCACACTTGTACCACAATAAGTGGAAGATTTTTAAGATTTAAATAAATTTGAGAAATGCTGAGTTACACCAAGTTAAACAGGTTTCCCTATTGTGGGACTGTCAGAGCCTCTAATATGCTGGTGCACATTCTGAATATTCAAGTGAGCAATATACTATATACTGTTTCTCAACGTTCATCGACTCAGAGTCTTGTGGAATATTTTGTGAGTAGTGATCTGCAGGGCCTGCTGTGAGAAATGCTAGTCTAAATTAACCCAAGATGTTTGTCTAGTCTCTGGCTAAATTTTCCCTGTGTTAAAGAAATCACTACTTTCCAAAAAAGTCCATTCTGTCCTACAAAAGATCTAAGTCAAACGTAATTTTTCTAACATTAAATCCTCTAACTTCGCCACTGCTCCTGGTTTTATACTTTGGAAGAACCAAGACAAGAATAATGTAGTCCCTTTTCCTATGGTAACTCTTCAGATAGCTGAAGACAACAATTACATTCTCATGAAGTCTTCTATTTTGCAGGAAAAAAAAAATCTCCAGTTCTTAAATGAATGTGTCAAATTACATGCTCTAACCCTCTCTATGAATGTCTTCTTTAAGAGAAGACATCAGAAATGAAAACAGAAATTCAGATATGCTTCTATAGGTGCAATCCTAGATCTCATTAGCTTTTTTCTGGCAGACATGTCTTATCATTGATTCCCATTAATTTACAACAGCTTTTAGTCCTTCTCATAAGTCTAATATTGTTTTATGGCTAAGTGTGTACATGTATGAGTTTTTTTGACAAATGTTAGAACACAAGTCCATTAGATTCCATTTGTCTTCTATCACAGAGACTCTCTGTACAATAAATTGGACCTCTTTTCTTAGTTATCTTATAAAGTCATCTCAGTTCCATGCAAATCATTTTAAAAGAATGGGGTTTAGTATCCTGAAGCTTACTACTAGAGTCCTCTCTCCAATTTAATACTAATTAGTTATTTGCTACCACATAAATCCTTCCAAGCCGCTACAAATGCACATAATATCAATAAGAAAACATTTCTTTAGCTGGCCATGAATTTAGAATATAATAAAAGATACTGTCAAATGCCTTCTGTGATCAAGATTTTAATCTGTACTGATTTCCTGATCTGCAAATCTAAGTAGGCAGCCTCATCACAGTTGCAGATAATGCAGTTCTTATTAATTCACCATCACTGACATTAGTAATAGTACTGTCATGTTATGAATGTTGTGAGAACAGGATAATGTTCGTCACAATTAATGTAGATGTGGGTTAGGATATGAAAAGTCACTTTGAATGACAGGAGAGCGAAAAGGCAACTGAAGAAAAAAATCACCATAGTCATGAAAATAGGTAACCAGTACACAGTACACAGCAAGTTTTTTTGTTTTTGTTTTTGTTTTTCTCTTAAAAAATATAAATGGGAAAAGAAGTGACAGAAATTTACAGAACTAAAATAAACAATGTCATTTCAGTCTACGCTCAAACAATGCAATTTAATATGAAAAAGGTTAAATAATTTGCTCAACTTTCTGTTTCAATAGACTCCTAAGTTAAAAAAAAAAAATAGATACAAATCCTGGGATTCAGTAGCTGCAAAAGTAAGATTTTACTTAAAGAATAGCTGATTTTGAAAAGTTATAGCTTAGTCTACTTTCTTTTAAAAAATTAAAGAAGCAAAGGAAATCTTCCATTTGGCAAATTCAAGCATCTGCAAATCCCCAACAACTTCGTTGAAACAGAAAATAATGAAAATCTGAAATACTTGTTTTGTCGTTTTAAGAACAATATTACTTTCAAATCACTTTCCCTCCCCAGGATTTAATCTTACAGGTTTCAGCCCACAGTGAATTCTCAAAGCTGGATTAGGATCCCTCAAGAAAGGGTGTTGAAAATAGAAATGCTGAGAGAGGCATTTCAGCCAAGGAAGGCATTTCAGCTGTGGGGGAGGATGGAAATTTTCTGAGCACGAGGTTTTCCCCTCTCGGGCCTGGGAATGACATTTTGAAAGGCTTCTCCTATTTGTTCTATTCATGCTTCCTCAAGAGTCAGATTTTGCAACAACAATTAAAAAAAAACAAAACTTCAGGGAATACATTTTTGTTCCAAATAACAAACAGGGTAATAATTTTAGCTAACATTTATTGAGTGCCGTGTGCTCAGCACTATTCTTTCTCCACAAAGGAAGTAATATTATATCACCATTTTACACAAATATAAGCTGAGACCAGAGAGGTTATTAACGTAACTGAGAACATTTGACTGTATGTGTGTAACTATGTATATGTATATGCGTGTATATATAGATTTGTGAGTATGTATACATATGTATGTATGTATATGTATGTATATGTGTGTATATACAAGCATATAGTCTTTACTAAGGTATAGTTGATGACCCATAAACTACACAAATTAAAGAATACAATTTGGTGAGTTTTGACATGTCTATTTGTCCATGAAAGCATATCACAATCAAGATAATATATCCATCACCCCTAAATGTTTCCTTGCACCTCTCTGTAATCCATCTCTTTCCTTCTGTTCATTCTGAGGCAACCACTGATCTGTTTTCTACTCTATGGGTTAATCTGTATTTTTTAAGAACTTCATATAAAAGAAATTATACAGCACATAATCTCAGCACTGGGATTGATACTATTGGACTTATAGTTCAGATGTTTCACACTAGGGTACTTCTATGTCATGTACAACATCTTCATTTCACTTCATGGAGTTTTGAGTGGTCCCCTATAGAGGCCAACATTATCGTTTCCCCTACCCGAGGCAGCCCATTTGCGAATGGACAGTCATAACTGCTTAAAAGGTCTTCCTCACTTTGTGCAAGTTCTATGATCTTAAAACATTCACCTATTAATCCAAGCTTTGTAGCCCCAAATGAATTCTACCTGCCTAGCCACCAGGCATATGAAGACACTCTCAGGTACTACCCTAATCTCCCTTCCCTACCTAGAATTATGGGTGAGAACTAAGAGAACTAAAAATATTCCCCCTTCTCATTACAAGAGCTATATGCCCCTTACCATCTCATTCTTCATCTTAAATAGCTCGATTTTTTCATTATTCTTTTTAAATGGTTAGCCCAAAACTAAATACAATTCTCCAAGAAAAGTCCCGCAAGAAGTAGAGTGGGAAAGTCAACTACCATGTTCTTTAGTCATCCCTAAGCCCGTTCTCCTTCCTCAGCAGTCAAAGTGATCTATACACCTTTCTTGCTCTTTAAAGAAGAAGCCTAATCAATCAGGAGACTCCCATATGTTCCCCAATAGAAATGAGGATGTGTAACACAGGCATCGCATGGGAACACTGGAGAACACTGACCTCTGTGCTCATAAACAAGCTTTAATGGTGCATTTTTGAGTTAGGAATAA
>NW_011888795.1:4886094-4891949 GCF_000151845.1 Pteropus vampyrus | reverse complement strand
TGGAACGATATTTGGACAAAGACCAAATCTATATTTCTTATAAATAACAATGTCACGCTCTGAAAGGCCATATTTATAGAAAACATAATTTCAAGAAGGCGTGAGTGATAATTCAGGTTAATTCATCCCTCTTTAAATCTTAAACTCTAATTAAGTTTCCTGGTACCAACAGAAGTGACAGAGAATTTTTCTTGCTGGAGTCCACTGAGATGCCTTGAACAGGCCATTTTACTTCCGTAAATCCAGGAGACAGAATTAGAAAAGCACTGGCAGCTGCTCAGGCCTCCCCACTTCCTCTGCTTGGGGAGTGTCCTCGAAGCCATGCTTTGCCCAGACTCTGCTCTATCTTACACAGGCTACACTTCCCAGGCCTCATCTCCCAGACAAACCCTCCCCCTTTACCACAGACTAGAAGCATGTCTTTGGAAAATATGACCTCATCCTAGGGTAACTTGGGTTCATTTATAGCAAAGAGGACTGAAGGAGCTGCTGCCAACCTTCTGACAAGGAGGAGGGGTAAGAGGAAAACTGGAACAGAAAGAAGTGGAATTCAACACTACCTATAAATCAATTTTGAAAAGCTTGGAAGGTTTGACTTTAAATATCTTATCTCGCTTCCTTTTACATAGTGATGGGTAGTTTAGAGTCGTGCTGGCTACTCAGAGTGTGATCCTCAGACCAGAAGCAAAAGTATCACTTAGGAACTTGTTAGAAATGCTAATCTCAGGCTCCACTCCAGACCTCCTGAATTGAAGCCACCTTTTAACAACATCACCTTGGTTATTTATATGCACATGAAAGTTTGAGAAGCACTGGCTTTCAGAGTTAGGAATAAGAGCTAGAAATGTTAAGTCCTGAGAGAAATATCTGAAACCAGCCAGCTCTGATCTCTAGTCAGAATGAACTCTTTGCTCCTCTCACAGCTCTCTCTTGAGGCCTCCCTTCCATCAGGACTATTCTCTTCTCTTGCCCCTTGAGAACAGAATCTTGCATCTCTCCTCCATCTAAAGCAAGTGCTTGGTCCTTTGGGAGTTTCCTAGTGGATATCTATCTAGGTTACTGATGTGGATGCTGAGAACAAAGAAAGAAGTTGCCACACCTGACCTCACAGAATCTTTCTGTAGGAGACAAAATTCAAACAAATTTGCTGAAGGGTGGTATGGCGTGACGCCTTTGTTATAGGCAGAATTTTAAATTCATTTACTTTTCAGTTAAAAAAAAAAATGACAATTAAGAGTATCTTTCCACAGAAACATAGGAATGAAGGAAAAGATGAAGGAATAGGAAAAGTATCTACAGGTATAAACCTATTTTCAGAGTATATGAAAGATGGGGAGGGTTACCATTTAGGGACTTCTCTCCCTCTTCCCCAATCTTTCTCAGTCACTCCCAAAACTAATGTTGAGTTGACCTTCAACCTGAAATAGTCAGAAATTAGAAAAGAATTTGGAATCTGACTTTGGAAGATGGGGTAGCAGACAGAGATGCATTTGGAGCAGACCAAAAGCAAGAAGAAAGTCCCTCCCCTAACCCTACCTCCCAAAAAAAGGAGTACAAGAGAGAACATGAAAATTCCCAAGATCACCTCAATAGTTCCAGACAATATAATTTAGGAGAGTGTATATTCTTCTACACATACCTTTAAGAGGCCAGCATAGTGTCTTGCACATAGAAGATTTTAGTCCAGGTCTGGTGATTGGCTTGTTGAAGACCTACTCCTTTTCCACTGAGATGGAGATAAAATATACTCTCTTGTGTACAAGCAGCATTTATTTAATTCTTATAGATCAATTTTTTAACCTCCCAGTGAAGCTAATGGGTACTGACAACACCCCAAGAGGTAAAAGCATGCCCTAAACCAAAGCAAAAACTGCTGGGATCCATGGGAAATGCAACAGACACACTCTTGGAGTTTCCAAAAATGGGTCAAAGTTCTGAAATTTAATGGAGAATAATGATCTCAGGAATGCAAGAAACAACTTGGTAACAGAGTGGGAGTGAAAGGAAGAAGGGCGATGGCCAGGAATGGAAACAGTGACATGTTTATATCAACTTAAAAGAGCATAAGAGACTTAATTGCCTTGACAAATTCAACAACATGCTGGAAGCTGGGGGGAGAAGGGCCCACTGCTTTGCTGATGCAAAAGGCAAGCTATAGAGAAAATGTAAAAAGGTCAGCAAAACTCAACCTTCACTTGAGCTAATGCTGTTGTTTTAACCCTGTACAAAGGGTCACAGTGTTCTATCCTGATAATAAAAGGATGTTGGGAAAAGACCAGAGAATGCCATACAAAGGAAACTCACCAAACAAAGGCCAGATTTCATTCTGGGAGAAATCAACTAGCTTTTGTTTGAAGAATCTTTATAGTGACATTCTGTGGCTTCCTTCTTCCCCTGCTGTCCTATTAACTTAATGGATTGGGGAAGGAGGCTATGCTTATTAGCTACCAATAAGACATCCAGTTGTGGAAGTTCTGCTTTGATAACCACCTTTCTGGATTTCCTCCTGGTATCCAGGACTTCCCTGGAACAAAGCCTGAGCCAGAGAGGAAGCCAATCCAGACAGGCAGCACCTGCCTCTTGGAAGATGGTAACAATGCAGTGGCTTCCAACTGTTACTGTAGCCCTATGGGTATGTCTCTATTATCCCCAGCCTGAACCACAATAGCATAATTAGCTCTCTACATCCCCGCCTTCTCCACCGATTGTGGATCCCTTGAGCGACAGGTCTGTTGTGTACTCTATACTTTTAAAAAGCTAGTGCACATAGTAAGTGCTCAGTATGTATTTGGTAAATGTATTATGGAGAGAGAGTCTCCATGAGAAATGGACTCCCAGCACAGTTGCTCCTGGAAGCATCGAAAGCACTTAATTGTTATCCAACACTGGAGAATGGTAAATTGGAAAGGTCATCTTAAAAGAAGCAAAGACCAAGAGAATGAGAAAGCTATGAATTTCCAGAATTGGAAAAAGTGACATCTTCCCATTCGTCATTACATCCTTACTTCACTGCTCTACTCTACCTCCGGGACCAATCCCTTCCACTGTGTCTGCCACCCACACTCTCCAACAGCTCCTGCCACTTATTTCCACCAATGCTGGCCTCCTCATCTGATAACTCCTTAAGATGAGATAGAAAAACTGAATGCCAACTAAGGAACCAGGACAAATATATTCTTGAATTTTCTTTAGTATCTTTACAATAACCCTAACCATGCTTTACTCATAGCATACTCTTGTTCACAAGCCTAACTGCTTGTTTTTCGCACTGTGGAGTGAGGATTTCTGCTCATAATCTGAGATCGTGTAAGACCAAAGAGAACCATCATGATTTCTAAGTAAAATACACTGAGAAACCCTAACAAGTATGGTTTCATTTTTAAGAAAAAAAAAAATTTAAATTGCTAGGTATGACAGGTTAGTGAAAAAAAAAAATTCAAAGTTATTTAGGACTGCTAAGAAATTAAGCCTCTGGCCAAAATCAAGAATTTTCTTGCAAAAACTGACTTTATATAAAAAAGTCACTTAAGAACATTTTGAACATTTCGATGACAACATTTTGTTTAAATCTATTTCAATGCCTGAGAACTACCGGGGTTTTGCAACAAATAGCTGGAATTATTTGTCCTTAAGCTTCCCTTTGGAAGCATCGAATTTTCTGAAATTCACTGCTTTGGGGTTCCTAAAATGCCTGAAAGTTAAGAGAAAGAAGTAGCCATTAGAAAAATATAATATTTACCACTACTGATGAATTATATGGTTAAATCCTAATCTAGGGTATTTATTTTAAAATTAGGTTTACAATTTCTAAGGAAGTTCATTATCTAACTTATAACATTTTGGCAGCCCAAGCTTCCAAGTTTCTGAAAGTTATAAGTAAACATATAAGTGAAAATCTATTCAAGTTCACATATTAATTTTTGTGAGAATTAGAGGGACCTCGAATGTCAAATCAGACTTAGAAAAACTTCCCGCATATTCTAAACAGTCAGTGACTCATGAAAGTATTTTTCTCTCATGCTTTTAGTCAAGTCATCTCTTCTCTTTTTGTAAGTAACTGGATGTGAATAATATTCTGTATCTTAGTCACAATGACCTAATTTAAACTATGATCTCTACTTCCTGAGATAAAATATATACCCAAAGGTCAAAAAGATTTCACATCAAACCATAAATTGGCACTATTTTGTTCCACTGTCTTATAGATGGGTGAATGTAATTATAAAAACTTCAGAGAAATGAATGGATTGCACACCAAAATCCATCTATTAATATGCTAGAAATATAGGGAAGAGTAGTATAGGAATGGTAGGGATGATTATCCTAATGGAACACCAGAGGCCTGCTTTATTTTTGACTCAGGGCTCTTAGCACAGCCAATGTCATTGTTTCTGACTGTGGGGTATTTATTTATAAGATGTGATTGAGCTGGAATCAAAAACAAAACTAAAACATCTTTCCCTGCTCTTTTCTTCTTATTGCCCTCCCACCCCCACCCCAACTCCCTGAGAATTCCTTCTCTAGTTTCTTTCCCCTGGGCCTCAGGATAACATTAGCATAGTATGCCAGTTTTGAGAACTGTTATGTACTAATCTCAACTGAGGGAGAACTGATGTCCCATAAGAATGCACATCCCTTTGAAAGTTTGATGCCAGGAGCTTATGGTTAGATTTTTTTTTTATTATTATTATTTGTGTAATAAGGTCTATGTTTTTAACAACAACAACAACAAAAACACTCTGGTGATAAGGTGGATGTGAAGACACCGTATCATGGAAAAATCAGGAATTACAAAGACCAGCAGCAAGATGATGGGAATAAATGTGGGTTTAGCCACAAAAGTCAGAGAAAAAAACAGGTTACCTAGCTTGTGTATGCCAAATCCTCCTTCTATACTACTGCAAAATCTAAACAATACTAAGCCTTGTAAAGTTTAATTCCATAAATGTCCTGTAGACCAGTGGTCCCCAACTTTTTGGCACCAAGGATCCGTGCTCCTATATTAATCTAATGCCTGATGATCTGAGGTGGAGCTGAGGAGGTGATGCTAGCGCTGGGGAGCGGCTGCACATACAGATGAAGATTCTCTTGCTTGCCTGGGGGCTCACCTCCTGCTGTGCGGGCTGGTTCCTAACAGGCCACAGGCAGGTACTAGTCCATGACCCCAGTGTTGAGGACCCCTGCTGTAGACCATTTCTTATTCTCCATTCCCCTGCCAGTGCCCTGCTTGAGGCTCCCAGTCATCTTAGTCTTCCCTCTTTCCTACTCATTAGGCAATTGTGTGCCAGTTATCATGTATTCTTCTTCTAAGTCTTTAAGGGTTATTCATTACCTTCAGAAGAAACACAATAGGATGGAAAGGGAAAGACAAGTGTTAGGAATATTATCTCTTTGTTCTCACATCCTTCCCCTATTACCTCCATCCCTAATCTTTCCAGTGAATCTCACAGCTCTTGGCACTTCCTGATTCTGTTCATATGTATATGACATATCAGCTCCTCTTCCTGCCACAATCCTAGATACAAATATCATTTTATTTAACTCTCTAGTCTAGTCTCAAAGTGCCTTGCATGACATAGGCCCATTTAATAAATTCAAACTGAATAAATAAATAAAATAATGTCTCATTCTCAAGCACTAGCTCTAATAACTGAAAGCACTTGGGCCATACATAACCCGTTGCTCTATCGTTGAATATAGAATATCTATGTCATGGGCTTAATAGGTTTCCAATAAACACTTATCGATTAATAATAACCCTGGTACTATTCCCATGTCTGAGCACTGCATTTTAAAAGCAAACTAGACTGTGTTGAAATCCCAGCTCTTCTTACTATGTGACCTTGGGCAAATTA
>NW_011888795.1:4881169-4884749 GCF_000151845.1 Pteropus vampyrus | reverse complement strand
TAAATAAAAAATCAACTAATTTTAGAATAAACATTTCCAGTAACAAAATTCCAGGACAGACTTAGGTAATTTTGTTTCTGGTCCTCTCTGAGGACTGAGTCAAGAGACAGAGCAATACTAAAGAGGCAAGTAAACTACATCAGGATATGAATATTGAAAAGATGGGACTGACAAGTTCAAGCGGGGGGGTTGGGGGAAAGGGGGGAGGATGTTTTGTAACTTGATATAAATATAATTAACATCTCATATATATTTCCAGTCTTTATGCATTCATATATGTATTTATTTATTTAACCTACATTTATTGAGACTCAGGATGTGCTAGTCACTCTGGTAGGTACCGGCTACAGGTGCAGAGCAAAAACTGGCACAGCCCCAAGCCTCATTGAGGTGATCATCTAAATATGTATAGCATTTACAAAAACAAAGATGCCCACATTTTTAAAAGATAAAATTTGAATCATTCTGTATAGTTTTGAAAATTCCTCCTAAATTAAGTGTGTCTGAGCATTTTCCTGGCAGGAGAAAGTAACGGGATGACCCATCAGAGGATATAAGGTAAGCTTTCCTGACTTGGCCAGCCAGCCCTCAGATACAGAACAAAGGCTTCAGATACAGGCTCATTAGGCACAAACAGGAGACTGGGCTGTTCAGCAAATTCCGCCTTCAAGGTCAAGCCTGCTTTTGCATAGACAATCTTACTCTTGGTTTCCGGTAGGTTGACTCCCTGGAATTGGAAGACTCCCTGCCTAAAAGCCCCTTGTGACAGAATACAAGATGTCCAGGGTCTCCAGGAAAGCATGGCCCCCAGTGAAGAATTAAGTAGCTCCCAGGATCAGTACAGGCAATGTAAGTATTTACAAGACTATTTGGTTGTTCACTAAGCCTTACTTCCCTTTCATTCTTGGCACAAAACTAGAGCATTTTCTAGCCCCTTTGCATTAACTTAGGGGCCAAGACTGAGTTAGACAATGGAATATAGATGCAGGTAATATATGATATTTCCAGGCTTGGCCCATAAAAACCTTTCATGTAATCCTACATTCTCTCCCCTTGTCTACCAACCGGCGACCAATGTCAATACCCAGAATGATCTTGGATGCCATTTGTTGAAACTGGCAGAGGAGTAGTACTCCCCACCATAACTTGGACTTTATGTCAGAAATGAACTTTAAGTGGTTTAAGCCATTGAGATTTAGGAGCTTCTCTTTTATAGCAATCTATAATCAATAAAAACACAAAGATTTTTCTTTTTAAATCTGTTCCTGTGAAATTCTAACTTAAGGCTCTCTCTCTCTAGGTCAACCTTGGTCGACATAGGATTCAAAAAGAAACATTAGCTTTGGTTTATTTTACCATTTCCTTAATTTTATATAAAATGTCTCAGCAATATTTGGTCATCATATCTGCCTTTGTCACCAGGATATGAGAAAGCCTTTCTGGGCTCCCGCATAGTTTCCTATTTATTCTTCCATCAGTCTGTCTTTCTACAACCTATTGTCTATACAATTTTATAAAGCAAATCTGATAGTGAAATTTCCCTGCTTAAAATTATTTAAGGCTTACCACCTACGATACAAATTTCTTAATGTGCCATTCAAGCTTATGTGCGGTCTGGCTCCAACTTAAATCTCCAGCTTCGAATAGTCAGAGCTCCTTATAGAAAAACAGAAAGCACCCCTGCCCCCTGCTTTTGCTCACGATGTTACTTCCAACTAGAATGTCTTCTGACTGCCTTCGTCTCTTACCTTTCAAGAACCAATTCAAATGTCATTTTATGGGTAAAGCTTTCTCTGATGGTCATTGGCTAAATAATAATTCTCTCCACTTTACTCACAAGTAATTTATCTTTACATTTGCATGTTTTTGTAGATGTCTTACTATCAGATTCTTAGCTTTTTGTAGACATGATTTGAGTCGAATCCATCTTTTTACCCAGTATAATGCCTGGCATATGCATTCAAGAACTACCTACTGAATAAAAAGTAGATGAAGAGTTGGGGAAAGGAAGAGAAGGAGGAGAGGCATATAAATTACTGTGGAAATCCTCTTCTAAAATCTACACTCTAGGACCTGGAGCTCCATGTTTCTTTCATAGAAGCAAAGAGAGGGAGAGAGAGAGAGAAAGAGAACAACCAGATTTAATCTTCTATTATGACTCTCTAAACTCTTGCTATATATACCATTCCACACCCATTGCTATCCTGAGAAACCATGGAGAAAATATTTCATATCAATGAGGTCAGTATTTTCATAGGTGGCACTTAAATTACTTCCAACAAAAAGTCTGTTCTCTGGTATATTTATCCAAGAAAGCCTCACCCACTAGTGCCTTCCACATAGTAGCAGCTCAATAAATATTTGGGGAATTAAAGAATGAATGTTGGCCTCTACATGGTTTGACCTTAGAGTACTTTTTGGAGAAAGTATACCAAGCAGAACAAGAAAGTCTTTGGTGACACATTCTTGGTTTCTCTTCTGGGACATTGCTAAGACTTTCATTCCTAGTAAAAGGAAATTGCTATCTTCAATACTGGGGCCTAATTAGCTCACCAATCTCACTGAGTTAACATCCTTTGACATTTCAATGATTTCAGAGCTAGAAAAAAATTGAGGGATCTCAATCTCTAGAAATTTTTTCCTAGTCTCAAAGTAGGTATTACATATTCAATAGGGCATTTTAAGCTCCTTCGATAAGTAAATTGCCTCTTCACGTACCTTAAGCATCAACCAAACAGAATTCCTCTATAAAATCTATAACATGTTCACCTTTCCTCTTTTCCCAGGCCAACTCACAGTCTTTATCCTTGTGTGTTAAAATTATCCCTATCTCCTCAACCACTGAAATGTCCATGCACACCAACATTCCAAGGTCCAGTAGCAGAAGAAAAGCCAACAAAGGTGATAGAAAACAACCAAACAACTATAAGGAAATCTAGCAAGAGTGAGAGAAAGGAAGCTTAGAGCATGGAGTTTTCCAGGATACAATGTCAGAAGAAGAAAATATTGCTGAGAAATCAAGAAAGCTGAAGGCAGAGAACTGATCAGCGGCCCTAACAAGAGGTAGATCACTGGGGACATTTGTGTCATTTCAGTGGGTGGTGTAGATAGAAATACAATTAGCATAAGTTGTCAAGAAGCCAGGGGAAGAGGAGATAGTGACAGGGACTACAAACACATTTTTAAAGCTGTGGTAATGGAGAAAAAGTTTTAAGATGGGTGCAGTAAGGTAGGTTTGTGAGCTGTTGGCAATCATCCAGTAGCTATAGAGAAATTGATGATTCGGGAGAAATAAAAAAAGATAATTGCCAGCATAACTTTTTTGGAAGTCTAGGAAAAGCCACCTAGATTCAGGGTACTGGTATAAATCTTGATCTCATGTTGATCTTATGTAGAGATTATTTTATTTCCTATTATTATTATCATTATCATTATCATTGGCATAGGAGGAAAAGCAGCAGTATCTATCTACAGAACTAGCGGGGTTGGTAGAATTCATGGTGAGATGATGAAATTGTTCTCATTTCATAGACATCTATCTCATTTTCTTAGTTGTGGTACATTAAAAGATGCAGAAGAG
>NW_011888795.1:4877568-4879829 GCF_000151845.1 Pteropus vampyrus | reverse complement strand
AAACCAAAAGGAAGAGTGCAAATAGAAAGAGTCATATGAGAGTGATGAAAAAGAATTTATTTCTCTAGAATTTTGAATTTATTTCAAATTAGTTCTGAGTAAATTTCTGATCTCAGGTCTGAGTTTGAATGATAAAAAATTCAAGGGACAATAATGAGCTAGGAAAAATATGTGCAGGATTAATATCCTTAGCCATAAAGTAAATCACATGTAGCAATAAGAAAAACAATACCTCAGTAAAATGGACAAAAGTTTTGAAAAATTATCACTAAACATACTTTAAAAGGTTTTTCATATTGATAGTCAAAAATGCAAATGAAGACAAGATGAATTATTTTATCCATCAAACTGTCATAGTTGGCAGTGTTTCTATGAAACAGATTTTCAGCCACTGCTCTTTAGAGTATTAAGTAGTACTGACTTTCTAAGCAATGATTTGGCAATATATAGCAGATGTCTTAAAGTGTCATACTATTTGATCCAGTGACTCTACTGCGAGAAATATACTTAAAGGAAATGATGAAAATAAAATAATGAGCACCAAGCAATATTAATGAGACTGAAAAACTGCACAAAACTCATACAACTAGAGCAGGTATTTGTTAAATAGATTATATATATTCAAATACAGGTGTACCTCAGAGATATTGTGTTTCATTCCAGACCACCACAAAAAAGCAATTAATTGAGCAAGTCACAGAAATATTTTTGGTTTCTCAGTAATTAGAAAAGTTATGTCACTCCACATTGTTGTCTATCAAATGTGAAATAGCATTATGTCTAAGAAAACATACAAACCTTAATTTAAAAATACTTTATTGCTAAAAAATGTTAACCATCATTTGAATCTTCAGTGAGTTGCAATCTTTTTGCTGATGAGGGGTCTTACCTTCAATTTGTGAAAAACGTAGTATCTGTAAAGCATAAAGTGAAGCACAACAAAACGAGGGATGTCCGTAATAGTTAACTACAGTCATTTAAAAATTTAAGAGGTATCATTTCATATTTTTTAATTAATAAAAATTACAGGACAACATGCACAATATGATTCAAATGTTGTTTAAATATATGTGTGCATATAGTGTGTGTGATCTGAAATAGTTTAGATTAAAGTGTTTTGAATAGTTAGGTCTGGGTGATGATGTTGAGTGAATATTGATTACTTAGATTTCTTCTTTCTATTTTGCTTCTCTGTATATTGCAAATTATCTACAATGAACATAGATTATTCCAGAAAAAGTATGGATTATTCCAGAAAAAGTAAATATTCTTAAACCACTATTGTTAACAGTCGCATATCAGAGTTACTATCCTCCTGTACTGTTTTTAAACTGCATTTATATCACTCTGAAAATAGCAAAAACAAAATCACAAGATATACAGGGAAACAACATAAACGGTAACTTGTAATCAACCCTGTGAAAATGTTGATTAGCAAATTTGTCATCAATGAACAGACCTATCTAATTTTGAGTTGTGAATAGATTGCATGTGACGGTAAACAGTCTTTGTTACATGAATGCGCACTGTTACTTATAAACTGTGCACTTTTCTGTGTGTATATTTTACCTCAGTCAAAAAAATTAAAAATAACTCCAGCCACTGACCCCTGGCTTGCTTATTAAAGACTCGATGCAGAGCTGAAAGGAAACCTGAGAAGTCATTAACTCCAACCTCTCACCCCGCTTCTTCAGTGCTACAGATAAGAAATGCCACAATGACTTAGATGTCATTCCACTGCTGGACAGCCCTGATAAAACCTTATTTCTCACAATGAACCACAATCCACCTCTTTTCAACTTGTAGACAAGTCTGAGCTAATCAGCTACAGGCACACTTGAGCATAGATGGTAAAGAGAATCATCAATCCTGAGGCCTTGAATGCATTCTGGTGGGCATGACTGAAGGTCAATGACAGCAGTGTGCCCAGAAATTGCAGTGCGGTCAATGAAAGTAGGACAAGTGCAAAAAGTAGGGCCAGAATTTTTAAGGCTCGGCTGATGGCAAACATTATTTTTTTCAAAGCCAGTGGTTCAGTGGTATACGAATGCCCAATAAATGTCAGCTGAAAGCAGAGACGCTTGTAATAATGTTAACAGACAATTCAAGTGCAACCAAAGAGTTTTGCTCTTTTTGAACTAAGGCCATACCACAATGAACTACAAATAAGACTGGTGAATCATGTCTGCAGCTGTATGGACGTTGCCTAAATTTTAAAAATTATAAACAAAACTTACAAACAACACTTTTAAGGGCAGTTC
>NW_011888795.1:4847169-4877518 GCF_000151845.1 Pteropus vampyrus | reverse complement strand
TCAACTTGTCTTGCATTTGGGGTAACTGAGCTCTAGGAATGTCAAGTATGTTCCCGAAGGTACAAAAACTATGTCCTCTGAAAAAGTATCTTGGGACTTCTCTTTGTCATGCTGCCTCCCTTATTCTTCTCCAGCAAAATTAAGAGCTGTAATCAAGGGCACTCACTCCATCCAAGGAGGGAGTGCCTAGAGTTACAGCAAGGAGGCCAGGACAATAAATCTTGACTGTCTACATAGCTATTTCCCCTTCTAACATTAAACACCCTTATTTCTAGCAAGCCGTATTAACAGCCAGTCTTCTCAAAAAGTTATCTTTAGTAAAAACACATTGTCTGCCTGAAGCAGGAATTTCCATTACCTCAAACTTGCCTCAAATTCCCACCTCTTGCTGCAGCTTCATGTTTCGCGCTTACGTGATGCCCTCACTTCATTAACGCCTGTTAATTGAGTCCAACATGTTTGTCTTTAAGCTAACTAGAGCAGGATATCATAAGGTCTTTTTAAATGATTTAAAGGAAGAATAAATTAAGTAAAGGAAAACAATTTATTAGAGAAATTTTAGAAAGTAAGATAATCTTGGCTCTAATTCTGGATTCTAGAGCACTTTCCACTAGCTTCTAAGAGATCCATCAAATCTGAAGTATCCAATTTCCTCCATACATAACAACATGTTTAAGGATGACATGTTTGTACTAAAATTGATGAACTAAGCAAAATCTCATGAGACTGGCTTTAGCAATCATGATTTGTTTTAGGCATTTAGGCAGTATCGAGGTAGATGATAAAATAAGCATCCTTTAAAGGGCTTACATTAATTTCGAATTATCCTATTACAAATCACAATAATAGGCTTTCAATAAGAATAAACAAAACTAAACATATTCAATAAATTCTTTCTTAGTAAATTGGTTAAATCTGCTTACAGTTCTAGGGACATGTAAATTCAGTCTACTTTTATAATTCTTAACTAAGCCTTCATTACACAGTCCATGAGCAAGTACTGGTTGGCAGCCACTGTGAATTTTTAATAAAAAAGTTTTTAAAAAGATAATTTTATTTATTTCAAATAATTC
Source organism: Pteropus vampyrus (assembly GCF_000151845.1). Classification (NCBI taxonomy): domain Eukaryota; kingdom Metazoa; phylum Chordata; class Mammalia; order Chiroptera; family Pteropodidae; genus Pteropus; species Pteropus vampyrus. The sequence continues at coordinate 4,876,445 of NW_011888795.1, read as the reverse complement.
CAGTGAGAATTTTAAAAGTGCTATTGGGCTAATACACTACATTTCGTTCCAAGAAAGATCATAGTCAACATCTTCTTGTATCATTCATGGGTCTTTCTAGGCATACACATGTTGAAACCAAAAGGAAGAGTGCAAATAGAAAGAGTCATATGAGAGTGATGAAAAAGAATTTATTTCTCTAGAATTTTGAATTTATTTCAAATTAGTTCTGAGTAAATTTCTGATCTCAGGTCTGAGTTTGAATGATAAAAAATTCAAGGGACAATAATGAGCTAGGAAAAATATGTGCAGGATTAATATCCTTAGCCATAAAGTAAATCACATGTAGCAATAAGAAAAACAATACCTCAGTAAAATGGACAAAAGTTTTGAAAAATTATCACTAAACATACTTTAAAAGGTTTTTCATATTGATAGTCAAAAATGCAAATGAAGACAAGATGAATTATTTTATCCATCAAACTGTCATAGTTGGCAGTGTTTCTATGAAACAGATTTTCAGCCACTGCTCTTTAGAGTATTAAGTAGTACTGACTTTCTAAGCAATGATTTGGCAATATATAGCAGATGTCTTAAAGTGTCATACTATTTGATCCAGTGACTCTACTGCGAGAAATATACTTAAAGGAAATGATGAAAATAAAATAATGAGCACCAAGCAATATTAATGAGACTGAAAAACTGCACAAAACTCATACAACTAGAGCAGGTATTTGTTAAATAGATTATATATATTCAAATACAGGTGTACCTCAGAGATATTGTGTTTCATTCCAGACCACCACAAAAAAGCAATTAATTGAGCAAGTCACAGAAATATTTTTGGTTTCTCAGTAATTAGAAAAGTTATGTCACTCCACATTGTTGTCTATCAAATGTGAAATAGCATTATGTCTAAGAAAACATACAAACCTTAATTTAAAAATACTTTATTGCTAAAAAATGTTAACCATCATTTGAATCTTCAGTGAGTTGCAATCTTTTTGCTGATGAGGGGTCTTACCTTCAATTTGTGAAAAACGTAGTATCTGTAAAGCATAAAGTGAAGCACAACAAAACGAGGGATGTCCGTAATAGTTAACTACAGTCATTTAAAAATTTAAGAGGTATCATTTCATACTTTTTAATTAATAAAAATTACAGGACAACATGCACAATATGATTCAAATGTTGTTTAAATACATGTGTGCATATAGTGTGTGTGATCTGAAATAGTTTAGATTAAAGTGTTTTGAATAGTTAGGTCTGGGTGATGATGTTGAATGAATATTGATTACTTAAATGTCTTCTTTCTATTTTGCTTCTCTGCATATTGCTTTCTATCTACAATGAATATATATTATTCCTCAAAAAGTATGGATTATTCCACAAAAAGTAAATATTCTTAAACCACTATTGTGAACTTTCGCATATCAGAGTTGCTATCCTCCTGTACTGTTTTTAAACTGCATTTATATCACTCTGAAATAGCAAAACAAAAGCACAAGATATACAGGGAAACAACATAAACGGTAACTTGTAATCAACCCTGTGAAAATGTTGATTAGCAAATTTGTCATCAATGAACAGACCTATCTAATTTTGAGTTGTGAATAGATTGCATGTGACGGTAAACAGTCTTTGTTACATGAATGCGCACTGTTACTTATAAACTGTGCACTTTTCTGTGTGTATATTTTACCTCAGTCAAAAAAATTAAAAATAACTCCAGCCACTGACCCCTGGCTTGCTTATTAAAGACTCGATGCAGAGCTGAAAGGAAACCTGAGAAGTCATTAACTCCAACCTCTCACCCCGCTTCTTCAGTGCTACAGATAAGAAATGCCACAATGACTTAGATGTCATTCCACTGCTGGACAGCCCTGATAAAACCTTATTTCTCACAATGAACCACAATCCACCTCTTTTCAACTTGTAGACAAGTCTGAGCTAATCAGCTACAGGCACACTTGAGCATAGATGGTAAAGAGAATCATCAATCCTGAGGCCTTGAATGCATTCTGGTGGGCATGACTGAAGGTCAATGACAGCAGTGTGCCCAGAAATTGCAGTGCGGTCAATGAAAGTAGGACAAGTGCAAAAAGTAGGGCCAGAATTTTTAAGGCTCGGCTGATGGCAAACATTATTTTTTTCAAAGCCAGTGGTTCAGTGGTATACGAATGCCCAATAAATGTCAGCTGAAAGCAGAGACGCTTGTAATAATGTTAACAGACAATTCAAGTGCAACCAAAGAGTTTTGCTCTTTTTGAACTAAGGCCATACCACAATGAACTACAAATAAGACTGGTGAATCATGTCTGCAGCTGTATGGACGTTGCCTAAATTTTAAAAATTATAAACAAAACTTACAAACAACACTTTTAAGGGCAGTTCACTTCTTTGTGGAAGGTCAACTATTGAGGCAGATCATACAGTAAAAGATTTATCATTAGATTAAGAAATACTACTGTAAAAACAAAAGACGGGACACTTAGCTTGCAAGTTAGGACATGGGTTTTAAACTTGAGTCTTCATTTAAAAAAGCTATATAACTCTAACTAAATCATTCCATCTTTTACTGTTTCAATTTATTCATTAGTAAAGTGTATTTGGGCCACTGAATCTTAAAAATCTCACTTAATCCAATGAGTCTGAATCTACAATCTCATACTAAAGGTTACTCTGTAACAACGGAGACCTCTTAGCTTTTCAAAACACCATGTAATCTTCACATTTACAAAAGCCGTATTTGTATGAATATTATTGAACAGTGCCACTTCATAATAGCCACAAGTAGAATGATAAAAAGAGAGAGAGGGTGTGTGCCTAAGTGAAGACAAGCCAGCTGCCTCCTTCACCAATATCTCTTTTGACTATCATCCATTTGTTGCATTTCTTTTATCTCACTTCCTCATGCATCTTCATAGTCCCCTTGAATACATTATAAAAATAAAATTTAGAAAGGAAAGATCTGAAAATACAATGAAAAAGGAATATACAGAGAGCCAAACCCTTGGACAATTAGTATAGCTCTGCCTATGATCGCTTCTTTTTAAAACCTCTCCTCTTGGTTAGAGGTGATTTGTCCTCTAACTTTGCCCAGTGCTGTAGTCTGCTCACCTTGTATGAGGACATCTGACAAACAGCACATCTTTCAGATAGTGTTCATCCAGTCCACTATCACTTATTAGTATGTAATGTGTGTGATGCTTTCATTAACACAGAGGTAAAACAAGGAGGGACTCTGTTCTCAAGGAGCTCATAGACTAATAGTGAAGAGAAAATCAGAACATGGAACAAGTAACTGTCATGCAAAGTGGAAAAGAATAAATGTACCTAGAGGGGTACACAAAAACTTATGGAATTTCTGAGAAGAGAAAGCATTCTTCCAAACTGGAGGGGTCAGGAAAAGCTTCCTGAAAGATACAGCATTGGAAAAGGGTATAGAAAAAAGGGTAGAATTAGACATGTGGAGGTGAAAGGGAGGGAGACCAAGGAAGAGACAAGTACGAGAGTTTTGGTTGGTACCTGGGGCACCTGAAAAACATTAGTGGAAGATCAGGCTGAAAGAAAGATAGGATGAGTCAGACTCTGAAAGCCTTGAATTCCAGGCAAAGACAGTCTTTATACTATTTAGGAATCATTACACAGCTTAATTAGAGGAAAAATAAGACGGAATCTGTACTTTGGAGTGAGTTAAATTTCCCAAAACTAAAGTATTTCTTCTGAAGATGTATTGGCTATCTTTCAGAGAAAATCCTCCAAAGAACATTAAACACAGCTTTGTCGTATACTGCTCATGGTAACATAACTTGTTATTCTGCAAGGCATTAGGTATGCATCGAGCAGATTTTATGTCACCTATTCAGTTCATACTTCTTGGACAATTTTGCATTTGTTTCTTCCTGGGCTCAATCTTCACTGTCAACAGTAGTAGCTTCCAGCAATTTTAAGTTGTTAAATATATGTATATTATATTATATATAAAATATATATTATATATACACACACATATATATGTACATACATTATACATACACACACATGCATTTATATGTTAAAACTGAAGCAATTAAGGACCAGTGTCTTTAATATTGAGATATTTATGTGCTTTAGCAGGAGTACACTGGATTTCAAGAGCCAAGTGCTCCCTCCTTTCTAGAATCTTGACAAGAAAGAGGATGTGTTAGACCATAAGCTATCAAAAGCCATAACATTCCTTGAAGTAACTTTCTGGCTCTAGGGAATAGAATGTTGAGCAATTCTTAAATATAGTCAAGTGCTACCCTAAGCAAGCAAAGATGAGGCGGCTATCATTACAGCCCCAGTGAAGTGAGAATGCCTGCTTTCTGATCCAAATATTTCCCCCTCTCAGTTTACCTTGTGACCGAAGTAGAATGAATATAAATCAATCCAACTTGGTGACATCTGTCTGTGGTCCTGGAATCAAATAGAGCTGGATATTTCATAAGGTATTAGAACTCACAATTCTGGCCTCATTCATTTGAGTGAAAGGAAGCCTGCAGAAAACATGACAAGTACAAGGCTGCACTGGCTTGCTTGGTGCAAGCAGAGGGGTCAATAACAAGGTAAACTGAGTATAAGTAAGGACACGTTGTGCTGTCTTCTGCTGTAAACCATACAAAGAGTTTTGACTTTAATTCAGTAATGATGATTCATTTGATTGATGATGCTGACTATCTCAAAGGAACTTTGAAGACAAGCAAGTTAAAATTCTCCTTGGGCTTATTTACTATTTTTGGAGAAACGGTTTATCATTCTGAATGATGGTTTAAAATACAGTACTATCTATCTTAGAATGGCACTAAAAATTTCTAAGCATCTCATCTCCACTGTTGAATCTTTAATTAGGAATTTGTACCTAAGAAAATAAAAATAAAAATAAGAAAAACAAAAGAAATAGGAAAACTTTCTTGACTATTTTTAGCTCTGGTTGATTCTGACTCAGTCCCACTGGCATGCGTGATTCAACAGTTTGTGTCAAACACGAATTTCAGCCCAGTGCCCTCCATCTGAAATTTTTTCATTCCTGAGTCTGACAGAAGAACTGGTCTCCTAGCAACACTGAACATTTTCTCTGCCTAGTCATCCGTAGCAATTGGTTCTTTTTCTTGGTTATCCTTCTCTCATTTTCTGTCCAGACAAACCAAAAACCTTCTACATCATCAAAGGTGTCTGAGGTTTGGATTCAGATCTGGAAAATCAGTTGAAATTGAAATATTTTCATGTCATTTTAGGTCTCCCTCTCCCCTTTTCTCTCTTCTTTTCTCTCTCTCTCTCTCTCTCTCTCTCTCTCTCTCTCTCTCTCACACACACACACACACACACACACACACACACACCAGCAAACAGAACCTGACCTGAGTGATAGTTATGTTGTCCAGTACAAAAAGCATGGACTGCCCCTCACCTAGTGCTGAATTTAGAAATGCCTCTTCACCTCTTTGATTACCTCATCATGTAAAAAGGGGGATGATAAAAATCTACTTCACAGTGTTCTGGTGAGGCACAAAAGATTTAATGGATGATAAAGGGTTTTGAAATGATAAAGGGTACAGAGATATTAGTTATTACATTAACTGTATTAATTTTAACAATAAGCAGAGGAAGTATCCTTTAGACACATATTTAGGGAGGTGTAATTGAGCAAGCCTGTGAAAACTAGTTATTATTTATTTAAGATCAATCTCCTATCATAATATGACTGTCATTCATCATTCAAACATCAAGTTTCACCAGAGCCTACTGGGGGCCTAAAGAAAGTACCAATTGCAATTCATGGGAAATACAAGACAAGGAAAAGAAAATGTCATTATATCTAACAATTTTAGATAGTTCAAACTGCTCCTATCGTTCCAATGCAAATCAATCAAGGCCCCTTCCAATTACCTCCAATATAGCTCGAGATACCATGGAAGTTTTGATGAGTACCTACTCTAAACCTTCTCCATCCTTCCTAAAGACATAATAAAGTAGAACTGGATTTTGGAGGTACACAGAGTGAAGAAACACCAAGCAGGAGAGAAACTTGGTTAACCCTCAAAGTTCCTGTGCCATAAGCTCCATGAATCTAGAGATCATGGCTTTTTTTGGTTTGTTTTGTCTATCTGTTTGGTGTATTTCTTAATTATCCTTACATCTTCATTGCTTAGAACAGGACCTAGTATTTGGTAAACTTTCAACAAATGTATGCTGAAATATGAAAAAATTCAGTAGTCTGGGCTATGAATTTGCTCATTTTAGCAGTTTCAATTGCATTTATGATGAATTTGATTAAGACTAATATGATTAGTACTATTAAATGAGAAAATATATGTCAATCATTTGGCATTTAATAGGATCTTAATAAATGGGAGCTGTTGTTGTTTCCCTTTCCAATTCGACCATTATTTAATACCACCTGCTAAAGGCAAGTGATTAGAGAAAATTAGGTAAAAGGAGTTTTATAATCTAGCAAAGGAGACCAACAAGCAATAACAGCCCCAAGAGATAGGAAAGCATATACTAAGACCATTTAGGATATCACAAACTGGAAAGGGCTGTAGCAATTTCAAGTGTTATAATCCTCACTCTTAATTTTATAAAAAGAAAAAATAAACTCAGTTACCTCAGCTCTGACTATATATCTAAACCTTTCATTTGTTTGCTTTTTTAATGTATTCTTTATAAGATCATCATTTACTTCTTGCAAACTAAGACTTTGAACTTCCAGGGAAGCAGCAAAGAAACCAGCATATATGTACTAATATTCTTAGTGAAAGGGTGCAAGAATGGTCAGATATCTCCCTGAGACCCTTCGCTAGGTGGTGCAGGAGCATGAGAAGACTGTTTGCATGAAGGACATACATACAGTGGTTGGGGGTGTGGGCCCTGATGCCCAAATGTTCACCATGCCCCAGTCCTAGCTCAGTCACTCACTAACTAGCTATGTGACCATTAACTATAACTTGACCTCTCTGTGCCTCAATAATCCACATTTGTAAAGTGGGTATATAATAGTATCTACCACAAAGGATTATTGTGAGAATTGAGCACAAATGAACAAAAAATAAATTGAAATTTTTTTAGTAGAATATGATTTGGCAGCATCCCTTTAGATATATAGCCACAGCTCATAACACCTTATTTCCTTAACAACTGATCTTCCTGGGACTGAGAATCCAATATGTTCCAAAGACACAGGAAGACACTGTTTAGTTTGCATCACACTTTCTACCTTCATAACTGAGTACCTACCAACACCATACATGGGGCTAGGAACTGGTACATAGAAATAAATAAGGCATTGAATCTCCTCTTTCTTAATTCACTGACTTAAAGTAGTATATTTTAATGATAAAAGCCTTGGTTTTAAAGCAGATGGATCTGAATTTAAAATACTGCCTGTCATTTACTAACCGTGTGACCCAGTGCCCAGTTTTCTCATCTATAGTGGTAAGGAGGGTGTTGATAGCAATTTCAGAGATTTATGATAGGGCATTTAAGTAATATATGAAAAGTAATTACAATAGTGTTTAAACTATAAAACTATTCAATAAATAACTTCACTGTTATTACAATATGGTAAAGAAAGTCAAGTTATATATTACATTTATAGTAAAGGCAGGAAAAAAAACAAATACTAAAAGAATTCAAAGGCATAGATAATTTAGGGAAGTGGTTATACAGTCTTGCAAATCACTTAAGGGGGTGGTGTTAGGGCTTGATGGGCAATGAGTATGGATAAAACCACAGATCCATAACTGAACATGATGAGTTCAAGCAATGTCAATATTATTTTGATTAAAGCTACAGAATAAGATATGGGCGTATACTGTTAAGTTGTACCCTTGAAACTTATTGGATTTTGTTAATCAATGTCCTTACCATAATTAAAAAAAAAAAAAAGTTTAGGTAAGCTTAATATTTTAAATTAGTTTTAGAATCAATTAAATGTAAATAAAATTTATAACGGTTAAACAAAAAAAGATATGAACATAAGCAGAGGGCGATGAGGCTGCAAAGTAAGCAAGCCCACACTGTGTGAAAGGCCTGAGTGTCACGATGAGAATTTTAGTCTTTATCTCTTTGTCCTCAGATAATCTTGTTGACAAACCCAGAAGAGAATTAAATGTGAGCAATTTTTCTAACCTTAACTGTAAAAGGTTTCTGTAGAACTGAGAGGAATATCATTAAAAGAACAACTTACCCAGAAAATGTCTGTGATGGAGAAATAAGGGAGAATGAAATAAAAATAATGGCTTTCCCATCCGTTGGATTAACAGACATCTTCTAGAACCTTTTAATTAAATTAAAAAAAAAACAAAAAAAAAAGTGCTGATGGGTCATTCCTAAACAGACAATAATTTACTTCTAAAGAAGTTCAGGGTTTAGATTACCATGCTTACATGAATGGTAATGGCTGACATTCACATCCAGTTAGACTATCTAATGCTTAAGTGACTCCAAGCAAACAGCTGGTACTTCTGTGCCTCAGTTTCTTGAGTTTCTTATATAATAGGAAAAGTTTACATATATTTCTATCTTTTTCACAGAGCTATAGAAATCATCAAATAATATGATGAATAAAAATCAATCTTTAAACTATAAATCTTTATGTTGTGTGACATCATTTATTATTATTGTAAATTCATGTATGTAAAGTACCTTTAACAGACTTAGAAATAAATATAGAAATTATACATTTAAATAAAAGTCTAAAATTTTTTCTGATTTATTTTTTGTTACTTTGGTATATAATTAATATGTAAAAAAAAAAATCTTTATGTTACTAACCCCCAAATATGTGGCTATAATAGAAGGGATTCCTACATTGGGTTGTATATTATCTGTTTACAAAACTGACATTGAAATGGAAAGAAAAAGAGAGATTTGAAAAAGGGTAAAGGGCCTTCAAATTTTCTCAGGGGAATGAGTCTGATTCTTAAAGCGAGCTACCATCCAGTTTGACCTTTCCCCTCTTCAGTCCTGAGAGAACCAGGACCGCTTTCTAATCTCATCATCCTAGTCTGGCGGCTCATGATCCACCTGCCAACTCTGTTTCTGTTCTTGCTGTAGGTATTTTCTCTTTGCATGACATTGTTTTCCTCATGATCTTAAAATGACAAATTTACTTTAAATCAACTCTACTTTAGAATACAATACAAACTAAGTTATAAAATGAAATGCAGAAAATCAAAGTAATTCAAAGAGTCAATGATAGGACTGAGGTGGTAGGAAGAACAACATGACAATACCTGTCTACTCATTCTAACAGAACTATAATTCATGGGGTACAAAAAATGTTCTGAATTGCTAAAATGTTCTGAGACATTATTAGCAGCAGAGGCTAAATAAATTCATGGCTAAAACATTGACTTTTTTTGTGAGATGAACCGGGATGCAAGTCCCAAATTTATCTTCTCCTAATTGTATGAATTTGCAAAAGGTAGTCTTGGATACCTCATCTATAAAAAGAGAATAATAATAATAATAATGTGTACCTCAGAATTCTTATGAGGAATAAATGAGTTTATGAAACAGATGTGCTTATTTAGCAGAGCATTTTTCATAGAGTAAATGCTCAATAACAATTAAAAAATTCTCACTGCTAATATAAATAAGGGGAAATTGAGAATCACTTTCAGGAAGAAATTATACATACACATTTTTTAACAAAAATTGAAATTTTCTTGTATTCATATTTTGGTTAAGGAACATAATACTCTAAGTTTAACTGAGTAAATATGTATATACAACCAGAATTCTATGATACAGAGAATTGTAGAACTTACTTGTATTCACTTAAAACTATAAAAAACTGAGCAGTAATCAGGTGTCCAGGTCTTTCTCTTACAACAAAATTTGATTTTCTAAAGTTTGGAAAAGCCAATTATAAAAGTAATTTGCAGCCTTCCTTTCTCATCCTAATTTATCCAAGATCACATTTGGCCTGAGAAATGCAAAACGTCTTAAAATATTTTAAGAGAAAGACAGGGAGAAAATGGATGGGATGCTCACAGGGAAATCCAAACAGCAGGAAACACTGAAGTCATCAGAAGTGTTAGGGAGGAGGTGTGCCTCACCCACATCAAAGAAGGAAAACCCACACCCTTTCTATTTTGGATAAGGAAAAGGACTGAACTCCCTCGGGTGTTCTTTTCCACTAAAAACTACAGCCTGCATAAATCTCCCCAAGACTGAAGAAAAAAAAAAAGCTGCATGCACAAGATGGATCAAACCATTTTCAAAGGATTTTTAAATGGTAATCTTTTAACTGGAGAAAAAGGAGGGAATAGAAATTATATCTGTCATCAAAGAATCTTCCTTTCTAAAAATGTGTAATTGTGGTGTGGCCTGTCCAATCATAGGCATAAAAGTGTCTCTAAATAAAAGTTCTCTCTAAAATTAACTGAGTATAAAAATTCCCTAGGCACCCATAGAAGTGTAATTCATTCTCAAATCATGTACTGTATAGCTTTCTGGAAACGCTTCAGATTAACATCGAACCTTTTTACCCCTTTGTCAATTGCACCCAAGAGCAATGTCGGCCTCCATATGACAGAATCCTGACAGTAGCTCCCACTAGGTCTATAGTGGGTCCAGACAAAATAACTAACTAGCTTCTTTAAAATGAACAAATAACCACAAACTTGGCTGGATTTTTAAAATGAAAATTTGAATGTTTTCATTATAATAACAATTAATAGTTTACAAGCTTATTTAATGTGCTCCATGCTCATTATTTTTAAAAAATTTGTCTCAAATTCAAAAGGTATTACTTCGTCATAGCAACTTGAGTTGTCAATGAGAAGGCAATCTGATGAGTACTATCTTCCCTCAGTGATTTAGCTAAGGTCAAACAGCTATTACAGGGCTTAGTCAGGATATGAATCAACTCATGATAAAGTTAGGACTCAAAGGAGCTGATTGTATACACTGTATATATTATGTAAACAGTATATACAGGTAGAATTCTTGAATAATTCCTCACCATTCACTTCCTTTATCCTGCACCCAAACCTCCTCAAATGTGTTTGCAGCTAATAAACTTTATCTTCAAACTAACTTCTTCAGAATAGAAAGATGACAGAAATAAGAGATCTCTACTAACAAAGGGAAAATGGATGGCAATTAACCTGATGACATTTTTGACCAACTTTTGCCATCATTTAAAACCAAATTTAAACAGCATTTTACATCATGTAAAATATAAATAGCATTATTTTGTATCAAAATTATTCAGAAAGTTGTCTTCATTTTCTCCATCTCTTGATCTTTAGTTTTAGTCCTGTTGGGAAAGGAGGGAAGCCCAACTGTGAAAACTCTATAAAAGATCAATGCCAATTGAATAAAGTAATAATTATGGATGCTAAAAGTAATATTGTTATTCTGCCCAAAGATCTTGCAGTTGTAAAATATTATTAAATGTTAAATATATATATATATAAATGTCAACTCTATAAAATGCCTTTATTCTTTATTTCTTTATTCTTTATTTTCATTTTAATTAGACAATACAAAACCATGCAAAATATACATGCTTTGGGGTCAAACACATCTCAGCACCAACTTTTTCTCAAGTGAATTTTTGAACCACAGTCTCCTCAGTCCTGGAAGGGATTTAATATTTCACAGCTTTTTATTGAAATTTAAAAGAAAAAATCCATGCAGTTTTTGGAGAATTAATTAGGTTTACTTTACTCCCAAATGCTGAATTAGAAAGCATATACAGGCTCTGATTACAGACCTTTGAGAAGTAGACATTGGATTATTATGTTATTTCTGGTGAAACTCTCTCTAATCACAGATATAAAAAGTGAGGCCCAGGGAAGAACCGTGACTTTTGTGGGGTCACAGTAAGTCGGGGGGAGAACAGGAGCTAGAGCTTAGTGCTCTTTCTGCTACACAGCATCGGTTAATGATGCCATCATTTGTGATGTCCTCTGTTTCTATTGGGGATTTTTCATGTAAACATCATGTTAACCACAAATGCTAAAATAATGACATACCAACATTTGTTAATACAGACATGCTTAAAGACAGCGAACCCCTGAGATGCTAAAAGTCTTTGGGTATATGCGGTTATTCATACAAGCTCATGAATGGAGAATGGAAGTGTTGCCAGAAGGAAAATGGTCAATTTCCCAATTGCTTGACGAGTGCCTGCACAAATTACCTAATCATCTGCAACTCCAAGCATCTCACAGATTAAACGCACTCCTTGTAAATGAATTACTCCTTCGAACTGTTACTCTTATTAGTTATGTTTTTCTCTGTTGTAGCACATTTTTCATTGTACAATAGCCATTATTCTTAACCCTTTGTTTGAAACAGATTAGAAAACCTAGAGAGAGAAAACACTAATGTTCATGTACAAAATTGACTTTTGAATTATTGATATATTTAATGTTTGTGAATGCCTTCCTCCTTTCACTAACAGATCATAAAGATGTAGTTTTGTTGATAACTTCCTCCTTACCTTACTTAGGTCTCAAATTTAAAAATCCACACTTCTATAAATTCCCAGTAATTTTACAAGATTAATAATATGTACTAGTCTAATTCATAAATTTCCAGAGTAATACTTTTTCTAGGATAGGCAAAAGAGAAATGAGAATGTTCTATTGAATACAGTAAAGTATATTAAAAAGATCTGAATAAAATTTATTCTTCATTACTGCTGAAGATGGAACGTTTGCCTTCCCCCAAAATCCATACGTTAAAACCTAACCCCAAGGTGATAGTATTTGGAGGTGGGACACTTGGAAGGTAATTAGGCCATGTGGGGAGAAGTCTCACAAATGGGATCAGTCCTCTCATAAAAGAGACCCCAAAGAGCTCCCTTACTCCTTCTACCATGTGAAGACTGAGCAAAAAGGTATCAAAGAACCGAGAAGTGGGTTCTCACCAGACTCAGAATCTATCAGTGCCTTGATCTTGGACTTCCAGTTTCCAGAACGGTAAGAAATAAATTCCTGTTGTTTATTAGCTACTCAGTAGATGGTATTTTATTACAGTGGCCTAAATAGACTAAGACAATTAACAAAACTGGCCTCACAAAATTCAACTCCAGACTCATTACCCTATAACTATTAATTTTTATCAATGGCATCACTAACTACCACATCACCCAAGCAAGAAATGTTGAAGTCATCTTTAGCTACCCATCCCCCAAATTCAAACTAAATCTATTTGACTCTACTTCCTTAACGCATCTTGGACCCACTGCCTCTTCTTATTCCTCAAAGCAACTGTCCTATTTTAGCACCTATTATCTCTCACCTGGGGCCTCCTAACTGGTGTCACTGAATAGTCTCTCCCTGAGTGAGTGAAGAGAATGGACAGCTCAAAGTGGAACCTCTGGAGAAAGAACCAGATAGTTATGAAAGAACCTAAGTACCACGACATGAGATGTCTGCTTCTTTGGGTGTTTCTTGAGGTCACCAATGACCTCCAGATGCCCAGCTCTTGCCTCTACCTCCCTATCTGCAGCAGTCTTTCTGGTTTCCTCACCTGCATACAGCCTGAAAGGGATCCAAAACTGCTTGTACAGGAGAAATCTCAGAATTGATAAGACTGTGGTTATGTAGAGGCCTGAGATCATGCAGTGAGAATGCAGTACATAGAGATTTCAGTTTTATAAATGATCAGGACTAAGGAAATCATGAATCCAAACTCTTATCCCAAAAGATCAAGTGTCACCAACTATATACTTCAGTGAATGCCAGTCCGGGGGCCAGAAATAATCTTTACTTCAATAGTTCTACAGTCTCACGTTAATAAGCATAAAAGTTAAAACCATTTTTCGAGTTCTTTCTTAGGTCCTTAAAATAAATATTCCTTTAAAAAATTTTTGAATCACAAAAATGTTATTTCCTCCGAATATTAATACGTCTAATACTGCGTCTGGATGACCTTGCTGTGAGGTAAAAAATCTCTTGGCAATACTGAGTGAAGTAACTGCACTGGACCACATCAGAAACTTCTGAGATGTCTTAGGAGAAAGGGAGAGAAGGCAGATTATTCATTAAGCTCTCAAAAGTTCCATATTTCTTTATTGACCTGAAAAGTGGTATGTATAAACTAAATCTGTGTTTCTTTCCACACGACTGATGTGGAAAGAAAATAGGTGGGTCTCCCTTGTGACTGTACTGATTGTCAACAAAATGAGTCAGAGTTGGGGACAGAAGGGTAAAAATTGTGTCTGATATACTGTTCTCTTAGCTCATTCTCGAGAACTGTAGCATTAGGGTGAAAATTAATACAGTATATGAAATGAAGTCAGAAGAAAGGTAAATGAAAAGTGTTTTTTCTTCTCTGAGTAACAGCTATGGCCTTGTGAGAACATCAAAGACTGAAATGAAAGATCCCTGTACTTGGATATTTGCTTACTTAAAAAAAAAAAAATAAAAATAAGCTAAAAAAATAATAATAAAACTTTATTAATGAAATTCATTTTTATTAAAATGAAAACTTTTAGATAGCATTTTTACATATACAACTGCCACAGAAACAGTCAATGTGGTATTTGGGGATGTTGAGAAATGAGCCTCTTTCTACCAGCCAACGTGCACTGTTTGACTCTATACCAACCGTCAACTCCCACTTACACCATCCTAAATCCTCAGGGTGTATGATAGACAGAGGCAACATGAACCGGAAGTCTTCCCCAAGGCCCCTCCATCTTCACAAACACACCATATACTCTAGCTCTTTATCTCTTAGGATCCCTGACACCACCATTCATACAAAATGACCAAAGAAGGTTCCAATTGAGTGAATCAGATGTTGAAGTTAGTTAAAAATTCCAAAGTAGTCTGAAACTAGAGTGACACAGGAAGAGGCTCCATGTCCTACAGCCAGATTATTAACTGCTTAATCTCTTCTTCCTTGTGACCTTCTGCTCTTATCCTCCAAATTAGAGGAGGAACTAGGTGGATGGTCTGTCCTGACTCTAGAGGGTGGTCTCAAAGGGTTTTCTTATATTCCATACTATTCTTCCCTTTTCTCCATGTTGTCAGTGCAAGGATGTAGCACTTATAAGAATGAGCCATGGAGGCTTTGAAACATGTGAAGCAGGGCACATCAGAAACTCGGAGACAAGTGCTGGTTGTCATGCTGGGGCTTCCCAGCTCCATGGAATCATAATAAACTGGGCAGGACATGATGGGTGTCCAATTTGTGAGGTCTGTTAAAAAAGACTTGGATTCCACAGAGCTACTGCCCTAGTGCAACTGGGGTTTCGATCCCATATTTAGCTCTAGTATTGCCTGCTACCTCATCACATTTCAGTCAAAGAGTGAAGAAATGATGAATGAAGGCCTTTGTGGGGAAAGCTTTCTGGGCCTGGCAAAGTCTCAGTGGTTGGTGAGGTAAAAGACTTGTGGTTTGGTGTCTGTGCCATAGTGGAAAGAATATGAAGTCAATGAATCCTCTCTGTAGTAGATTTATCTAAGGCTTGTGGGTTAAGTCTTGAGAACGGCTCTCTCCTTTGTGCCTCACAGCAGCATCTTCATTTCTCATTTTGCATGAGGTCAAATATGTTTCTTACCTAAATAAATATCACTATGACTTCAAATAATTGGAAATTTCTTTAGAAGATAACATTTGTTTCCTTTTCATTTCTTTTTCCTTCTGGAATCTATCAAATAATAAGAATTAAAAAAAAAAAAACATGTAAAATAGACACTGAAAACAAAATATCAATCCGGTAAGCAGACATTTTATAGATAGAATTTTTACAGTTCTCGCTGAGCAGATTATAGATTCGAAAAATCTTTTCTGTCTATATTGCTTCAGAAAATGGACTATTTACCCAGTAGGATTCCTTATCGAGCACTTAAACACACCCAAGTCCTTATACAGTTTACCCTCTTATCTGGGGGACCTGACTCTGTGTCCTCTGTCGGGGACCTCTCACTCATTTGAAAGGCATAACTTCAATGTCAACTTTCCAGGGAAGTTTTCCTTGGCTCATCCAAAGTTATCTACTACTCACTGATCAGTACTCTCATAGTTTCTCTCGCACATTATTTTTTATCCTGAAATATGTGTTGTCCTGCCCCCTCCCAGAACTGCGAACCTCTAAGATAGGGATTCTGTCGTGTTTAGTATATGATGCATGTTCTATAAATAAATTAAATATTGAAGCTAGTTTTTTATTGTTCAAATGAAAAGAAATAGTCAAAAATAAATTAAAAGCAGGTAATCAAAAAAATTATGTGTGTTGACTTTAGTATTAATTCTGATTTGAGGAGACAAACTTGTCTTCTAGGAAACGTTTGCCAAGAGACAACAAACAATAAACTCACACATGCTGAATGCTTTCTTGTCTGATGTAAAGCATTCAGACTGAGGGAAGTGGTTCTAAGAGTCACCTCTGCCATGTGGAAACACAAAATGAACACATTTGTTACCTTAACACTAACTTTATTTAATGACTACACATTCTCAATGTTATGCTCTTCCCAGATTCATAGTTAATGAAATAACAGAATGGGCCATCCCAGGCTATTTCCCAGTCTAACTAAGAAAAGAAAGAAACTTATTACAACATATGCTCAGCACCAGTGACAATTTAGGTTAGGAAAAGATGCACCTCAATGTCCGTAAAAGGTATTTAGCACATTCTATATACATATGCCAGAACATTTAAAAAATACCAATTATAAAAGTTCAAAATGAAATAAAACAGAAGTCGGATCTCTAACAAATAGACTACTTGGATCACTGCAAAGAACGATGCCAAATGATGTTTGTAAAGAATACACAGACTGGCAGAGGGAAACAACATTCTGACAGAATGAGAGCAAAAGATGTTGGAAACTGACACCCGTTTCTTATGCTCTGACATTCTCTGTGAAGTGGGGAAAGTGGGATACAAAGAAGCTAGGATATTAAAGAAAATGCTTTGGAAAAGAGAAGAGAGAATTGACCCTAACCTTTATGTTAGGAACAACCTAGACGCCAGGTTCTACTAATGTGTCCATAAGTATGTGCTGCCAGGCTTTAGACTAAAAATATTTTCCAGTAGGTCTTAGCCACACTGTATTTCTATCAAAGAGGAAATGTTTCAGCTGAAATAGTATACAAGGGCCATGGGGATATTCAGGGCAAGTTACTATTAAAATAACCCCTGTCATGTGTCACTTCCTCACTAACTCTGTCAATCTTTGACTTGCAAAACCCTCTGAGGAGACAGCTGGCTTAGCAAAATAGCTGCTAAATTCTAGAGTTTATGTCTTGCCTTAAGCAAAATAGCTTAAGGCAAGACATAAACTCTAGAACTTATTCCCATTAAGAGCTGCATCTCACTTCTATGGCTATTTTTAAAAATAAAAAGGAAGAAGGGCAAAGGCTTTGGTGGCATTTTTCCAAAGGCAGAATGCTGTTCTAGTTATCTAACATTAGAGAGCTTAAACCTGACTTATTAAGAGGATTATTTTTTCTGGAAGCCAGGATCTGAAATCTTTTTAGTCTTTCTGGTATGTGCCCTTTTTTGAAAGCTCATTCTTTTCAAGTAATAAATTTTATTTTTTATTTAAGGTAATTAAGCACAAATAATTAGGCTTTTACAAAGGGCAAAGAGGATCAGAAGTGGCAAAACCAAATCCTTCTTCCCTATTCTACTTCCTTTCCGCTTATTTTTTGTTATTGTTCATGAAATCACGATCCATCAGTCAGTCACCAAGGCTCCAAATTTCTGAGTCAGTTCTGATCCCCCTCCTTTACCTGTACCTTCCTATCTATAAAAAGATACAAATACCTATTAATTTCATCTTCTTAGTGTCTCACACACTCTCTCTTCCCCTTTCGCAATGTCACCCTGAATTTTGTCCATTATTAAAACTCGTCTTAGTAATGTAGGAGACAGTCATGCAGCGAATGAAGGATTATAGATTTGGAGACTGAATTATTCTGAATATCAACTCTGAGAAAAAATATTGAGCCACAACGGCAGAGAACTGCTAAACAACACTAACACTAAACACTAAAATACTGTGAGCACGTAGTGAATATAAGTAGCAGACTTCTAAGGCACGGCCATGTGACATTTGTCTGCAGTGTTCAGAGAACAGGGTTTGAGTACTGCAACACTTGACAAGATAGAAAGTTAAAGAAAAGAGTGACTGCAATCTTTATTGCAATGCAAATGCCCATGTGCCTGTATACAAGTGAACGGTTAAATAGACTGGTCATAGGGTTGGTCTGGACAGAAGGTAAATAAAAACAGGAGGGAAGGGAATCAAGAAAATTCTGAACAACTAGATTGCTAGTAAGGACAAAATCAGATAAAGAATTTGAGATGATTAAAGGAAAACTATCAAAGCAATGTCCTCATGATTGCGGAATTCACAGAGGTCGGTAGCTGGGCAAAAGCAAGGACTATGATGAAACCACAAACCAGAAACTGAAGTCATCAAGGAAGGTGGCCAGAAGGGCAAGAGAGAGATCAGTAGATGGCACTGGTGAGAATGTGACAGGGTGTGGGAATAAAAGAAGTGACTATACAATGAAAATGGAAGATTAAATACTATAAGTTTGTACTGTTCACTGAAAGATTCCAGTGAAATTATTTAGGTTTCCTTTTACATGATGAAAAATTCACTTTCTTTCATTATCACTTCTGCTTCCAAGAAGAAAAACAGGGCTATGTAGCATAAACCAAAGTAATTTAGATTGATTTTGAGAATTTCACAAACCATGGTACAGAGCAATGGCTAGCAATCTGATATTTATAACTAGAATTGAGAACGAGATGATCTCGAAAATTAATCTTTGTCTATTGTCTACAACTGTGGAACTACCTACACTGCAAAAAAATGCTAATCAGCAATTTAATACTGATGTTATTACTTCCACCCAGGAAAGCAAAACCTTGGGCCATATCTTCATGTCCACATCCACATCCATTTTGAGTTACAAGCAGGAAATCTCAAGCTTCGAACCTCCTATTTAGCTTTCTTCAACCCTGCAACTAGCCTTGGGATTCTTGCAAAAGGCATGGCTTTGGGAAGTTATTTTCCATTTATCTTGCATATCTGATGTCCTTCAGTTCTATGACCCTGGTTGCTGGTGGCAACAAAGACCATTCTAGACAGATTTGTCCTAATTTCTGAAACAGTGAACCAAATTTAGCAGCCAAGTAAAACAGCCTACTGATTCATATTTTCCCTATAATTTCCATGGACCCCAGGCACACTTCCATATGTATTGGGACAATGGTGGCCTTGGAAAGGCTGACTCCAGGTCAACAGCCCTGATGTAACAGTTTAGTTATGCCTGAGTACAATATAACAACAATAGAGTGCAGAATTCCTTTGACATTCTGCCCAACCCCACATAGGAATTGTTAAAGCTGGGATAATAAGGAGCCACATAGTATACAGTACTTTGTAATTTGCAAGGTACTTACATAGCCATTATAAAAAGGTATCTTCCAGATAATCCTGTAAAGTAAGGAGACCAAGTATAACTATGCCACTTTTCTTTACTATAAGAAAAACAAAACATCAGACTGAAGGATGTAAAGTGATTTGTCCAAAGTCATGCAGCTAGAAAGGGAATGACCAGGACAATTATCCAGATTTCCTTGCTGATCATTCACGACTGGTTGATTATATCAAGACAATTCTGCCATAGTTCGGCCTAAACTAATCGATATTATGAGACTGAAATCTTACTAAAAATAGAATCAGTAATTCCCAAAGTGTGATTTTAATAGAAAAGATACCACTTGCCAGGCATATTTAAGCACTTTATATGAATTAGCTCATTTAATCTCCAAAACACTTCTAGGAGTTGCTCATTTTTCAGACAAGATACTTAGGACTTATTATTATGTTCATTTTCCAGTTGACGAAACTGAATTCTTAGAGACATTAAATAACTTGCCCAAAGCTACAAAGCTATACACAGGAGCTTGAAGTTGAACAGTTGTCTCAAAGCCAAACTCTCAAAATCTATAAAACATGAAGAATTACCCCTCAAAATGATACAGTATTTAACATTTTGCTTATAATTGTCCAATGTGAAAGAACAACATATCTCATCCAAAAGTTTAACAGCAGAGATTTAGTTGAAATTTCTCTTGATCCACATAACGAACACAAGAGAGGGCTAAGTCCATGAAGATATGTCAACTTAAGGAAAAACTACAGATCAATTATAAATCATTATAAATCAAGGGAAAGACATGAAAGTATAGCATAAAAGGCAAAAACAGAAACAAAATGCTAACAAAAACCTGTGCAATGTATACCAACAAAAACATGTGTAACTGTACACCATTTCTTTCGATGCACTCTCTTAGATTCTGAAAATCACGTAGTCCTTTAGTTGATCAGAGAATGAAATCCAGCACTGTACGTCAGTGTTTAAACCAAGCCCAAATAGAATGTTTAGAAATAGAATACTAACATAGGTCAAGAACTGGACAAGTAATCTAGGCCCATACAACTGTCATTGCCTTTACATGAAATGGAAAATTGGGACTATTACATTACCCAGAGGGCTCAAGAAAGAAGGAGGGGGTATGGATTGCACTTCAGATGGGAAAAGCTTTTGGGTGATCCCACATTCATCTGTACTATTGTTCCAGCTACTGGCTGGAAGTGGTATTCTCACACACAGTCTTTCTCATGCTGTCAGAGATCAGTGAATACAGACACCCAATGGGGCCCAAAGCTCCCACATGTTAAAGAAATGGGGAAATGACTGAATTATAATCTCTAACTTGAAAATACCACATATCTGAAACGATAAAAACACAGAACAGTGGCATCATGAGGGCCTTGAAATGGAAACTTATTAGAGTTTATAATTTTGTGACTACAAAAAGAACATTTCAGATCTGAACAGACAGCAGCTGTGACATGTTAGCAAGAACACTGACCTTGGAGCCAGAAAATTCCATCGAGTCACAGCTCTGCCATTCTCTCAGTGTCTGACTGGACAAACCATCAAACCTCCGCTTTTTTCATAGGGCTCCCATGAGGAAGTGAAGACTTGTGTGTGAACTTACTCTGTACGTTTCCAAGCAGGATGCAAATATGAGAGGTGGTCATTTTCATTCCCATTGTTATTCTCATCACTCAAAAGCAATGAGGACCAGTTCAGGAAGCTGAGCGCTGGGCCATACTTTGCATGTCCTGACTCTGTCATTGATATGCTGCATGACTTGAAGGAAGGAATTGCTCTGGTTTTTCCAATATTGATTATTTCCATACATTTAAATGTCAAAAATAATGATGCTGGCTTTTTAGGTACAGTTCAGTAAAGAAGGCAATAAGAGACCAACTCATAAAACACACAAGCTATTGATTAAAAAAAGAAGAAGAAAAAAAGAAAAAACACTCCTAAGAAGGCACAGCACTGACATAATTTCAGCCCTATGATCATGCCTATTATGACTTGAAAAGTAACGAGACCCCACTTAATATTCTGTGGAGATAACTCAGACCTTCTTCACATGTTCATATTCTTTCACTTTTTTTCTACTTCATGTATTATATCTAGAAAGTCTTCATGAAAGCCCAATTTTTTTTATTGCTGCTAGATTTCCCACAAATTGCTAGATAATCTTTGGAAGCTGATGTTATCATAAGAATTCAAAACAAGAAGTTGCAAATATTCTAACCATTGGCCTTATCAAACAATTCCTGTTCCAAGTGTTGTTTTAAGCAACAGCTTCCACTCCCCACTCCCTACCCCCCAGGGATAAAGGCATGCATGGGTCTGGAACTTATTAAAGGAAGTCAGAGATGTTAAAAATTTCAAGGACAAAGAGAAACTTCTACATATGCTCTCTTATGTCTGTACTCCCCGTATTTGATTTATGTAAGCTCAAAAGCATTTGGAAAAATACTTTCAGGTCACATTATCGAACTTCATGGTCAGTATGGATATTGTCACTGTTCAAGTAAATGAGCAATTTAGTGTAGTCAAACAAAAGAAAATTTTTATTAATATAGTAATAGAAATTTTATAAGGTACAATTTTATAAATTCATATTTTATATGAATAAATTATTTTGCTTTTACATTACATTTGTGTAGAACTTGAACATTTTCAAATACTGTCTTCAATCCTTATAGCACATTTGTTCTACAGATATAGTATATATTAGTAGTATTCCCATTTTACAGAAAGGGAAATTGAATTTCAAAGAAGTTAAAAACTCTTAGAGATCTTTGGAATCAGTCTGTTTTGTAATCTGATTGGGCCATTTATGTTTTAAATAATGCTAAGGGAGAGTTAATCTCATGCTATAAAATTAAAAATTAAGAGACGAGGTCTGAAAAGAGCAATCGTTACAATTCTTAGTTCATATAAGCAAAATGTGAGATGGATTAATAAATGATAAATAGCTCATTAGAAAAATAATAATGATAATATTACATCAGCAACAATTACTATTTACTGAGTGCTTATACTATAAGTCAGGTGCTTCTCTAAGCATCTGACATGTATTCACTCATAAAATCCTCATAACATCCTTATGATTTAACCCTGCTTCACAGAGACTTTAATTTGCTGAGGTGATAAAACACCATCTCATTTACTTTCTAGATGAGTGTTTCCTAAAATATATCAATTGTTTGTGGCTTATTACATGGAATGCAAACAGTTTCAAGCTTAAAAGTGATTTGATTCAGGTATGTCACACTAATTTGAAATGCAGGTTTAATTATGATTTTCATAGAAATTTCATTATGCTCTTAGTAATCATGACATTCTTAAGTCATAGAAGCTCTTCGTTGAATTGCACTGGGTGTTTCATGTCCACTACCATTCAGTTAGCAGAGTGCATTTAATCTTGCTTACTTTATATCATTTACTACATGATATTGTTTACTATTATTAAATTTGCAATTTTATTATCATTGCTATGTTTTGATATAACTCCATTTTACTAAAAAATATATATGTGTACATATATGTT
Source organism: Pteropus vampyrus (assembly GCF_000151845.1). Classification (NCBI taxonomy): domain Eukaryota; kingdom Metazoa; phylum Chordata; class Mammalia; order Chiroptera; family Pteropodidae; genus Pteropus; species Pteropus vampyrus. Next base: position 4,853,521 of record NW_011888795.1, on the reverse strand, counting down.
ATATATATATGGTATATAGATAAGGTATACACACACACACACACACACACACACATATATAGTTTCTTAGTGATTCACTGAAGTCTAATAGTAAAAACAAAAATAGGAACAAAAACTAGAACTAAAACTAGCAGGCATTTAAATACCATTCTGTGCACTTGATCATAAGGGCGGGTATTTTTCAAAGTTACACTCCTTACAGCAAAAATAATTACATTAAATATTATTGCCTAGAAGTTTGTAAAGAGATCTCAAAATGAATAACATATACTATGATTGGAAAGAAAAAAGAATGAGCTTCTGGCAAAATTTTATTTTGAAATGACTCCACAGGATATCACATAATATAATACAATACATATAATAAGGAAGGACAATTACTATCACATATTTAGATATAATGATATTTTGCTTTATAGTTGGATAAACTAATAGAGAAGAACTATATCTGGACAACTGGTATATATACAAGGGAGAAGTGGGAAATAACTTCTTGCTTATCACTAAAAGCCCAGGCATCATGGAAAAGACTTTAGTTTTCTGGCTTAATTCATGATTTTGTGTAAATCAGAACATAGGTGTATTGAACAAAATGTGCTGAAATCAAAATAGGTAACAGAGCATTAAAAAAAAAAGTGCATTTCAAATGAGAGGTCTCAACTGAATGCCAATACATACAGTGCTTTATTCACAGAGAACAGCCATTGTTAATAACTTATATCCTGATATTGATTTAGCATTACAGGAAATAATGAAAATTTTGAATACAATTCAATCAACCATTAGCTTACATCATTTTAGAGGGAGTCTTCACAACTGTGTAGCAAATACAACACTTTTTCTAACACTGAAAGTAGAGAAGAGAGATACAATTTTTGAATTAAGTGATGCGATCAACAAATTCAGGACAATGAATCTGCTACAAAAGACTATTTCTGTGACCACAAAGGGCTTGCCCATTTGGCTTTCCCCTCCAATATATTTTGTATTTTATATTGCCTAAACCTATCACTTTAGTATCTAACATATCAGATATTTTAATGCTGTAGGTAAGATACTAGGATTTAAGACCAAACTGAGGAGTAAAAAATTCAATTGCTGAGTTTCAGTTTAGTAACATTTAATAACTTTATAAAAGGAAATATGCCAAACATTAAAATACATTAAAGCTAATAGAGACTTTTAAGATTATATATTACAATCACCTCATTTTATAAATAAAGATATTAAGGCCAAGAAAGGGCCATGATCATAAAGCCATAGGTAGTGGCATAGTCAAAATTAATGTCACAGTTTCCTAATCCCTTATTCAAATACTGTTTTCAATGTATCCCACCCAACTTCATATTAATAATCTTACATTGACTTATAAAGTTGGTACCCCCATAAAAGAGCTGTCTTTAGAAATTATGATCAAGTGCACGGAATGGCATTTAAATGCCTAATTATAAGGAGAATCATAGGGACAAACTCATGCCGCAGAAGTAATGATTCAAATTCGACAAACATATTTAGTTCCTACCAAGTGCAAAGACTTAAACAATTAAGTAGGCCATGTGTGACTGTTTAGGTCAAAGACTCACACATAATAACCTGGAAAGTAGGTTTATCCTGGGACAATGAGAAAAAGAAAAGGGATTCATTACTTAGGAGAATTTTTTTTAAAATTCTAAATCCTACCTAAATTGGTTTCCCATATATAATATAGTAGGTAAATCTTTCCTAACTATCCTATTGGGAATATGGACCAGGATGATCAACTATTCATTTACTTATGAAAAGTTAAATCACAGTGTTCCAGAGAGGTCTTCTCTATGGACCTATAAACAAGTAAAAGAGCAGACTCGTGGCAATTCAGCAGAAGTGCTGGGATATTTTACACCTCTAAAGCAGGATTAGAAAAGAATACTCTTAACAACTTCACATGTCCAGTTGATCTACTTAGGTTTAATTTAGTGGTGATGAAAGTTGACTAGAAATTTGTATTAGCGATCAGAAAGGTTTTCTGCAATTTTTTTGCACTGAAACACTGGTAACAAAGTTAAACCAGAGTTTTGAGATCAAATCCACTCCATTTGTATTCATCATCATCGTAATTTAAATATTATTTAAAGAGTCCGTATGAAAATTTCTGGTTCTGAACAAGGTGGAGTAAACTCATTTTTCCCCTACCTCCCCTTAAGTACAACTAAAAATGCTGGACAAACTACAACAGGTAAACACAAGAAGACTCTGAAAGGTGGCAAGAAGAATGTAGACTGGCTAGGGACCCAGCATTTGAATGTCGTGGTAAATGGATTTTTTGTCTCTTGCATATATCCCAGATTGGACACTGGAGAAGTCTGCAACCTGGAAATGCCACTGAGAGCAGACCAAAAAAAAAAAAAAGAGAGAGAAAATGAAAGCCCTAAAAAGCATGCTTTCTCTAGTTAAAGTACCAGGAAAGTTAAGCATAGCAAAACAGAAATGTTTGTGATGATACTTGCCCTACTCCAGCCAAACACCAGGGAATAAAAACATGTGACACCCACACTCAGCTTTGGTCAGCTGGTAGGGGAGGGAGCCTGGACTTTCAACTCCCTCCTCCCCAGGAGTGGCAGGCACTCCTCCTCTCCAACTAGAATAAGGGAAGAATTTCAGAGAGGAAGTGCCAGATAAAGGGCTTCTTCAAATATTATTTAGGAATATTTAATATTCTTTAAACATTCTTAAATATGAAGTCCTGGGCAGATCTCCTAGCAACCCAGTGTGCACATGACCAGAATTAACATCGGCAAAATGCTTGAGAATCGAATGAGCATGTGCAACGGGGTCAGGTTTTCATATCGGCCTCTGGATAGCATACGATTGAAGCAAATTAGAACAGCCCTGCAAAGGCACTGTAAATGAAATCGCATTTTCTGAGCATATCGTGATGTACTTGCTAAGAGAAGTGTACCCACTTTCAATTCCTAAGCATTGATGTCCTGAACATTTGTCATGCATTTAGCTTAAAACTCTCATTGGTACTCTACCACAACTAAATTCTTTTCAGATGTTATCTCAGAGAAATTTGAGTCAGAAATCAGAAGACTGATGCAGATCATACATGTGGATATTGTTACTGCTAAATACTCCATGAGTGTGTGTTCCTGTGCATGTTTTAAGGCCTTGGTACTGTTTCTTTCTTTCCTTTTTTGCATTATATAAGTTATTTATAGGAAGTGTGCTGGTAACCCTGGTCTAAAATTACAATAACCAGAATTAAGAAGCAGGCTAGAGAGAAGAGCTGTAGGGTTTTTCCATTGAAAAAGTGTTTCATGATCTACCATCTGTGGATATGACAGATTTTCATTTCATAAGATCTGAGGGTATAAGACAAATTTTCATTTCATAAGGTCATGGAAAATGTGTTATATCTTCTCTATTTCAACCTTACTTTGGTGCTTGAATCTTAAATGCAACCTCCCTGTTAAACATTTGTCCAACTCATGCTCAAACATCTTCTTTTGGGGTTCCTTATTATATCTGAACAGATGTCAGTGTTAGGAAAGTCTTTTGCATTCGAGCCAAGGTCTTGTTCTCTGCAACTTCTGTTACTTGGTCTTAGCCCTTTAATTCCTCAGTGCCATAAAGATCAATAACTGTTTCCAATGATGATTTTTTTTAAAACCTCTTTTTTTGTTTAGTCTACTCATCCCTATTTCAACCGTTTCTTATGTAACATAGTTATGAGACTTTTATCTATCTTTCTATGCTTCCTGAATATACCCTAGTTTATCTTGTACTTCTTAAAGTACCACCAAATTAGATATTACTGTGATCGTCTTGCGAGTTTTACTTTAAAGTGATTGGCTGGCCAAAGATAAGGACTAGCAGCAGATACACTGGAAGTACTTCCTTTCCTTGCTTATCTTCACTCTACTTTGTATTCCATTACATTATAACCTCATCATCTTTCTTTCCCATAGATAGATTGTTGGCTCTCTGTACTGGTCCGCTAAAGTATTTTAGAATTTCTGGCTGGCAGAGATAAAAGGGCTCTTATAAATCATCCGGTCCAATGTTGCCCTTGTCTAAATAGAGACCTCAAGGCCTATAGGGAAATGTTAGTGACAGAACTGGAGACAGAGCCTAATTAGCTTGATTCCTAGACTCAAAACCCTCTACATTTTTGTTTGAGCTCTTCTCCCAATTACCTGACTGTTATACAAGAAGCAGCCTCATTTTTGGTGTCTGTGATGAAGAGAGGTTTGCTGATTTCCAAATGCAGGCCATCTCCCTTGGGTACTAGAGATCAGGGTGGGGAAATGGCTTAACGGGGTTTAAAATTCCCAAGATGTGTTGGTCTGTGAGAAGAGATTTTATCTGTTAATATGAAACAGAGAAGGTTTGGAATGTGTTTGAACAGAGTCCCATTTTTTGGAAAATACTAAGAGGCCACAATCTCATGGAAATTGTGAAAGCAAAGGGTTGGAGAACATAGTGGAGAAGAGAGCAAAAGGACTTTTCTCAACACAGGAAAAAAAAAAAAAAACAACCATGGTCCTGAGTTCTCATTAAGAGGATGATTTTTGTTTCAGCCTGATGATGAAAGGGAACTGATATGTCTGCATTCCATGGTATAGAGAGTTGAACTTCAAGTCAGTAGCTCAAAATGAGCAGGTCGAGTCCTTGTTCTGTGTGTCCTACATTTTCTGTACCTTCTGTACAAGTGATTATCTTCTCAGTTGATCATGATATAATTGCCTATTATTTTACCTTTTAGTTTCCCTCACAAGTTTGCCCTCTGCCTAGAAATTATGAGGCAAAGAACAAGCACTTCTGCATCCTGCTGACCTAGGTGAGGACACCATCTTTTTTTATTATTGGTAATTTCTCACGAGAATCCTATGAAGTAGGTATGACCATCATCCCTATTTTCCAGATAAGAAATCCAGATTCATATAGGTGAGCTTTCTGTGCCATACAACTAATAAAAGGCCGGACTTTTGTGAGTATAGGTTTGTTTAATGTCAAAACCTAGGTTGTTAGAAGTAAATGAGGACTCAGGTTTTCTCATCAGAAAAAACCTGGATTCCGATTCTGACTTTTATTTACTAGCTGTGTGATCTCATACGTATTATTTAACCTTTTAAGCTTCAATGTCCTGTTGTAAAATAGAGATTAACTAAGATCTGTATTTTAGGATTGTTGTGAGAATTTGCTGGGGAAATTTATATAAAGCTTTTAGCATAATACCTGAAACAGTAATGTTTATAATCAATAGATAATATCTATTATTACTAATAATTATAAAACATGCCTCATAGCTACATCGAATGTTTGGTTTGGGGGATTTTTAAAAATCTGTCAAGGGAAATACCATTTTGCCATTTCAGACTTCTTTATAATTTCTTTTGCAAACAAATTGTTTCAAGAAGGTACTATAATATAGTTTCCAAGTTAACTAACCACCACCCTATATGGTTTATTTTTGTATGATTCTTCATGAACGCACACACAAGAGATTCTTTTTATTAGTTTAATGACTTTCTTGATGCTTTTACCTTTTGGTGTTAAAAATAAATCAATAAGTTATTCTGATAAAATAGGAAAAGTGTTTAACACGTTTCAGCTGGGGGAAGTGATGAATGATTTTCTTTCTGTTGCTCATTCATAGTTCATTCTCGTGTACATGATTTAGTTTTCTATTAGGATTTTAAGTCCTCCTCTTCCTCATTCCTCATCTTTTTTGTACATGCATCCCTCGTATGTGATTTTAACAAATGTTTTTGCATTCTATCCTTACATCAGCCTTGTGAGTTAGGTAGTTTTATTATTATCTTTTCACAGAGATAGATACTGAGTAACAAAGAGAAGGAACTTACCAAACTGTAAAAGAGAAGGTTAAGCTATACCTCAGGTTTAAAAAAACTTGAAATGGAAAATGTCATGCCCCTTAATAAACATAAAGTCACTAAAAATACAATTTATTTGGACTTAGCTTTGAAGTGGTACATTTTATAACTACAATAAAGTAAAATTCCTTAAGAGGTATCATTTCATATATTACCATATATTGATTTTTAAGCCTCAGAATAGTATCCATTCTTTTAAAGAATATAATCAATCGAATTTACCCTTAAGACATCCTATACTCTAGCCTGAACTAATTTTCCATTATCTCTGCTTCCAATGTTTTTTTTTTCTTTTTTAGTCCTTTTTTTTCTTTGTAAAAATTAAAAATTACCAGCTTTTTCTAAATGGCATTTCTCATATACCACAAATCTTTAAGTTATGTCCTTTACATATCTAATGTCATTGCTTTGATACATAACATCCCTGAACTGCCACTATATATAAAATCTGTTATGGTCTGAATGTTTGTGTC
>NW_011888795.1:4803518-4844769 GCF_000151845.1 Pteropus vampyrus | reverse complement strand
CTATTGTTTTCAGGGTCTATTCCATATAGCAAATAATGTAATTGGCATGCTACATGTTTTATTTTAATTTTGTGGAGTTTGTGTTTTCAGTGTGGGTCTTAAAAGTAGAGGTCATCAGCAAAGTTACAGAGGGAGGATTCAGGATTCTTGGATGCTAAACTTGGTTCTTCACTAAGTTGCTGGATAAATGTGGACAACGTGATTCCCTTTGGACTTTATTTCTCCATCTATAAAATGCGTTGGAACACTAATGTTCCATGAATGTGGCAGGGAGCAGTTGCAGAAAGATGGGGAACTGAGAGGAGAGGGGAGCATCTTCCCCAACATATGCCCAAGTCTTACACAAGATATATGGGAAAAAAGGTCATAAAAAGAGTTTCAAAGAAGTGGATGTCTATGTCTGTGTATTAAATAAGACACACTATGGTCTTCATTGTATTAGAACCAGAAACCTGATATTGCCTCTACAAGAACCTGCATTTCTCTTCCTTCTTTTAATATTCTCAGCTCTCTCCATTTCAGATATAATTTCACTGTGTAGATCACCAATCAGACAAGGAATGAGGGAGGAGAAGGAGAAAGAGAGAAATAAGTATAGGAAATTAAGTAAAGCAGAAAGGTGTGTAATCGAAGTGAAATCAGCTACTTCCAACAATGGTCTGTAGCCCTCAGCAGTTCTAAAACTGAAAATCATAGGGCACTAAAGCATACCACAATGAAGGCTGACTCTGAATCATTTTTTTTAAAGGTGTGTCTAGCCATTTGGCAAATAAGGGCAAGATCCAATGGAAATTACATAGCTAGGAAGTCAGCAGAAAAGAGGGATGAATAAAAGGAAAGAGAAAAGCTAAATGGAAAAAAAGACAGGAGAAATTATTTTTTCCTAATGAGAAATGCAAAATTTTCCACCAGACAACTGTGACTCTTGGCTGAGTGGCCTATGTATCATGTGAAGGAAAATGCAGGGTGGGTGGGGCAGTCCAGGAAGCTCTGTCTTGTGTCTGCCCTGTCTCTGAAGTCAACAGGTCCACTGTAGGTCTCAGCTGCTCCATTGATTCACCTGACTGCCCCTCAGGAGGCAGCCATGCCTACTACAAAGAGCCTGAAAAGAGCGTTGGACTACAAGTTACAATACTACACTCTGCTTGCTGACGCACCTTGAGTCGTCATGGAACCTCTAAGGCCTCTATTAACAGCTATTAAGTGACAGAGATAGACTTCTTTATGATCTCAGAGGGTCCTTCAAGCTGTGTAGCATTTTTGTAGTTACAATAATTACTACCTCTCACCCTTGCCAGACTACATTTCTTGAGCAAAATACAGCACTTATCTCTTCTCTGTCTTGCCCCTACTTCACTGCCCAAAAGCAATTATTTTACCTGAAGAGAGAGGTGAACAAGATGCTCTCTTGGAGTCCCTTCCAGCTAAGATGTGATTCTAAGAAATCCACAGTTTACTCAGTTCCTTAGCAATACAAAAGAACCATTATTATACTAAATCTGATGAGTTTTCATTTTAGGTGAACCCACCCACCTTTCGGAATTTCTCAAACCCCACCCATAAAGCAAACTGACATTTTATCAAACATTTCCAAAAGAATTCCACAGAGCTATCCGTTTGGAGTTTATCAGTGAGCAAATGATATTAGTGACAGAATACATTTGATTCTCAAAGATGGAATCTGTGAAGAGAGACAAGTAGTTTATTACTTTCCTTTATTAAAATCTGTAATGTAATCCCTGATTCACCAGATTGAGATAGGAGAAAACTTGTAAGCAGTTGTTACCCTCATTTAATTGAATGTTAAGTCCCTGTGGCACTTACTGTTTGTAATTGTGATGGATGACTGAAAAAGAGCTGACTGGGCCTTCCAATGATCAACCCCCTACAAGGAAACAATTGAGATTCTAACGCTTTAGCATACAGGATCGAAAAGCTGGCTAGACAAAGAATCTCCCAGGTTTCCTTCTTAAGGAGTGGGAGAAAGATTGTGACTCTGGGATTTTGATGATCCAAGCACAAAAAAGACTCAGTTTGAAGGAGGGAGGGAGAAAGCCTCATTCCCCGAGGAAATAACAAGTAGGATGATTTCGGAACACCTATTTCAAATAATCAACCTCTTATCTGAAATAATTGGAAAGAGCAAAATGTACATAGTTTACATACAGGTAAAAAGAGATTTAAATGTGGAATTTGGGAAAGGTTTTTATCCTAAACTAATAGGATCTATATCATGAAGTTGCGGCCTAGGGTTTCAATTTTTGTTGTTAAGGCATTCGTCTAGAAAGAGAAAGAAATCTATAAAGCAGAATAAGAGCAAGAAAATTCCTTGAGTTTACTATTTTTCTATTCTAGAAACCACTACAAAATATATTATAGTCAAGAAAGAGAGTTTAGAGAGATGACCCTGGGAGGGAGATAGAATCACCTAACTTAATTGCATTTCATTTTGTTCCCTTTCAATCCTGAAAAGAAAAACAAAGGTCAAATGGCGCAAAACACCAACTCAGAAACAAAACATGCAGGGGCGGTTTTAAGTAAAAAATAAATAAATAAACAACACTATTAAATGGCTGGGAACAGCAGCAGAAAAACAGATACTGTTAAAGTATTCCTGATTATAAAGCGCACAAGTAAGAAAAAAAAAAGTCTGTCTCTTCATTTGTTTAAGTTCAACAGATGTACATAAAGCAAGCACAATGCAGCAAGGATTTTCTGAAGCATGGTTTTAAGTAATAAGAAATTAGAAAACCAGCCAGAACCTGCAACTGGAAAAGACTAAAGTCAAACAATCTACAGTTCTGGAACTTTCCCCCAACAACAGACCAGCCAGGAAACAAAATAACTAGTGTGAGACAACCTCCCGCTGCCACACAGAATTCTTTCTCAACATTTCATGCATGAGGAACCAAACTATTATTCATTCAACAAACATATGCTGAGCATTTACTGCTACTGCCCCCTGTTTTAGGTATTTGGGAGGGGGAATAGATGCTGAGGACCTAACTCAGATCTACTGAACCTAAATTTCTAATTTTAAATCATATTTTTAATGTTCAGATTAATAATAATCATCCTCGTAATAATCACCCAGATCTGGAAACTCCTACTTTAGGAAATGTAAAAATGACTAAGACAGTTCTTGATCTCAAGGAGCTCACCTAAGTGATAGGCAAATATAAGAATTTCTCCAAAACAAGGTTAAAAATAAAACATGATATTAGAGGAACAAATTCCTTGCTGTGGACATTCAGAGGAGGGAGAAATGATGGGCTGTTGGGAGTTGCACAAGTAGTGAAAGAGGGCCTCACAGAAATAGGCATATTTATGTTAGTATAGTTACCATTTCAACATATAGAACGGGAAAAAAATCTATTATAACAATAAGAAGAAACGTGTCTCCAGTTTTTAATGAGAAATAGGCCTTGTACTGGGCGCTTTACATAAATCTTCTCTTAAACCTAACCTAAACCAATCAGGTAAGTCTTATTTCCCCATTTTGCAGATGGGACAACTAAAGCTCAGAGTGTTAATGTAACACAGCTAGAAATTGAGAAGCTGAAGTTCAATCCCAGATCTTTCCCATTCCAGAGCCTCTATGCTTCCCAAAGAAGAATAAACAAACCCCAGATCTGTAAAAGTGTTAAGACATATATCACCAAGTGTCCATAGTTCCCTCTGACTGGAAGGTAGCAAAGTGGGAGAGAGAGGGCACGTAAGGTTTAAGGGTAGTGAGGCTATGGATGCTGTATTTAAACTTTGTGGGCTTTATATGGTAGTAAGGGGAAACCACTGAAGGTTTCTCAGCAGAAAATGCTATGATAAAAGCTTTATCTTAGTTTCAGGCTATGAATCATGAGTTATATCTTACAATCTTGAATAATAAAAATCAAAGTTTGAAGAGTCTCACCCTGCCTTTAAACAAAAAAGTGTGGCTAGGAGCCAGGTGGAACTGTTGCCTCATAGCAGTCCAGATTCCCAATATGTCAGGTCTTAAGAGTCTATAGAGCAGGCCTTAAGATAAATGCAATGCATATCTGCTATCCCGCAGGACAAGAATCTGCTCATCCCTGGAGCTGTCCAAATCTGGCAGAAGGATAGCCCTGGGGACTACAGCATTCCCTAGGACCTGAGGCAGTTCTGTGGGACAGTGGCCATAGTACAGGCAGAGGCATCAGTCGTTGGCAGAGCTCAGAGTCCTGACTCCCGGTACCGCGCTCATTTCATCAAATCAAACCATGTGACACTGGGCAAGCCCCTTTCCCTCTCTGACTTTCCCTTTACTTGTCTGTGAAATGAGAAATTGATTTGGATGAGGCTCAGATTTCACAATTTTTAATTCTTCTCTTCCAGCACAGCAGCATAATGGATCCACTTGCATCAGGGGCTCATACTAGAGATTTGGGGAGGAGTAGCATGTCTCAAGAGCTTCCAGTTTGTAAAACCCCCAGCTGAGAATAACCACTTCATTACCTCCAGGAAGCCTGGTAGTTCTGACTATATTATAGGATTTACAGTTCTCAAATTGTGGCTGCAAAGTCCTCATTGAATTCAATCTGGCCCAAGAGTATCCTTTTCAAGTACAAACTGGAACACTGATGTCAAAAGTAATTCAGCAACTTGAGGGACCACGATCACTCCCTGGCTCATGCAGGGAAACTCTTCATTCTACCACCAGGGAATGAACACTTTAGGATCCACACCTGTCAGAGCCTGAGGATACTGTTATTACTTGAGAGTTTTGTTTTACTCTCAAAAGATGTACGTGTGTGCAATTCTCTAGCAGCCAGCAGCCAAACAAGAGCTAAAATTGTGGAGTTCATGGGGGAGGGGAGAGAGGAACAAAAATGAACCTTATTCGATGTTCACAAAAATATTCCTGCAAACTGTAACCATCTAAAATGAATTTCTGTAGGGGTAAAACATTTATCCCATAATTATGTGGATCCAAGAAATTTTGCCTATGGGAGTAGAGGTGAATATGGAGAAGATGCGAGACTTGCTCTGCTCTCAGAAACACTGCTGGTAATTTTTTACATGAATTCACATATTTTTAAAAGAACTTTTGAAACTTTGTTGGTTCATCAGACCACACCTAGTAGTTCAACCACAGAAGTGTCCCTGAATGACTAACTCCCTTAATGAATTCACTGCAAAAACCTGAGGCATGTTAAACCTACGGCTTTACCTTCTTTAACCTCCAAGAGAACAGGAGCAGGAGAATGAATGAAATAAATGTTGGCATAAACAGTGAAGCAAGCTTAATCACAGAACCAAAAAAACAAAAACCAAAAAAAACCCACATTTTGAGTTACCTCATAGCTACTTATTTTTATAGGACTAATCATGAATATGCATTCCTTTTCCAGACCTGAGAAAAAAAAATCTGCCCAAGATGTGTGACAAGACTATCAGCAGGACTGCCAACCTTACTTATATCTGAGACCCCTGAGAAGTTTGCAACAGGGACCACCCATGTTCTGCTCTGGGAACTAGCTTAGTATATCTTCAGCTGTGAGGTACTCAAGGTTCCCTCTCTGCCTAGTTGCTTACCAGTGATCGATTTCTGTAAAACCACCAAACACTGTCCGCTCATTCAAAAGAAATCAGATTTATATTTAATGCCTTGGCAAATCTGTCAGGAGGCACAAGCAAGTAGAAGACAAATCCTGGAAGAGATTCAGGCCCAAAATACTGGTGAGGCATACCACTAGTGAAGTCCAGCACCTTAGCCACAACACTGGGAGTTAACAGTCTCAGTTGTGATTTCCTGAGCTCCACTGGCAACTGCAAATCTCCAAAGAGCCCTACCATCTGGAGAGCAGAGCCCTTTAGTGATGAGCTGCAAAAAAAAAAAAGGCATTTGGATATCTGCACCTGATGTGTATGAACCAGAAATGGAGCCTGGTCCACTGACTGGCATGAACATTCAACCCCTAAAGCTGTCACTTCTCCAACAGCTGTACAAAAGGCATTGATATATTGACATAAAAAAGGCAGAAGTGGGAAAAGGTGTAAATTCAGAGCAACGTGGGTGAGTGAGAGTGAAGAAAGGTGAGGAACAACAGCAGAATTCTCTCTGCTGAATGAAGCATCCAGATAGATCTTCAAAATTGTGGGTGTGGGGGAAATATCAATATATACCGTATACCTCCTGACACTAACTCCAGGCAAGCTGAATACACAAACATGAAACAAGGAGAGTACTGGGCACTTGATGGTGAATAATCCAGTCCAGAAACGAGAAGCCTCAGTGAGATCCCCTCACACAGATTCACCTCTTCCATGCATTCCTTCTCTTTAACTTTTGATCTTATTTGTTTGTTTGTTTGTTTGTTTTTGTAGATTCAGGGGACTAGAGAGAAATTTGTTTCAGAACTAGCCTACTTTAAATCCCGCTGTTTTGAGAATGTTTTCTTTTAAACTTCAGAGAAAAGGTGCAGACTAGCGCATAGGAGAATGGTGTGGAGACAGCAGAGAAATGGGGGTGAGGCTAGACCAAGAATAAAGGGGGAGAAGGCCTTATGCTAAACCCAGCTCTGACAAAGTCTCAGAAAGTAGTTTTGAGGGGGTACTTTAAACATCTTATCAATACAATCCTTTTTGAGAGAAGTTGACGTCGAAAGAGCTAAAGAGTTGCTCAGGTTCATCTAGTGTTGATTACAGAGCTTGGGCCACCAGATATCTAGATGCACAAACATGAGACAGGAACGTTAAAGGAATCACAATCTGGCAAGGAAACGAGCAGTGGAGAGGGCTCAGAAGAGCACCTTCAGCCGCAGGAAGCTTTAGGTGTGTGCTCTGGGTACCTTGATGTAGGCTCGCTGCAGGTAGTTGTAGGGCACTCTGCGTTGGAAGTCGCTGCGCACATCCTCGCTGACGCGGTGGCGGGACGCGGGTCCCCCGAGGCGCTGGGTCTCGCAGCTGCGGTAGCAACGCGCCCGCTCCAGCAAGGCGCGGAAGAAGGGCAGTTCGGCCCCCGGGCCGGCAGCTGGGGGCGCGAGCGGGCGGCGCGTGGCGCAGTGGCGGGCGCAGCGCGCGCGGATCTCCCGCAGGCGCCGGTGGCTGCGCAGCGCCGCTTCCAAGTCGCGCACCGCCAGTTCGTAGTCCCCGCTATAGTAGGCGGCCACGCCACTGGCGTAGAGCATGTCGAAGGGCTGCAGAGGCCCCGGCTCAGGCTCCAGCTCTGAGCGCGGGCTGTCTGGGGGGCCGCCCCACAGCGGCGGCGGTAGCAGCAGTAGCGGCAGCAGCAGCAGCGGCGGCAGCTGCACCCAGATGCGCTCCCGCATCCTCCGCCGCGAAGAGGCGCGGGACAGCCACGCTCCCGTACCGCTCCCGGTACCTGGTGTCCCGGCCCCTTCTCCTACCTTCGCGGGCTGGATCGTCGGCTCCGCCGCGATCTGGCTGCCCTGCGAGTTCCAGGTGATTGCAGACGCTCGGAGGACTGAGAGGCGGAGGCCGGGTCGCCGACCGCTCTTAAAGGGACGCCCACAGCTCACACGCTCCTCCTGCTGCACGAACCTCCGCGAGCCGCTCGCCGGTGCTAAGCGCGCGCCCTGCCGGCTCGGGGCCGCAGCCGCCGGGGTGCCAAGATCTGCACACACGAGTGCCAGCCAGAGAGTGAGCGCCGCTTGAGGCCAACCTGGGCGAAGCTCTACACATGGGGTCCTTTCTGCAGAATGGATATTACTCCTTTCTTGAAGAGGAAGAAAATCCAGTTAAGGAAGTTAGGACTCCAATCATTTTCTGAAATTTGTACGTGACCTCGCAGTTTGCAGACCTCCTTCAGAGGAAGCACTGAAGATTCATCTCAGGCTATGAGGGAAGCACGAGAGGGCCAGTTAGCCTAGTTGCAGAGGCTTAAGGAGAAAAGTGATTAGTTCAAGTTATAGACCTGAGAAAAGGCGAAGGAAGGTCTCACCCCTAGGCCTTGGGAATCAAAGCTTACTGTTCCTTCCCCTAGGGATGGACCCTCCCTAGCCTTCTCATCCCACTTTGTGGGTGTGTGTCTGTGCATTGGAGTAAGGGAGAGAGGCAAAGGAGGAGCAATAAACAGCCCGCTGTTCTGTACAGAGGGCAGTATTACAGGACTCAAACTATTGGAGGATGGATGGATCGGGCTGTACCTATATTCTGTCTCTCGGTTTATCCACCGTGTGACCTTATGCAACTGAGCCTCAGTTCCTGCATCTCCCACAACAAATGTCCCAACACGTCAAATAGTTTTTAGATATAAATTCTTGTAAGAGTTGAACAAAGAGGCAATTTAATAATTCCAGTACCCTCAGGACTTAAGCAATGAGCATAAATCTAGAAATGGGAAATGTGACAGAAATGGCTGCCAGACTCCAAAGGACTAGCTGGAGGCTTTCCTGCTCCTCTGTTTCTCTTCTCCTATAAATACCTTCTGAGCCAAGGTGTTCCCCTCTTTCCTGTTCCTTGGCTCCGCACACTCACAAGGATTCCTGAGAGCTTAAGCATTGGACCTTTGACTCCGGCTTGCCTCCTGAAGGCATTCCTGTGGTCTCCTAATGTCTGTAGCAATTTCACCAAAGTCTTCTTGGCTACTGGGTTGGTGAGCAAGAGGGAATGGCAATAGGAAAGAACAACATGTGTCATGCATGTAGTTGATAGGAATTTCCCAAAGAAGACTTCTGTGTGGAATCACCACTATGCCCAGGAGATTGCCAGAGTTTTATGCTCATTCCTTTATTCATTTTGTTGAGTTTGACCACTTTGACCATGAAGAGACATGGTTCTGTAACTCCAAGGGACACCAGAGAATTATGCTTTTATTTTTCTCCGTAAGACTTCATTCATTTGGCTCATCCCACTGATGGAAAAGCTCCAGTTTGAAGCTGAGTGTGTACTCTCAATGCTTTGGATGCTCAGTTTTTTGGAATTTTCACTTGGATCATCTGCCTAGACTTTTTCTGTAGAGATTATCTCTCTTTTCAGATTAAGACTTTGGAGTTCTGAGTTATCGATCCACTTGTGGAAGGTTTTGAAGCACATTAGGCTTCCCGCCCCCCCTGTGGTAGGGAGAAGCTTTGCCACAGATTATCTTCACATGCCATGACATTTCCACATCATTTAATAAAAGTCAATTAAATTGATATCCTTGCATGCCTACTCTCAAAGTAGGTATTCTGGGGAAGAAGGGATATGAATAAACCAGAGTCCTTATTCCTAGGAGCTCATAATGTTGTATAAGAGAAAAACATGATATATAGGACTATGATACAAGGTAGAATGTGGTACAGAACATTAGATTCAAAGTACCATAGAAATGCAGAGCCTGCAAAGATGGCTTCTAGTGGCAGGATCTAGGGAAACTTAGGGAAAGAATTGGCATTGGCGTAGAGTCAGAAGTTTATAAACTGTAGCCACACCAAACTCCCTGCTGATCCCAGAACTGGCCACGTGCTTTTGAGATTATCTTCTTCTAGATTATCTTCCTCTGTACACACCCTACCTGACTAGATTATCTAGATTATCTTCCTCTGTACACACCCTACCTGACTTTATGGAAAATGTTCAATTGACATCTCAAATTTGCATGAATATCGGAAGAAGCACCAGAGAAGGCAAAAATACTATTATCTGGCTCTGACTCTGAGGGATTCTGATTTAATTGCCCTGGGGTATGGCCTGAGCATTAAGATTTTTAAAAATTCTTTAAGTAGTTCTAATAGGAAGCCAAGATTAGGAACCATAGGTCTAGAGTCAATGCTATAGCTCAGAGACTAAGTACGTGTCAGGGCTCCAGGTGCTAAGGAAGGTTCATGAGCCTGAGATGTGCAATTACTCAGATCTCTCTGCCAAGGACAATCTGATCTGCCTTTTAAGGCTGGATAGGGACAAAAGTTAATGACCATATGGTGATAGGAGTCATGCAGTGATGAGAATTTGATTCCAAGCTCTGCCCAATGATATCAACTCTGCATTGAGAAAGACAGCCCTCCCCGGGTCTCTCACACTCCTGAACGCCTTGCTGGGCATGCCAAGAATGCGCTTCTTTATGGAGCCTATTTTTTAGATGATTGAGTCCCATCTCAGAGTTCCTGATTTATTGAGTCTGGGCTAGAGCTCCAAAATGTGCATTTCTAATAAATTCCTCGGTGATACTGAGGGTCTTGGTCCGAGAATTGTACTTTGAGAACCACTTCAATACAGTTCCTATGAACAATGGTTCTCAAACTGTGTTGTGTATGCAAAAACTAAAAAATAAAACATGTATGCTGAATGTCATGGAGCACTGAATGATAGTAATTTTGTTAATTTTTTTTAAAGAGAAAGAAAACATATACATGAACGTAAGAAAGAGAAATGATTTGAGAAAGGGAGACGTCGAAGCATAAGATGTTGAAATTTTTGCTAAGATAGGTATGAACTGGAAGCCTGTAATTTCCCTATTGTTCCTCATTCCTTCAAATTCAGAGAATAGCCAAAGTAGAAGAGAATCCATCCAAAAACTTTAAAAGGGATCCAATCATTTCCTTTTTTAAAAAAATTATATTTGGAAGGAATCTTGACAGAAACGTCAATTTTCTTTAGACTTCTGTGTACAAATCAAGAGCATCATCATACTTGCTTGTTTTAGGGAACCTCTAGCAGGAAGAAATTCAGAAAACAGAAGATCGTCAATGCTTCTTATTTTCCCCAAATCAGCTTAGTTTTTCAAAGTTTTTTTTTCAAACTTCTCTCCTTCCTGTAAAATCCTTATGGAACAATAAAAAGCGTACTCAGTCTTCATCAGTAGACTTAATCGGCTCTTTCCATAAGCAAATCTAATATTAGTTTATTTCGATCATGTGTAATCAGGACTCTTGCTTGCCCCAAACATCTTTGAAATGAAAGAAATAATTCTTAATATGTAACAACCCAACCCTGTTCAGCTGCTGTTGATGCTGGCAAAAAGGAAGCTGTTTTGAAGACTTTTTCTTGTACAAATAGGATCATCTGAAGACTTTTTTTTTCTCCACGTAAGTTAGTGTAAAAGGCAAGCCACCAACAGTCTGTCAAAATAAGAGAGAGAGAGAGAGAAAGAGGAAAAAAAAAAAAAAAAGGCCTTCCTGGAGGAAGAGTGTTTTTTTAGAAAAATTAATATTTAACTTACATTTAAAAATCAAACAGGAGCTGCCACATTCCAGGACTGTCTGTTCCTTTTCAATTTCCTTAATAGCTCTGTCTCTGTACTTACCTTAATTCCTGATTGAGCTTTAAAATTCCAAATCAAACAAAACGCTCTGTCTCCACACTCCTGTCATGGAAGCATTTTAACTTTCTTCCTTGGGACACATTATAATTGAACAAGAAAAAAATAAAATAAAGAGTATTAATTATTCACAAAATAATTTAAACTAAAAACACAATTCAGATTGAAATCTAGAGAACTGAGCAGATCTTATGTGCTGGGTATCAGACCAGTTATTTTCACAAACATTTAGTCATTTAACTTTCAAGGGTCTCTTTGAGTAAGTATTATAATTTTACCAGCAAGAAAATTGAAACTTGTAAAAGGAGAAATGGCCTGCCAAGGGCCAGTTTACAAATTATAGGGCCAGGACCGAAACCTATATAGCGCTTTTTCCACTGTACTACACTGCCTCTTTCTAAGCCTAAAATATCTTCAGAGCTCCTGTCAAAAATTCTGCTTTGGTTAAACTTGTACAGATCACATTTTTTCTTTAGTCACCAACTTTGCTTTATGTTACTCATTCAGCTAGATTAACAGACTCATAAAATTTTTCTACAGAATAAATATGAACACGGGGTGTGTATGTGTCTGTGTGTGTGTGTACGTGTGTGTGCATGTGAGCAAGACAGCAAGAACATGTATACATATTAGACAGGCTGAATATGAATGAGAACTTAATTTGATAGGTGATGCAATGCATAAAGAACAAACACTTACCTATCGGAAATTCTAGAAGAGATTATTCTGTATGTATATGCAATCCATCATTATGAAATTAGTCCGATGCCTGCTTATCTTGGAGACCTCCTTTCCATCTTCATCCCTGAATGCTTCATAGCAGAATTTGTTCTGAATTCATATTCTGAGTTTATGTTCTGAATTCATGTTCTGAATTCTAGTGTTCTACTGGCCTACTCAGCCTTCAAAAACTCTGGTTTAGAAACTAAACCCTTGTCTTAGAAACTGAACCCTTGTTTTTTGTTTAGGGATATTGTTTTATAATTAATCGCTTCACTTTTTTCAACTTCAATTTTGGAACCACTTGAGTAGACCCAGAAGTGGAAGCAATAAATACCCCAATATTACCTTTATTGCTGAAAAGCAGGTTTGGAGAGTATGGGTTTTAATATGCAATAACTGGTCTTTCAAATACCTCTGCCATCCACACCCTCAAATCAAACTTACTTGTTAATGCTCAGGCCAAGGTAGGGAACTTCTGAAGCTTTACTCTAGAATTTCCCTCTTCGAAGCACATAAGGAATTCCCCTTCAACTTTCTACTTATTAATTAGAATAATCACTCACTTCCTCTGGAATGGGGCCCCTGCTTATTCCTGCTAGCTCTAACTAAGACTGTTCCTAAACCAAGACCCTGATCCCAGCTATCAGACATCATCAACACCAGTAACCTGCACAGGCCAGCATCTAGTTCTTGCTGGCAGAACCCTTGAGAGTGAGCTTTATCTCGCTGCTGTTGAACCCTCAGTCTCATCTTACAGCCACTCTTGATGCTGACTGCTTTGCTATTGGACACTTGGATAGATGTATTTCATTCCGCTGCTTGCTGATTCTGTGTCCCTAAGTTTACCCCATCCAAGTGTTTCAGACCAGTTGTCAAGATCTGGTTCTAGTTTACTCTGCTTCTGACTGGCCCCCAGGTTGACTCTGGGACCTGTCCTGGCTACAGCAGAGCTGTAGGTGGTCTCACCCTCTCTTGCCTCAGCCTCATGGAGAAAGAACAGAGACCACTTCAAATGAATCATGTCATGTACCCATTTCCAGCAAAAACATAGCCTGCTTCACTTTCCACATTTGGTTGGGACCTGGATGGAAAGCCAAATAGAGAAAGCACGGGAAAAAATATAAAGCTATTACTTGGCTGGTAGAGAGTTTTTATTAAATTTCTTCATAATGTTAAACTTTCATCTTTGTTCAGCTTCAAGTAACACTAATTGAGGATTATGAGCTGGGAACATTTTGTGATTTTGATTCCTGGGGTTGGAGCATGGGGAGAAATTAAAGCTATATTATTATACGAACTTTACAAATAAAGAAATTTCAGTATAGAAAATTTCAAAGTCCACAGAGCAAATAAGTTAGGGAGCCAGGACTTGAATCTGAGTCTAGATCCCACTTACTGAGGATCTCACCTTTCTCCTGTTAGGGTCTTCAGACTGGAATACTTTTTAGCACCTGTTGACAGAGGCTTTGTTCTAGCCAACTTCTCCAGCCTTCTTCTGGTTAGCCTCCAGACTCATCTTCTAGTAGGATCACAGGAAAATAAAAAGAGACAATATTAGGGCAATAACGCCTTAGCTACCACAAATCTCCAAGTTGTAATGCTGGCTGCCTACCTCTCTCATTATTCTTTGTTTGCTTTGCTCATACTTACTATCATTTCCCTCTTTTTGAACCATTTCCACAACATCCTTATCATGATGACCTGAACGGTGGTATCCTGCACACTGGCATCCCCACTTCTCTGGATAGCATCTAGATGTGCCTCTGCCAGGACTGCTGAGCCTCTTCTGTTCTGTTCTCTAGTGTCTGATAGGTACTGGCACCCCACCCCAATCTACTGGAGGATGAGGTCCCTCCAAGTCTCAAGGAGATGTATTAGTCCTTCCCCACTCTAGTCCCAGAAATCTCAGCATCTTACTACTAACAACCTTGTCTGTGGCAAATCTAGGATAAATTGCTTTTAAGGTAAAAAATAATATATAATTTTTATTTATTTTAAATATGTGTAAAACATCAATGCCTCATCTTTTATCAAAATTCAATTTGTAAACACAAAGATTAACAATCATATTATTTACTGTCAACTATAGAGTAAAAGGATATTAAATAATGATATTAATAAAAAGGATATTAAATAATTTTTATGAAAGAAAAAGACTGGGAGGAAGGAGAAACAGTTTCGCTTTCCTTTCGAATAGAGAAAAATGTCCTCCCCAGAAATTTTCGAACTGTTCAATAAACCTTAGTGATCAAAATAAAATTATAAAAGATAAAATCAATTATTTTGCTTATCGTAGTTATTTTAAAGAATTCATTCAAACAAAACATTGGCAGAACCCATAAAACTCACCAATGTGTCTCTACTGGAGACCTTGTCATTCATCATACCCGGATACTTTAGATTCTGACTTCACTACTCATATCGGCTCCCTTGGAAATAGATCCCAGATTTCTAATTACCTGACCATGTGTTCCTCAGTAACCTGTCAGGGTTCCTGCTTGTGCTTTCTTTAACCATGCTGCCCCATACACCAGCTCGCTCCTGCTGTGTTCACTTCCAAATTACCTTTTATTAGCAGTACCTGACCATATGCAGATTGCCCAAATAGAAACTTATGCAAAGAGATACCTAATGATCATCATCCTCTTAACCTCTTGAGAAGAAAGATTTACTAGATCTCAACACTGTGCCTGTGTTCTAGAAAATGTTATTCAAATGAGTGAATGAAATAAATATATATCCAAAGAAACATGCATATAAAATAACCCTTGACAAGAAATCAGAATGCCCTGGATCTCTAGTTCTGACTCTGCCACGAGGTAGTTGTGATACTGTAGGTAAGTCACTTCTCGTAGGGCCTCTTTCACCCCCATCAGTAAAGGAAGGTGTGGAACTAGACTTCTGAGATCCCTTCTAGCTCTAAATATCCTAATTCTTTCAATTTAAACATAATGTTATCACATCCCTAGCAGCGCCCCCAAAGCATTACTCACCCTCTCCCTACATCTATCTCTGGGATAAAGTTAACTTTGGTTCCCAAGCAAATTTCCAAGCTCCCCCTGAGGTCATTAAAATTCTCAGCTCACTCAGAGCTTGTTGGTTTCACCTAGAACTATCAGCCAGCCTCAGCCAGTAGAGCAGGAGACTGGTGTTATTGTTTTGAGGCATCCTGTAGTATAATAAATCCAGGCATTGAAGAATTGATCCATATGCCTCAGCTCCCTGGGGAACCTTCCCCCTTCAGTCTGTCCAGCATGTGTCTTCTCCTCTGTCTCTCTGCCTTTATGCATAGAAAGAGTCATGAAGAGAATCCATGATTTAGGAAAAATAGTGAGTAGAGAGGTACAGCTACCCCAGTCTCCCACCCCACTTCATAAATGGAGAAGATAAGACCCAACGGCAATGATGAAGTGGCTTGCCTGAAAACAACAACAACAGCAACAACAACAACAACAACATAATGAATCATTGGTCAAACCTATATCTCAATTCTCTTCCATTAAATCTGATCCCTTTACCACCTTACCCCTTGGAAGACTTCAGAATATAAGTAGTAAACCAACCTCAACCAATTTATATTTGAGCGATGAGACCATTTATATTTAAAAATTAACTTAATAAGCTCCAAATGACTTTCATTGTTAATGATTGCTTTTAAGGTACTGTAAAAGTATACATATGTATGCTTAAAAACTTTGTAGACAATTCCTGCTTTCTTTCAAGAAAAAGTAGATTATAAGCTGTATTTTAAAAAATCTCCATTTTTTCCCCACTTCGGTCCCAATCTACCCACAAGAAAACATGGGTCACTAACTTGACATTCTGCCTCTGATAGACTGCCAGACAAAGTAGAAAGGCTGGAATGTCATATGCAGATCTCACAATACCGATGCTTTAGGAAAGACCTGCAGAGAAATTGTGAATATGATTTCATAAGCAAAACTGATATTTTACCAGAAAACAGTCTTCTTTAACTTATTTTACAGAATCAATTTCAGATAAACATTGAGTTGTTTCCTGGAGTAAAGTGCACTTTCAAAAAATCAAGAATCATTTTGATTAAAAATATTGCAGTGACTGAAATCAACCTTCTAAGGAGTCAGAGGCTTTTCTTTTGATTCATAAATAATCATTTCACATATAATAATCACTGGTCTTTAAAACATAACATCACTTTAATTTGTATAGTTCTTGATAATTTTTAAAGCCCTTCCACGTAGGTAAAATGATAGATGCTATCTCTCCACCTCTCTGGTCTTCTGGGCATTCCCTATACAAAGGCTTTGGGTTATAATGTAAAGCAGGGGAATTCAAAATCTCAGCCCCTAGGACTGCTTTTAGCAAACTAAAGACAATCTGCTCATACCGAGACAATGGATACTCTAAATAAATTGGTTCCTCCTCTTTTTCAACAACCCCACTAGATGTCCCTCATTACTGAAAACTTTCTAGGATGGAAACAATTTTATTAAAGCGATGTGCTTAAATTTCTAGAGATTCTGCAGCACTTTGAAAGATAAGCTTAACCAAAATGATTTTAAAATGTCTTTCTCCTCCATCTCCCCTGCCCCCAGGTCATTCTTGGTATACCCACAAGGAAGCAAAGCTAATTAACTTCCACACTCTGCATCTGAAAGATGGTCACACCTCAGATTCTACCACATAAAATTTGAAATTCTCTAGGGATCTGCCTCTGTATTATTGCAGGATAATAGGACAGAAGAAGGACAGATGAAAACAGGAACTTATCCTTGTATTACACTAGTTGCCTCATTTTAATTGGCAAAACTTATAACCCTTCCCTTGGAAGATTATGTCATAATTGACTAAGGCTTTCTGACAAGTCTTAAGGACATTAAAACCCAGAGATAAATTTTTTTCATTTATTCATTTTTCTTCAGTGATATTCCTCTTAAAAGCATCTCATCTGACATTTTAAGAACAGGACAATGAGACCAAATTACATTTTTATTCATAATTTCTGCTCTCTTTCTCATGAGTATAGATCAAAAAACTTTTCAAATTTTGCTGATAATGAAACATGCATATAATTTTGCATGTTTGTCTTATCCCCAATCTAAAAGTAGGCCAGAACTAAGTCAGTGAAAGAAGTTAGGTTACTAGCTTTCTGATAGTGGTGAGCCAAATAACCCAGCCTCCTATCATCATACTTAGCCAAACTTCCCACTATCTTTCCTTCTCCCTACAAATACCCAATGACCTATCATTCAAAGGGAAAGTTAAAGAGGTTATCATGAGCATCTATTTCCTCAACAGAGACAAGCTTGAATAATTAAACTCATAAGATGTTCCAGGATGAAAGAAACTTTTAAAATCATCTAATGTATTTTCCTAATTCAACTGGCTTACATTGAAAAGTGAATTGTTAACACACAAGCGTATAGTAATTAGGTAGCTAAACCGGCATGAAAAATCACACTTTTGTAGACAAGGCTTTTGTCTTGGAAGAATGATCTTATCAAGATTGACTTTTGAACTGTTTCTTGCTGATTCCCTTAAAATCATTGTTAGACTGTAATCTATGAGGTCCTTAGCAGTTCCCAAAGTCTTTTAGTACCCCTTCTACCACTTCAGTAAGAGCCCTTGAATTTTATTTGCATGTAATACAGTTAAAAAAATGATACTGCTGCTTCGAAACTTAAAAAAACCTTTATTTCAAATATGCCATATTTCCAGCAACGTACCCACATAGAAGTCCAGGCAGGATCTGGAAAGAAGGCATTCCTGAGAACATTTTATACACACACACACACACATCACACAATTTCTCAAGGGTACAAAGTTGAAAACATCAATATTATCCCCTGCACATGATTTCCTAAGTTGCTTTTGCTTTTACTTTCCATTGCTTTTGTAGTATGCTCAGATTTCTGTAGAAGTGGATATTATTTACTTCTGGGCTAAAAGTCAAGATGGGCAAGAAAGCAATCAGAGCTACTGTAATTAGCATATTTGAATTCGAATCCAGCAGATCTGAAGATGGAGTCTGAAGATGGCACTAAACACACCGGAACTTCAAGGAGGAATCAGGGATGGACTCTAAACAATAATATTAACATCCAAAAGGCAATTGGGAGAAACTTGAGAAAACGAACAGAACCACTGGGTAAATGTAACCAAACTGCTTTTGTGACACCAGCGACATGAGGAGTTTCTCTTTAACTCAAGCCTCTCCCCTCTATCTCATTTGTTCTTTTCTAATTTCCCCATCATTAAATCCATCAATATCCACCTAGTTGCTCAAACCCAAACACTTAAAATTATTCTTGAAATCTACTTTCCTTATATTCTACAGTTAATCACTCAACCTTGTCCATTCAAAATTAAAAATATATCTCTAATCTATTCCCTTTCTCTCTAATACAGGCCACCACTCTAGAGCAAACCACCATAATATCTCACTTGGTGAACTGTAATAGATAGATTCTTTCTGTCTCCTAGCTTTTATGATTGTTGTCCTTCAATTTGTTCTCCATACAACAGTTAAAATGATCTATTAAAATAACATAAATATGATCATGTCATTTCCAGCTTACTAATCTTTAATGATTTCTCACTGCAGCTGAGATAAAATAACTTTTCTGCAAGGTAATACATGCTCTAGCCAGTCCCAAACTCAGCCTTACCTTTTGCAAATTTCTTCCTACTTACTACTCTCCATTTTTACTGGACACCTGTAATTTTCTGAAACTTGCCCAGATTTTTTGCACCTCAGATATTTTCCACATGATACTCTCTTTTTGGAATTCTCCCCATTTTTGAGTTATCAACCTAAATGATACTTTCTCAGAGTGATTTTTAATTCTTTTTAATACTAAATCCCAGTCGTAATCTATTGCAGAGTACACTGTCATTTTCTTTATGGCGCTGACTACAATGTATATATTTGTGTTTCATTTTTGTCTCCCTCCTTTAATAAATGACAGCTCCGTAAAGGAAGAAATTAACTATTTTGTTCACCACTGTGTACCCATCAAATGGTACAGTGCCTGACATGTACCAAACTATCAATTGACTAATTAAATGAAAGAACAAACAAATGAAGTAAATAGAAAGGTAACAAATATTTATATGATATACACTCTGAAAAACTCAGAGAAAACCTCTTTTTTCAATCTCCATGGCCCCTGCAGTTTTCATCAATTTGCATTTATCATTACTTGTGAGAATAATAGAAAAAAGACGTCCATTTAGTTGACATCTCCTCAGATACTTGAAAACAATTTTTGTTGTTTCTGAATTCTTTCATCTTTAGTAGGATTCATAATAATTGTATGGATTTAATACATATTATGTATCATTTATGTGCAGGAGACTTGCTTGATTTAAAAGAGAAAGCAAGAATAGATAATAGATACTGTCTTCAAAGAGAACAATCTAGAAGACATAGAAACAAATACAAAGTAAAAGGTGAATTGTGTTTTAAGAAACTTTAAAAGACCATATACTTCTAGCTTGTAAATAGAAAAGATAAATGCTTCAACTGTAGAAGAGCAAAAGACAATAGAGATAGTAAAACAAAGAAAAATACAAATAAATAGTAAGTAAATAGTAAAACTTTTGGAATATTTCATTTTCACTTATGAAATTGGTAAAATTTTAAAAAAACAGTGGCTAAATATTCTATGAATTACTATTCTTATCTACTCTGGAAGGGATATACTATAAATTGATATGGATCTGCAATCCCTTACCCACCCTTTTAAAGTTCAAAGCATATTTTGTGGTAAAAGCAGACTTGAACTGACAAGAGGCTATTTATGGTTTTTATTTATTCTAGTTAGTGAGACTACTAATACATTTTGCTAAGGAAATGTTAATGTGTTTGACTGGACATGTTAGCCTTCACCTAAAAAAGATTGTTACCTAATATAAGGTAAAGGCAACATATTATCGTTCTAAAATCTAAAAATTTCTAAATTCCAAAACATATATGACTTTAAGGATAAGAGATTGTGAACCTGGTCTTTAATTTAGGGGAGGAGGACAATTTGTTAGTATATATGTAGAGTCTTAGAAAGGTCTACCTTCGACCTAATAATAATACATTTAGGAACTCTTTGTAAGGAAAAATAGTAACATGAAGAAATATTTGTAAGTAAGTGTTAGATCTAATGTTAAGAAATTGAAAATAACCTGTATGATGTTCATAGCAACATTATTCGCGGTGGCCAGGACATGGAAGCAACCAAAGTGTCCTACAATAAATGATTGGATAAAGAAGCTGTGGTACATGTATACAATGGAATATTACTCAGCCATAAGAAGAGATGAACTACTGCCATTTGCAACAACATGGATGGACCTCGAGATAATCATGCTACGTGAAATAAGCCAAACAGAAAAAGTTGAAAATCACATGATATCACTTATATGTGGGATATCAACCTAAAAGCAACAAACGAACAGGGCAAACAAACAGAAACTCATGGACATGGATAATGGACTAATGGTTACCAGAGGGTAGGGGCGAGAGAGAGGGGAGAGGTAGATGGGGTAAAGGGGCTCAAATATGTGATGACAGAAAGAAGTCTAACTATGAGAGGTGAACACACAATGTAAATATATATATGCCTTACTGTTAAAATGTACAGCTGAAACACTGGATTTCGTTAACTAATGTCACCATAAAAAAAATTAATTAATTTAAAAAAATGTTAAAAACATAACCTGTATGTACATGAATAATATAAGATAAATAGATAATGGTGTCAACAAATACTGGCATACCATAAGAAAAGCATACTTTCAATGAAATTGGATAACAGATGCCATGCCAGAGTTGAGGTAAGAACAAAACAGATAAGTATACATAAAACAATAATATCAACTGTGTATTTATAGAAAAAAAATACTTCAAGGAAATTAACATCTCTAGAAGGTGGAATTATGGGTTGTTTCAATTTTTAAAAACAATTCTTGTGTTTTATGAATCTTCCACAAATCATGTATGATTATTACAAACAGAAAAAAAAGTGCATGCTATTTAATTTTAAAATTTGAGAGCCTTTTTAATTATTTAAGCTCAGAAAAAACCTTTCAAAAATAGAGGCCCACGCTTAGACATTTGGACTAATATTTGCATGGCCCAGACTCCTGGAATTGATTAAATCACAGACCACATATCAGCCTGTCATTAACAGAAAATACTTTTCAAATACTTTTCATCCAGCAATTGTCGACACACTCAGGCATCTATATTAAGGTATTGGTAATTATTTGTCATTTATTTTAATGGAACCTAAAAAGAGCCTTAGGCACTGTTTAAATCTCAAAATAAAAAATAACAATATGTTAGGGACATTACTTTATGTTTATGTAGCTTTTTACAGTTTCCCAGCACTGTCACATCTGTTTTCTAATTTGTTTTTTATGTGTATTTCTGTGATTTAGGATTTTATTTTTTAAAAAAGTTTAAAATATGCAAAAAGTACAAAGAATAACATAAATTTCTGAGTTTTCACAACCTGGTATTAATAACTGCTGACATTTTGCCATTTTTATAAAAATATATAAACACCCTCTGGCTAAAATTAAATTCCTCTTTGATGATTTCCTTCATCTACTTCCGCACATGTATCTTGAATGCATGTACGTGCACGTATATGTACATATCTCTTCATGAACAATATAGAGTATTCTTTTACACTGTGTATGAGGGTTATTTTAAATTTTATATAATTTTATACTTCACCATTGTCCTTCTCCTTATTTTCCATTATAATATAATTTTAAACTGTATATTTTGTTCTGCTATTATTTTCATTTCAATATTATGTTTTAAGTTTTATCCATATTGGTATACACACACACTCACGTCATTCTGTTGCGTAAACTACAAAATATTATTGTCACTGGCTCTTCAAAATAACCATGTAAGGTAGGCAAAGCAGGAATTCGTATCTTATTTCACAGACGAGATGTTAAATGAATTTCCAAGATATGTATGAATAGAGGCTTAACTGGAGTCATTCTAATCTCAGTTCAGAGTTTAGTATTTCTTCTCTGATGAAAAGTATTTTTAATAGAAAAGATAGACTTACAGAAACATGAACAATCGTTATTAGTTATCAACTGATGTTGCCCTGGAGAACATCTGGAGATTTATCTCTTTTTCAGGTGCCAAGAGAGTTGGAAACAATGACTTTAACTTCCACTAGTGTAACTGGAGTGTTGAACTCATGACATAAATAAAATGAACTATAAACTGTCCATGTGTTTCCCACTGTCCTTTAAATTTTAAGCAGTGAGAGTAAGTCTTCCTAGGCCCTAGATGATACATCCACAGGCCTCATGGCTTGAGTTCTTAGATTATGCAGTCTTATGATTACTTTAAGTGTAAACAAGGCCTGAATTTAGACACTATAATGTTCTGTGCAAGACATTGGCCAAATTCCTGTCATAGCAGCTAATTGCTCCCCTGGCCAAAGTTGGTCGACTTCAATCTGGAGGCCTGCAGCGGGGAAAAGGATAGGCTGAGGGTGACAAGGTCCTTCAGCTGTCTACTCTCTCCTTGCTTGCTTTTTCACCCACTTACTATCTGATTTCAGGTTTCCTTCTCTACCAGACTCTAAGCAAGAAAAGAAGGGAAAATAAAAGGAATTTCATGCTTCAACGGGTGGCTTTCCACCCCGTGGATATGAATGTCTTAATAAGAACCGAATCTTTCTCCTGGTGAAGTTTTTGTTCTGTGAGGTTCTGTGCCGTTCTTCACTGGATCTCCCACTTAAATTTCCTGGGTACCTCTATTTCCGGGTGGCTATACTTTTTCCTTATGCATCTGGTAATCCAGGGTTACACATATGGTCTCTTTCTCTGAGGTTTTCTTGCCCTTCCTTCCTCCAGGCAACCCTTTTTGACTGGCCCAAGAAAACCCTTTGCTGGCTTTCTCACCTATGACCCTTACCTGATCCTTGGAAAGCTTCAAACATTTCTTAGCTAGTAAGAAGTGATGACTACGAATGCAGAAGGCTTCTCCCAGCTCTATCAACAAAGCCATGCCTGCTTTTGCCCTTTAGAATTCCTAGTTTACAATTTGAGAAAGTTTTCTTAGGAAAGAGGCAGGCATAGTGCTTTTTATCACTCAGTTTTTGAAACAGCAATTTAAGTTCTTTCAGTTATTGCTTTAAAACTCCTCTCCTTATATTTGGAGTCAGAAGTTAGCTCCTTTCCCATAAATGGATGGGATAAATATGTAGAGCATAACATGTTTCCAAAAAAATTTTTCCAAAAATCCCCTGGTCACACCTTTTCTTCTAGTCTCTGTTTTTGTTTTTGATCTGTCTGAGAGATTCCATAGACCAGGTATCATTTCATATAAAACACTGTAATGATAGGAAAGGGTTTTTTTTCTATACTTTGGTAACAAATATTTATTTTATTTGACCTCAGTCAAAAACAAAGCAGGAAAATCCCATTCTAATTTCCTGTGTTAGCTTGACCAAGTGTCACAGGGTAATTTAACCATTCTGCAATTTCTCTACATTTAAAATGAGGATTAAATAAGATAATGGGTTAATAATAGTATTTAACTCTTAGAGTTGTTGTAATGATTATATGAATTAATATATGTAAAGGCTTAAAACATGCCTAGCTTGTTGTAAGAACTCAGTAAATGTTATCTGTTATTATTTATATTTCAAAATTCAACTAAACTGACATTCCTCTAATAAGCTTTTCTTAATTTATCCTTTCAGTGATAAGTATTCCTTCCTTGATCTTCCTCAAAAAACTTGGGTGAGTTCTGTTTCTTTGTGTTTTCAAATTCAGGTATTATGTTCCTACAAAAATGTATTGATATGTTTGTATTCTCCTTTAACTCTTCAAGGCAAGGACTGTGATATATTTATTTTTGTTTCCCAAGCATTTAGCATGTTTGATGAATGAACAAATGGACAAGACAGATAAAATGGCTAGACACTCAAAAACAGATAGATTAGATAGATCAATTTGCTTAATATTGTCAGCAGATGGCCAACTTTACTGACGAAGATGAATGAATGAATGAACAAAGTCTGCATAGCAAACAAGTCTCTAAAAGCTACAGAAGAACACAGAAATATGCACAGCTTATACATCACTGTGCCAATATTTTCTTATTAAAGCTTAAGAATTTGTAACAAAAACATACTAAAGAAGCATTGGGATCTGCTAGATGTTTAATGATACTGGGCTATGTTCGAAAAGAAAAACAAATATCTTTGTAATCATTCCATGTGGATAATTTATTGAGAGAATATCAGTCTAAAAAATGGTACTATTCATTGTTCTCCCTTACACTTGGGTAATTCTATTAGGTCATTATGCTCCAGGTCTCAAAGAGAGAAAATGAAAATTCATAATTCATCAAATTAGCTAGATGTTGAAACTGTTTAGTACTAACATGGAAAGGTATGATAAAATTAGAAACAATCTCTATAATTACCTTGAACTTACAATGAATTTGGATAAAAGACTATAATACATATAGAGTTGAATATAGAAGAATTATATGTTTTTTGATTCATAAAGAAGTTTTAATACTAAATTAGTTCTTTAAAAGTAATATAAGGTTAATTGGGATTAACCCAAACAGAAAAACAAATTGATTTCCTGGATATTCAAAAATAATTTAATTATATTTCAAATGGATACTTTCTGCAGATATATAATGGAACTGCTGAAAACATTAATAATAGTTAGAGAAAGTAATAGTAAAAAAGTTATCTGATTTATTATTTGTTTTTCCTTTTTTAACTAAAATGTTCTATTTATTTAGTTTTACCAGATCTGGAACTTTTGGAAATGTTTTGAGCTATGAAAAATGAAGTTATGTTAACCTTCATAAGTCTCCATGAATTCTTCTCCATAATGCGGCATTAAGTACTGCTGTGGAAGCTGTGCTGGAACTTTGGATGAGTCCTCTTGTGAAACTGCTATCCTGCCTGCTTCAGTTCTACTAAGATAAGGAGCCTGTGGACAGGTCTGGATGGTAAATGGGGAATGAAGACCTGGGTTAGACTCAGTCTGCCTTTACCTTGCTATTCAACTTTATTCACCTTTCTATTTGAGCAAGTTATTCAATCTCAGCTTTAGTTATAAAATGTTTAATTATTTAGTTATAATATGTTTAATTATTGGTAAATTGGAAATGAGTGCATTTACTTCCTAGGGTTTTTTTAAAACTTAAGGTCGTTAATCTTTATTAAGTGTCTTAGGAATGTCTATATATCCTACAACAATAAGATCATTATTCTAGTAATAGATTTTGATTGCAAAGAACATAAACTGGTTCAAATAAAGGGATGGGTGGGCGATACATTTCATTGGGTGAGGAGTGTTCACTCTCCCCTGTTCTTTGTTTTTTTCCCCCACTCTTCTCTGTTCTTAACTTGAATATACCAATATAATCCAGTCCAACTCAGAGAGACACACTTCTTGACTCACCAGATAAAGGCACACTTATTTTGATGGAAGAAAACCTGAAGCACAGGTTAAGTATTTAATTCACTCATAGTCTGACTGGATGTTTGAATTGAATTGGAAGTATAGGCGGGAAAATGTTTCTCTTTACACAGGGCAGGTTTTCCTAAGAGATCAACAGTTGGCCAAGGTGCAGAGTCAGTTCTGTCAAAACAGCATCGAGCACTTGAGTGGTCCTTCTCTGAGTCCTCAGGCTCTGCCAGCTTATAAGCCACAGACCACTTATGAAACACTTTAAAAGATGGAGCTCATGAAGGATCCTAGCCCTCTTTCTGCTTTTATGACCCTTCTTCTTTAGGCTTTCTCTTTTAGACATTCTTGTTCAGTTTCTTGTCCTGAATGGGCTTAATTAATACTAATCGGAAAGAGCTTAATGACCAATCAGGTGGAACCTCATGACTAGTCAACACAAAATACATTTGATACCCTTACTGAATGTATGGGGTCAAATCATTAGACACAAAACTGCTGTTCGCTACCATTTCAGAGCATCAGCATCAACAGTTGACAACTAGGACTTCCTAATAATGCAGCAAAAATAAGTATGTAAAAACCCAAAACACAAGTAGAGTTTCTCTGCCTTGTCACAATCCACAGGTACTTGACTATATTTCCAAGAGAGGAAATAAAGGACTAAGGCTTCACATACAGTAGAGCTAGGATTTCATATACAGAGAATACTATCAGAAACCTTGCTATTTTCCCCATTGTTGCTTCTCTATGCATAGTTTTGCTCCATTGCTCTCTTTGTTATCCAGCTTCCTCTCCATATTCATCTTGCACATAATCAGTATGACCATGATCCCTACCTATGCATCATGATATCTTAGCTCTGGCCCTTACCTTCAGCTGTAACAGTCTCTAGGTATCTTAGATCACAGAGACAATTAGATTGTCAACTCCTTAAAGATACCTCCAAGATAACCTGTTGACTACTGACATAACCTCTTGATAAAGGAAAGCAGAGTGTATTGCTTAACACACTAAGGGAGACCAATATTTTGACAGTTGTAGTGTCATCTCAAAAAAGAGGGATGCAAGGATGGAATATACATGAGGATTCAGAGATCTAATTTAAGGTAAGTCTTTTAATGCTGGAGCCAACTTGAATTTAGGCAAGTTTGTAAGATAATAGTTTAGGGATGGTAGAAACTGAGAAGCAAGAGTTTCTAAGAGTTTTGAATAAACAGTCTTTTAATGAGCCTATTGAATTTATCTATTGTCCTAAGTAGGAGAAAAAAGAGCTAGCTGAGTAGTCAGATAAATGAATTTGAGAGATAGTTCATGAAACAATAAAGTCATTTGAAACTTTATCTTCCTAGGCTGGAGTTCTCTAAAGTCACGTCAATTTAGACAGTAAGTCATGTGCTTTAGATTAAGAGTTCTCAACCCTTAGGCACCAGTACTGGTCCTGGACCTGTTAGGAACTGAGACGCCAAACAAGAAGTGAACAGAGCACAGGCAGGCGAGCAAAGCTTCATCTGTTTCTGTATTTGGGCAAGCCAGCAAAGCTTCATCCATATTTGCAGCCATTCCCCAGCACTAGCATCACAGCCTCAGATCCACCTCAGATCATCAGGCATTGGATTCTCATATGAGCACCGGTCCCTGGTGCCAAAAAGTTTGAGGACTGCTGAGATGGTTTTCTGTTCTCAATTGTCGATGCTGGATGTCATTAGAATCACTTGGGGAGAGGGGATTAAAAATATACATCATCTCACATTGGGAAATTAAGCACTTATTTTTAGGGGAGGTGCTTGGGCATTAGTAAATTTTTAAAAAGTTTCCCAGGTGATTCTAATGTTCAGCTAGGGTAGTAAACCAATAACCCAGAACATCTTTGGAGCCAAGCTACATAAATCATATATATATGACCACCCAGGGTTTTTGTCATGTTCGATCAGATATCCATCTTGTAGTGGTAGGAGATAAGGGGTAAAGGAAGCTGGGACATATAAAATACAAGGTTGTTCCTTCTAAGGACAGTGGGTATGGCAGGTAACTGGAAACTTGTCTACCAAAAATATTTATCATCCCTAGGGAGTGTCTGGTCTGAGGCGGATGGGGACTCCACCCACATTTTTTATCCAGGTGTTAAAAGGCCAACACCCCTGCAAGTCATAACGGTTTAAACTGCCAGGACATGATATGTCAGGAGCCTGTATAGGCTGGATACACCAGGTGCTATGGTTGCTCTTGATGACTAGAAGTGGGTGAATACAGCAGAGGTAATTTTGTTGTTCTTGGGCCATGGCCCAGAGGCTCCAAAAAAACAGATATTGAAAAGATGATGAATCAGCTAATCAGTATAGGAGTGCCAGATTATAGTCAGGAACAGGCTGTAGGAAACAATAGGAGAATTAAGTGGAAGAACAGCTAGAGATCTGTTAGGGCATGGAAGAGGTTTGGCAGGAACTTAGACCAGTATCCCATGGTACTCTTGATGGGGGAAGGCAATCTGAGTAGGAGCTGGTGTTGAGACACTAGGGAGAGCATATGGTCACATATTAGCAGAGAAGAAAAAGAATCCAGTCTAGGAATAAGTACTTGTTATGCTTTGATCTCAGGTTGCTTGACAAAGGTAAAACTGTAAGGACTATGGACAGTGACCAACCATAATCAGCAGGGAATAGAAGGTTAGTAGCAGAAAATGGGATAGGACAATCTTTCAGTGTTTTTCCCAGTGTTACCAAGATGAAAAACAAAAACAAAACTTGTTAAGGGCAAATGAGTAAAGAATACCTCAGTCATTGTTCTTAGGGAGGAATCTGATGGCATCAGTTCCTATGGCTCAGGAAAATTAGAAGGGACGATAAGTAGCCATATTGACATAGTAATAATAATGCGAACACTAAAAAAGTATTTGCCATTTGCATTATGGCAAGATTATAGAGCCACGACTACGCCATATACTAGTACTTTATAAAGAAAGTCCCCTGGAAGAGTAATCTGGCTTCAGAAAATTATCTAACAATTCCACATCTAGGTATAACTCCTAAAGAAATTCTTACACTCATATACAAGAAGACATTTACAAGAATGTTCATTAAAATGTTGATTGTAAAGCAAACAATTAGTCTCAATGATTGAAGAATGACTATATTATGAAACATTTATATGATAAAACAGCACATATCAATTAAAATAAATCTTAAGACTGTAAGAATTACATTTATAGATAATAAGTGATAAGGCAAATTGAAAAAAATAATTTTAATACGGTAGTATATATATATATTTTTTAAAAACACATGCACAAGTAATGTATTTCATTTATTGATACACGTATCTATTTAGAAAAAAATATAAAAATATAGATTGCATGTGCACTAAGAACAATTGTCTCTAGAGAGAGAACTGAGGTTTGCAATGGTATCACAACAATATATAACATTTTATTTTTTAAAAATATGAAGCTTGTATGTTATTATTAGCTTGGTAGGTTCACGAGTATTGTCTATATTTTGGTTTTACTGATCTTAAACAAATTAACCAAAAATAAATATAAAAACACCCAAAACTCAATCACAAGGTGTCCTTCACAATATTTGGCAAATTGTATTAATTCAATTTATCAAATACAATCTAGGGCACTGAAGATGCCAAAGATAAGATCCCTGATTCCAAAGAGCTCACCATATCAAACACACACACACACTCCTAAAGAAAACAATTACACACACGTAATTATAAAGGTAAATATAAACTTTTATGGAAACGTATGAAGGTGACACTAATTTTGTTAAAGAAAGGTAGTAAAAAAAAACTACAATGCTGATAGAACATTTTAGGTTAATCATTAGTAAAAGTAGTTTTTTAAAACAGACAGAAGAAGAAATGGTGTTCAGGAAGGTGGAACCACATAAATGAAAAAGTATCAAGATATAAAACATTAAGTTATTTATAATAATACCTAGTATTGGATCATATGGATTGTGGAGGTAAATGGCAGAAAATGGACCTAGAAAATAGGGCTAGTTAGTAAAGTGCCTGAAATGTCATATTAAAAAGTTTGGGATACAAGGGTACATTTCAGTAAAGTAATGCTGTTGGAGTTATGGATGATGGATTGAATTGATGTAAAATTGAAGGAAGAATTTCAATACTGCAAGTAACAGATACTCATCATACACTACTAGATGATGGATAATATTCAGATAAAATCACTTCCATGTCAGCCACTACAAATAAAGCCTCAAAATTTCAGAAGTGAATTAAAGGTCAAAACTGGAAGGATTAGCCTGCTGGTGGCAACTCCAGGGAGAAGCCAATATTGCGGCTCAAAATAACCAGAAAAGTAGAACACAAAATTGCTCTTCACCCAGCAGAGAAAGTTTTCTGTGACTATTTCTCATTATAAGGAATAAATAAATATGTAATCAACACTCTCCAGGCAAAAGAGTTTTATTTATTTGTGAAGCAAAACCAGCTTTCTTGAATGGTTCTACTGTAAACAGGGGCCCTTTGTAACTGCACCCTTAAAATTCTGGTGCAACCTGCCAAAGGGTGGGTCACCTTGGCTGGAGTGGTAACACAGATTGGCTCCTCTGAGGGAAAACTGGGGATTTGCAAAAAACCATCAAGGACCTTAAAAAACATTTCTTTAAGTGATATTGGTACTTGTTTTACATTCTAGTTGAGACAGAATTTTTTCTTTGGCCACCACCCTACTCTCTCCACACTGTAGAAGGAACACTGCTCTGGGCTTTTGGGCTTGCCTTAGTTGTGTCCTTTCATCCCATGAGATATTTATAAAGTTGCTTCACCTCTCTGGATTTCAGAGTCCTCATCTGAAAGTAAACTTTATTTCTCTCAACTAATTGCATCTTAGTCTGGAGTATGGAATATAGTAACCATATTACGTAGTAACTTTGTTCAGCTTGCTGATTCACAGTCCTTCAAATCCCTTCAACTAATTCAAGCTAAGGGAGATTTTTGTTGTTGTTTTCGTTGTTGTTGTTGTTGTTGTTGTTGTTGTTTGAGGTATCTCAAAAACGTTCCTGTGTGCTGTCTAGCCTTGGAGGGGACTGATGAGCAAAATGTGATCTCTAATCTATAGA
Source organism: Pteropus vampyrus (assembly GCF_000151845.1). NCBI lineage: Eukaryota > Metazoa > Chordata > Mammalia > Chiroptera > Pteropodidae > Pteropus > Pteropus vampyrus. The sequence goes on along the minus strand of NW_011888795.1, from coordinate 4,814,286 downwards.
GGATTTGGCACAAAGAAGTAGTTCAAAGCCCAACCAGATGAATATGGATATAATTAACTGATCCCAAATGATCTGAGACCTCAGCACAGGATAACTCTCCCACCCTCACATCCGTGTGAGGGAGACTCTCTGGCCTTTTAAGGCTTCCTGGAGAACTCCTTCAGGGACAAGTTACACGGTTGGCCACTATCTTGGACTATTTCTATGGTTCTCGTTTCTGTTTCTGTTTCTCGATCAGAGAGTCTTCTTCTTCTTTCTTATGATGAGGTTGAAGTTCTTACCCATCTTACAGCTCAGAGTTTTGTTAGTGAATTCAAAGTAAGGTCTGTGACCCCCTTGTAAAGAAGGAATTGGGAAGAGGTAATCTAAAAGTCCTTTAAAAATCATTATTCTTAGTCTTGCCAAGGGCTTTTAGCTCTGGGCTTTAGAGATGAGGGAAAATGTAGACAAAGCTTTCGCAAAGTTCTTTGAGTAGCTGTGAAACTTTGGGTAAATTTTTTACCTTCCAGGATCTTTTTTGAAAAATATAATTTATTTATAATTAAAGTTAAAGTCAAAATGCTCCAGCAAAGAAGGTATTTAGTACATTAGTTCAAGTTACTATACTACTCAGTTCTAATTGACCAAGAAAAAATGTGGTTGTTTCCTAGTAGCAACCCTGAATTTCAAAATTGCAGTTTTGTAGTCGCTTTTTTCTGTTTCATTTTTAAGATTAATAATGGCGTTATGAATATGTTATAGTAGTTGAGAATGTGATAGAAATGGAAGGTGAGATGGTAATTTTACTTTCTCATTTACTGATCCCCTCCTCGACCAGCTGCACCACCGTTGACTTTTGTGATGCCGCACAAATCAATGCATTTCTCTGGGACTTCTTTACACCTCTCTCTTTCTATTGATTTTTCTGGATAAAAGTCACCTCTCTGATTACTCTGTGTTGACACCTGTGTAGTTAAGCATGGCCGAAGAAGAGCTGATAACGATAACATGAGCTCACTTTAGATATACTACACAAACCTCAGATGTGACCTCAGGGCTGCTGAACAACCTGACTACATCTCATGAGTCAATATACCTTTCTCCTCTTGTTAGATACCTATTCTACACCTTTTCCCATATCTGAAAACCTCCTATTGTTTCCCTACTGATGCACATGACTGCTTTTTATAGTCACCTGGAAAAAAAAAAAGCCATCAAAATAGAGCTTAGTCATCCTCTCTCCAACAAATGACAGCTGAACTGTATTAGAATGCACATTCTGTGTTATCTTTTCTGTTAAAATGATGAGCTTTTCCAGTTCCTATTATAATTAGCATTTTTGCATGTACACGGAATCTCATTTCCTTTTAGCGTCTCAAGGACTTTTCTCCTACATCATAAATTTTACACCTTCTATCAAATTAATTGACCTCATAATGTCTGAAAAGTTAATTAATTAATCAATCATAAAGACATAAAGTCTTTATGTCTCAATTTTCCCATAGATAAAGGGAGAAATAACTGCAGGGAGTTATTGTAAAGATTCATGAAGTTAATACATGAAAAGACCTTTAAAAAAATTGCCTGGGATATAGCAAACACTACACATATATTAGTTCTAATTATTAGTGGCAAGAGTCCTAGTCTCCTGATCTTACTGTGCTAAGTATGTGATTATGTCCTACTCTCAGATTATGTATGATGTTGAGTGATAAACTTTAATCTCTGAGCCGGCTTCTATTTTCTCTTCTGTAAAATATGCACATTTCTTTATGATGTTTAAGCAAAATAGTGGATATAAAAGCAGCATGTAAAAAACTCTAAATTTTACTTCATTTATTTAAAAATATTTATTGCATGGAGTACGAAGAATGTGTAAAAATTATGGTGAAGACAACAAAAATATAAGCAAGAAACAAACAATAACACACAAAGAGGTATCTAAATTCAAAGTGGTACAGTCTGGTTTGAGATAATTTTATTCCAGTCCCTTAATTTCTTAATCTCTTAATCTCTTCTTCCTTCCTTCCTTCCTTCCTTCCTTCCTTCCTTCCTTCCTTCCTTCCTTCCTTCCTTCCTTCTTTCCTTCTTTCTTTGATATGTATAGTCGTTTGTCACGTATTCTCTGAATATTTACTCCCAAACAAGCCCATTGCTAATGATAAAGGCATTCTCCATCAGTGGAGGTATTCAAGCAGAGATAAAGACCTGCTTCATATTGAGCATCCATTGGTGAATGGTTGTCAAAGGGAATTCAATCTTCAAATGGGTGGTTGAACTAGATTAGAGGGTCCACAAACTAATGATCTAGCACAATTTCTGTAGCTTAAAGAAAAAAACAACAGATTTCTAGACCTCATTTCTTGGATCTATTGAATAGGAGTCTTGAAAATGAAAGAGAGATTACAAAGAGAAGAAATGTGTATTTTCTAAAAATTTCATCAATAAATTCTGATGCAGAAAATCCACAGGCATTGACCAGTTTAAAATGTATTAAAAGACCTCTTAGCCATTTCAATATAAAAATATAATAAACAGTTTTTAAAAAGAATTGTGTATTATTATATTAAGTTTCAGAGTTTAGAAAGAATTAAAAATAGAATGATTAAACTATTTTTTTGTTTTGTTTTTTTTAAAACAATTGCTGGTTTTCTAATGACTGTTAGGTCAATCACTTGTTTAGGCATAACAAAAATGAAGATAAAATATTCCTTTTAGAAGTAGAAAATAAGATTAGTTTGGAACACAGGTCACTAGAAATGAAGGCATTTAGATTCATCTGTTTAATTCTCTCGTTTGACATGTTTCTCCTGTGTCCTGGAGAATTAAGTGTTCAAGTATCATTAGCAGGAATGGAGCTGAAATTTGTCTTCCAAATTCCAGCCTGGTAATTTTTCTGTGAAATAATACCTATACCAACTAGAAGTATATATACTATTTCTAGTCCTAATGTTGTTTTGTGTGGATTTCAGAGCCAGCATCATAAATGTATATCTGTACATTTATATTAATTTCTTGAATGCTAAAGCATATGAGCATCTTGGTCTCGTATATTCAGTCAGGACTATCTTTTTGCTATTTCTGCATTAAATACTAATGAGTAGATTCCTGTGGAAATTTGGCATTGTTTCTCAAACTAGAATTAAATAAAGTTTTCTCCTGAAACAGCTGGAAACATAACACGTGTACAATTCATTCTTCATACCAAAGCCAGTCTCATAAATCCTTTTCTGATTTTGTCTGGACAAGTCCAAATTAGCTACTATGTGACTAGCCCAGACAGCTTTTCGTAATCAAAATTGGTTAGCAAATGGCAAGAACCTCAGTGAAAGCTGTGTTTCCTGCACTATAAGTTTAGAGGGAAGAGTTGGACAATTGCTTCTTTTTTTCTAATGAACCCTTTTAATTATAAAGTAGTACAATATATTAGAACCAAAAAGTCTCTTTGGGAATCATTTGGTCCTCTGTTTCTATAAAAAGAATCAGTTTTTTGTTGGTTTCACCCTCACTACTCAACTGTTTAATGTAAATACTTTAAGAAAAGTAAAATTAAAATGAATTACTAAACAAAAGATATACAAAATATAAAGGTATGCAAAATAAATGTTTTATCAGATCTCCATAAGACATAAAATTTCTATGTCAGAATCCTATGTATTGTTTTTAAATATTTTAAATATGTCAATGTCTGTATTCATCTCAGACCATTAACAAAAATTTTAAGAATTCACACTAGTCTAAGGGTCAAACATTGAGTAGCACTAAGACATTATTTTATATCTCTCATTTTATACATAACATTCCTGAGACTCTTGGAGAAGTGACTTACTCAAGATCACAGAGACAATTGGTACCAGAGACAGGCTCTGATCCCATGACTTTTGATGCATAAGCCAATACTCATGGTAAAAGAGTGTGCAACCTCCATTAGTAACTCTTAATGAGGATATAAGGAGATTCTAGAAGACACTTGTGCAATTCAGGCACCTGTGCAAGTCACCACTAAGGTTCAAATTGATTTTTTAAAAGTTTCAGTTTTACATACATTCCTAAACACTTAGGAGTTGAGTTCTTTGACTCTTTCCTTAAAAACTTATTTTGAAAGATAAAAAAGGCCATGAAAACTTTAATGTAGCTTTTATATTTTTATTTTAAAATTTATGAGTATTGGCTTTGCTAAATAATTATATCAGATATAACCATTTTAATATCTGACTGTACCCCGGAATTCAAAACATAGTGATTCCATGTGATTGTACATTTCTTTTTTCTTTTTTTTCTGGATGTAGACAGATATTCAAATTGATTTTTGCCTTCTTAATTAAATTCTCCCCAAAGAATTGACTACCTAACTGACCTTGATAATTTTTATGTGTCACTACTTAAAGAAGATTATAAAAAGAAACAACTTCACGGATAAGTCCACATATTAAACATGTAAACTTTTAAATTACCCAGTTAAACTTTCTAGTTTTTAAGTTTTATCTTTGCCTACATGTCACTTATTTTTAGATGAGAACAATTAAGAAGTTAATAATATTGTACACATTTTATCATAGTTTATAAAATTATATGTGGTATAAATATTCAGTTAGTTTCTAACTCATCAATGAGTTGACATATTATTGATCCAAGTGTTAATTTCTAGATAGACTTTTTCTAATTTATTTTTTAATTTTCCATAGAAAAAATTATAAACGATTTCAAAATATCCAAGCTATTAAATCAATTTATTTTATATATAAGATACAAGGATTATAATACTTTCCTAAGAGAATATTAGGAACTTAAGTCATATTTAGTAATTTGTTAATTTTTTAAATGTACCCAGAATTCCTAGAAACCAAGGAAAAAATTAACTCATCCTTAATTAAACTAGGAACCACTTCAGTGTAATAGCCAATATCTTCTTGTTAAAAAAGAATGGATTCTTTCCTAGCTTCATAACAATGGCAATACTTATCACTTTGAAGGCTGCAGAGGGCAAAGAGATGGACATCTTAGCCAGTTGCTCTAGGCCTTGAACTACTTACTTCCAATCAGTTGTAAATATTCAAAAATTGTTCAAAGGCCTTCATTAGCTCCATGGTAAACCTGGTAGCAAGAGCATAGGCTTCAGTCCCAAAGTCTATGCTCTTGCTACCAGAAATATTATAAAATCATATTTTTACTTAGTGGGGTTAGTACAAAATAATTTCAAATCATCTGTCCTTGCTTAATTATTTTGAACACATACAAGTCCATAAGAAGCTAGAATGAAAAGTGACCCACTGGAAAAAATCAAGACAGTGGATAATAAGAACTGATGAAAAGCTTAAGGAAACCCACAAATATGGAATGAAAAACTTTCACAAAATCCCAGTTAATTTTTGTTAATTTTGCAAGATCTTCTTGCTATTGACGCATTCCCCTCCATATCATTAGGGTTGAAATCAACTTTTCAGCAGATAAAGGCAGGTTTACATTGGAGCTAATGAAGGTAAACTTTCAATAGACCCCTCCTGAGGCTTGAGGACCCCTTGCATTATAACTCTATGGTCTTATGTTATTATAAAATTTACAAACTTTTTACTTGAACTTCCCTTCTGTTATACTTCTATTCATGAAGTGTGGCTTTGGGGAGGCCACGGAGAGGTTGAGGTGGGGACACATTAGTTTGAGTTCAGTAGAATATATTTATGTGGTATGAAATTACTTAAGTTAAAAGTGCTACACATCAGGAGCAATGAGCATATCTAACACACAGATCTCAGTCTCTAAAATCATCTCTACTGACAGAAATCGGACTTCTGGAGTTACGCATGGTACCAGTGTTGGGGCAGGTCAAGGTGAGCCCGTGGAACAACTTATTAGTCCAGAAATTAAAGTGACCCCAAAAGTACAGGAAAATGTACAAGAACATTGGAGTCTTAAAGGGGCTTCCAGTGACCACTTACAGTACAATATGATGGCCAAAGTAATTAAATGCAGTAATTAATTATAAACTATGGATAGGAATTAGGAGTTTACATGATAATAAGTAAGTAATTAGAGGAAAAGAGAGAAAGCATGAAAAATAATAAATAGGGTAAAATATTAGCAATAGGAGAATCTGGGTGAAGGTTATATACAGTTGTTCTTTTGTCATTTTTATTTTTGAAACTTTTCTATAATTTTAAAGTTATTTCCAAATTAGAGGCTTTAAAAAGGTAGGCTAGTGCTAAGCTTCCCCTAGGAACAAGTTTCAGGAATACTCCAACTGTCTTCCAGTGGTGTAGCATAAAGATGCACAGTCAAAGGTCATATTGTGCTAAAAATGAGTCCTGTTGCACCCAGCATATGAAATACTAGATAGCAGAAGGCAAAACAAGGTTTGAAATTTGTTGATCCAGAAGGTAGTGAGTGGGAAATTCTTCCAAATATCAGGCGTGAGAACTATAAACAGACATTTAAGTTCTCATCAGTACCTGATCAAAAGGAAATCTCTCCTCATAGAAATATATGTAATGTTGCAGGATATGCAATTACAAACATCACTTTTTTTTAAAAATTTGGTTAGGAACTGTGCAAAATAGAATATATTATAATATCTGTGTTTGGTGGATAAAGTTATAGCAATACTATAATAGCTAGTAAATCTGTGAATTAATATTTGAGTTGTATATATCCCAACATACGAGATCATGTCTTAAGACATCTGCTTTGCCTTGCCCTGACAAGTCTGGGGCTTCCAGATGAAACAGCATGCAAAATTGCCTTTGACACAGTGAAATGGCCTGAAGAAAAAATTGTTCCAGTGACAAATCTCCTACTCTTTCCATTAATAAGTTGGTATATGTAGCATAGTAATTACCTGATCATACAATTATGCAATTCAGTGCAACATATCAGGCAATTTCAAAAGCATTTGATTTGTTGTTATGTATGACACATTCAGTACTGAGCTGTAAAGTTGAAAGAGGTTTTAAAACTCAGTAATGAAAACAAACTTTGATCGATCATCATAGAACTTCTGTCCAGTGGAGGGATGGAGACTGGATTTTACTTTTCCTCCCCCTACTACATACATCTAAAATAACTAAAAATCTGGTCCAAATGGCAAAAAATGTGAAACAGTGGGTTTCAACATACTGAACATCAGGCAACAAAGAACGGCAGTCACTACAAGAGGAGAAACAAAGGAGCACCACAATTACCCAACTTACTCTCTTGAGAGTTTCTAGGCTGTGACACAGGAGGAGCCCACAGACTCAACCACTGAGGAGACCAAGCTGAAAGTTCAGGAGGACAAAGGCAGCTAGCATTCATGTGGCAAAGTGCCAGATTGCTGAACAGCTGGACACAGAAATTATTCTAGAGATCTGCTAAGAGTCTCCCTTAAGTATCCAGCAGAGTGCTGATAAATGAATAATTATAAGAAAACTACCCGAGGGCAGGAAAAGAATTACCTGAAAGGACTAGCAGTAACAGTACTTGGTATTTACAAAAGTTTAAGGAGTGCCTCTTCCCACACAGCCAGACTAGAAAAACTAATTTTGGAGCATTGGGTAGAGTGCTCAGAAAAAAGGTCTTGTCTCAGGAGTAGGGTAAAATTAGTCCTAGAATAAATACTACTCTACTCTCTCTTAGAAAAGCTTAAAAGCAAGACATAAAAAGATCAAACTAAAGTAACTAACGTAACAAAACAGACTCTACCAGAATACAAAAATATCTAGCACTGTATTCATTTCCTAGAACTCTGCGGCATAAACGACACAAATTTATACAACTTAAAAGCAAAAACAAATAAACAAAAGTGTAACCTGATTTAAAAATGGGCAGAGGATCTAAATCAACATGTTTCAAGACATACAAAGAGCCAACAAGTACATGAAAATGTGCTCAACATCACTAATCATCAGGGAAATGCAAATCAAAACTACAATGAAATATTGCCTTATACCTGTTAGAATGATGGTTATCAAAAAGACAAAAGATAACAATTGTCGGTGAAGATGTGGAGAAAAGGAAACCCTGTGCACTCATGGTGGGAATGTAAATTGGGGCAACCACTGCGAAAAACAATACAGAGTTTCCTCAAAAAATTACAAATGAAACTACCATTTAACTCAGCAATTCCACAATTAGATATCTATCTGAAGAAAATGAAATGATATAGGTACTCCAATGTTCATTGCAGCATTACTTACCTATAAGTCCACCAACAAATGAATGGATAAAGAAAATGTGGTAGAGTGGACACGTAATATTATTTATTAGTTTCCAAGTATTAGTTTCAGGTGTATGATGTGATGACTTGATATTCATTTATTGCAAAACGATCACCAAAATAAGTTTAGGTAACATGATTACCATTTATAGTTATAATATTTTTCACATTGATATTTCAAATTAAAATTTAGGACTACAGGAGTTTTACTTTACCCCTTCTACCTTACATCTTTATCTTTTTTTTTAATATACCAAAAATGTTGGCTCTCAAGAACGTTGACGATGATATAATTAGAATTAGAATATCATCTCATACATTTGCTTTATTTCATATGATATATCCTATTGTCTCAGAAAGCCACACCAACACTATCACCAATATTATGATCACTAAAAATATTTAAACACTTTAATATGTGATTCCTTTTATCTCAAACAGATAGCTCAGTAAATTGGGTCCTTCTGAAAAATTAAAACACCCAGATTTGTCTGATTTTAAATGAAATGTAGGCTTTAAGATGGCACTCATCTTAAAGAAAGATAATGGACTTTATAATTAGAAATACTGAGTTTGAATTTCTACACTATCATTTCTAAATTGTTTGTCTTTGAGCTAAGTCACTTATCTCTTGGAATTCTGCTTTCCTCAACTGTAAAAGAGAGATAATGCCTAAATTTCATCATTGTTATAAGTATTAACATCCATACATTTAAAGTGCCTAGCATAAGGTAAACTCAATAAATACATCATCATTACATTTGAAGGAAATATAAATATATGAGCTGGTGATGCTAGAAAGCCTAACATGGGACTAACAAACACTATCCACTTTCATACCCTACAACATAGTCATAAAATCATGTAGAAATGATCTAGGTAGACAGTGATTTTTCATAGTAAATATTTAAACACACAACTGTGTCAGACGTTGGAAGTACTTTCATATACATTTTCTCCCTAACTTTTCTTAATGAATCACTAAGGTATTACTGTTGCATTTAATACATGAGGAAATTAATCCAGAGAGTTTAAGCGGATTTGAGGCCAGACATTCTGCAAGTAGTAGCCAAAATCTATGACTTTGAAATTATATAACCTAGTGCTTTTTCTTATCTTAGACATAAGAAATATTACTGTGAAGCATAGATAACACCAACACGTCACACAGATTGAAAACTGCAGATGGTAGAAACCTGGCAAATTTCCTTTTAGGAGTTCTAGTATTACCGCTCCCTTCCTCTTTATTCCCTCCAGAACACATATACTGAAGCCAAGATAATGCACTTGTTGAGGGACTTTACTGGGAACATGGTCGAGAACATTCACAACAGAGATATTTTATGAGGTTTAACCGAGGCACCCTGCTGCGTTCGCCATGTGATACATTTTTTAACTGATGTGGTTTGAGGATGTAATATCTCTCAGCAGTTACTGCTTGTTAAACTCTTTTATTGTCTCTATTTAAATGGCATGTGAAATTAAGTTGCAATCTATTTGTAATGAAATACCAGGAAAACAAACCACTCAAAGTGAGATAGAGATTGGAGAAAAACACATTTTGTTATCTTAGTCAAGGATGCCATTGGCTGAAAGGAAATGACTTACATGAATTGCTATCTACCAGACCACAGCACATGTCAGACAAACAGAAAACAATGAAGTCATGCAGAAGTAGCTCATTATCCATAATACAATATCAATTTTAATAGAAGCCCAATTGGTGTTTGGTGTGATGTTAAAAAGTACTGGACTGAAAGTCAAGACATGTAGGTTCTAGTCCTAGTTTTAGTAGTAACCAAATGTATGATTTTACTCAGTTCTTCTTTTTTGACCTCAGTTTCACTGTTTATCAATAAACAATGAAGGGATAAGTTTGGATGATACCCAGAACCTTTTCCAGCTTGGCAATCAATCAAGATATATTTATTTAGCACCTACTATGTGCCAGGAACTTTATTACATGCTGGAAATACATTAATAAACAAAATAGACATAATTCCTTCCTTTATTTCAACATGAAGAAAGGATTAACAAGTGGTTTATAAGATCTTCATTGGGCCTTAAACAATTCTGAGGAATAAGAAAGCCCCAGGCCTTCTACTGTGCCTGAAGGCCACTATATATTTGTATCAACAATGTAACTTGCCTGTTGCACCCCACTTTATGCTCTCCTTACTTTTTGCTGGAACAATAGCAATCACTTCCTCACCGGTTTCCTTGTCTACATCTCAGTCCATCCATATAAACATGCACATTGCTATCAGAAATTGCTATCAGTGATCCAAGAAATTATTAATATCATTCATTTTTTTTAAAAAATTTTGTTTTTGCCATGGCAAACAAAGGCATATACAAATTCTTTAAGACGAGATTCAAAGCTCTTCATGATCTTATTTGAAACTCCTTTTCCTATTTTCGCCTATCACATATATTAGTCTATGCTCTAGTGGAGATGAACTACTTATCTCAGCAACTATAGTCTGCATCACAATCTTAGTTATCAGTGTCAGTTTCTGTTACTACACTGGGAGCCCTCAGAGAGCTGAGATGCCTTCTCATGTATGTCTGAATCCCCGTGTGTAAGCCAGCACTTGGAGG
>NW_011888795.1:4793723-4802383 GCF_000151845.1 Pteropus vampyrus | reverse complement strand
ATAGGGTGGGTATAGTAGCAAAGTGCCTTTATGGGACCATAAGTTGTCCAGTCTGGATGAAGCATAGTGTCAAAAGAAGTGGAGGAGAGGTGAGGGTGGCGAGACACAGAGACAAATCATGAAGGTCTCCTAAGCCATATTAATGTGAAAAAGACTAAGGTAAGGGGGCCGGGAGAGGAAAAGGGGTAGCCAAAAAAGAACTGAAGGGGTTTAAAGCATTAAAATAGCACAGTCTAATTTCTATTTTAGAAGAATAGTCTGGCTCAACTGTGTACGACTGATTAGAATGGGGCACGACTGGAGGCAAGGAGGCCCAACAAAAATATTTTGACCTGAACCAAGTCACGGTGGGGAGGAAGAAAGCATGGCTTCAAGAGGTTAAGTGCTAAGAAGCAACGAGCTTAATGTAATAGTGAATGTGGGATGGCAAAACAAGTCTAAGATGGTACCTGAGTTGGATTTTGGGACAACCAGTAAGTATATGCTCACTGAAATTAGAGATTTAATAGTTGTATTGGAGTGGAAGAGTAGAGGTGGGAGGGAGACAGCAGTAGTTGAGAGAGCGATGAAGCTTTAACCTCAACAAGGAGATGTTCTCTGAAAGCTAGAAGTCTGTTGGTCTTCAGAGGCATACAATGAGACCACCAGCTCTGCTGTGAATATTCCACAGATATTTCTGAATAAATACACTCCATTGTGCAGAATGGAGTCTGCTGAGCACTCTGAATGAAAGAGGAGTCTTAGCCATAAGACAGCTCTTCGTCCCATTATCAGGTTCAATGAGCCAAAGAAAATTCTGAACACCAATGATTTTGTCCCCCGAGTTGCTTTATAATTTATGTACTTGTTTATTTAATTTGTGAAATGGGAGAAGTATTATATTAATTTCCTTTGCACACTCGCCCTAAGAAATTTTCACTTAAAATACATATAAAGCATTGTACAAATTGAACATGACCATAAATGCATAACAACAGACTTGCGAAACTTTAAAAAATTCCTAATCTGTAAAACTTTTCACCAGTCTTAAACTTCTTTGAAGCCACAAGTTTTATAAACTGACTTGTTTACTACTCCATCTCTCAGTATAAGCTCTGGGAGAATATAATATTTCCCCTTATGCAATAAAAAACAAGTAAAATGTTAATCTTAGAAAACTTTTTTTGAGATTATAAACCCAGAATATACCTCTGGACTGAAAAGCTCTTTCACAGTTAATCTTAAATACTTTTAGAACTCTAGGCTCTTCCCTTCTCTCATTGGGAACTGAATCCTAAATTCTAAACCACACTTTCTGCAAGAACTATGTATATTTTGGCCATTTCTAACCCTGTGTTTTGTTCAATCTGTAGTGTGATGCCATCGATTCACACTCCTCTTTTTTTTTTTTTAATTATTAAATTATGTTTTTATTTGAAATTTATCTTACTTTTCAAATAGTAATTTTTTAACTTTATTGGAAAAAACTATAAGTATTTAAAATAAAATTTGGGTGGCTCAGACCCAATAATCCTAGAAATCCAATGTGCTCCAAATACCAAATTGATTATTTCCTGTCTTTAAAAACATTTTTCATTGAGTTCTCTGGTCTGCGACTTTTGTTTTATGTTTTATGGTTTGTAAAATACCTAAATGCATGGAAGTTTTTTAAGATGTAGTATTATTTTTTCCTTACAATAACTTTATGAATAAAGTTCTAACTTTATTCTACTTTGCAGACGATGAAAAGGAGTCTCAGACTGGTGAAGTTATTTGTAGAAGATTTCAGCTAATAGTTCCTTGCTGGGCCTCAGAATCAAGTTTTCCACCTCCAGGACCCAAGCTCTTGATATAACACTAGATGCCTTCCTGTTCTCCTCAAGACCTCTCAGAACTACTCCAGAATCTTTGGCAATATCTCCTTCCTGGACTGTACCTTGTTTTCAAGAGTTCTTCTCAGTGGGATCATCTATCTGTGTCTGAGACCAAAGCACTCAATGGTCTCTAGGAGTCCTCTCTCCGGCGACTCTTGATGCACAGTTACTTACTCAAGATTATTGGCGGTGTTCAGCTCAAGGTCCTGTGCTGCATCAGTACAAATTTACCAAGGCCAAATTCTTGGTGTTCAGGGCATCTCTCTGGTTTTTGTGACTCTTTCACCTCGCCAAAGTGCATACAAGATACTTGGCTAAATAACTACAAACCATAGCTTGGAAAGTCCCAAGATATTTCTAAATTTAGCTTAATATTTATTTCTCTTTCTATACCCCAGAAATGTTATTCCATCTGTAAACAGAATTCTGGAGCCCAACATCAAACCAGGCATAGTTGGAAACTGAATAATATTTAAACTGTTTCTGAATCAGTTGTGAAAATGACAGCATATATGTTGTTATTTGTAAAAGTTTCATAGATATTGCCAGATGCTATAAAATTCTCCAGAGAATATTGGCTCTTGCTCTGGTGTCAAGCAATGAAGAGTGATAATATAGATGGAATGAATCACAATTAAATTCAACAAGCTCCTCTCTCTGGTGTTTAAGACCCACCACTATACTGCTTAAACTTGCTTTTCAGTCCCTTTTTGCATCAAATTCCAAGGTTCCAGCTAATATGGATTATTTGCTTTTCTTGAATATGCCTTTGGTGTTCACATTTCACGACTTTACCTATGCTGAATCTTTGATCTAGCAGAATAATGTTTTTTTTATGAGGCTCTATTTTTGCACGTGTCTCTCCATATGTTCTTTTTTATGTTGTTTTTACTATCGCCTTTTGCTTTTTTACATTTTAAAAAAAAAAAATTCAGGAGGTAAACACTTTACTGAATGTCTCTCTCCTAGGAAGTTACAGATCCAAGATTTGAATCTAGGCTTCAAAGCTTCACCATGCCATACAATTTAAATGAAATTTAGGGAGAGGTACTTTCAATAAATACAATTACATTTTTTTGTGGTTTAATGAAATTATGTGATAAACTGATATAAATATCATTGGTATTAAAGATTGAAGAAAATAAAGGAATTTAGACTTAAAAACAGCAAGAAATTGAGAAAGGCATCCTTTACACATAGAACATTCTTTCTTTTCCTCTTTTTTTAATTCTTACTCATGTGTAGGATCTAATGTCACTTCCTATTGGGAGTCTTTTCTGATCTCCTCTTCAGAGATGAGTCTGGAATAAATGGCCTTGTCATTCTGTGGCACTGTGATTTTTTGATAACAACAACTAACACATTTGATTATTCCTTGTTTAATTTTCTGTTTGGTGTTAGATTGAAAGCTCCATAAGGGACAAGGACTGTATCTATTTTTTGCTTTACTCTTGTGTATACCTAGCACATGGTAGCCATTTATATTTGATTATTGAAAGAAAGAGAGAGAGGGAGATAGAGAGAAACAAAAGAAAGAAAGGGTTGTAAAAAGACTTTAAACTCTAGAGTCAGGCCACACTTATCCACTTAAGAGGTTTTCTTTGTTGTTGTTGTTTTTGTTTTTTTGTTTTTTTGACTTTGAAACGTTACTCAAATTCTCTCAATTTACTTTCTCGTCAGTAAAAGGGTCTTTCTAGATGGAATAACAGCTGTTTATAAGGGATCTTATGAAGTACCTGGAACATAATAAACAAAGGAAAAGAGTATTTTTTTGATATCCAATTTCATGACTTTCTCTCAGAGTTATAGTGTGATTCTAGTCTTTTGGTAGCCATTTCTCCAATGTCTCTATGCATGTTGTAACCATGTAGAGAAATCCCTTGAATATTTCAAAATGAATTCACAGACATGCATTCATTGTCTTTCCACTCAAAACTACATTTCAACCTTTATTCCCTATGCCAGTTAAAGGCACAACCATTCACACAAATGACAAAGTCAAAGCCAGAGACTTTATCTCCTACCCTCACCACTCATTATTTTCCTTAGTATATTGCAGTGCTTCTTACAGAGGCATAATTTTTCCTTCCAGGGAACATTTGGTGATGTCTGGAGACATTTTTGGTTGTCACTATGGGGAAGAGGAGTTGGCATCTAGTGGGTAGAGGCCAAGAATGCAGCTAAACATCCTACAATGCATAAGGCAGTCCCCAAAACAAAGAATTATTCAACCCAAGATATCAGTAATGCTGAGGTTGAGAAAACATGGTCTACAGTGAGGGGTTAGTACACTTTCAAAACTGGCTTTCTAATTATTGGTCTTTGAAACTGTTGTCATTACTGTGTAATTTGCTAATGGAAAAAGGAATGACTTCCTCCAGAAAGTGCTGTAATTGCCCTGCATTTCAGTAAAATTTGGCAAGATTGCTGGTGAAATCTAAGATTGACTGATTTGGAAGGAGTTATATAGATTCTCTTGATTCTCTCTACAATAGCAGTCTCAAAGTCTGGTCCTAGGACCCTCAGAGGTCCCTGAGACATTTTGAGGGGGTACTCAATGTTAAAAACATTTTATGATAATATCGAGATGTTATTTACCTTCTTCACTCATTATCTTATGAGAGTAGAGTATAGTTTTCCAAAGTCTACATGATGGCCAATATTAAAACATATTAAATTCAGAAGCAAATATAAGTATCCAGCTGCTTTCTATTAAACCAGAGATTTGCAAAAATGTATAACAATACCACTCTTCACATATTTTTGTTTTTTTAAAAATATGACCATTTTCAATGAAAATGTTATTTGTGTTAACATGTGATGAATTTATTGTTATGTTTAAAACTAATTAATAAATAAATAACTTTGAAGGTCCTCAGTTTTTATTTCTAACATAGAAAATGTCAATAGATATAACCCATATAAACAAAAGCACTTTGGGATCCCGAAAAAATTTTAAGAGTAAAAGGGGTCAACAGACCAAAAAGTTTGAGAATTGTTATTATAGTGCAGTGCTTCTCGTAGTTTAATTTGTGTATTAAATGTGTATGTATGTATAATATGTTAAAACACATACTCCGATTCAGTAGGTGTAATGGTTAATTTTATGTGTCAACTTGACAGGGCCACTGAGTGCCCAGGCATTTGGTGAAATATTATTTTAGGTATGTCTGTGAGAGTGGTTCTGCATGAGTTTAGCATTTGAATCTGTAGACTGAGTAAAGCAGATTGCCATCTCTAAAGTGAGTGGGTCCCATCCGATCAATTGAAAGTCTGAATGAAACAAAAGAATGCCCCTCCCAAGAGTAAGAGGGAATTCCTCTAGCCTGACTGCCTTGAGCTGGGAGGGACATCGGCTTTTTCCTCGCCTTCTGACTCAAACTAAAACATTGGTTCCTCCAGAGTCTCGATCCTACTGGTATTCAGACTAGAACTACACCATCAGTTCTCCTGATTCTCAGACTTTCAGACAAATGAGAACTATACTATGGGCTCTCCTGGGGCTCCAGTTTGCCCACTGCATACCTTGGGACTTGTCAGCCTCCATAATCACATGAGTCAATTCTTTATAACAAGTCTCTTAAACGTGCACATTTCCTATTGGTTCTGTTTCTCTGGAGAACCCTCACCAATAAAATAGGTATAGAGTGGGGCTTGATATTCTGCATTCTAACAAACCTCTCAGGTGACACTGACACTGCCGGTCCATGTGTCATACTTCTAGTGGCAAGGGTCAGAGCATCAACATCACCTGAGAGTTTATTAGAAATATAGACGCTTAGACCTTGCCTCAGACCTACTAAATCAGAGTCTTCACTTGAACAAGATACCCAGGTAATTTGTTTGCACATTAAAATTTAAGAGACACCGGTTGAGATCTTAACTAGTCACTTAGTGTTTCTGGACATAGTGTCAATAGTTAACAGAGCAGCCAAACTCTGAAATAAAACACCAAGAGAAATGATGGCATTACTGTTTCTAAGAAGAGACAATATAATTTCTGTGTGTTTGATGTCTTTCTTCTTGGAATGGGGACTTAGCTTTGAGTGTTTACTGAACATTATTTTTAAGTCTATATTTTTTACATTGCTATGTGCTGCACTATTAGAGTGGACCCACGGAGCTGGAAGTGATCTTATGGGTTATCTAGTCTAACTACTTCATTTATAGGTGGAAAGTGATGCTCGGAGAGGGCAATTCACTCGCTATAGGAGGCAGAAGAGTGAATGGAGGCAACAGACCTGAGTTCAACTCACAGCTCTTACACTTCCTCTAGGGTTATCCTCTTGTTCCAAAAACAAGCTATTTACAACCTCCAGCACCACCAGAGGTCTAGAAGCACAATGATAAGAAGGTCTCCACTGAAATGTTGCTAATTACTATTTTATATAAATTATTATATATGATATATTATATATTTGTATTTATATTTACATTTATATTATATATTTATTTACATTTATTATTGAACAACCATTTACCGAGCTTCAGCCAAGTGGTGCCAAGAACCTAGATATCATTAAAAGTAGTGATTTTGTCACATGACAATTATTTGTAGAATTACTTAACAGCTCAGATCTCCTGATTTCTACTTATGTTTACTTAACTGTATGTCATACTGCCTTGCTTGGCAGGTGAAGACGGCTGAAAAATTAAACTACTCACCCAGTTAGGAAAGTGGGCCTGGGACCTCGATTCTGGATCCATTATATTGTTCTCTCTGCAAACAAACTAAAGCCTCAAGAGCAGAAAATGACTTTGGAAATCGTTAGTAACTGAAAGCTTCTTCCCAACTTTCTTCTTTTTCCTCGGAAAATAAAACTGCTTGAGAGAGAGAGAAAGAGAGAGAAATGAAAGAAAAGAAAAGGCACAGTGTTTGACATACTACTTACTGTATGTTGGAGGGTTCTGGAAAATCTTATAATGTGTTCTGTGCTCAGAGACAAAATTTTCCAAAAGGACATTTATATTCTTTTCTTCCAAGAGTCTGTATCCTGTTATACTCTGGAATAAGTGACCTCATGGTGTTTGTATTTGTCTCTCTCACGAAACTTCTTTTATGGTATTAATACAAGTGCAGATCCTAGGATATGTCATACATGAGGCTTTGACTTGGGTAGGTCATTCAAAGAACATGCTGCTAGTTTTATAATGGCGTTATCTTGTTTTATAGTGGCAGGGGGCAGGGAGGGAGAGAAATGAATAGGAGGAAATTCTATGCCAAGTTACTTGGAAAATATATGCCGTAGCAATAGAAGGAACCTAATAAAAGAATATTAAGTAGTGATACATGTTATTAGTCTCAGAGGAACTGACAGTAATCACTGTAATCCCTTATAGTCTATTAGAATTATAAAGTGGTTGCTTGCACATTACCTCATTTCTATAATACTTTACAGTTTATGAAATATTTCCTTATAGATCATCTTGGTTGTTTCTCCCAACATCCTTGTGAGTTATGCAAGACTGATATTATCCCAAATTTATAGGTAAGAAAACTGAGGCTTTGAAAGAAATAAAAATATGTAAATTATTTTACATAAAATTTGGCAACATCAAAAACTCTTTTAAATACATGAACTAGTTAGATTCCCACAACAAATATCTGTAGTAAATAAAATTTTTATTAATCCCATTTTTCACATAAGGAAGCCAAAAGACAGAGAGAGTAAATGACAACCCAGATTTCACAGCAAATCAAGTTGCAGAGTGAGAACTTATATTCAGATTGACTCCTTAAAAAGTGTTCTTTCCACTACATAAAATTACCTCTTTATAGAACATGGGCTTTGGAGTCGGCCAGACACGGGTATAAATCTTGGCTCTTAAACAGGTGATTGTACGGTGAAGTCTGAAAAACCACTTAACATCACTAAACACAGCTTTCTAATCAGTAAAATAGGAAAAGTAATCCTTACATCATGGGATTACTGTGAGGAAAAAATGAGCTAATGTTTGTAAAATGTTTAGCATAATGCTTTACACACAGATAGGGCCCAATGACTGTTATTGTAATAAGTTTTATCTCTGGCCCCTATCAGTACACAAGCCCATTCCATCCCAATTTTATTTCCACCAGTGCTGCTCAAAAGTTTTAGAAAACGTCATTTGTTTTTTCAGGGGGAGCTGTGGACTCCTCTCAGAGCAGTGTGGGAAGATCTGCCCTAATATCTGGACAAGAAGTCAAGATTTGAAGTTCCATTGCTTTCATCTCCCTCCTTTCATGTCTCCAGAACCCATGCGAGCCCTCTCCCTTCCAACCTCTGTTCCCAGCTGCAGGTCTGAGGGAAGAAGATAAAGTGAGAATTATGCTCAGAAAGAAAACAAACTGGGCTCTGTCTGAACATCTGGGTAAAATTCCAGAGCCAGGACCCCACACTGAGAGGCTCCCGCTCACCCTAAGGGGTACTTCGTCAACCTCAGCCGTGCCTACTGTACCTCTAAGAAATCAATCACAAACGCTCAAGGCAGGTTTGAGGCAAAGCCACCCTTATGGTCAGGGAATAATGAAGGTGTGTAGAGATCAGCCTCGATCACTTATTTGTTAAATGCGCTACTCATTCTCATGAGTGACAGATATTTCTCAAGGCATTTCCCCTCTTCCTTGGACTCAGCACTATATTGCAGCAGAGTGAACACGACCGGGCCCCTCCTTAGCTTTGCAGACTCTGATTCTTGACATTTTCTCTCATAAACCTTGTAGTCCACTCAATCTAAACTGTTTTGAGTTCTGTAAGTGCATCTTGCCTCTCATCTTTGAGTACTTTTGCACATTTTCTTTTTTTCCCCCTGAACTGTTGTTGCAAG
>NW_011888795.1:4780648-4793373 GCF_000151845.1 Pteropus vampyrus | reverse complement strand
ACACGACCGGGCCCCTCCTTAGCTTTGCAGACACTGATTCTTGACATTTTCTCTCATAAACCTTGCAGTCAACTCAATCTAAACTGTTTTGAGTTCTGTAAGTGCATCTTGCCTCTCATCTTTGAGTACTTTTGCACATTTTCTTTTTTTCCCCCTGAACTGTTGTTGCAAGATGAGTTCCTTTTGTTCCTAAAATTGTTGCTCAAGTAGCTGGTTTTTTGTTTTTTTTTTTTATTGTCCATGGTTTATTGAATATATTAGAGTACAGGAGAAAGATTTCAAAAGGCTCCACAAGGTGTTTTGAAATTCATCCCAACTGTAGGCTGAGTGATGTGCAGGTGGAACAGACCGCCAAACTCCAAGAGCTTCAGCATCTCCTTGGTGTTACAATCAACTTCAATGACCTCTTGATCCAGGGCTGAGACCTCAGGAACAGAGTTATCTCTCCTTTCTCTCCTCTTCCTGCAGCTTGATGGAGATACCTCTCACGAGGACTCTGAATCCGCTTCATCAGATGTGTGACATAGCCCGCTGTCTTGTATCAGAGCTTCTTCTTGTTGGGAATAGTGATGATCTCCTTGCATAAGCCCTTGTTGGTGTAGAAGTCAAGTCATTGTCCCAGCGTGTGTAGTACTTCTCGATGATGACGTGGGGCCACCTTCTTCACGGGCTTGGTGTGAACGTGGCCCACCTTAGCAGATCTTTTGTCAAAGAGGCTCACATAGCTCTTCTTTTAAAGAATATCTCTTCCTGAGGAGCTGTCTGCGGTAAACTTGGCAATTTTATCTTTTGTTTCTATTAAGGCCGTTAAATGTTCTATATAGATTTAATGTTCACAGGTCTATTGATTTATGAAACTCAGTACTAAGCACTTGGTAGAATTTAATTATTTTTGAGAGAGTGTGAAAGTTTTTAAAATCTTAACATTTTTTATATACTAGATACCTTTGGCTGTCTTGTGCCTCCAACACTACTGTGATTTTATTATTATTATTATTATTTTTGTCACCATTCATAGTTGAGAAAAATGTTAAAGTTTAGTATAAAAATGACAATTTTTTTGGATCCAGGTTAATGACCCCTTGAATTCTATCATTACATTCCTGATTAAGAACCCCTAGAAAGTATAGGATTTAGAATCAAACAGACTGAAGTTCATATATCGACATCTTTCTGTACGAAGAAAATATGAGCTTTCTGAAAATCTGTTTCTGATTGTTATATTACTTATGAGGTGGTATGAAAAAAACACAATACCTGTAATGATGTCTAACATTTGGCCACTACTAAATAAATTTTGAATGTTATTATTTTATTGAGATTTCATGGAACAATGAAAGAAGTCCAAAATGCTCAGGATTTAAATCCCAATCTCTTGTCTTATTAGTAACTTGGGCCTTTTTAAATGTCAATTTACTTATCTGGAATATGGGTTAGTAACACCTACTATGAAGACTTTTCGTAACAAGTAATACAGTAAGAAATGTGCTAGGATGGGCCTGGAAAATATATATGCTCAATAAGCAATCGATTGAATGAATGAGTGGCTAATATTTTAAAACATAATTAATTCTACTTCGAGTCTGAAAAATTTCAGTACCTAATGAAATTAAAAGTTCTCAAAAAGATGATTCTGACTTTACCTACTTATTAAAAATCAATTAAAGTTATGATAAACTATTGATTATTTTAAAATAAAGAAGTAAACATTTCAAGATGGTGTCCACTCTTCCTTTTTTTTTTTACAAACACTTTTTCACCAAATGCAAAGATTCTTCTGAAAACATCTGAAGAAGGGAGCTGATTAAATAAGCAAAACA
Source organism: Pteropus vampyrus (assembly GCF_000151845.1). NCBI lineage: Eukaryota > Metazoa > Chordata > Mammalia > Chiroptera > Pteropodidae > Pteropus > Pteropus vampyrus. Next base: position 4,791,553 of record NW_011888795.1, on the reverse strand, counting down.
TATTTCAGTTAAAAGATCAATGCAATTATAAGAAAATAAGATTTTAAGTGAACAGAAATAATTACTTATTTTTTAGTAAACTCCATTTTTAGGTAAAAAATATATTTTTTAACATATTACTTGTCAATATGTTAGGGACACATAGTTAAAAAAATAAATATAAGTACAAGTAAATACAAAATACTTTGAAAAGCAGCTGATGAAATATCTAAATACTTAATGAATGCAATAATTAAATATATATTGAACACAGGGTGCCAGTGACATATGGAGAACTAAGGCCAGTTAGATTCCACAATCCGATTGCTCAGAAGAGAGGCCCAGTTTCTCATCCACACTACAGATTTGCTCTTTGATTAACTGCTGACTATTGCATTTCTCCCTAGATGCTAATCAGTGCTTTAGAGTCTCAAAGGCCAGGGTGGATGGTATGTGTTGCATGTGAGCTGCACGACTCTGACCACCCCAGAGAGCTCTTCCCAATTCTCTAGCTGATATTTAACATGAGAATAGAATAAAACATTAACAGATGCTATGTCTTAACTTGGTCTGCTGTCTTACTGTCTTCTCTGGTGAGTCCCTTGGCCAATGATCATCTGACTCTAACTTTGGAAAGCTGCCTGGTAGAGTAAAGGGAGGGAGAAAGAGAGGAGAAGAGAGGGCAGGGGGAGGGGAGGTACGGGGAGAGAGAAGGAAGGCAGAGAGAGAGAGAGACAGAGAGAGACAGATAGACACACACACTCACACACACACACACACACACACACACACACACACACACAAAGAGAGAGACAGAGAGACAGAGAAGAAAATGGGAAGAGAGGGAAAGAGAAAGAAAACTATTTTGTGTTGTGCTAAGAACTAAGATATCTAGACTGTAGTTTCATGGTAGCCAGTTATTTGCTGTGGGAACTTGGGAAAGGTACCCCCCTTTCTGTGACTCAGTTTCATCTATAAAATGAAGCAATAGGATTAAGTGGCTTAAAATCACTTCTAGAGCTCACCATAGTATTTGATGCTTAAATATTAGTTATTCATTGCAATCTATTATATACAGTTATAGTCTTACCAAAACACTAAAACCTTTATGAGTAAGACTAATCTGGGCATTTGGATTAGTTTATTATTCCATCAATAAAAGGGAGGAGGAAACTAGTAACATGTTGACTACTTGTCATACATTATTATGTAGTCTTTCTTTTATATAATGATGAAGTTGTCAGGTAGACTTTCCCCATTTTAGAGAAGAGTAAAATTAAATTTAAAGGTAAATAAGTTGACTAAGTTCTGGATATTAATTAGGAAAGTCAAGATTTGATTTTTTCTATTTATTTACTCATTCTTTTAATAAATATTTGTCAGCACCATGCCAGGCATTGGATTAAGTGTAGAAATAGGGCAGGAAACAAAGTGTCTCCCCAAATCATATTTCTTTCCTACTAAACTAAAGGTATATGCTTAACAGAATATCTTGAGAATGTCAAGAAAAAATAATTTGCATTTTCTAAAATCATTAAATATTTAAGAAAAAAGACCCCCAAATCATTTTAGAGTTGTTTTCCAACTCAGGATCTGACTCTTCCCATTTTACATTGAGAACATAAACTTCATAATGAGAAATAATGGATTTTATTAATCTCATGTCTATAAACATAAAACATATATATATATTTCTCCTTTTTTAAAAAAGGAACAACACTAATATTGTGCAGTAGAAACAGTATTTTTTTTTTGCAAAAAATAAAATTTCTAATGTAAAAGGCAAATGTAAATACTTATGAAACAATACTAAAAATGAATAACTAAAATGAATAATTAGAGAATATTAACAGGTGGACCCTATTATTGGGTGATTTCAATGTATTAGACATTCAGCTAGGTATTATGGAGGATAATAAACTCAAAAGAATTCTGGTCACATCAAAGTGAATAAAAGATTAGTCAGGTTCTGTTCATTTCTTTCAGGCACGACAACTAATACTATTAAAAACAATAATTCACACTTATTGTGTTCTAAACTATTTGCCAGGCGCTGTGTTAAGTCCTTTGAAATTGTTACAGCATTAATCTTCTCAATGTCCCTATAACATAAGCATTACCATATTTTCTGTTTTACAGATGAGGAACTCTGAAAGTTAGAAAAGCTAAACAACTTGTATAAAGATACACAGAAAAAGTGGGATAGCTGAGATTTAAAGGCAGATTCTTCTGAGTCCAAAGCAAACACTCTTAACATCTAACCTAATACTCATTTAAGATCTCAAGACTAAAAATTAACATATTGATGAAATTGTTAATACCATAAAAATCCAGGTATGAACTGATTTGGAACAAAGACAATGAGTGAAGATTAAAATATGTTCACTTTTAAATGACATTAAGACATGTAAGTGGACTTCCAATCAGATTTCAGTATGACTGGAGTTTAGACTTGCTCGTGCAAAAAAGTCAAGCAAGAATATAGCCTGCAGCAGGGCTTAGAAGACAGGATACAGGAACTCTGAAGCTAATTATGGTAGGAGAGATGGGACAACTTGACACATCTAAGCATCTGTCAAAAAACAAAGTGCATACTGAATAAAACAAAGCAGAAAGATGAGTTTATCGCAAAGCTTTCAACCTGCAAGTGGGAAAACTTAAGTCTACAGGAGCAATGAGTTCGAAGTCGCTAACAGACGAACGCATTTTTATGAGATAAATATGGAAGTTATTGGCTTCTCAGTTGGTTGGTTGCCCAGGGATCTTCTTTCTTGTTTGGATCTGGATAACTAAGTCAGAGGAACAAGGATGTCCAGAGATAGCACGAACAGTCTTGGTATTTGGGCATTAGTTGATGTCCTCTAATGATTCTTGAGAAGAGCTGTATATTCCTATGAAATTAAGTTGTTTCTTATATGCACCTGCATTGACTGTTCCCATTTTGTCTTTGACGTAAGTGACTCCATTTTAGTTTGGTTCTACACACCTCTGGAGAGGCTTGGACTTCTAAGACTTTAAGAAGACCCAAAGGTAGATTTTATGGTCCCAAGTACCTAGAAGCATAGGGTAAGAGTTCAATATTTGTGCAAAGACTGAGGGGCTAGTGTATGAAGTGACATGGTGCATTTCAGAAAGTAGAGCCTTGGAATCCTTCACTATACTAGGTAAAACAGAGTCTGAGAAATTCTAGTAGGGTTCTTTTTCTTTTATAAATTTCTTTGACTATGACCCACAGTAAAAAATACACTTTCGTCACAGCCTACTACATGTATTTATGTAGATGCATGCACATATTTAGTGGACATTAGTATCTTATAAAAGTAATTGTCCTTACTATAGGAATTGCACTCTTACATTTTTCTACCACATTAGATTTTATTTTTTATATTGCTTGATTCAATTAAGTAAATTGATTTCACAACCCACTAATAGGATACAACTTGTTGCTTTAAAAGTATTGACCAAGAGGTCACTGGGAGAGGTAAATGCTAAAATGCTAGCATCCTATGTGCCCTAGAGAAAGAGAAGGACTTGGGTAGCCTATGGAACATCCCAGTCTATTATTAAAAATATTAGACTTGAGAATGAAAGTGAGTTCAGATTCGTGAATATAGTTTGGGGGTCTGGGCACAAGATGATAGTTGAAATCTTGCAGTAGATAAGTTATTTAGAAGGAGAAACACAAAAAAAGCAGAGCAAAGCACAAGATCAAAAATTAAACTCTACAGAATACCATGTTTTTGCAGTGGAATAAGGAAGAGGAATTAGAGAAAGAACAAAAAAATGTTTATATGATAATTTAATAAAGTATAATTTATAGAAATTGTTTTCGAGTCAGGAATCATTGATCTATTTTACATTGACTTTTTAAAAAGGTCAATACTATTGCCAGTATGTACTGGTTCGTTGCGGGCTATACAATAATTTATTCTCAGTGGGGTTATGAACTAGTTTCTGATCTAAAATGTTTACACGAGGCCAGGAAAGATGGTTTATTCTGCCACCTAGTGGTCAGTTTTATCACGTTGTCAGCTATGTGTTGACAAGTACTGGGCTGGAAAAAATAAAAACAAAATTTACTAAAAGACACATTTTAATTATGGTACATGCTTTGTGAGTATTGGAGGTAAGTCAATAGAGCTAGAAATATCAAAATCGGATGCGGGCCCTCCTTTTAAACTTGAAATTGGATACCCTTTCAGAATATTTTTCCTCATAAAATTCTAGAAACAAAAGGATATGATAAAGGACTTGCTTAATATCTTTAAAAAGTATTAAAATAAGTCATTAAAATATGTAAAAATTATACAGCAATAAATAAGTAGGCAAATTGAATAGCACACAGAGTCCAGAAACAGAATTATATAAAATATTGAAATTCAGCTGATTAAAGTGCTATTTCAAATCAGTGGGAAAAAGGAGGGTAACTCTTCAATGAGTAGTGCTGTCAAATATGTTACACATTTAGGAAAAAATAATTATTTTCAACTTCAAGCCATATATCAATATAAATTCCTTATGGTATAGAAAGGTAAATGTAAAAAAAACCAAAATAAAACAAAACTATGATCGTGTTAAGGAGAACATGCTCGTGAATTTTTATAACCATATGGTGGGGAGAATCTAACCAAAACAAAGCCCCAGAGTCATAAAAAACTTTCGACATACTTGGCTACATAAAAAATTTCAATTTCTTTGTGATAAAACAAAGTTAAACAGCAAATGACAGACTAGAAATTATAGTCAGAATATAAAAGTGCTTCTATATGTACATATCAATAAGAAAACAAATCAAGAGAAAGTGAGCAAATGATTTTGACTGGGATTCACTAAAAAAAATACAAATGGCCAATAAACTGATAAAAAGTTGCTCAAGCTTAACACTGGTCAGAAAAATGAAAATGAAAATAAAAATATTTTTATTTACTTTTAAAGTTTGATAATAATATCAAGTATGTGTAATAATGTGGGGAAATTGGTGCTCTCAAACATGCCTGAAGAGTGACAAATTAGTGAAGCAGTTTTGGAAGGCAGTTTGGCAGAATCTATAAAATTTTTATTTTTTAATTTTATTATATGCATATATAAATTTTTAATGCCTACAGCACCTGGTATTTCTAGATGAGTTCCCATACAATCAGGTCCGGCCCTGCTTAACTTCCGAGATTGGGCAAGTTCAGGGTGGAATGGCCGTGGACTTTATAAAATTTTTAAATTCACATATTTTTGACATAGCGATTCTATTTCTGGAGTCAATTCTCAGGAAATACTTACATATGTGTACAAAGATACATGTTCATTGCTTTATTTTAGTGACAAATGAGAAAAATGTTAGAATGAAATAATTTTCCTCACTTCTTTTCTCAAAGACCACGTGCTCTTGGCTTTCGTTCCTCCTCAACCGCCACTCAGACTACATCTCCTTTTTTGGTTCCTTTTTATGTTGCAGTTCCTCAGGACTCTGTCCTAAGGTCTCTTCTCCATCTGTACTCACTTCCTTGGTGAACTGATCTGGTCTCTTGTTTCTTTACTACTCTCTACTTGACAACTTACATTTCTAGCTCAGATTCCTCCTTTGACCTCCAGATTCATACAACTACCTGACTGCTGACATCTTCTTTTCTGTACCCAATATGCATCTTATATGTGACTTGAAAAACAAACTCTCCATCTACCTGGTCTCACCTTAATCCTCTAGATCTCAGTAAATAAAAACTTCATCTTTTTTAGTAGCCCAGAACAAAATTCTAGAAGCTATATTCAAAACCATTTTCTCTGATTTCCTCCATCCATTTTGTCAGCAATTTATACAGACTTATTATCAGCAGTACTTTAAAGATATATGAAGAATTCAGTCATCTCTCATGTCCCCCATTCTCACTGCTTTGCTCTGAGCCCTGGTCATCTCTTACCTGAATGACTGAAATAACCTCCTGACTGGTCACCCAATTCCACCTCATCCCACTGTGGTATGCTTTTAATAGAGCAGGAAGAATGATTCTTTTAAAATGAAAGTCAGATCCAGTCTCTCTCTTGCTTACGTTCTCCATTGGTTTCTCATCTCACTCATAGTAAAAACCAGCATTTTTACAATAACTTCTAAATCTTAACATAATTTCCATTTCTTAATTTCTCTCCTCCCAGAACTCCCTCCCCTTAACCTTTCTCATTCACCTACCAACACTCTCCCCAGGCTCATGCTGCCCAAGACTCTTCACCCTCCTTTGAAATCTTCGAACCTCTGAGACACAACCTTGACATAGGGCCCACACACTTATTGCTCTTCTGCTTGTATTTCAGCATGTATTCCCTTACCTATTTCAAGCCTTTACTCAATTGTCATTTTCTCACTTAGCCTTTCCTGACGAGCCTATTTAAAATTGCCCACTTCTTCATTACCATCTAACGTAATATTTTATGCTTTATGAATTTCTATATTTATTTTATGCTCCCTACAATTACATTATTTTTTGACTGTTTTTCTTATTTGGTTAGTTGGATGATTTTGTTTATTATTATTTACTGGTGTAGCTCCAGCTCTTAGAATAGTTGTTTGGCACTCAGTAGGTGCTTAGTATCTGCTGAGTGAAGGCATGATAGAAGTTCAGCAATAGGAGTATCATAAGACAATGATCTTTAAAATTTTTGTTTGAGTATTTCTCAGAAAATATTGAAAAACTATGGTATCAACTTAATTTTAATCACGATGTTTTATTGCAAAAAGATAAGGTGTCTAATGATTTTAATAATGTGTACATGCTTTAAATATATCTTTATATGAGTTTAGTGCTGTAAATTTATTCATTTGAATTATGAATAATGTCTGTCATATAATGCAATTAGCAAAAACAGTTCTCATGTTCTGTCAAAAATATTTGACTTCATTTCCAATTCAAAGAGACAAATATCTGTTCCAGGGACGATCATCTCACTTTCAAAATTTAATTCTAATCTATTCCAGTTGCCTGAATGAAATCAATGTTAACCACTCAATATGTTAAAACTACACATTGCTCTTTCTGGTCCCTTGCACCAGAAACTATGCCTTCTCCAATCGTCCTTTGATTTGCAATCCCAAATCTTTTGTATCTCTAGGCAATTACATCATAGTAGATAGTAAGGACTGGTGAGAGGTATGCTTTTCTGCTGTTAAGTAGGAGACTGATAATTGATTGATAGTGAAAAAAGTGAGAGGAAAGGAGACCAGTTATACCATAACAGCATTCTCAGACAATTCAATTTTTGGGAAAAGTACACTTGAAAGTTGAAGGTTTGGGAATGGATTTCTTTCTTCATTCCCATATATTCCTGGAAAGTCTGTCTACAAGCAACCCCCGGTACTCAAGCACTCATACCTCACTCTAAAGATAAATTATATTTTGGAATTCTATAGTAATAAAGGATATAGAAATAAAGCAATTCTATAGTAATAAAGCAATAGTAATAAAGGAAGAAAAAAAGTGGTGCACAGATATGAAATACAGAAATTTCCAAGAAATAATTTCATTTGAAAACATCAGATTGCATAACAATGCTTCTCATTTATCTTTGAAATATATATTTAATTTACTTGTGTATGCATTATAAAGCTGCCAATTGTGGGTGCCTCTGAGCATGGATGGAGTGGTAGTTGGAGGACATGATCTAAGAGATTCATATTTTGCTCAGCTAACTTTGTATACTTAAACGTATTTTTAAAAACTTTGTGTGTTGGTTGGGCAAAAATTAATATTAATTAAAAATTAATTAAGAAAAATACCAACACACTGATATTACAGCGCTGGTATAATCTTTAAATTTTTTTTTTTTTTCCTTAGGGTAGTTTGTAAATACCATAGAATGTTACCAATAGCTTAACAAAATTAAAAGTTACAGCAAACTCTTACTTCTCACTTTCATTCTTTCAATGATATTTTCCTATCCCAGACCCTTGAGAGTCACTTCCGGCCTTTATCATGTCATGTGTTCTGTTGCAGCTCTTAGTGCCTGTATCTGTTTTCCTCACTATGTTTCTTAAAGGAATATACCATTTCAACTCTGCAATCCCATACCGTACACAATGCCTAGGATATAGTAGGCTCTCAATGACATTTTGAATGAATGAATGAATAAACAAATAAATTGAAGTGAATACTCCGTCCTCATTAATTTAAAAACAAATAAATTATTGTTCTATATTGCATGACTATCTCTTCTATACTCATTAGACAGTAACTTCTAGACATTTAACACATTTACAGACATTATCTCATTTTTCTTCTCTTTTTTTGTGGTCAGAAGCCATGGATATTGCCTCGGCTTATACATAGAGAAGTTGAATCCTACAGACAGAAAAAAAACCTTCTAAATACACAGTCACAGACACTGTGACCAGTAGGTTATAAGTGTTGATCTAGCAGTATGAAAACCCATGGGTAACTTGAATACATAACTAACAGCTCTTTTAATAGCATATTATGATATCTGAGATATAAAAGGTATCTTTAAAGATGTCTGATAATAGGCATTCCTTCTTTAATAACTCAGATATAATTTATTAAACCACATTTTAGAAGGTTTCTTAAAGATCACATAAAGCAGCCCTTAACTAGTTCTTGAAATCTTTTAAAAAAATATCAGAGAGAGGCATTTTAACGGACATATTTGTCAAAGGGAAAAAAAGAATGGTTATTTTTATACATGAGCATATGTTTATATGTGCACATTTATAAAGTAAAAAGCAAAATGGAAATTTCCTGAAGCAGAGAAATTTTTATTTGTGTTTGAGTATGTTAGTGCTTTTGATACTGAATATCTTTAGCAGTAGCAGCTAAAACAGTATCAATGAAGAAAAATAACAAAGTCAAGCAGGAAAATAGTAAGAGATTTTAATGCCCTTTTCCATTTCTTCCTCAGAGATATGGAACTTTTGCTGAATAAAAGCAATAAAGCTATTTCTGGGTTATAAAGAAATTACTGCAAAGCTTTATGAGGTTTAAGATTAGGGCAATATTCTATGTCTCTAATTAATACTGTATTTTCCATATTTATTTCAGGCCTATAGACACATAAAATGTAGTATTTTCAGAGACAGAAGTGAATAGAGGGTAGACTGTTATATCCTTAGAGCAATAGGTGTGGTCTACTTGAAAAACAGTGTTATAGTTTTTCTTTTTTTAAAAAAGCATTCATTACTCAATTGAAACATAATAATTGGCTCTAAAATTTCCAGGAATATATTTCTCTATACAAAGATAAATTACCCAACAGAAGATATCAGAAAATTTAGGGAGAAAAATGTCAAGCGAATACTAGAAATTTATAAATGTTTTACACATCAACCAGATCTTCAGACTAAGATCTAAGTGAAATATTAAGGTCAATGGAACATTCCTTCAGTAATAAGTTGGAGATAAAAATAGATCTAAGGGAACCAAACTTAAATGGACTGAACTTCGAAAAAGAATGAAGAAGCAATAAACAAAACAAAACAAAAAACAAAACTTAAGAAATGCTCCACGGGAACTATAAAAATATTTCTTCAACATAAAGCAGCAAATACTTCTCTTTGAAGATCACTGATATCGCATTGATACAACAGAGGATGCAATAATGTTCACTTAAATTGTTGCTTAAAGGATATGTGCTAAATGTAATTCTTATTTCTGATAAAATATTTCAAAAAACTAGAAATATAAGTGATTATTTTCAAGTTCAAGATGGCAGATGGGTAATACAATAAAATATTTCCCCTCTGCACAAAACCCATTAAAATTACATATATATATATATGTACATATATATATGTATTTTTTTTTTAATGAACAAATTTTTAGCCACACTCAAAAACAAGTAAGAGAATTTTTTATAAGCTAGAATTGGAAAGGCATTCCTAAAAGAGATCACCGCAGAGTCTGCTGCTTTAGTATCATAAATTGGAACTAGAGTTGTATTGCTCGAAAGCAAATTCTGCAGCTTCTCTACCCATTGGACAAGTCAAAAGCCATCTTCAAGGTTAGTATCTGTACAATTGTGAAGCTTTTTCACTAAGAGAAATTTCCACTACAGGGCATGAAAAGAATTCCTCTGCAAACAACAAAGAATCACAAAACAGCTAATTTAACTCCAGTAGCTTTACAAAAAGAAAAATCCTCAATCTCCAAAAGAATTTAAACTAAGTAAGTAGAGGTAATAATGCAGCCCCAAAAAGATTTCAAAGCAATGTATTTAATAATCTCAAAGAACCAAAGGAAATAATTTCTTCCAAAAATTTTCTTCAAAAAGCAACAACCAAACATTATGATAAAGAATAAGTGCTTATGAAAAACAAATTAAGAATTTTAGAAATAAAAAATGTAGTTTAATTTTTAAAAACTCACTAAAGGAACTAAAAACGTGCTGCAAAAAGTGAGCTGAAAAACTTCTCTAAACATGCCTCCAAATACTGAGAATATTAAAGAAAAACATAAAGAAAAGAATAAGCCCAGAATCTTAATTTTCAGCTTGAAAAAAGTTCTGGAAGGAAAGAATAGAAAGAATGGAGAGGAGATACTACTTCAAAAAATATGGCTAAGAATTTTCCAAAAAGTGAAGAAAAACATCAATTCTAAGATTAAAGGGCCCTCTAACTGCCAAGCAAGATTAAAAAATAAACACAGGAACAAGCACACATAACTAGATTAAAAAATAAACACAAGAGCAAGCACACATAACTAGAAATGACACAATGAAACTTAAGAAGATAATGGAAAGAAATTAACTTCTAGGGAAAAACTTTATACAGAAAAGAAAAATAAATTGCAAAGAAATGAGAAATAGAATGACATCGGTAATACTGTATTCAAGAAGACAATGTAGCAATATCTTCATATTATTAGGATAAAATAACTTTGAATGTAGAATTCTATACCAGCTAACCTATTTTAGCTTATAAACAATTTTAGACAT
>NW_011888795.1:4778500-4780598 GCF_000151845.1 Pteropus vampyrus | reverse complement strand
CAAACAACAAAGAATCACAAAACAGCTAATTTAACTCCAGTAGCTTTACAAAAAGAAAAATCCTCAATCTCCAAAAGAATTTAAACTAAGTAAGTAGAGGTAATAATGCAGCCCCAAAAAGATTTCAAAGCAATGTATTTAATAATCTCAAAGAACCAAAGGAAATAATTTCTTCCAAAAATTTTCTTCAAAAAGCAACAACCAAACATTATGATAAAGAATAAGTGCTTATGAAAAACAAATTAAGAATTTTAGAAATAAAAAATGTAGTTTAATTTTTAAAAACTCACTAAAGGAACTAAAAACGTGCTGCAAAAAGTGAGCTGAAAAACTTCTCTAAACATGCCTCCAAATACTGAGAATATTAAAGAAAAACATAAAGAAAAGAATAAGCCCAGAATCTTAATTTTCAGCTTGAAAAAAGTTCTGGAAGGAAAGAATAGAAAGAATGGAGAGGAGATACTACTTCAAAAAATATGGCTAAGAATTTTCCAAAAAGTGAAGAAAAACATCAATTCTAAGATTAAAGGGCCCTCTAACTGCCAAGCAAGATTAAAAAATAAACACAGGAACAAGCACACATAACTAGATTAAAAAATAAACACAAGAGCAAGCACACATAACTAGAAATGACACAATGAAACTTAAGAAGATAATGGAAAGAAATTAACTTCTAGGGAAAAACTTTATACAGAAAAGAAAAATAAATTGCAAAGAAATGAGAAATAGAATGACATCGGTAATACTGTATTCAAGAAGACAATGTAGCAATATCTTCATATTATTAGGATAAAATAACTTTGAATGTAGAATTCTATACCAGCTAACCTATTTTAGCTTATAAACAATTTTAGACATATAAGAATTCATAAAGTTGTAATCCACAGATCCTCTGAAAGGGCAAGTAATGGACGGTCTATCAAAAATAAAAATTAATAGTAAATACTAAGATACAAGAAGGAATACAAGCAAAGGAAATGGTCAATGAGATTAATAAATCTATTGTTTGATTAAAAATCAGTTTTGAATGATAAGGGAGAAGTAAACTTTTAGATATTATCAGAATGGGGGTTGGATCAAGCTAGCAATAAGTACAATTTTATAAAATATGATTTTAAATATGTATGCTAAGTATTTAAGATTAGATATCAGAAAATAGAATGTTTATCTTTCAAAATTTAAAGGAAAATGAAAAGCACTAGATTAATCCAATAGAAAACTATAAAGAAAAGAATATCAGCTAGGAGAGAAAACATAGTAATTTGTATTTTGTTCTATATCCAAGCTTTAAATCTTGATACAAATATATCAATTCTTTCTGTAGTATATTTATCTTTGTGCCTGTTTAGAATTTTCTTTCTTTTTTTAAATCAAGTTTATTGTGGTAACATTGTTAATACAATTATATAATTTTCAAGTGCACATTATAATTTGACATTTGTATATTCTATTGTGTGTTTACCACCCAAAGTCCAGTTTCCTTCAGCTATCATATATTTGATCCCCTTTGCCCACTTCATCATCTCCCTACTCCCCTATATTTGACCCCCGTCTACCTACTCCCTCCTCCCCCACCCCCTACCCTCTGGTGACCACTAGTCTATAGTCCATGCCCTTGAGTCTCTGTTTGTCCTGTTCATTTGTTGCTTTTAGGTTTATATCCCACATATAAGTGATATCACGTGATTTTCAACTTTTTCTGTCTGGCTTATTTCACTTAGCATGATTATCTCGAGGTCTATCCATGTTGTTGCAAATGGCAGTATTTCATCTCTTATTATGGCTGATAATATTCCATTGTATACATGTACCACAGCTTCTTTAGCCAGTCATCTATTGTAGGACACTTCACTTGCTTCCACGTACTGGCCACTGTGAATAATGCTGCTGTGAACATCGGTGTGCAATTTCTTTTCAGATATGGGTTTTCAAGCCTTTGGAGTAAATATCCAGTAGAGGGATTGCTGGATCATATGGTAGATCAATTTTTAGTTTTTTGAGGAACCTCTAGACTGTTTTCCATAGTGGCTGTACCAATTTGCAGTCCCACCAGCATTGTATGAGGTTTCTTTTTTCTCCGGATTCTCTCCAGCATTTT
>NW_011888795.1:4775689-4777390 GCF_000151845.1 Pteropus vampyrus | reverse complement strand
GATATGGGTTTTCAAGCCTTTGGAGTAAATATCCAGTAGAGGGATTGCTGGATCATATGGTAGATCAATTTTTAGTTTTTTGAGGAACCTCTAGACTGTTTTCCATAGTGGCTGTACCAATTTGCAGTCCCACCAGCATTGTATGAGGTTTCTTTTTTCTCCGGATTCTCTCCAGCATTTTTTATTACTTGTCCTGTTGATTATAGCTATTCTAACAGGTATGAGGTGGTATCTCATTGTGGTTTTGATTTGCATTTCCCTAATAGCAAGTGATGTTGAACATCTTTTCAAATATTTGTATGTCCTCTAGAGACAATTGTTTTTTTGTTGTTATTGAATTGTATGAGTTCTTTGTATATTTTGGATATTAGGCACTTATCGAGGAGTTGCTTGCAAATATATTTTCTCATTTGGATGGTTGTCTCCTTACCTTGTTGATGATTTCTTTTGCTGAGCAGAAGCTTTTTAGTTTGATGTAGTCCCATTCATTTATTTTAGCTTTTACTTCCCTTGCTTTTGAGGTCAAATTCATAAAATCCTCTTTAAGTCCAAGATACCTGAGTTTAGTTCCTGTTTTCTTCTATGCATTTTATTTTTTCAGGTCTTATATTCATGTCCTTAATCCATTTTGAGTTAATTTTGGTGTGTGGTGATAGACAACAGCCTAGTTTCACTCTTTTGCAGGTGGCTTTCCAGTTTTCCCAGCACCATTTATTGAAGAGGCTTTCCTTTCTCTACTGTATGTTTTTGGCATTTTTGTCAAAAATTATTTGCCCATATAAATATGGGTTTACTTCTGGACTCTCGATTTTGTTCCACAGGTCCATGTGTCTGTTTTGCTGCCAATATCATGCCATTTTGATTACTGTTGTTTTAGTATAATTTGAAGTGGGGCAGAGTGATGCCTCCAGCCTCGTCCTTTTTTCTCAGAATGGCTTTGACAATTTGGGGTCTTTCGTGCTTCCATACAAATCTGATGATTTTTTTTTCTATTTCTTTAAAAAATACTGATGGGATTTTGATGAGGATTGCATTAAATCTGTACAATGTTTTAGATAATATGATCATTTTAACTATGTTGATTCTTCCAATCCAAGAACATGGAATATTTTTCTATTTCTTTGTATCTTCTTCGATTTCTTTTAATAGGATCTTGTAGTTTTCATTATACGGTCCTTTACATGTTTCATTAGATTTATTGTAGCTATTTTATTCTTTTTGTTGCAGTTGCAAAAGGAATTATTTTTTCCACTTCTTTTTCTAACACTTCATTAATATAGTCTAGGAATACTATGGATTTTTGAACATTGATTTTGCATCCAGACTTTACTGTATTTGTTTATTGTTTCTAGTGGTGTTCTTGTGTAGTCTTTAGAGTTTTCTATATAGAGAATCATGTCATCTGCAAATAGTGACAGTTCGACTTCTTCATTTCCTATTTGGATGCCGTTTATATCTTTCTCTTGTCTGATTGCACTTGCTAGGACCTCCAACGTTATATTGAGTAAGAGTGGTGATAGTGGACAGCCTTGCTTGTTCCTGTTCTTGGAGGGAAAGTTTTAGCTTTTTACCATTAAGTATAATGTTGGCTGAGGGTTTGTCATACATGGTCTTTATTATGTTAAGGTACTTTTCTTCTACATCAATTTTATTAAATGTTTTGATTATAAATAAATGCTATACCTTGCCGAAGGCTTCTTC
>NW_011888795.1:4742851-4775639 GCF_000151845.1 Pteropus vampyrus | reverse complement strand
ATGGTCTTTATTATGTTAAGGTACTTTTCTTCTACATCAATTTTATTAAATGTTTTGATTATAAATAAATGCTATACCTTGCCGAAGGCTTCTTCTGCATCTATTGATATGATCATATGATTCTTATTTTTTAATTTATGTGGTGTATCACATTAATTGATTTATGTATATTGAACCACCCCTGTGCCCTTGGGATGAAGCCCACTTGATCATGGTTACAATCTTTTTAATATGTTGCTGTATTTGGTTCACTAGTATCTTATTTAGGATTTTTGCATCTGTGTTCATGAGAGACATTGGTCTGTAGTTGTCTTTTTTTGTGTTATCTTTACCAGGTTTTGGTAGCAGAGTGATATTGGTCTCATAAAATGAATTGAGAAGTATTGCCTCCTCTTCAATTTTTTGGAAGAGTTTGAGGAGAATAGGTATTAAATCTTCTTTGAATGTTTGGTAGAATTCACTGGTGAAGCCATCTGGTCCTGGACCTTTTCTTTTTGGTAGGTTTTTGATGATTGTTTCAATTTCCATACTGCTGATCAGTCTAATTAGATTTTCTAGTTCTTCTTAATTCAGTCTAAGAAGATTGTTTTGTTTAGTTTTGTTTTGTTTTGTTCTGTTTTGTTTTTGTACTGGTCCATTTCTTCTAGGTTATTAAAATTTCTGTTATATACTTTTTCATAGTATTCTTGCATGATGCTTTGTATTTCTGCTGTCAGTGGTAATTTCTCCTCTTTCATCCTTGGTTTTGTTTATTTGTATTCTTTCCCTTTTTTCTTTAGTGTGTCTAGCCACGGGTTCGTAAATTTTACTAACCTTCTCAAAGAACCAGCTCTTTGTTGCATTTATTTTTTCTTTTTTTTTTTTTGTTTTCAGTTTCATTTATTTCTGCTCTAATTTTGATTATTTCTTTCCTTCTGCTTCATTTATTCTTCCTTTTCTAATTTTTAAAGATGAAGTGTTAGGTTGTTTATTTGGTCTCATTCTAGTTTTTGGAGATATGCCTGTAATGATATGAACTTTCCTCTTATGACCACTTTTGCCATGTCCCAAAAGTTTTGATAAGTTGTACTATCATTATCATTTGTTTCTATGTATCTCTTGATCTCTCTTTTTATTTCTTCTCTGACCCAGTTATTCTTCAGTAGCATGTTGTTTAATCTCCACATATTTGTGGTTCTACCTGATTTCTTTTTGCAGTTGATCTCTAGTTTCAAAGCATTATGATCAGAGAATATGGTTAGTATGATTTCAACCCTCTTATACTTGTTGAGGCTATCTCTGTGTCCCAGTATGTGGTCGATTTTTGAGAATGTTCCATGTGCACTAGAGAAGAATGTATAAATAGCTGTTTTGGAATGGAAGTCTCTGTAAATGTCAATTATGTCCAGTTAGTCTAATGTGTCATTTAAGGATGTTATTTCCTTATTGATTTTCTGTTTGGATGATCTGTCCATATCTGACAGTGGGGTATTTTGGTCCCCTACTACAGTAGTGTTTTGGTCTGTTCCTTCCTTTAATTCCGTTAGTAATTGCTTTACATATTCTGGGGCTCCCCGACTGGAAGCATAGATATTAATAGTGTTATGTCTTCTTGGTGCATGATTCTTTTTTATCATTATAAAGTGTTCCTCAGTATCTTTCTTTACCTTTTTTATTTTGAAGTCTATTTCGTCCGATATTAGTATTGCTAATCCTATTTTTCTCTGAATGCCATTTGCTTGAAATATTATTTTCCACCCTTTCACTTTGAGTCTATATTTGTCTTTGGAGCTGAGATGTGTCTCCTGGAGGCAGCATATGGTTGGGTTTTGTTTTTTTCTCCATTCTGCAACTCTGTGTCTTTCTATTGGTGAGTTCGGTACATTTACATTTAGGGTGATTATTGAAATATGAGGTCTTCTTATACTCATTTTATCTTTTGCTTTCTGGTAGCTTGGTGTTTCCATTGCTTCCTTGTCCTTGAGCTTCCGTTTTCTTTATTTTGGTTGACTTTTGTGGGTTTTGCCTCTGGTTCTTCTTGTTTTATTTTATATATTTCAGTTCTGAATTTTTGGCATGTGGTTACCATTACAAATATGTAAAGGATAGTTATATATAAACAGTCGTGCATTTTCTTCTGTGCATGCCTTATCTCCATTCCCCTTTGTGAATTTGGATCTTTGAATCTTCCCTTTTCAGTCATTGTTATCTCAATTTGTTCCTATGTATGCTGAACGTTCATTACTATCTTATTATAACAAATCTCTTATTTTTAAGCTTATAATGCCCTGTTCTTATTAAGGGATGTACTCCTCTGCTTCTATTTGCCTGATAGTCACTTTACTCCTAATTATGTTTGTTGTTGTTGTTGTTGTTGTTTTGTTGTTATTTTGTTTTATGCGAGCTGACACCTTTCAGTATTTCCTGTAGTGCAGGCCTCATAGTGGAGAATTCCCTCAAATTTTATATATCTGGAAGGTCTTAATTTCTCCTTCATATCTAAAGGAGAGCTTTGTTGGATACATTATTCTAGGCTGGTAGTTCCTTTCACTTAATAATTTAAATATTTGATTCCATTCCTTTCTGGCTTGTAAGATTTACACTGAGAAGTCCAATGATAATCTAATGGGTTTTCCTTTATAAGTTACCATTTTCTTCTTCCTGGCTTCCCTGAGAATTCTATCTTTGTCATTGATTTTTGATAACTTTAATACAATATATCTTGGTGAAGGCCTCTTTGGGTTGAGAATTCCCTGGCTGCCCTGAGAATTCTATCTTTGTCATTGATTTTTGATAACTTTAATACAATGTATCTTGGTGAAGGCTTCTTTGGGTTGAGATAGTTTGGGTTTAGATAATTTGGATGTTCTTTTGACATACTGAATTCCAAGCTATGGCTCATTCCTTAGATTTGGGAATCTGAAAATGCTTTTAAGTCCCTGTTCCATTTCCTCACCTTCAATAATGCCCATTATTCTTATGTTTACTCTCCTGATGGTATCGATTAGTTTTTGAATTTCTCTTTTATTATTTTTCATTTTTCAATTTCTCTCTTCTTCCTTCTGATTTATTTCTAGATTTCTGTCTTCGATATCACTGATCCTGTCCTCTATTTGATCGACTCTATTTCTCAAGCTTGCTATTTCATTTTTCAACTCTTGCAGTGTGTTTTCTTATCTCCAGAAGTTCTTTTTTATTCTTTTTAAGGGTTTCAATCTCCTTGCTCTGCTCATCTAGCTGATTTTGCAGTTTCTGAAATTATTGATATGACTCGTTTCGGAACTGAGTTTTTTCAGGAGTACTGTCCTGAATTCTGTCTATGTCTGTAAGCTCATTTTCTGGAGATTTTTCTCTTTCTTTCTGAGATGCCTTGTCACCTTGGCTGATCATGGTGTTTAATGGACTATTTCTCTGCCTGGGCATTAATGGAAATATATTCTGCTTTTTTTTCCAGAAAGAAGATTTATTATATAAAGGTCTCTCTTTAGCCTGCTGCAAAGAATGCACTTTTCTTTTGGTTTCCAGTAGGTGACATCTAAGCCTCTTGGATCCCTGCTTCATATAAAGCCTTAAAAATGCCTTTATTTTCTTGTAGATATTTGATCATGCTTGCTACTCTGTTTCAGTCCCTCTCAGTGTTAGCAACAGTTTCAGTAGCCTTTGCTCAGATTCTCCTGGGGCTCCATGGTGTTCGGTCTTGGAGGGTTTGGGGGAGGGGCCCTCCGGGTTAGGGGATGGGAGCTGTGGCTCCACCTCAGTTTTGAAATAAAAATCAAGAATTGTGAGAGAGTTTGACATACTCAAAGAAATATGGGCATTGTGAAGAGTGTAGGAATCTTAAGGTAGAGAAATTCAGATATTTTTGGAGATAGGCATGAGTAATTTTCTGCAGGAGTTGTATGCCATGTCTCAAGAAGTCCAGATTTTATTCTAGCATCATTGGAAAACAGTAAAAACTTTCAAGCAGGAGACTGGCAAATCTGATCTAATTGATAAATCAGAAAAAGAACTGATTTATAAAAATAAATAAAAAATTTGGAGATAGATAAACTGAAAATTGGGAGGCCATTTAGAAGAATATAACATTTGTCTAGGCATAAAACGTTGAAATTCTGGACTGAGATTATGGTAGTAGAAATAAAAGAAGATGGATTTGGAGATAAGTACCAGCAGGACATGATGATTAATCAGAAAAAAGGAGAGCAAAAGGAAAAGAGCATCTGTAGATTTTAGGATTGAGTAGTTGAGTCTATGGTGTTGTCATTTACCATGATAGGACAAATAGAGGACAAACAGGTTTGGGGAATGGGAAATCAAGAGTTTCTTTTGGGACCTGTTAACCTAGAGATATTTATTAGACATCAAGAGAAAATATTTTGACTATATTGATCCAAGACTAAAACGGACTGACACCACACTACTGACTTACTCAATAGTAAAAAGTGGATTTTTTACTTTATTTTTCAGAGCAGTTTCAGGTTTACAACAAAATGATGAGGTCATGTGTAATGCTTGAGCAAAAGATTGTACTAACTGGCCCAGATCTTTCACATCTAGACTCAAAGCTAACGTGCTCTTCGAATAAAACTAAACTTATTTCTGTCACACCTTTACATTGTTCCTTTAGCGCAGAGTTCTACTTAGCTTATACGGCATTGCTTTATGTTGCTTTCACTTATGTTTCCTTCTAGGATTCTTAAATTGTTTTGCATTTGAATTTCGATAAAACGATTTCTTCATGGGTTTATTTATTCACTCATCTGTTGTTCAATCTATTCATCCAAAACACTTATTTGGGATTTTATCATGCTCCATTAGGCATCATGTATTTTGAAACATACCGTTTGCTCAGTTAGTTAGTTACTTAGTCAGTAAGTTAGTTAGTTGGTTGATGATATCCTTCCTCATCCAGTGGAAATTTCGGACAGCAAAGAAATAAGAATGTATGGCTCTTGCCCACAAGGAAATAACAGTATAGATATAAATTTAATAATCATCTTACATAAATATTAAAGGATCATAAAGAAGTAAAGGTAAAATTTGATAGGAATATAGAATTGAAAAATGTTACTTCTTGAGTCTAAAAATCAGGAAAACATAATGAAAGGAATGTAATTTATTGGAGACTTGATGTATCATCATAATTTTCAGAGGCAGAAATGAGAGAAAAACATTTCAGGCATTCTCATGCAACCCTAAGGGATTGATTCTTGAACTTCAAATTCTTCATGTCATAACTGAATCTCAGCCACTAATTTGAATTCAAATGAGTACAATAGTATCTATTTGTATTTTGGTTTTGACACTTATCCATTTGAAAGAGTGGTGATGTTTTAATTCTGCCATATTCTTGGGATTAGCTAATAAAAAATGGCTTTGGAAGATCATTATTCTATAAAATACATTATTTCATCATAAATATTTATGGTTATTTGTTATTTCAGCACTGCTGAAAATGGACTCCAAAGAAATCATAACAAAAATTGTTTTTTAATAGAGACTGTAAGAGTATGTGGTTTTGTTGAATTTTATTGCTCTTTCAATAATACAAGGTCTTTTAATGTAGCTCTTAAAAATAAAATCAGTAGTGATTTAAAGCTCTCTAATATTTATAAGCTAAATAGTTCATCTCATTATTCAGAGCAGATTGAAATAAATTTTGCTAGAAGAATATAACTCTCTCAGCTCTGCTGAGAGGCTTGAACTGTCAGAAACCAACTGCCACTTCAAAGTCCTCAATGACCAAGGGTCTGAAAGACAATCTTTCTGCCTATAGGTGGAGCCACATGAACATAATTTCAAAAATTAGTTAATTAATTAATTAAACCTTAAATCATCACTCAAGCAGATCTCTCTCTCTCCCTCTCTCTTTCTCTCTCTCTCCTTCTCTCTTTCTCTCTCTCTGACAGAAGTCAATTTCTCTTTGTTATTCTTTGATTATTCCACTCTTTTGTTTTTTTCTTTCCTTATTTTTTCTCCTTATGTTCTTTGCATCTTTTTTTATCTCTTCTTTCTTACTTCATAATTAAAAGCAAAATTACAAAAATATATAACATTTTTATACCACAATATTAGAGTCAGAATTTGTACTCGAAGGAGCTCTTGGCGATGTCCCAGTCCTGCGCCTTCGGCTTGGGCTTCAAGGTTCACAGTCTTAGTGTTTCAGGGTTCATCACAAATCTCGCCTTCCCAGTTGACCTGGTATGTATCAGGAGACTTGAGAAAGAGCAATGTTCTTTATTTTTTTTTTCTGAAAATACATCTACTGTTTCTTGCAACATTCTAAACATAGCTTTACCTCTTCATGCCATTTCACAAGACTCTCGCTATTTCACAATAATTTCCCCAAAGAAAAAAATGAGTTTGGGCTAAAGAGGTGGTGGTGGTAATTCTATTCTTTGCTTAGCAAATACTTCTTAAGAAAGTTCAAAGTGCTATCACTTTATATTAAACATTTCTCTCCTTTTCTCTGCTAACAGCTATTAAATCAGTGGGGAGCCAAAGAAAGGAATAAAGACTGACTAGTAATGAGAGAGGATTAAAAACAAATTCTGCTTTTAAAGTAAAAGGAAAGGTAGAGTCAGAAATGTCCTTTCTTATATAAACTGTTTAGGCATCAGACCGTCAACATCACATATGAACTAACCTTAATTGTATGAAATTTGTCACTTTGGTTTCCTAGAGAAATTATGAAATTCTCCAGATCTCCAAACAGGAAAAAATAAATTTCTCAATTTTCATATCTTAAGAGCTGACATTTCAAAAGACATTGCATTTGATTTTGTGGCAAATGATTATGGAAGTGGAAAACATCATCTTGGCTCTTGAGGAACTTAAAACTAAAGTGAAAGTGGAACTGACTCCCTTAGAAAAACAAGGAATACAAAAGCTATCATAGAAACATTGTACATATCCTTATACAACTGTGTTGCACAGAGCTAGACTCAATCCATAGGACCAGTTAAACCCTTTAGGGAGGGAATGCCATTAGCAGTGTTTAGGAGAAAAATGATTTGATTCATTGTATAGAAAACCGGGCTGCATGCCATGGAAAAGGGAGGGGACATGTATAAGCTCTACATATCAGTAATTTCTTCATATACACAGAAAGATCAATAATTTTTCTGGTCAGAACAGAGAAGGTGAGTTGGGGCAAAGCAAGATGTTTTGGAGATAGTAGGAGATAAGAGGAAGGAAAAACAACTGTGGTTTTAGTGTTTCAAGTAGCAATTTGGAAACCTATAAAATAAAATCTTTCCCATTTTACTGGGAAAAATTTTAAACATACATTCATGTAGGTATCATGAATCTCTATGTGCCTATTATGTACTTGCTAATAAATATCAACATTTTGTCAAATATTTGAACGGTTGTTATTGCTACTGAACACGTGAATTATATTGTCTCTTACAAGTGGTGGTGTGTACTTGAATAAATTATCAGAAAAGAATCATAGAATTTCAAGCCAGAAAAGGTTTAAATATTCGTGGTCAAAACAAATTAGTTCTGGTTTTAAATCAGGTTCCTACACATCAGAAACAGGAACAAAATGGGGAGTGTCTCAGGAGTCAGGTTTTTTATATGAAGGTCTTGTCACAGGAGCTGACATGAGGTAGAGAGACCTTCATGTGGACAGTGCTTCTTACTGGGCATGGATATACAGATAGTTTATATCTAGAGAAGCCAAGTATTCTGGAAGAGTAGAACCAACTATAACAGCCAGATAATAACTATGTTTCAGACACTGGAAGTGGAAATAACATTTGATTAAAAAAACTTTACCAAATGTTATACTGGATATGTTATTATCTGTATATTATACTGGATATTATCCTATTTAAATCTCACACACACACAAAATACTTTTTGTATTATTTCTCCATTTTACATGTAAAATAACTGGGGCATAGAGCTCTCAAGTCACTTATCCATGGCACATGGCCAGTAAGCAGGAGATTCAGGACGGCTACCCAGTTTAGTCTGGTTCCCAATATGTTTGTTTCCTCACCCAACTAAGAAACTAAAGAGAGAAAACCAGGTCTTCCTCAACATCATGTTGCTCAGGGACCCAAAGCCAGAATGACCTCGAGGACTGGTCAGATGGACCACACTGAGCAGCAAAGGGTGCTCTGATATTCAGAACAGTATGCAGTCTAGATAAGAACATACCTTCTTCATCAAGGAGACTGTGGACTAAATATAACTAAAAATCTATGCTTGTTAAAGTCACTGCTTAATGTGCTTTTTGTCTTTTGTGTGTTTTGTGGTGAAAGGGAATTTATCTACAAATAAGACATAGAAAAGGACTTAGAAAGGTGAGGCCAGATGGTGGTAGAAGATTTCCAGGATGGAGTAGACAGGTAGACCAGGCGAATTAGAGAGGTATTGAGGGGAAACCTAAGAGGTGGAGAGTGAGGGCAGTCAAGAGTGCTGGCTCCATTCTCAACTGGGCTTTCTCTCAAAGCTTGTTTTTGTTTATGTCTTCTTTGTGGTGAGAATAGGTTTTCCCATAGAGTCCAAATACCCTTTGGAAAATCTGGACCACACTGAGAGGTGTGATTTGTCTGCAATCAATGATATAAAAGATTTTGGGTACAAGGATAACTTTTTAAATTTATTTATGCATTAACTTCCATGAATATTAGGAAAAGATGCCTTCTAAACTTGTGAATTCAGGGATATGGTCAGTTAGAATGAGATTTAAGTTTTACAAAATAATTTAAAGAATAATATTAGGTTAAAATAGTATATCATGTTAGTAGATACAATGACATACCTGAGCAATATATCAACTGCCAAGTAAGGATAAATTGGAAAAAGAAGAAAGAAATGAAGGGGTTAGGTGTGGAAAGGTAGGGGATAAAACTAGACAAGCTAATGTCACAGTACTATAGGAAATATGTAAGATACGCATTTCATGAAACTTCCTCATGCCACAAATGAGAAATGTAAGGGCTAGAGGAGAACGGAATTACTCACTATTACAGGAGACTGGGCAGTGCTGTCGATTGATAAGAGCAGGGGTGAAGCACGACAGGGACGCAGTTTGAGTTCTGACCCTACCTGATCCATAGAAGGACCGTAAGCAATGTACGTAAGATTCTGGGGTCTCAGTTTCTATAACACAGAACAATGCAAACCTTCTCTCAAGATGTATTTTAAGATTACAGATGATAATGAAAATCACCAGTGTAGTTCTTGGTACCTAGTAGGTATTAAATATGTGGCAACTGTCATGTGTTTGACAAGGGTAAGATTGAGGAGAAGAAACCCTGTGGATGGTCACGGGGCCAGAAACAGGAAGTATTTTGTTCTAGTACCAAGAGAAGGTGGGTATGTAAGAAGGGAAGGGTGGGTTTGGATTTTTAGAATCACTTTCAGAGGAGCTGGTAGATATGTGAGTTCTGCTTATGTTAGGATCCCCATTCTAGAGAGTGAACCTTTTTCCTCTCTGTAGAGGTTTTGGTAATTATGCCATTTCACTTAATATTTCTACGTAAATACTGAGAATTTAAAAAGAAATTTCCTAAGCCAAACCCAGCCCTAGTATCTGAGTTCTGTGACACTACTGTGGTGACAGCTCTTAATGAACATTTTTGGCATCTGGATTATATCAGTTTTCCTTGAGTCGTAGATATATTACCTAAAACACTTTGCAAAAGCTAATTAATAATATTGTTTCCATGTGTGTGTGTGTTTTTTCAAAGCAGAACACAGAATGTAAAGTGTTTGGGGGAGGAAGCAAATGTACAGGACTTGTGTTATCAGCAAACTCCTTTCACTTAATGTACATTATTCTTAAATAAGTACAAATGCATTCTTTATATTTGCACAGCTTTTGTGAGTTTGCAAAAGTACTTTCACACTTATCATTTCATTTTCTTTTTATGACAAGAGTATGAGATAGATATAATATTCTCATTTTTTAGATGAAACAACAAAATGTCAGAGTTTCGGTGACTTGGTCAGGGTTATGTAGCTAATGAGCAGCTGACTCAGATTATCTGACTCCAAATTTAATATAGTTTTTATTCTGTATCTCCATTTTTTATTTCCATCGTTTAATATAAGATGAAACATGAAATATGTTTATCTCTGACCTCAAAGAATTCCCAGGGCCATTTGGCAAGGAAAATACACACACACACACACACACACACACACACACACACACACACACACACACAACCCAGAGTGAAACATCACTAAGACAAAATATCAATATATGATGCCAAGTGCCTTATAAGTGTTACTCACAGGTAGTTAATATGAACAGGAAAAAAAAGAGAGATTAAGATCACTACGAGTTGGAATGGTCAGGGCCACATCACAGAGAAGGTAAGGAGAATAGTAAGAATATTTTTAGAGAGTAGAAAATTAGGCACCCTTTTGGGATGATTGTAATAATCAAACTGTCCTCCACCCACAGACTCTAACTCTCATCTGTAAACATTCCAAAAGGAATAGGACATTGCATTCTTGGCTGGAAATGAAACAAGCAAATGAATCATCTGAAAATTCAGGGTTGGAGTAGGTTTTCATCTGATTAGTATGAGAGATATGTTCATGGGCTCCCTGCTGACAGTGCACCCACAGGAACCAAATCTGTGATGTTCGCATTCTGTTACCAGGAGACTTACTCAAAACCAGTGTTCAATGAACCAAACCATAAATTCTTCTGAGCTAGTGTGGTAAGCAGTATGGACAGGGAGACAAAGGAAGAAGCATCTAATTAGGAATCAGAATAACCGGTCTTTGTTTTTGTGTTGTAGCAAATGTAAGAGTATGACTTTGAGCAATTCCATCTCTCTGTGTTCCAGTTTCATCGTCTGTAAAATAGACTTTAATGATACCTGCCCATCTTACCTTTTCGTAAAGAATAAATGAGGCCACATATATGAAAGTGTCCTGAAAATGATAAAATATAAAATGGGTGCATTATACAAATCTACACAATATACAAATATTATAAAATGATTTTTAAGGGATCTTATCATAAAATCTCAAATTCTCTCTTGTGACTTATCAAGCACTCTTCAAATGTTTTTGTCTCATCACAATTCCGAAATTCAAATGTACACAGAGATAATTGTGAAATCATTATAAATAAAAACCTAGTGGAAAAAATCATTTTCTCCAAAGCCTATATTTCAGTGTAACTGAGTTGTCATTTTGAGCAGGATTCACTATATTAAGTAAGTATTTATATAATTATTAGATGCATTAGTTGATGAAAGGGTTGGGGTAGGAGTTGTTGAAGGAAGGGAAAAATTAAAATGTAAAGGCTGAAAAATATCCTTCTCTGAAAAGTTGATAAAATAGGCTAATAATGGTCAATTACTGGCTGACGCTTTTCTCTCTACCACCATGATGTTCAAAATGTTCTATATGGACTGGCTGCATGGAATTTTATGTGGGAGCTTGTTAGAAATGCAGATTCTCAAGCCCTATCCCAGACCTACAGAATCAGAATCTGCACTTTAACAAGATTTCCAGATAATTTGTATGCATATTAAAGTTTGAGACTCATTGGCCTATGAGATAATTTCAGGTACATATATCATTTGAAGCTTGAGACTATTCTGTTGAAAATGGTATTAATACCTTGTCCTCCCCACATCCCATTTTCTAGTGAAACTCAGAGAAGTTAAGCCAGAGTGACATGACTAGAAGTGGTAGTTGAAGGACTTAAATTGCAACTTTCTGATTCTAAAGTCTGTGTTTCTCCCACCACAGACCTCTTCTGTTCCAACTCTCTCTCTTAGATATTTTGTATATGAGAACTTCTGACTTAAAGATCCACTAATTTATCTAAGGTACTCCACTCACATAACTCTGCCTCATGATGCAGGGAACATCACGGAAGTAGAGGAATAACTGCTTCCTTTTGTGGCACATTCAGAGCCTTTGGGTCTGTGCCAATTTCCATGACATAGGAAATTCCCATTTCACATTCTTCCTCTTTTACTTTATAATTGAGGTCTTACATGACATCAGACTTTCTGAGCTCTTTCTGGGAGTTCATTCTCTACTGATCCCATCATTAGAATAACACTATTATAGAGTGCCACTCCTGAAATTGCTCAAATCCAGTGGCTGACTGGGCTTCTTTTGGCTGCTTCAAGGTGGCTACTTGGAGCAGAGTCTGCTTATGTTGTAATACAAAGGCCTGATTCAATAACTTGTACATAGTGCTTGAAATGTGTTGCTGGATATCCTCCAGCTTTCTCTATCTTAACAGATTCTCAAACTTGTTACAGAAATCACTTTGGGAATAGCAGTCAACAGACAATGGTTTGAAAAGTTTCATTAGCAATGATTTATTTACAGGCAAGAACTGAGGTTTTAACCACATTCCACTTAATGTGATATACGTATATGAGCAAAAAATTAAAAAAGAAACAAATCAAAAGTAAAAAATCCAAGGAAAAATAAAGATCTGGGAGTTGTGTTTTAAAGTTTCTTGTCACTCCAAGTATGTCAACTGTAATTCTGTTTAGAGATGAAGCTTTTATGTGTTACTTAAGAATAAGATCAACTGCCTTTCCATGGTACAGAGACTTGAGCCTCCGACATATCATCCCCTTCCTGGCTTCCCTTAGGATGAAGCACAGATGATGCCAAAAGGTTCTAGAGAGCTTTAAATGAAGATACCCACAGGAATACTCAGATTCAGAGTCATTTTCCAAATGAGAATTATTGGCCAGCTAGATTCAGAGTCATTTTCCAAATGAGAATTATTGGCCAGATAGTTGTTTTGTTTTTTTTTTAATTCGTTCCAATGAGAAATTCCCTTTTATTTCCTACTAAGTCTTTCTATTTATCATGAGACCCCCAGCAGCACTACAAGGTGCATTAAATTCTTGCACTATTTTCTCTCTATCTACAGATGCTCAAAGCTATTTGCTTATAGGGTTCTTTCAGCCTGAAATGTTCTTTGCCAACTCTATCTTTTCAAATCTCAGGCAACATTCAAAGCTGTTCCTTTCAGAATCTTCTGATTACTCAAATCAAATATAACCACAGTTCACAGCTTTTGTCTCTGCTAGAGCATTTGGATTTTCTGCCTGTTTTAGAGTTATTTGTGTAATTGTCAGTCTCTCCTGCTGGGCACATATCGATCGATCTGTTTTACTAGATTATGTTTTTCTTGTTTGTGCGATTTCCCTAATTCTTATAATAACTATTCCTTGGGAACAATAACAAATCACCATTTGAATGGGAACATCTCTCTGAAGGTTAAGAAAGAAATGTCAGGCTTCACCTCTGCAGTTTGGAGTAGGCAAGTAATGATTATAACCCTGTGGGCCTTTGAAGTCACCTGTGTACCTCAGGAGCTACATCCCAATCTGCAGGACTTGTCCTCCAGCCTCTATGGAAAAAGCTCTTCACTTCAGAAGAAGATCCCACCCTTTCTCCTGTCATAAAACCTAATATCCTGCTTTAACACAACATAGTTATGTGATCTAGATTTTAAGGTTTTTGTTTTTTTAATCTTTAAGAAATTAATATTGTGGTACAAATGGTATAAGAACATAGGTCATGGAAATTGAAAAAAATAAGTACTATTAGAAATTCTCTATTGTCTCTAAATAATTATATTTTGTTATTTTCTGTATTGCTACATAGATGAAAGCATTTCAAACAGTTTTGAAAAATAAAACAAAAAACAAAAAAAACCCCATAATTTTTCCATGACTGAGACTTACAAAGAAGATGGCTTGCCAAGTTAGGTATCAGAAAAACAAAACCCTTAACATTTAAAAATTCTGTAAAGGATTCCAATGAGGAAGGCATGGAGAAGTGATCTTTGAAGAGCTCTCTAGTACCCTGAGATTTAAAAGGTTGTTGAAATAAATTGGAAAGAGGAGCTTGAAATGACAAAATATTGCTGGTAGAGGATGTTGATAATGGGAGAGGCAGTGCCTTTGTAGGGAAAGGGAGTATATGGGAAATCTCTGTACCTTCCTCTTAATTTTGCTGTAAACATAAAACTGCTACGAAAAAATAAAGTCTTAAAAAATGTCTCAAGACATTGCTAAATGTCTCCTAGAATAGCGGTCCCCAACATTTTTGGCACCAGAGACCAGTGTTCCTATGAGAATCTAATGCATGATGATCTGAGGTGTAGCCAAGGCGGTGATGTTAGCGCTGGGGAGTGGCTGTAAATACAGATGAATCTTCCCTCACTTGTCCGCCACTCACTTCCTGCTGTGTGGCGCTGTTCCTAACAGGCCACAAACTGTACTGGTCAGTGACCTGGGGGTTAGGGACCCCTGCCCTAGAAGGCAAATTTTCCCTGACTGAGAACCACTACCTTAA
Source organism: Pteropus vampyrus (assembly GCF_000151845.1). Classification (NCBI taxonomy): domain Eukaryota; kingdom Metazoa; phylum Chordata; class Mammalia; order Chiroptera; family Pteropodidae; genus Pteropus; species Pteropus vampyrus. The sequence goes on along the minus strand of NW_011888795.1, from coordinate 4,761,338 downwards.
ACTTGGTAGAAATGCAAATTGTGGACTCTACCTCAAACTAACTGAATCAGAAACTCTGGCAGGGAAGCCTAGCAATCTGTGTATTAACACACCTTGCATCTCATTCTGATGCAGCTTGTAGCTTAAGTCTAAAAACAACACTGGTCTTGTCTGCTCCTCAAAGCAAGTGTATCCCATAGGATCTAGACTGGTATTACTTAGTGTGCGAACCATGGATTATCTATGTCAGAATCATCCTTGTTGCTTATAAAAGCAGCATTTAGGAGCCCACCCTAGAGTATTTTAATCAGAATTTCGAAGGGGATATAAAGACGTGAGTGAAGTGGAAAGCATGGATCCAGTCAATGCTGTTTGAGTAAGCATGTCTCAATGACTCTCATGTGCACAGATGTTTTAACACAATTGACTAATATGGATGCTTCACACTTTTTTACTTCATATCACCAGCATCCCAAGTTCTGGTTTTGTGTTTCCAAAACAACTTTCTGATGACAAACTGGCTTCTGGTTTAGATGTAATATAGCAGTATTTCTTAGCCCTGGTAGCATTTTTGAACCACCTGAGGAGCTTTTAAAAAATACCAATGCTCATTCCACACCCGAGACCAATTAAATCAGAATTTTGGGGGGAGGTATTTTTTTAAGAGTCCCAGATGATTCTAATATGCAACTTGGCTTGGAAACCACTATATATGGTAGGAAAATGCACTAATTTTCACCAATGATAACATTCCAGTTGATTTAACGTTTCCATATCTCGTTGCAGATTATAAAGGTAATTCTCATGTTTGTATTTCATGTTCTTTTTGTGTCTCTTTGAATCCATTCAACTTCTGAGAATACAGCTAAATACCAGATCCTAGAACACGGTGAGATAATTGGGATAGTTTTCTCCTTCTCACACCACCTGCTGGCCTTTCCTGTATTCCTTCTATCCCTTATAAAGCCATTTTTAAACCTTTGTTTAGTTAATTAAAATAGAAAAATGGCTGTGAATGTCTATCTTCAAAAATAGAGGCACTCTGATGTTAATGTAATCAAGCCTTTAGATCTTACTTCCAATTCCTAGGAAATATGGTGGATAGGACAAATCAAATGCACATAAGGAAGGATTTAGACTAACCTAGAAGGCAGACATTTTACAGAATAACTTGCCTATCTTTTCAACAAGTCAATGTTATGAAAACCAAATAATAAATAAAATTAAGTAATATTAAAAAAGAGACTTAAGAGATATAATCACCAGAAGCAATGCCTTCATTGGATCCCAGTTAAACAAACCAGCTATAAATGAAATTATTACAGTATTTGGAAGTATTTGAATATGATTTGGATATTAGATAAAGTTAAGTAATTATTCTTAATTTTGTTAGGTATGATAATAGTATCGTGGTTGTATAGAAAAACATACTTATTTTTTTGGAAATGAATAACAGAGACAAAATAAACAAAAAAATAAATGATGCAGATACAGCAAAATACCGATTATTATCTAATTTAGATTATGGACCTGTCTTTATTACACTGTTCTCTTTCCTTTTTCAGTTGTTAAAATTTTTTATTGTAAAAAATCACAAGGCAAAAAGAAAAGAATATCTAAAGGCAGTTTAGATAGTTGAGAAAACTCTGCAATGGGAATAAAACCACCTGATATATTGGATGTGGGATGTTATGATAGAAGAGGAATCAAAGATGACTCCTAGGATCTTGGTCTGAGCCACCAGGTGGATAATGGTATCATTTACTGATATAAAGACTGTTTGGCAATACGTAGCTTTGGAACAGGGAGAGAAGGAAGAATTCAGAAGCTCTATTTTAGCTATATCAAGGTTGAATTGGTTATTAAAAATCAGAGTCTAGTTTTTGAGTATAGACAAAGTCAACTTGATTTATTCTAGCCAGAGAGAAATAGAAATGCTTTGATAAGCATAATTTCTTCTGAAATAAATTCAGTCTGAATAGTAGAAAGAGGCATATGTGGCCAGGAATTTATTAATCTAGATCAAAAATTGTAAACAGGTGGCCCAAGGTTATGTTTATTTGTTTTTCATTTTTTGGAATTCCAAATCTTTTAAAAATTAGGATCTCACATGAATACTTCTGGTTTCTCTTAAAAAATAAGAAGGCTAGGGAATATTGAGCCAACGTTTTCATGTTTAGAGCTCTTTACTTTTCCACAGACTTCACTCTTCTCTGTTGTATTACTTCTGCCCAGCCTTTATAGGAATTTGAGTTCATGGCACTTGAACTAGATTCTAGTCTTCACTATGCCATTTATGATTACTTGATATTTTGCAGTTATTTACTTTTCTGAGCCTCAGGTCCTTGACCATAAAATGTGTGCTGTGACTAGCTCACAGGGTTCTTTTGGAAATAACATTAAAGAATGGATATAAAAGCATCTCGCAGTGGTAAAGTACTCTAAAACTGTAAGTTATTACTTCCATTGAAAAATCAAGAATTCATATTACTGATTTATAACTGCACAATGAGAACTGAAAATGCCTAAATTTAATTATTTAAATATTTTAAAAGATTCAAATAACTCCAGAAATATAGTTGAGTTGATTTAAAATAAAATGGAAATGACAACGGAAAATTGAGGAAAATAAATTCTTTGAAAATTTAAAACATTTAAGTAGGAGAAAGATTAAAGGGGAAAATTAAAAAAAGAAAATGGAAAGGCAGAGAAACTGGAGTTAGGAAGTATAGATTTTTTTCTCCTAGCTCACAACCTTTTTGTGTGAACTTATGAATGGTGATAAAAGGAATTAATATTTAATAAGTGCTTCACATATATCATTTCCCTTAGCACGATCATCTTATGAGGTGAATAGAGCTTCTGTCCTTATTTTACATATGAAGAAATTGAGGCACAGAGTATCTACCCACAGTTATATAGCTAGCAAGAGTGAGAATTGGATGAGTCATTTCACTTATGTTGCTTAAAATAAAATGTGAAAAAAATGAAACCTTATAAACAATTTTCTAAAGTATTATAGAGATGTACCAAAACAATGATTAATTCCAACAAGAAACTGTGTTTTTATGGGGATCCCCACTCCTCGGCCATGGACAAGTACCAAGTTGCACAGCAGGAGATGAGCGGTGGGCTAGTGAAGGAAGCTTCATCTATATTTACAGCCGCTCCCTAGCGCTAGCATCACTGCCTCAGCTCCACCTCAGATCATTAGATTCTCATAGGAACATTGGTCCCTGGTGCCAAAAAGGTCGAGGACCCCTGAATTATAGAATACCTGTAGTGTTTTAGAGGCTGTGCCCATAAGATTTACCAAAGTTTTGAAATTGTGAAATAAATCATCGGGTTTGGTAATTTATGAAAAGATATGCACTGATATCAAGCTGTTTAATATTTTATTTTAATCTTGTTGATATATACATTCACTTGAAATGTATATTCCAAACATCATTTTACAAATATCTTTAACCAATGCAACCTACATTTTCTATGCCCAGCGTACAGCCACACAGTTAGGCACTTTATGTGTCTTTGTTATTGTTCTTGAGGCCCCAAATATGTTGTACAAATGAGATCTCATCTCCTCAACTTCTCCAACATCCCTTTAATGCTAATATGGTCATCCTTTTTGGCAGCCCATAGATAGAACACAGGTTGGGAGATAATTGATCTGAGTTCTTACACTCTTGCTAACCCACGGAGTAAACTTTGAAAATCTATATCCCTCTTGGGGTCTTAGTTCATCCATCTATAAAATGAGAAGGTTGGGCCAAGTGATCTCTAAGTCCCCTTCCTTTTCTGACATTCTGGAACTTTTTAAATCTAGGTATAAAATGAAATTGTGCCCTTTCATTGTTATTAGCAGAGTATTAGTTGAACTCGCCATTAAAAATTAATGAGTCCCTGAGAATTTCCAACAGGACTAGAAGAACAAAAACAAACCACAGGTTACCCATTCTTAGTCTCGAAGTCACTGGCTAATGTCTGAATGCAGGCCTTGTATGTTTACCAGTCCCAAGTGCTTTAGTTGAATTACTGAACTGAATGTTAACCAGGAACTCTGGCTGTGCAGAGTGAACCTTGTCTGATTACATCAGCAGGGTGGGCTGGGATGCTCAGAGTAGTCTTTCAGCAGTTCAGTGACACATAGAAGGTCATAGACTTCAAAGAGAAGGCCTGTGTAGAATGGCCCAGTTAATGATCACACTTCATAATTTCACGGTGCACTGATTCTCCCAGACGTGGAGCCTTCACCTAAGATCCCTCCCTGATTCCTCAGCATGTTTAACTGAGTACCTTCCTTTACATAATATTTTAATGATTTGAGAACTCAGTCAGAGAGTAATCCTCATCATGGTGAGGCATTCTTCTCCATTATTTGCAAAGCCCTTTTCATATCCTTTCCTTCACTTGTCATCTCATTGCACCTGTGAAGTGTGCAGGGCATATGCCATGACCTAGACCTTAGAGAGAGACAGGGAAATAGAGTCAGAGAGGGATGAACCTGCCCCAAATCTCATGGCTCGTAACTAGCATATTTACTTCTGTCCAGTGCTTTTTCTCCTCTGCTGTAATCCATCCATCTGATGGTGGTGATATTTTTAAGGCTTTGTATCCTTTATGCACTCTGAAAGAAGGTGTATAATTTCTGCTTTTACATAATGAGTTTCATAGAATTTAATAATACCTTTTTTTTTCTTTTTGCTTGTGTTATGCCTAATGTAGATACTATGTTTGCGCCCATGTTGTTCTCTTTTATACACAGTGGTTGTCCAGCAATATTCTGTATAACGGTGGATTTCAGAGGCCTCTTGAGGACCATCACTGTGTGGGATGGGGAGAGGGATAAATAAATTAGACTATAGGCTACATCCCTGCTCCAACTGAAACATCTCGGTCTTCATCTGTTTTACATAATGAACTTCTTCATAACATGTGAACAACAACAAAAAAACTCCAGTCAAAATATTTGAAAACCACAGAGTTATCATGTTCTTTTAAAGGGGCCACATTTTATTCCAGCAACAAGCTCTAATCAGGTAGCAGGAAAAAATATTGGACTTTGGCATCAAACAGATTTGTGTTCCAGCCCCAACTGACTTGCTATGAATGAACCTAAGTAACCTCTTTAAGCATTGGTTTCTTCTTGTATGAAAGGATAATAACAGTACCTTCTGTATTAGTTTGCTAGGGCTATAATAACAAAGTATCAAAACGGGTGGCTTAAAGAACAGACATAAACTGTCTCACAGTTCTGGAGGCTAGAAGTGCAAAGCAAGACGTCAACAGGGTTGCTTCTTTCTGAGGGCTGTGAGAGAAGGTCTCTCCCCTTAGCCTGTAGATGGCTGTATTCTCCTTGTGTCACTTTACATTGTCTTCCCTCTAAGCGTGTCTGTGTTCAAGTTTCTTTTCTTTTTTCTTTCTTTCTTTCTCTCTTTCCTTTCTTTTCTTTCTCTCTCTCTCTCTCTCTCTCTTTCTTTCTAATAAGGAAACCAGTCATAATGGATTAGGGTTCATCCAGATGACCTCATCTTAACTAATTATATCTCCAACAACCCTATTTCCAAATAAAGTCACATTCTGGGGTACTAGGGGTTAAGACATCAACATGTGAATTTTATGGGGGACACAATTCAATCTCTATGAGAATGAGATAAAATTATGTGCTTAAAGGGCTTTACCAGGGTCCTATTTAAGAAGTATGAGTTTCCTTCCTTTTTTGTGATGCAATCTCTGTTGCTAACTCCCCCCTCCCCACCAAACATTCTCTTCTCTTTCTCTTTACTATGTTCTTTTCTATTTTTTACTGTTCCCAGTAGCCTCCTCCTATGACCTTAGGGGGCTACTCATCTCTTCTACTCACTCCCAGGGGAATCTCTGAAACTTAGAATGAGGTTATGTAGGCAACAAGCCACACCTTTCATGGAAGATTATTCTACAAATGAGCACCAGACTGATTTTTCAAGATTATTTTAATTCTTTCAGCTCCTTTTTTAAAAGCAGAGATTGATGACCTTGACCTCAATCATGATAATGTCTGAGGGAGACCCTGGGCAGCTAGAAGAGAAAATGTGAATTCATTAGGAGAAGGCCACAAGGAAAAGCTTCTGACAAAATGCCTCAGAGAGGCAGCGTCGTAACTTTCTGAGATAAGTTCATAAACATGTCTGAGCATGAGGGGGTAGTTTGAGCAGCAGATGCCAGATTCCAAAGAAAGAACAGCTCTGGTAGAACAAAAGTTCACTGGGGCAAACAAAGGAGGGGAATATGCAACTGCATTTTTTTCAATTTGAGTTTGCCTAAAACCAACATGTCAGAAGTACCTCCACCAGCCTTTGGTTAGTTCTTTCTCACTCAGAATGTTGAAATAGGCTAACTCCTCCAGCAACCTGGCAAATCCTTTGGGAACTGAAAAACATTATTTACCAAGAGGACTGCTTTAAAGTAGTAACATGCTTTATAGGTTCTATGGGTAGTTATTGGTAGAACTTCTCTTTAAAGAGCTGCACAGATGACAGACAGAAATATGAAAATTAGAGTTCAGAGACTGGGTAGATCCCAGTCTTCCTCTGATTTGCTGAATACACCTGACACACGTCAAATAGACAGACAGAAGCATATCATTATGAGTGGTGGAATTGTTGTTTTGCTCCTAATGCATGCAGGGAGCCTCAGGACAGAGGGGTGGAAGCTGATTCTGGGGTGGATGCATTTTCAAGATAAGAGACAGAAATTGAGAAACATAAATTTTTTGACCTTACGCTCAGACTGCTGTTGGAGAAAACTGTGTCACTGAATTGGGGGTTCCCTTTGTAAGCCTTGAAATTTGCATGGCTACATCTCTATATGTCTACGGATGAGAGTGGGAGCCTTGGAAAGGGCAAGGAAGCTCTTTTTGATTAAGGGATTGAGTGGGTGGGGTTGTTGAAGCTGGAGGCTAATCTCTTTATGCAGGTGTGTGTGTGTGTGTGTGTGTGTGTGTGTGTGTGTGTGTGTGCGTGGCGCGCGCACTGACCTAGGCTTGGCTAGCTCAGCTGTTGTTTTCGAAGGCAAAACAACAGCTCCTAATTCCCTAGGGCACCATCCTTCCCACAATGGTGGTGGTCTTGGGAATGAAAACAGACCACCCACAAAGAAAAGAAACGAAAACAACATCTAGCTTCTCAAGCAGGTTTTACACTTTTAATCTCAAAACATTCAGAAGCAGCAAATTTTTTACAGTTTATTATCATGAAGTCCCTGGAACAAGGATCAGCATTTTAGAAGGAGAGAACTAAGTCAACATGAAGTACAATAATATCAATAGTGTATAGCAGTAACAATGGTAATTTATCCTTTCCATATCTTTTTGAAGAATTTTTTTTCCCCATGGAAGTTTCTAGGTGAGGAAAATGCCCTCCGTTGGAAATGACTTAATTACTATTTGAATCTGGCATTAGCTCTATTACTTTGTGTAATTAACTTTACTTCTCTGCCATGTTTTCTAATCATAAAAATGAGGCAAATACTGTCTAAATGAGGAAGCCCTAGTGATTGATATATATGTATATATGTACATATATATATATACATATATATATACACACACACACACACACACACACACACTAAAATTAAATTGTACTATCACTATGCTTACTTTGTAAAAGTTATGAAGAATTTCATAAACACAGGAGTAATATTTCATTTTTGATTTAACTTTTGAAAACCAAGACTTCCACTTTAATTACTTTAAAGAATACTTTGCCCAAATTGCAATTGGATTATCTTGAAAAAGCAAACAAATGTGTGTATTTCACAACACTAGAGCTTGGGGGAGCCACAAAGAAGTCTGGCAGATGGGCGAGCTGGAGAGGCGGGACCTACTCACAAAAGTCAGGCAGGAATGAGCAATATTATTGTGCAAACTCACACTGATGTTTTAATTATGAGGGTTCCTCGAATGATACTGGATTCATTTCTAAGCCCTAAAGATACTGTGGCCTCCTCTGTCTCACCATAGACGCTTCCTTTTGTACATTTCAGAGAGCCTTTGAAGATTCATGGTCCCTACTTGGCACTACGTTATTCATAGATTAAATTGATGACTTTAATCCCGGAATGAGTTTTACTCACTCTCCTTGCTCCATTAATGGAGAAAGCATATGGCAGCAATAGTCCAGGAGGATAATACACATACAGAGACTTTGGAACAGGCAAGAGAAATGTTATTTAGAAATCCGTACAACCTTTATATAAAACAGGCAGCTCTGAGATTTTAGGTTTTTAAGTGTTCTCATTATCTCTAAACATAAAGAAGGAAAATAGAAAAAAAAAAACTCTCCACTTTCCAAATCTGCCAAAAACTTAATTCAAGCCATCTTGTATATTATCATAATAGCCAAAAACAACCCCCTTAATGGCTTTAAGCCCTAGTAAACACTGGTTGCAATAGTTACCATGTGGCGGCTCCTATGGTGCACAATGAAGTCCAAATCTTTTCCACACCTTTCCTTCACCCTTATAAAAGTGTTTGTGAGGGAGGATAGAAGGGTATACTGCTTCTCAAAACTTAGCGTTCCAAATGAAAACTTGTTCCAAATTAATATATCCAGGCCTGTCTCCAGAAATTCCCATTCTGTAGCCTTGGGAAATGTCCAGGAAACCGATTGATTGATGCATACACCAGGTAATCTAATACAGGTGGTCTGGACACGACACATTACAAAACACTAATACAGAATCTAAGAGCTCTGGATTTCAAGTTAGAAAAGTCTAGGTTTAAATCCAAAACCTAAAGTTCCTACTCACCATTGGGTGGATTGTTCAACCTGTTTAAGATTTAGTTTTCTCGACTATAAATTGGGAATAATAATGCTTAACTCATAGTGGTCATTAATTCACTGTGAAGGGAGGTGATATGTAGAGAGTTTGGCTCAGTGACTGCCACACAGTAGGCACAAAATCAATGGTGGTGGTGGCTATTATTTGATATGACTCCTAGCCTAAGCTCTGACAATTCCTTAAAAGTTTTGACATCTTGAAGGATCTAAATTTATTCTTGAGTGGAAAAATTAACAGCATTATTTTTCTTACAGTGGTGAAGCACAATATAATAAGTTTAAAATTCTTTATTTTTCCCCAGTCAACTCCAAACAATCACATTGAAGAATAGCGTTAATTTGAACATTAGGGTATGATACATTTGTCCCTGAGGAATATGTAATATTGTAAGTCAAATACTAATAAAGGTCCTTGAGACAGTCATGTGGGAGTGTTAAAAAAGGTTTTCACAGTCATTATGGCATGGGGCAGTAAACATAACCTAGTGCTGAGCATCTGGAGATATGGGGATGATACTAGATCTGTCTTCTTCACAGCAATGTAAGAATCATATGAGGAAATGCAAGCGAAAGCAGTTTGAAAATTGTGCAACACTAAGATAATAGGATTGTAATGATGAGGCTTCTGCTCTAAAAACCAGAAAAGATAACACACAAATAAGTAATAGGACATTTCACAAAGAAAGCTTAGTATTATGGACTGATCACAGTATAGTCACATGCCACCCCACTGTTGAGTGACTGGAAAGCTAAATGTCCACATGGCAAGAACAACGAAGAGTTGATTCAAGAATCAGATAGGAGGCCCAGATTAGATCATTTTTAAGGTTTGTTCTTGTGCAGATATTAGAAGATTTTAAAAAATACCATATCTACTAAGACATCTAAGAAAATAGAGAAGGGGAATTTATTCCAATTTTTGCAATTAAACTGGTACACTTTCTAGAAATAAATTTAAAGTCAAATATGTATTTTTAAAGGCCTGTATTTTTCAGGCAACAGCTCAATCAAGAAAGAAAACAAAAGCAAAATTATAGATGAAGTTGTTTACTAAATGAAAATTCCGGCCCTCATTATGGTTGTGGGATTTGGATCTCCCAGGCTATTGCACCTGGCTTGTTGTGCAATAAATGCCTGTGGCACTATGAGTCAGATGGCACATTAACTGGCAAGGCAAGAGAATCAGAAACACAGTCCTAAAATGATGGCTTCCTACCTGTATAGGAACACCACTGGCTATCCACAAACTAATACAGCTTAATGTGGATAGAAAAGAGGAAGGAAGAGGCAGCAAGAGGCCCAAGACTGGGAGCTAATTTGAGAAAAATATCATTTCTTTTGGTAAACCTTCAGGTAATTAGGTTCCTCCCTCTGCATTCTCTCAGTACTCTATATTTATCAGTATAACTCATAGGATATTTGTTGTGTGTCCTCTCCCCATGGGGCAGGAGATATGCCTCATTGAATTTTGTATCTTTAGTGGCACACAGTAGCATTGGCTCTAACTCACAGAGCTCAGCACAGGGCTATTAATCGAGTATAATAGCATAGATTAAGTATCCCATGTTCAACAAATACCACCAGCTGGTGGTAGAAAATACGAGTCAGATTGAAAATCTTCAGGAAAAAGAACTTTAGGGACAACAATCAGGGATCTTTTAAAATAAGAGGGTAGTGCAACCTAGTAGGCAGAGCCCAGTGTTGCATCGAGCTCTATAAAATCTAAAGTTCTTCTCTTTAGCTAAAGAAGAGTCATCCTGCGGTGGCAGCAGGTAGAGCATACTGCTTCAGCTCTCCCAGTTACCTTGCCCGAAGAAATAAATAATAGCAATCGGTAATATGAAGAGCAAACCTCAATCTCCAATTTAGCGCTTTGAATTCTGGCTTCTGCAGTTACTACCCTTCTGACATTCTCTCTTTCAAATTTTCTTAGAGATCTCATTTGGCCAATTCTTAGTCAATTTCCTTGACCTATCCAGATGATTGGAATTTGCCCCTCATTCTTTTGTGTTCGAAACTCTCATATCTCTGATGTTCTACGACAGTATTTTCTTCTGGTTTTCTTCTGCTTTATGTGTGTGTGTGTGTGTGTGTGTGTGTGTGTGTGTATGTGTGTGTGTGTGTGTGTGTGTGTTTCTATTTTGCAGGATTCTCTTTTTTCTCTCACTAAGCCGTGATTATTTACCACATGACTTAGCCTTTGGCTCTCATCTCTTTTCTCTAAACAATTACCCTGTAGAGATTTCATCAACTGGCAGGACTTTAACTACATCGGTGCTCAAGAGATATCTCACAGTCTCCATGTCTGGCCCTGACTCATACTCTAGTTGCAGATTTCCAAATGGTTCTAAGACATCTTTTCGTAGATGTTCCATTGTCAACTCATCATCTCTCCTTGCTCCTGCATGCCACCTACACAGATTGAAGCAAGTTTCTTTATTGGTCTTGGTTTCAATTTTCTCACAAGTTAACTTAGATGGTAGAAGAAATTATATTGGGTATTTAATGCAGCTTTCAAATTCATGACAAAAGTTTCTTATAATTTTTCTAATATCTTTGGCAACTATACATTTTTTAAATCATTTTATGATTGTATGTCTAAAGCTCCAACTAAAAACCATTATGAATGCCACCCTAATCAAGCCTGATCCCGTCTGATCTTGTTAGCTAAGCAGGGTAGGGCCTGATTAGTACTTGGATGGGAGACCACCTAGGAAGACCAGGTGCTGTAGGCGTAAAAAATTAAAAAAATAAATAAATAAGGAATTGTAAGCTGAAAAGGTCCTTGCAATCTGTGAGGTCAACCAAGGGTTGCTTCGCCTATAAAAAACAACAACAACCACCAAAAAAAACCAAAATAAAACAAAGACATTATGACTATTCTTGCCACTATTCAAATTCTCAGACAAATCCTGTTAACTTTATTTATTCTAGGATTTGAATGACCATTGCTGAAATAGGCCAAGAGATGTAAATTTCAAGAGTCTCAAAAGGGAAAGTCTAGAACCTATTATTATTTAAAGTGATTTTACACTCTGTTCTACATTTTATTTTGTCTGCCTTTCCAACTAGATTTGAGGTTCTAGAAGTAAAGATTAATATTTGATTATTTTGAGTCTCTTCTTCCAACTCAGTGCTTCATATTTGATATATGCTCAGTAACTATTTTTAGAATTATTTCAATTATCAAATTGTAGTCTTTTTACATATATTATCCCCAATTAGTACAGCAGGAAGTTCCTTAATCTGGACAAGGATATGGAAGTCTATACTTTTCATAGGGTTGTGATAAGGGATAGAGAATAAAATTCAGTACTATCCAAGAGACTCGCATGGGGAAAAGGCAAGAAGCAGATCTTATTCTGCCTCTAGGAGAGCCATAGATTGAAGACAATAGGGCTGCCACCACCGATGCCTGCCTTGGTTTTATGGTCCCTACAGAGAGTGCCTGGGCAATGATTTGTGGGTATTTTCCAGAAGATAGAGAGAGGTTGAGGCAGAGACTAAATCTTACACTGGAGTCCTGGCTATTTCCATGAGATATCTTTCAAAGTTCCTTGCTCTTGGAATTGCTCAAGCAGAAGCTACACAACTGCAGTGCAACGTTGTAAGGGGAATTTAGGTGTTGAGTCTTGAATGAAATGGAATTAAGTTCACACCTATTACACTTTTTTCAACTATTGTATTTAAAAAATACAAGTTATATTATTCATTGAGCATTGTATTAGGTACTGAGCAAGACACTCTATGTATGTGATGATAGCCAACACTTATATAGAGCATTTACTATGTGCCGAATGGAGTTCTTTGTGTTTATGTATTCTATGAACTTTCACACAAGTCTATGACTTAAGTATTGTTTTAAGTTCCATTCTACAGATGGAGAAATTGAGGAACATGAGGTTCAGCATCTTGCACAAGGATATTTAGCTACTAAATAGTAGAGTTGAGATTTTAACCCCGAAATCTGACTTCCGACTATGTACTCACATTCATTATACTATACTGCTGCTTTGAGCTTTGCAGTAACTGTGATAATAGGATCACTACTCTTCTTTATAGATGAGAAACCTAGGTGTAGAGGTATATGTTGTGTGCGTTTGATCTTATGGAGTCCTCTGCAAGTTCCCTGTTGCCCCGACCTGGTTCCAGTGCTGCTCACTCCATGCCTGAGATCCTGCAAAGGCTTTTTATCACTACCTCCAACCTCTCCCTTTCCCACTCATCTTTCAAATTGATGCATCATGTCATTCAAGAATCTCCATTGGCTCCTTCTTGTCTGTGGCATCATTTTCAAATCTGTCAAACTTGTGTGGCTTTTTGTAATCTGCCTCCCTTACCTTTTGCAAACTTATCTCTGACTCTTTAAAATATAGACTCTATTCTCAGTAGGCTAACTTCAACATTGTTCCATTCGTATTCGAGAGCTTGTTCCTTATAAACAATAATTCTAATGTGAACTTTAGGGACTATATTCGATTTACCTAGTCCTCAAATATAAGCTTCTCTTTCTGTCTCTCCCCAACATTCATTTGGGCCCCATGTCCTCTCTTTTTCACCAGATTACTCTTCTTCTGCTCAACATCACTGCAGTCTTAGTTCAGAACCTCAACATCTTCGTTTGAATTACTTCCATATTTCCAGGTTGCTTTGCCACTTGTTCCCCTAAAAGCCACTCTCAACGATGCCACTAAAAAGCCTTTTAATTATGTTAACTTCCTAGTTAAAGTTAAGAGTATTTAGCTTAGTGGGCCTTGGCAGCCAAGCTGGGGATTTGGATACAGAAAATTTTTATATAGGATATAATAATATTGGAAAAACTCATGCTTTCTTCTGGACTCAAGATTATTATCTAAAGCGAGTATTGGCTATCAAAGGTGTTTGAGAAAGGGCCAGAAAAGGTATTTGTTGCTACTGCTTCTTTTATTCCTTGTCCCTTATGTGGTTGTCTCTGGAGAAGTTTGGTTTTATAAGGAAAAGCCAAGGAGTACAGAAGAAATGTAGATGAGATATAGATGGCAGAATGGTGGCACAAAAAGAGCTGAAAAGCTGTGGCCCAAACCTGCCTGGGCTGAACTTAAAATATCACGATGAGAGAGAGCCTCTGACTCTTACTGCAGGAGGTTCCTGCAGCCACCCAGCTGCAGGAAAGTGCAGATTATGGAAGGAATGGATTGAAAAATGAAGAAATCTGATCAAGTTTCTTGATCTTATTTCTGATCTGTTAAATCTCGTTCCTCTTTTATTAAGTCTCCATGGTTTTCTCCATGCTCTCAAAGTGGATCTTGATAAACTTCCTCAGACATAAACTACTCACACCACTCCTGCCAGTTCAGAGTTTGAATCTCTCACCTCTGTTCTCTTATTTTTCCTTCTGGTATTACAATTACAAATATATCACACCTTTGAAATTGTTCCATAGTTCTTGGATGTTCTGGGGTTAATGTTGTTTTATTCTTTTTTCTCATTGTTTTTCGGTTTGGGTAGTTTCTATTGATGTATCTTTAAGCTCACTGATTCTTTTCTCAGTCCTGTCCAGGCTACTGATATGCCTGTCAAAGGCATTTTTCATTTCCGTTGCAGCATTTTTTATTTCTACTATTTACTTTTGATTCTTTGTTAAAATTCCCATATCTCTGCTTACATAACCCATTTGTTCTTTCATGTGGTCTACTTTTCCATTTATGTTCTAATATATTAATCAGAGTTATTTTAAATTCTCTGTCTGCTACTTCCAACATCTGTATAATAGTTAAGTCTTGTTCTGATACTTTGTCTCTTTAGCCTGTGTATTTTCTTGCCCTTTGGCAAGTCTTATAATTTTTTTGTTTAAAGTTTGGATATAATGGATCGCATGATAGAAATTGAGATAAATAAGACTGTAGAGTAAGGATTTATGTTAACCTGCCAAGGAGTTGGGCTGTTTTTAATGTTTGCTGTAGTTGCCAGAGACTTAGAATTCCTGTTCTATCTTTGTTTTTGTCTCCTGTCTTGACTTTGAGTTTCCGTTAAGTACTCTTCCTCAGAGAAAGTCTGTGTCTTATAGCTCTTTCAGCTATAATCCACTATGCTGGAGCCTATTAGTGTGGTGGTAAAGTGTGGGGGAGCAGAAACATTCTATAATCCTATGATTAAATTGCAGTCTTTTAGTGAGGCTTTGTCTTTTGCTAGGAGCTTCACAAGAGTTTCTTCAGTGTTTATTTCTCCCTACTCCACCGTCCTCAGGTGATACAGGAAGACTAGAGGGACTGAAATGGGAGGAATGCACTTCCCCTGCCTGGAATAAGCCTCTGGCAGTCTTCTTCCCATCTATCTCCAGGGTGATGATTTGCCTTGTAATCTCACTTCTCTGATGGGTCCAAAAAATCATTTTTTTTTTTTCAATTCATTCACCTTTTTTTCTTATTAAAAGGACAGGAGTGGTGACTTCTAAGCTCTTTACATTGTTGGAACTGAAGCTAGAAATTTTCAGATGTGGAATGGTCTAAGAAAGAGACACATATAAGCTGTACCTTATTTAACTTTGCATTCAGCTTTATGCCCAGCAGAAGAGAAGCCTGACACCTTGTAAAGTATTAGTGTTGAGTCAACAGAAAGAGATAAACTGTCTCACACATCAGTAAGTTGGTACACTTTAGTTAACTAGCAGAATTAGTGAATATTTTTAAGTGTAATAATTGCATAAATCATGAGACTTGTACAGTGTAAAAGCAAAATAATATTTTTCAGTGTTAGATGTATATTCTTTAATAAAATTACATTACACAGAACAGAGTATTATTCATGCTGCTTATAAATCTGAAACTCAAAAAGGAAACCTATAAATTTTCACCCAACAATAGCACCCATACACTTAATTCACATGTTCATTTATTCCTAAGCACCAGATTTTACATAGCTGGAATTTTGGCAGAAAACATCCCAGATGTTGCCAGGATCGTGGGAGAGGAAATGGACATTAACCCAGCTGAGTTCATTCCAACTTTTAGGAAGTAGGGTCATACATTTCTGAGTGTTCAACAAACGTGGAATTGGGAAATGAGAATAAGGGATATTCTTCATGATTGATACTAGAATTCCTAATAAGGCAAGAAGTACTCATAATAGATGATAGCTTTAAGTTACAGCCCTATATTTGATAAGAAATCAAACAAATATTTTTATATGGGTTTAGTTATGTCTTTCTGCCTTATATTAGTACATTTATCAGTCTTAGCTCTTCCCTTCCCTTTCTACTGGCAGCATTTTTCACAGCATAACTTTCCTCTTGCCACCTAATCCATGCAAAACCTGACCATTTCCTTCAGCAGAGCTGAGGCTTTTGAACCTCTGTTCTTGTTTACATTAATATAAAGAGCTGCTCTGCCATCAAAACATTACCATTTTTTTCCTCCAGGAAAATTAGAATTCACCTGTGGTCCTGGATTAGAATCAAAGACATCAGCATGAATTCTTGGTTCTCTCTGTCTCTGTGTCTGTCTCTGTCTGTCTGTCTGCCTGTCTTTCTCTGTCTCTCTGTCTCTCTCTCTCTCTCACACACACACACAAAGATAGATACAGAAACATAAATATAGACATGTATATATGTTAGACAGTATATATACATATATTTCCAAGATGCTAACATAAGAAACTCTGCATGAAGATCTGTGGAAAATCTCTATACTAATTTTCTAGATTTCCTGTAAATTTGAAATTATTTTTAAAAAGTAAAAAAAGGAAAAATGAAAGGCTGGAAGAGGTTTTTCGACACATTAAAATGTTTAAACAAACAAAACAACTTGTTATGACTTCAAGGCCTAAGTAGGTGTGACCTCTCCATGAAATCTACACTAGCACTCCACCAGAAGTCATCTGTCCTTTCTTCCATAAGTCTTTCTGGAGAAAATTATATCATAGAGGTCTGGACCTCTATAATGTAATTCGAGAGGTATTTTTCTGATTCTTAATGGGATGGGTTAAGAAAGAAGCTAGATAGGAAGGAGAAAACTGGCCACGGTCTAAGAAATGACTCCTCACCCCTTCCCTGCAGCACTTATGGGCTAGAATTCCATTGGAATCCAGTCGAACTCCACAGCAAGTATGCTAAGTGGACATTCTTTCATAGCAGCTGTGGAGCAGCAAAGTATGGCTGTACTTGTAGGAGATACAAACCTGGCTTGAGGCAAGAATTTAGGAGTGGATTTTAAAGGAAGCTCATGTTCTCAGGAAATATTTTTTTTCTCAGCATTAAACAAAAACCAATCCCACAGAAGTTGGAAGTGTCCCATTCCTTTTGCACTCAAACTTCACGTTCAGTAAATAATTTTTACCTTTTTTCTGGACAAGGAATATATTATAGCAAAGGAGTTTGGATTGAGAATCAAGGAAGACCCATGTAACCTCAGCCAGGTTAATAAATACCAGATACTCTTATGCTACATTCTCCCTGTATATCCCTTTCTAATAACCACTCTCCTTGAAAGGAAGATTTATTTACATGATATCTATAGCTATAGTTTGTTCCTTTTTCATTGGTGCAAGGTTTTCCATTGTGTAACTATTCCACAATTTATTTGTCTTATTGATGGACATTTGTCTGTCATAAACTGTGTACAATGAATATTCTTACACAAGTAGCTTATTGCACACGTGCAATAATTTCTTAAATCCTATTTTCATTAGCATTTGTGAAAGTAAATAAAGATGAACTGAATGAGAGAAGCAAACCTCTCATTGTTTTCTAATGTGTTGCTTTTAACTTTGTATAACACATGAGAGCTTACTATAGCAAGGGAGTCAGCCACCATCACTTGCATTTCGGTAGAGACTCAAAGGCAGGTAGAGGAGTGGAAAAGTTTTATAGTGGAAAAAAATGAAAGCTTCAGTGTACCATGATTAGAGGCTGTTGGCATGGGGAAACGGTAGGTAAGCTGACTGGAAGCAAGGCATCCTATGTGATTACTTAGGGGTCATGTTAACTTTCTCTGGTGGTAATTTGGAAGCTGGGAAAATTAGGAAAGCTGTCAATTAATAATCAAGTCATTTGGGGCTGATTGTTACAGGAGTTACTGTTTAGCTTCCTGGATTGTTAGAATACTAGAGATAGAAAGCTGGCTTCCTACAAGTCTTGATTATGCAGACTTATTTCCTGGGCTCTTTATTGTAGATAAGAAGTTGATTTCCTCAGCATGTTGCTGCAGGTTGTGGATCAGAGTTCTATTTTTTACATATGGTCTGGCCATTTGCGTATTCAGTCTCTCACTTTTGTGATTTCTTTCAAGTCATCTAGCTTTCTTGAGTTTCAAGGCATAATAACAAAAATATATTTTTATATCATTTTTGTAGAAGTTGAATAATACAGTAATATATTGAATGCTAACTTTAGTCTTTGACATATATAAATATCCTCTCCACATCTCTTTCAGTTCGATAGTTGCTTGACAGAGTCTATCAGTGAACTTCAAGCAGCATTGCTTGAAGTGAAAATGTTATAAAAAATATTCAAACGTCAAAGTATTGGAATAGTTATCTTGATGCTCCTTCCAATATTGAGAATCCATGGCAGTGCTCCCAGTTCTAGTATCTTTGTGTTCCATGCAAGGATAAAGGTCCTTAGGTAAGTTAATACATTTGCTCAAGGTCATAGAGCTAGTAAGTAGAAAAACAAAGAATTAAATCTCAACAGATTCCAGAGTGTGTGTGTG
>NW_011888795.1:4715821-4742016 GCF_000151845.1 Pteropus vampyrus | reverse complement strand
TATGCACTCAGTCTTAATGACAATTATATTTTTTGAAATTTTTCAACTTTGCCATGCTTTTAATAGTTAAGATTTTCCTCTCCATTTATCTGACCGGTTGTCACAGAAAACTGAGTTTTTAAAACAATGCTAAACTAAAAAAAAAAAAAAGATTTTTAATGTTTTTAAATATTTTAACTGCAATATATGCTTGTTTATTTGTTCAATGTATGGTAGCACTGAAGGTAGCTGATACATCACTGAGGATTTTCTCTACCTTATCAGTTTTAGAAAATGATCTTGTGCATGACTGATTTACAAAAATTAGAGTACATGGAATTATGGAATTTTTTCTACAGCTTAGAAAAGCTTGCCACTTTGTTACTGTCCTTTTAGGAAAGTCCAGGCCAGCTCCTGTCCAATGAGGCTGGATGATTCGATTCCAGTCATCTGTCTAAAAGGCCTGGCTAAGGCTGTGGCTCAGAAAGGTCCTTTCCTTTAAAATGACATCTTACTTCTTTCTGTAAGCCTTAATCAAGTGAGATTTATAACTCATTGTACTTGTCCATATGTTTTGAAGTAGAGTGAAATCATTTGAGAGGAATAAAAACTAGGAAATAATGTAGCTTAATTTTATAATACTCCATAGAAACTTAAGAAACAATATGTTTTATCTGGGTTTGTTCATAGTATACAGTATTGTTAAAACAGTCATTTCTGTTCTTTCTTAAATTTGAATAATGAGTGTATATTAGTGTCACATTATGTAATGACATCTAAATGAGAAAGAATGCATTAATACAAACTACAAAAACAGAACTGAAACTTAGAGTTCAAGGTAAACAAGGTACTTAAAATTTTTGAAATTGTGTTTGAGTTCTAGTCCTTCTTATTAAAAGATGTATCATCCTATACAAATCAGGCCACTTCTGTGACCGGTGTCTTCTTCCATATTATCAGATAAGAAGATCTGCTCTGCTTATTTCCAAAATTTTAGAAAGAACTTATAATTCAATGCAATATTAACAAAATCTAGTGAATACAGAGTATGTAATAAACATTTTGCTGGATGCTTTCTATACAATGATCAATATTAATGTTTATACAAGTATATTGTAAATTATGAAATACTACATAAGTATATATATAAATATTATTATGTATAGGATAGTACCTAAATATCAAGTAATTTAGTCTTTTCCATTTTGAAAAGAACAGGTGACATTTGAGAACACATATTACTTTCCAATAAACCACTGGTGATTTATTATTACGTAGAAATAATATGCCTTTGAAAGAATAAAAAATATAAATGGGTTAGATTCCTTATGAGAAAACAAAGACTTGAAAATAAAATGTAGTCTAACTATCCAAGAGACCAACTTCAAACAAAATGTTATACAATGATTAAAAATAAAAGGACAAAATTGATAATAAATTGAACTAATGCACACACACAAAAAGGTTGAGATAGCAATAATAATCAAAATAATGAAAATTCAAGGCAAAAAAGTTATGCTGGATCAAAACAGTCATTTTATATTGAAAAACATTTAATCTATGATGAATAGACAGAACCTTTGTGAATGGAATAATATTAGAACAACATGTAAGTAAAAACTTTTAGAATTATACTAAATAACAATCATATTGGAAGATTCATAATCTTTGGCATATATAATAAGCAAAATTAAATAAGAATAAAAAGAACTTGAATAGGATGAAATGGTTAAACAGATAAATAGTGATATTTGTACTATCAGAGAAATATATTCCTTTTGAATAATTATTTATACAAATTAATCATATATAAGATCATTAAAGCAAAACATTGTAAACTTGAAATTGAACAGATATGATATTTATTCACAATGCACTAATATGAAATACAGGTTTCAAGAATTTAACTAGAAAAGGTTCAACCACTTAAAATTTGAAAGCAGAAGTTACTGACAGATAAATCTATTAAGAAGTTATTTTAGAAAAATAAAGCAACAAGCAAACCTAATTGAAAGCTGCTAGGGAAAGATTATCTTCAAAGAAATTAATAGTTAACTTTTCAATAACAATTATGAAATAATATATCTAATTTTCTATAAAAATATCTACCTATCTACAATTCCATACCTATCAGTCAAGAACAAATATAATAAAAATGACATTTTAACAAAAATGAAACTAGAGAATTTAAAACCAGCAGATCTGTACAAGAGGAAATATGAAAGCATGTTCTTCAGAAAGAAAAAAAAAAATCCAAAATAAAGGTTGGAGATATAAGTTGAAAAGCATGAACGAATTTAAAAAAGATTGGGATCAATATAAATGAATATTGACCAATTAGTTAATAGTAGTTTCTTCTTGAGCTTACAGTACAGACAGGAATTCAAAATATTACAACAATGGCATTTAAGTCAAAAAGAGGGTAAATGGAGTAAATAAGTTCTTTGGTCTTCAAAAGACAAAAATTAAAAAGCCAATGAATATTAGACTTAAATCAAGAATCATGCTTTAATCTCCGAAAGAATATTATAGTATCTCAAAGAAGAGGAGAGTATTAATTTTTCCTGCTAACATAGACAGGAAAATGGAGTAAAAAACTAATAAATTCAAATAAAATAAAGGTTAAAAGATTGGGGTAAATTACAAGATACAGATTTGAAAAAAACATAATAATAATGACATTAAATTAAAATTTACACTTAAATATAATTGGAATCTAAATATTCTGACTAAAAGATACATTCCTGTTAATCGCTGAAGGAACACTTGCAATAATTGACCATATTCTGTATCGTAAGGCAAATCTCAGCAAATTTCAATGGACTGACATCCCTAAGTGTGTCTTTTGACCAAAATGCATTAAAATAGAAATAACTAATTTTTTTTAAAAGATAGCTAGAACAAGAATTTTTAAAATTAAGAAATGAGCTTTAAAATAACCCATGGATCAATGAAATATAAATGACAATTAGAACATAGGTTTAACTGAATGATGATAAAAGTACTGCAGTTTGAAACCTAGAAGATGAAGGGAAAGTTGTGCTTAGAGAAAAATTTTTATCTTTAAATTTCTGTATTAGAAAAGAAGTGAGGCAGAAAGATCAGCATTAGCTTATCTATCTCGAATTTTTTTGTTTTTTTTTTAAGAATAGCAAGTCAAATTTAAATAAAAAGAACAAAAGGCATAGAGAATATAGACATCAATGAATAATAAACAAATATACTATAGGGAGGATCCAAAAATGTCAAGTGTTGATTGTTGGAAAAGACTACTAAAATTGCTAATCCTTGATGAAATTATCAAGAGAAGGAAAAAGCAGGAAGGAAAACAGATTTGTTTCACTTTAATGATTGGAAAGAGGGAACATAGGTAGAATGAAGAAAAAAGATTATTATCATGGCAGCATGTCTGCAAATGTGGCTTAGCAGATTTGTATATGTTTTTGCAAAGTGCTTGTTTATAAATGATTCAGTTTTTCCCACAGGGATTTACTATGCCAGCTGGACTTTTCTTATGAGAATACTTAAAATGTTCTCAATTTCTGGTTAAAAAAAAAAAAAAGGTATGTTCTCCTCTCTTAATGTTTTACCACATAGAACATAGTCTCCTTTCCTCCTTGAAGTTCCATAAAAAGACAGACAGAAATCTCCCAACTCTTTCTCAAGTGAATTGAACCAAAATACTTGGATTTCTCTTCATTTACAATAGGCAAGAGAAAGTGATTTATTTGTTCAGACATATGGCTTATATAATGAGACTAAGCAAATATATAAACACATAGATATGAATGTTTATTTTCATGCCCAAAGAATTTAAA
This sequence comes from Pteropus vampyrus, assembly GCF_000151845.1. Classification (NCBI taxonomy): domain Eukaryota; kingdom Metazoa; phylum Chordata; class Mammalia; order Chiroptera; family Pteropodidae; genus Pteropus; species Pteropus vampyrus. The sequence continues at coordinate 4,738,219 of NW_011888795.1, read as the reverse complement.
GCATAAAAAGCACTGTTTGTTGAATTCTTTGAGTAATAACCCAAATATCTGTAGTTTAAACAGATGAATTATCTAGATCTTATGCTTGGATTTTGAGCACTGTCATATTTCATGTCTAAGTATTCTAGAATTTGAACCTGGGCTGCAAAACAATATATAAAAATACAATAGTAAACACTGCAAACTTGCCTTAAAAATTTCCTTATTGTTTTTTAAATCAGATGCTTATAGTTCATTCTGATGTTCTAAACATTCCACAAAGTGTTCCCAATCCTTTCTCACTCTTAACTATTACCCTTACTTATAATACTAAGGTAATTAAACTATTCCATGATCCCCACAAATATCTCTGGCATTTCTGGGACATCTTTACTCACGCTGTTCTTATCATGATAAAACCATAATCATCTTTCAAGTCTCCTCTATAAAATCTTTCTAAATCCCCTAGCAAGATATGATCTCTTTTGATTCTTTGCAATTTCATAACCTATTTCTTATATTTCTTGTATAATTCTTTTTTTAACAATTGAGTATCATCGTTTGTGAAATTTTCTAATTTTAAACTTCTCAAGGGCTGGACTGTGTCTTCAAAATATTGTATCTTTATTATCTTGACTTTAATTAAATCGAATAAAATTATTTGAAACCAAAGAGGTAGTAAGTGAAGAATGAGAAGATAGGACCTGATGAAGGAAGAAAACCATTGGGGAAAAAATACATGTGTCTGATTAAGAGGAGGGTGAAGAAGTTTGCCTGGAGTGAAGGGGACTGAGAGAAAAAACAGTTTGTTTGGCTGCTCTCCTGTGTATTACACATGGGAGTGGAAAGAACCTGAATTTTGGTGGCATAAGTCATTCGTTTGAACTGCATACCTTTCTGAAATCTTGATTTCTATATTTGTAAAAGAGGAGTAATAATTTTTTAATCAGATTCAATGTATATGACCTTAATGAAATAATTACATAGGAATGTTCAATTAATTATTATGAAAAGCTTAATTTTGATTTTATGCTTATGAATTGAAAGAGGAATTTATTTGGAATGGAGAGAGACTTTTTTCTAATAAAACCCATACAAAATAAGTAGCTATATTAAGCATAAAAATAATAAAGAGAGAAGAGAATAGTTAACATATATCAAACTCCGTAGATGTCAAGCGTCCTGGTAAGCATTGTACACAAATATGCCGTTAATCCTCATAGTAATTCTATTATTATCCCTGCTGTAGAGATAAAGAAACTTAGGCACTGTCAGTTCAATTTAACCAAGCTGACACTGCTGCTAAGTATTGGAGCCAGGACTCAAATCTATGTCCTTCAAATTCAGAGTCCATGCTCTTAACCACTATACTGTATTACCATGCAAAAAGCAAACATTGAGATTAATTTACTTGTATGTAGAAAAGCTTTGATAAAAGTACTTCTTGGAAAAATTGTTTCTGTTTATGAAAAACTTGGCTTGAAATGAAAATAGGTAGTAGTAGAGTCAGAATCCCAATCAAAAGAGACTGTGTTTTTCTCTCATACGTATCATATTATAAGCATTATGTTGAGTATAACTGAATGTAGTTTGGAGCCATTTTTTTTTCTGATTTAGTTGCAATGAATTTACAGCAAATTATGTCCGTAAGGAGAAGAGAACTAGCCAGACCCAAAGTATAATTTCCATGGGATATAAATATAAAAGCCTGTATATTTTAAAATTATTTAGTAGTCCAAAGGGTTTGATCTTTATAGAGATTTTTGGCCACCAGCATTGCTGAGAAACTGCTAAGACTGCAAAAAGGAATTGTGTGCACTGCAGAGAAACCTGGCAATTAAAGAGGAGGCACATACTAGTACTCTTTGCTCAGTAATTGTACAAACAACAGAATAAAAAGACCCTCCTCAGTGGAGACTTTCATCTTAACCCTATTTGTGTACTGCTGCGTCTGCATCCATCCTTATGTAGTCTGTCTAGCCAGATACAGGTGCTCCCACCAATCATTATATTCAAAATGAAAGAGTTAAACAGCCAGAGGCAATCCACATGATAAATAATCATTAGTGGTTTTTGTGAGGAGTAAATAATTCATAGTCAGGGTTGTGTGTGTGTGTGTGTGCGTGTGTGTGTGTGTGTGTGTGTGTGTGTGTGTGTGCGAGCATATATGTTTTGTTTTGTTTTGTTTTGTATGTTGTTGATGATTTTTCCTTCTTGAATGGTGTCCTTATTCAGTTTCAATGGTTGGTTGTAGTCTTAGCTCTTGCACAGAACATTCAACTAATCCATAATAATAGCTTTGTTGTTTTGTGCCACTGGAGTTAGTCCTGATCTTAAGAAGTAGAAGAGCCATGCTGGACCCTAAAATTCCTTGGTTATAGTTGTCTCATCTCTCTCCCTAACTGTTCCAATGTGGGAAGAGTCAGATGACAATAGACAGTTGATGAAGTGAACTAGAAGTCAACAGATGACAGCAAGATAACACAGAGTGAACAACAGGTGGAAGTCTCTAACACACCAAGAAGAAGATAGTAAACCTGTGCCTGGGGGCCAGAGTCTCTCAGAAGCAGCTAGAACCATGGGAGACAGGAACTAGACCAGACAGTGCCAGAGATACTGCCCAGGATAGAAGAAAAAGGAAATAGCTGGCTTCTCTCCTCCTCTATCTAATCACCTGACACTATCTCCCATTAGCAGAACCAGCAGGAAGCCAGCTGACACATAGCCTGATGATCACAGTTTGCAAGGCTTAGTTTCCCCTACAATGTCAAGCAGCACATGAAAAGAAGGAAGAACAGATCTATAGGAGAGCTAACAGACCCAGTAGTGTGAATGGATGAGGTAAGGGTGTATTTGGAGGTATTGAAATAGTTTAACAGCTTAGACCAAAGCAGTGGCAGAGAAAATGGAGAGAAATAGATGATTTGAGGTATATTTAGGAGAGAAAAATCAGCATGACTTAGTGACAGACTATATTTGAAAATTGAGAGAAAAAGGATATTGTGAACAACTTGTTTCATTGGGTTAGTTTTGCATTTTCTGCAGAACTATAAAGATGCCACTCAAAATAATCCCTGAGTGTTTAACCAAATGGTTCCTCTAATTATTAATAAGTAAGAAAGTGTGGCCAGCAATTGGCTAGACATCATACAGCAAAGAAGGAAGGAGATTGGCTGCAGCTGCGGGTTGCCATGGTAACTGTGGTTGGTTATTGTCATCAGGCTGTACAGGAGAGGATAGCAAGTTATTTAATCAAGGAACAGAGAATTTGTAGAATAGGACATCTGGATATATCTTTAGGCTGGAAAGCAGTATTGTGTTACTGGTTATAAAGACAAACTCACTAGAGAAATGTGAATTTATGGGAATTAATTGCCAGTGTGTGTGTGTGTGTGTGTGTGTGTGTGTATATGTGTGCGTGTTATTAAATATTTGAAAAGTACTGTGAATTTCTACAAAGAGTCAGTTAGCCAGTCCAAACATAAGTTTTTAAATTCCAGGTGTCGGAATAAAGGTGGAGACTAAAGTGTGATGTAGAGGAATTCACGAGCCAAAATATGAATGGCTACAGACTTGTCCCATGTAGCTGTCGCTGTATTTAAGAGGAGTGAAGTAGAGTGGACAAGAGAGCTCAGTAGTCACCAGACTTGCCCTTGGCATTGTTGCCTGCTAAGTCCTCAGCAGAGCCAGAATCTTGACACCAGATGCTTCTATTATTATTATTTTATAAATTTTAACTTTAATAACAATGTGAGCAAAAGATAGCTAAACCATTTTATTAGTTACAATCCAACCACATAATGGTAAATATATCTATGGCTCAATAAGGAGATATTATTTAAGTGCATATGCATCGCTTTGTTATAGTTCCTGATAGGAATTCAAAGAAATATAGGGCATGTTTTAGCACAATTACAACAAAATCCTTTCTTTAATTTTTGTGATACATTTAACTAGGCCTAGTAATACTGAATTCCTCGTGAATTCACATTTCTGTTTCATATTGACATTTTACATGTACTAAAGCCTCCATCTCTATCTAATTTATGAATCAGAAGAAGTTAATATATAAGAATATAGGTCAAAAGATCTGAAGAGATAATTATAATGTGTATATTATCAAACATGAATGGAATGAGGGGTTTCAGATAGACAAAAGAGTCATTAAACAGATTGTGTCAGGAAAGCTCCAAATGCCATTCTGACCTGCACACAATTTCTAAAGACTGACAAACAATTATAAGAGATACATTCCTATACCAGGAATAAGAAAATAATCAGATGTTTTACATAGAAAAATAATTGAAAAATAATAGGAAACAATCAAGTGACTTGCCAGAGATATCTTGCCAGGTATCTTGAAGAGCAGAATGCAAATATCTTTATAGAAAATATATGAAGGGAAAATTGATTAAACTATTGATACTGAGATCTTTAATTTTGTGGAGGTATCTAACTTTCATTCTATAGAAACCATGGAATCACATTGGAAGACAAAAGATTGGTAGATAGAACTTGACCCTTGTCTAAGATACCTGATACCTACTTTCAGAGTCTAATCGTGAATTTTGACATCCTAAATGAGCAAGAAGCAGGTCCTAAAATTAGAAGAATTTTTACTGGGCAGTGAAGAGGAGAGGGAGAGAGAGTGTGGCAGCTCTTCTGAATGCATTCAGTGTATTGTGAATTCTCCCTCACTGGAGAGTTCCCTCACTTTAACATTGGGTTTCTAGCTCCATTCAACTATATAAATAGCCAAGGGAAATGGTCTGTTCTGAAGCCTTGGCAAGCTGTTCAGAGGAGCATAACAGAAGGGAAAGTGTAGAGTATTTAATAGGTAGGATGGAGACTTAAATGGTCTACACTCTAAAATTACTGGCTTTTTTTTTTTTGGTATACTTTTTTTTTTTAATTGACGTATAATTATTGTTTTGAAAGTCAAAGTCTTCTAACTTCTGATGTTTAGGTCAAGTCTGGCAAGTCCAGTAGTAATTAATGTCCTGTTTCCTTTGTGTTGACGAGTAGCTTTTTAAAAAAGACTTCATTAGTTTTAGAGAAGTTTTAAGTTTACAACAAAATTGACAGAAAGGTACAGAGATTTACCCTACACTCTCTGTCCCCACATTTGTGAAGCCTCTCTCATTATCAAATCACTCACCAGAATGGTATATATATTTTTCATAATAGTTTTGCCTTTTCCAGAATGTCATATAGTTAGAATCCTACAGTATGTTGCCTTTTTAGATTGGCTTTTTTCACTTAGTGATATGCATTTAAGTTTCATCCATGTCTTTTCATGGTCTGAAAGTTCATTTCTTTTTAGTGCCGAAAAATATTTTGTTGTCTAGATATATCACAATTGATCCTTTTACCTACTGAAGGATATCTTGGTTGCTTTCAAGTTTTGGCAATATCGAATAAAGCTGCTATAAACATCCTTGTGTAGGTTTTTATGTGGACATGTTTTTAGTTCCTTTTGGTAAATATCAAGGAGTGTGACTGTTTGATTGGGTAATAAGAGTGTGTTTAGTTTTCCAAGAAGCTACCCAACTGTCATCCAAAGTAACTGTACAACTTTGCATTCCAACTGGCAATATATGAGATTTCTTATTGTTTCACATCCTTCTCAGCATTTGGTATTGTCAATGTTCAAGATTTTGACCATTCTAATAGGTGAGTAGTGGTATCTTTCATTATTTTAATTTGAATTTCCCTGATGACATATAATGTGGAACCTCTTCTCATTTGTTTATTTGCCATTTATCTATCTTCTTTGATAAAAATGCATATTGATGTCTTTGCTTAATTTTTTGATTGCATTGTGCATGTTCCTATTGTTAAGTTTTAAGAGAGTTTTTTTTTTTTTTTTGGTATAATTTGGATGACAATCCTTCATCGGTTTTATCTTTTGCTAGTCTATGGATTTTCTTCTAATTCTCTTGATATTGCCCTTCACAGAGCAGACATTTTTAATTTTAATAAATTGCAGCTTATCAATTATTTATTTCGTGGTTCATATCTTTGATGTTGTATATAAATAGGAATCACCATACCCAAGGTCACTTAGGTTTTCTCCTATGTTATCTTCTAGAAGTTTTATACTTTTATACTTTACATTTAGGACTATGATCCATTTTAAGTTAATTATTGTGTAAAATGTAAGTTCTGTACCAAGGTTTATTATTATTATTATTATTATTATTATTATTATTATTATTTTGTATGTAGCTGTCCACTTGTTTTAGCACTACTTGTTTATTTTTTCTCCATTGTATTGCCTTTGCTTCCTTGTCAAAGGTCAGTTAACTATATTTATGAGAGTCTATTTCTGGGCTCTCTACTCTGTTCCATTGACTGATTTTTCTATTATTTCACCAGTACCACACTGTATTGATAACGGTAGCTTCATAGTAAGTCTTAAAGTTGAGTAGTGTCAGAATTCCAACTTTGTTTCCCTTTAATGTTGTGTTGGTTATTCTGAGTTTTGCTTCTCCATATAAACTTTAGAATAAGTTTGTTGATATTTCTAAATAACTTACTGGGACATTGATTTTAAAAAGTGGGTTTTTAAGAGTATTTCAGAGCTTCCTGCACCCAGAAATAAGTTATAGTAAGAGATGACTGAGTAGTATCTTGATCCCTAGAAAAGTATCAGAGAACACTGAGTGTACCAGTCATATGGGGGTCAGCTGTATCTTCTCTCTCTTACTAGACTCTAAGATCTCTGTCTCTTACCATGTGGACTATTACGTTTATTGTGTGTGTCAGCTACTCAATGACTATATTAATATGTAAAAGTTCAAAATTTTGAATGGAAGTATAACACTTGTTCATAAGTTTGTGAATTGTGAAAAAGTTAGATTCATAGAAAATGCATATATTCCAGAGTGGAACACTGGCATTGTTTTTGGCAAATGAAACATTAATTATGAATAAAAATGTAAGATTTTAAACAGGAAATTTTAAACTGATTAAATTAAAGATAAACCCATAGTCTATTATTGTAAATGCAATCATTGTGGTAGCAGTGCGGTATTCATCATCTTTTGGATAGCAGTTTGTAAAGTGCTATAAAATATTTAATAATCTCATTTATAGAAATGTATCAGAGAAAATTTGAAAGAATAAAAAGGGCTATATATACATATACATATATATATATACACAAAATCATTATCAAATTAAAAATGAGAAACAAAATATACAGAATATTTAAGTAAAATATGTCTCATCTATAATGGATTAACATTAGATGAGAAAGTTATAATTATTGAGCCTAGGTAAAACCATGGAAAATGTTGAATGAGATAAATAGAACACTAAATCAAGGATATATTCTAGGTATAGCAATGAAAAAAATTATCTGTTTATGGAAAGAAACTGGAAAATATTATGGTGAGCATCCTTCTTTTTGTTGTCTTGCTTTCTCTAGGGACTCATAAAAGAAAAACTTCTATCATTTTCAAATTGGAGTGAAGAGAGTCTATCTTCCCTCAATTTCCCTCACTCATTCTGATCTATAAGAGGATTGGTGACTTATCTGATTGGTGAGTCTGATCTGTAAGAGGATTGGTGACTTATCTGATTGGTGAGTTCAACATACACAAATCAATAGATGTGACCACTATATTAAGAGAATGAAAGATAAAAATTCTATGGCTATTTCAATAAATACAGAGAAAGCATTTGACAAAATTCAATAGCCTTTTATGATAAGAACTCTCAACAAATTATATGTAGAAGTAATATATCTCAACATAAAAAGGCAATAAATGACAAGCCCATAGTTAATATCATACTCAATGGTGAAAGACTGAAAGCTTTTGTTTTAAGATGAGGAATAAGACAACACTTCTTCACTTCTATTCAACATAGTTCTAGACGTTCCAGGCAGAGTAATTAAGAAAAAGGAAAAACATACAAATTGGAAAGGAAGAAGTAAAACTGTATTTTACACCATACACAAAAAATCAACTCAAAATGGATTAAAGAGATAAAAGACCTGAAACTATAAAATTCCTAGAAGAAAACACAAGGGAAAATCTCCTTGACTTTGGTCTTGGCAATTACTTTTTTTTGCATGTGACACCAAAAGCTTAGGCAATAAAAACAAAAATAAGTGGGATTACATTAAACTAAAAAGCTTCTGCACAGCAGAAAAAACAATCAACAAAATTAAAAGGTAACCTACAAAATGATAGAAAATATTTGTAAAGCAAATATTCGATAAAGCAGTTAATATATAAAAGAAACTCCTACAACTCAAAATAAAATAACAAGAAAACCCCAACAATCAATAACCTAATTAAAAAATGAGTGAAGGCCTGAATAGACGTTTATCAAAAGAAGATATACAAATGGCCAACCAGTATATGAATTGGTCATTTGTAAAATATTAGTTCACTAAATTATGCAGATCTTTCAAACAGATGGTACATTTCATTCTATAATATTAACAAATCACCTTTGCTAATATCACCAATCTCATCAGAAAAGTCTTTAAGTATTGGGAAACTGTCAAGTTCATAGTGAAAGATACAATCTTCAAATTGCAAATGAACATACATTTTTATTTGAAAGTGCAAATGTTATTGGCAACAAATACTCAGCTGTTTTCCTTGAAGTGACAGCTTCACTTCACTTATTTTCAAGAAAATATTTACCTAATATTCAAATTTGAATACACATAGTTTGTTTTTCAATCATTCTTTCAAGTAAAAATGACATTCCATGAAAAAAGCAAATGGTTCAGTTTGCAACTCAAATAATCATACAACTGTTTTTCTTTGAGACAGTGATCTACTCCAGTACACATAAGTTCTTTATGTTTACTTCTTATTTTGTCACACAGAATATTAAGGTATGTAGCCAATGGATGAGAATTAATAAAATTAATAATTTTTAGTGCTTCATGAAGGACATTCTCTGATAAATGAATAAAACTGAATGTCAGAGAAGAATATATGCAGTGACTACAAATACAATTTTCTGTCAAAGCCTTGATTTGTGTTTAGATAGAAGAAGTTTTACCCACCAATTCTTTTGCACTATCAGTAGAAAAAGTGCATAACACCTGAGCAGTATTATAAAAATAGTTTTGACTTCAGAAAAACCCTGAATAAATTTCAGAGTTCCCCAGAAGACTGAGCATCACATTTGAAATCTACTAAATTTGAATGGTTATACTACAGAACTGAAGAAGACTTTCTAATTTTGCGATTTCCTTTATCATATTGACAAGACCAATTCGTTTGTTCCCAAATTTCCTTACATTATATCTGAGAACTCAGTATTCCATGAAGGGTAAATGTTAATAATAATACCAAAAAAAAAAATAATAATAAATGTGAATTGAAGTTATCAAGTCTAGATAATTGAATAAAAATGTATTATCTGTTCTATTATTATTATGTAAAATGTCTTTAAGTACCTGATACTTTTTAGTAGAATAATATTTGCAAAGTATTTAATAAAAACTCTATTTGAATGAATGATCAAGAATTCAAAAATTTTTACTAATTTTGACTAGTCTTACACTTTAGTTACTTCTAAGTGGGAACTTCCATTGAATCAACAGAGAATACCAGAAGATAAACCTATAATTCATTTTCCCATGCCGTTATCAAGAAAAGAATAACTAATAATAGGTAACATTTACTGAGTGACTATTATCTCGAAGAAGTATAATTATTTATTTAATACTAACAATTCAGTGAATTAGGTACTTATAATTCCCAATTGAAGCTGAGGAAATTGAGGCTTAGAGAATATTAATGACCTCACCGAAGTCACAGAAGTATTAAGTGGAAGAGAATTTAGCATGTAGCTATTTAGTGTCATTGTGAATTCCAGAACTGATTAGAGAAAGAGTCAAGAAAGTTCATGTTAAAGATGGTTTCTCATTCTTAGAACTGTAACTGGAATTACTATTCATCAGCACTGACTAGCCTCTCACATAATCTAGCTCTAGTGTAGGGTCATGCCAAGAGATTCTTTCTCGGGAGGTTGTCAGATACCAGCATTTCTTTAATGTGATCCATGAACTGAGTCATGGTTACAGAAAGCCTGACAACATTGCAGCAAGGCCTTGAGACTGGAGAGAGAGTGGGCCCGATGTTGCACTTCAGAAATTGTGACAATTTTTACACTTGGTTAGGATCAAGACTAACACAGGATCTGGAAAGCAGTTCTTTGTGGACTTGGACTTGACAGGAATTCTCTAGTGATAAATGGAATATAACCTCGTAATGTGGTGAACGATACTACAGAGGGCAAAACTTCCTTGGGAGAAGTTTCTGACTTAGGATATCTACGGCTCTGCATTTAAGTGAGTTTCTTGCTTTTTTGAAGGTAAAAGGGATGACCACTTGTCTAAGGTGCTGGAAAACTGATTCAGTCTAGCTTAAATTGCATCATTTGACCCCTAGGATCTCATTCAGTCTTAGGTGGAAGAGAATTTCAAGCAAAGAAAAAATACTGCCTTTCTCCTCACCATCGTTAGTTTCATAAGCTCCTTTCCAGGTAGACATTTCTTCCCTGGAATTCTACAAAGATGTAACAAAGCAGAACATTCCATCTTTTATTCTATACCTCTGCCACTTCACCATGATTATCTTATAAGAGAAATGTAAGACTACATCTTACACAAAAAATGTGGAAAAATCAGAGATAAAGAATTATTACAGTTCTTCTTTATCAAGAATCTGTGAAACAAACTGTATGACAGTGTTAAAGAAAAAAGTTAATTCCTAATTAAACAAGATGTTATTGAACACCTGCTCTGGACCAGGCACAATTGTAGAAACTGAGATACAGTAGCGGATAAAACAGAAAAATTCTTCATGTTTATGGAGCTTACATTCCATTGAGGAGATAAAAAATAAGCACAGAAACAAATAAGTATATAATACACATGTTAGTGATAAGAATTATGAATAAATTGCAGATAGGATGTTTGAGATGAGAGACTGGATTATACATTTTTGTTTAAGTTGGCTAAGAAGCCTTTTTGGACAAGGGGACATTTGAGTGAAAACCTGAGTGCAAGGTGAGAATAAACCATATGGATATTTGTGGGAGGAGCTAACTAGTCAGATAATATGACAAGTACAAATGTCCTGAGTTGAGAGTATGCTTATCTGAGGAATAGTAAAGGAGATCATTACGGTTGGCAAAGAATGAGCCAGAGGGAGATATCAGAAAGTTAACCAAATGCCATATAATATATAGGGCCTTACAGGCAATGGTTCAAAGTATGGTGTTTGAATTTTATTCTATGTAAGATGTAAAAGCCTTGGATAGTTTTGAGGAGAGAGTGACATGATATGAATTGAGCTTTAAGAAAATCATGCTGCCCTCTGGAAATCAGACCTTGAGTGGGTAAGATTGAAGCCCAGTAACCAATGGAAAGGTTCAGTGAAATAACAGTAGTCCAACTGAGAGACTCTGACTTGGAGTAAGGTGGTAAGAAGTGTTTATATTTGAGATACCTTTTGAATTATAGCTTGCAGGATTTGATAATGAATTGGATGTGGTATATGAGAGAAAGAATATCGTTGAGAATATTGTCAAGACTTTAGCCCAGAGCATCGAAGAAACAGTTACAGTTTAAGTGCGAAGAGAGGGACCTTAGTAGGTTTTTGTTTTGTTTTCTTTGGTATCAAGAACTTATTGCCCTTATCTAGTTTGAGATTCCTATTAGACATCATATATTGGAGATGTTGAATAAGTAGCTGTATATCAAGTCTGGAGTTCTTAAGTTTTAAATTTGAGATGGTTTTAGATGGGTTTTTGTTGAGAGGAAATTAAAAGCAAACCAAGAAGAAACAAAAGGAAACTGCATATTTGTTTAAGAATGATTTCCTGTTAGAATTTACCCCAGCCCAGGAGAATTTTCAGCTAGAACAGTTTTTTGCCGAAAACACTGTCCTCTAAGGTATTTGCAGGCTCAAACCAAGTCTCATCATCTTTACATAGCTAAATACTGACCTTATAACTGTGTCTCAGTAGATATCAGGCAATTTAAAAAATTAATAAGTTTGAGTTTCCAGTAAAGATGGTAGAATAGGTAAATGCTGTGCTTGCCTCCTCTCACAACCACATCAAAGTTACAACTAAACTATAGGACAGCCATCATGGGGAGTCACATGAAGTTTAGCCAAACAGAAGTCCTACAACTGGGGACACGCAGGAGAGGTCACCTCGAGACTTGCAGGAGAGATGGAGACGTGAAACAGGCTAGTCTCCATACCCACATGTATCAGTTGGGAATCAGGAGAAATAGCTCAACTGTAGAGATCCCCCAGAGGAACGAGGGGGACCTAGCACCACTCCGAGTTCCTCAGCCCAGCATTCCAGGACTGGGATGAGTACTTCCCACAACTTCTGTCTGTGAAAACCAGCAGAAACTGTGGATAAGTGAGTTGGAGGGCTGTAGGAGTTGCAGACTTTCCTCTTAAGGGGCCCACATGCAAACTTACTTGGTGACAGACTCACTTGCTCTGAGCTCCAGCTCTAGGGTAGCATTTCGAAGAGCACCAGGGACATACGAGGAGGAACTGAATTGTCTGGCTTTGGAGCAAGGGCTGGAGGGAAGGCTTTCTCCCAGAGAGAAGTTCTGGAAGAGGGCATCGTTTCTTTGTTGGACCCTCCCCTATCCAGCTTGCAGACCCAGGCAGGCGCTATATCTGAGTCTCCATCAACGTAGCTAAAACTGGTCACCCCATCCTGGTGATTCCCTGAGATTTTGCCTCTTCCAACTTGTGGGCCTGCCTCAGCCACTTCGAGTGAATTTTCCAAACAACCTGTCTTGGTTCACACTGTGGACTTTCCTAAAATCTCTCAAATGTTCATAAAACCTAAACTATCAGCATCTGTCCTGTACCTCTTGCTGAGCAGTCCCAAGCCTGGCACTAGCCACAGCCAGCCTTGGTTTGCAGCTTGGCCTCTCAGGGCACTTCCAAGCCAGGTGTGGGTGGCAGCCATCTGCGGATTTCTTAGTGGCTCGTGCCAGGTGGCCCCAGGCAGGGTACAGGTTGTAGCTGAACTTAGCCTGTGGCAAGGCCCCTCCCAGCCTACGCACAAGATGGCTGGCTTCGATCTGAGCTGGAGTGCCACCTGGGCTCACATCTGAAGACAACACACCCAAAGGGCAGACAAGGCAGGCACCAGAGCCCTGATAAAGCAAATTCTGCTCTGTAGGCTCTGCCCCAGTACTATAATTCTTCCACTGGTCATGGCCAGCCATCACAACCAATCTTCCCCAGGGTCAATCCCTCTCATTGACGAGCAAACAACAACCAAGGCTCAACTATAAAAGGAGGGCACACACAAACCATACAAGGGACATACTTGAGCACCTAGGTCAGGTGACCAGGGAAGACTGTACCACTGGGACAGAAAAGGTACATATTATGCAATGCCACTCTACTAAGACAGATAGACACAGACACAAACACAAGTAGGCAGCCAAAATGAGAGGACAAAGAAACATGTTCTAAGTGAAAGAACAGAACAAAGCTCCAGAAAATGAACAAAACAAAATGGAGACAAGTAATCGACCAGATGCAGAGTTTAAAATACTTGTTATAAGGATGCTCAATGAACTGAAATAAAGACTTATTAGAGAGAACCAACAGTAGATGAAGTAGAAAATCGAATCAGTGATCTGAAAGATAAGGAGCAGAAAACACTCAATCAAAACAGCGATAAAAAAAATAAAAATAAATGGGGATAGTTTAAGGGGCCTCTGGGACAGCATTAAGTGTACCAATAATTGCATAATAGGGATACCAGGAGAAGAGAGAAAGCAAGGAATTAAAAACTTATTTCAAGAAATAATGACTGAAAACTTCCCTAAACTAGTGAAGGAAACAGACATACAAGCTAGGAAGAACAGAGAGTACCAAACAAGTTGAACCCAAAGAGGCCCACACCAAGACACATCATAAGTAAAATGCCAAAGGTTAAAGATAAAAGGAGATCTTAAAAGCAGCAAGAGAAAAGCAGTTAGTTACCTACAAGGGAGCTCCCCTAAAACTGTTAACTGATTTCTCAACAGAAACTTTGCAAGCTAGAAGGGATTGGCATGAAATATTCAAAATGATGAAAAGCAAGGATTAATAACCAAGATTACTCTACCCAGCAAAACTATCATTTAAAATGGAAGGACCAGCTCAAGAGCTTCCCAACAAAAATCAGCTAAAGGAGTTCATCATCACCAATCCAGTTCTACAGGAAATGTTAGAGGGACTTTTTTAAGAAGAATAAAGAAAAAGAAAAAAAGATAAAAGTATGAATAAAAAATGGCAATAACTACATATCTAGCAACAATTACTTAAATGTAAATAGATTAAATTCTCCAATCAAAAGAAAAGGTGGCTGAAAGAATTAGAAAATAAGAACCTCACATATGCTACCTACATATGCTCACTTCAGATCGAAAGACAGACTGAAAGTAAAGGGATGGAAAAGATGTTTTATGAAAATGCAAACAAACAAACAAACAAAAAAGATAGAGTAGCAATACTTATACCAGAAAAAAATAGACTTTAAAATAAAGGCTATAACAAGACACAAAGACCCAGTTATTCCCTTTCTGGGTATTTATCCTAAGAAGCCCAAAACACTACTTTGAGGGGACATGAGAATTCATGTTTGCTGTAGCATTATTTGCAATAGTCAAGATATGGAGCCTACTTGAGTGTTCATCAATGGGTAAATGGATACAGAAGTGGTGATACATGTATACAATGAATATTAATTACTCAGCCATAAAAAAGAATGAAAACTCTCCATCTGCAACAACATGGATGGACCTAAAGGATATTGTGCAGAGCAAAGTAAGTGAGACAGAGACAGACAAATGCCTTATGATTTCACTTCCATGTGGAATCTAAAGAACAAAATAAACAAAACAGAAACAAACTCTTAGATACAGAGAACATTTTGGTGGTTGCCAGATGTGAGGGGGTTTGGGGCAGATGAAAAATGGAAAGAAATTAAAAGTATAAATTAGTTACAAAATAGTTATGAGGATGTAAACTATAACATAAGAAATATAGTCAATAATGTTGTAATAACTGTATGGTGTCAGAAGGGTACTAGATTTATCAGGGTGGTCACTTTGTAAGTTACATAAATGTATAATCACTATGCTGTATACCTGAAAATAATATCATATGCCAACTGTAATTAAAAATAATAAAAAAAAACTTTTAAGAATTTAGCATGGCATAAGAGATGAAATACTGTCATTTGTGACAACATGGATGGACCTCGAGATAATCATGCTAAGCGAAATAAGCCAGACAGAAAAAGTTGAAAATCATATGTTTTGACTTATATGTGTGATATAAACCTAAAAGCAACAAACGAACAGGACAAACAAATAGAGACACATGGACATAGACATGGACTATAGACTAGTGGTTGCCTAAGGGTAGGGGGTGGGGAAAGAGAAGGTAGGTAGACGGTTAAAGGGGGTCAAATATAGGGGGGTAGGAGGAGGGTGAAGTGGGTAAAGGGGATCAAATATATGATAGCTGAAGGAAACTGGACTGTGGGTGGTAAACGCACAATAGAATATACAGATGTGAAATTATAATGTACATTTGAAAATTATATACTTGTATTAACCAATGTCACCCCAATAAACTTAATTAAAAAAAATTAGCATGGCAAAACAGGAAATGTGATAAAAAATAAATTTTCAAAAAAAAATAAGGTTGCTAATATTAGATTAATGTTCAGAGCACACCATATATAGTTCGTCGTGTGCACTTAATTCATAATTTTGGCTAAATGAAAATCTGATAAATAAGGACATGTCTTAATAGTTAAAGTTAATACATGTGCTACAAAATTTCAATATATAATGTAAATTACTTCAATATTGTTGATTTTCTGGACAACGCTTGCTTTTAACTTACTTTTTTTTAAGGTGAGAGTTCAAAAAGCCATTAATAATAAAAGTAAGTTTCAACATACTCTGTTGAAATTTAATGAAGAAGTAAGACCCTTTAAGAGTTAAAAATACCTTTTCTTATAAATTATATATTCAATAAATATTACTTTTGTCTCTCAATTTAAAAAATAACATTCATCTGAAGAGCAACATTCTTTAACTTAATATTGTCCCGACGACCAAGTCATTTGTTCTTGCAGATTCAGGTTTTACTTACATTGTTTCTACCATATTAAATAGTTTAATATAAACCATAAAACACATAGCTTATAAAAATTAGAGTTTTTGAAAATGTCTAAGTAGGCTCAATAATAATGTAATAAATTTGAGGATTAAAACTTAGTCTCTCAGAAAATTTCATGTTTTCTTTTCTCTGGTAAAATTGAAATATTATGTGAAGACTGCTTTTTCTACATTTATTTTTATCATCTTTTTATATATACTAAAAACAGAGGAATTCAACTGAGATGATTATCTCAGACCTTGAAAATTATAAAAATTAAAAAACTCTTCTACAAACTTTTATAATTCTATAAGCAAGACACATTCATGTTCATACTTAAAGAATAGACGTTTTCAAAAACCTACTATGTGTCAGGTACTGAGCTGTATATTATCTTATAGTTCACTGACAGTCCCAAGATGGAGCTTGTTGTCAGGTTGTCAGGTCCACAGTAAGGAACAGAAACAGTGATTGGGTTACATTCATCAGGATGCAGGGAATTAAAAGATTTATGACGTGTAATAACCCAGGGGGAAAAAAGCATAAATGTTACAAGTTTCTGAGAAAAAAAACAAACAAACAGGTCTTTATAAAAAGAATTTTCCTTTCTCTAGCAAACCTATAGCTTAAGTTTGACTGAGAGGATTAACCCTGATATTTTCTTTAGAGGAATTTTTTTTTCTTTTTTTCTGAGCTGGACTCCTGCACAGTGAGGTAGCAGTTTAAATTTAAAAAGATTAAATTACACAGGGAACTTCATCTCAACCTACTTAATTTCCTAGGATTTCTGGCCCTCATACTAGGCTGTTTTGTAAATGTACAACAAACTGAAATCATGGGAGAGTTTGAATCTATTTGTGCAGACTGCTGAGCAATAGAGTGGAAAAAAACACAGGATTTGGACCCAGAAGATCCAAACCTTAAATCTTGTCTCCATCATTAATTTTGTGAGTTTGGTCTAAACTCTTCCTTTTTCCACATCTCAATTTACCTATTCGTATGAGGAGATCGATGATTATGTTAGAATTTTATTTCCTAATAATTATAATAAAAGAATGGAGTCCCTTTGGTCCAATTTGGTTCATATGCTCTTCATTTACTTAATCACTATTCTTCAATTTATTAATTTATTTACTAATTATTTAAACTTGACTATGGAATGGGTACTTATTTAGAGATCTGTGATACAGTGATGAACTAACATAGATAATATATATAAATGTATAAATTCCCTGCCTTCAGAAAGTATTTATTCAGTGGGACAGACAGAAAATACACTAACAGGTGAATAAATATATATTCTTCCATTCTTGTCATGTTATAAGAAAAAATAAAGCAGGACAAGGGAATAAAGAATGATAGAGCCCTATTTTATACAGGGTAATCACACAAGTGTTTTATAATATCGTGATATTTGTGATTCTTCTGGGAGAAAAACAATAAATTTAAGAAAGTCGCTTGCAGCTTGTATCACAGGAACAGCAAAGGGACCAGAGTTGTTGGAGCAGGATGATTTAGGAGGACAGTGGTAAGATATGAGGATGGGAAGGTAGCTAGTGTCAGATTTTATTTAAATTTGTTGGAAATTCTGGGAGATTTAGAACAGTAAAGAGACAGGAGAATTATCTAACTTATGTCTTCAAAGGATCACTCCTGTTACTACTTGGAGAATAGACTGTAGAACACAGGACTGGAAGTGGGGGACCTGTTGGGAGGATGATTGTGGTCGGATTATAGTAGCTGGTGGAGTGAAATGGTCAAATGGTAGAATCTTGCCCACCCCTCAATATTTCCTTTTCTACTAGCCTTCTCAGACTCTGAGGCTATTAACTGCTCCCTGCTTCTGGGCTCCCTTTAACACTTAATACCAATAATTTCTTCTCTGTTATAACAAAATTACAATATGCATTTGCATTAGTTTCTCAAGGGTATATATCTCAACATTGCTGGACTACAGTGAATGGATTACTTTTACTAGATATTTTGAAACTGGCTCTCTATAGCAGTTTACACATTGATGCTTGTAGATAAGGAGGAGAATCCATTTCTTTATATCTTAGTCTACACTTGGTATTTTTAGAATTTAGGATTTTTACCATTTTTCACATTCTGCAGAATATGAAATTGTTTTCCCCTGATTATTAGTGGTCATTCAAGGTTCTTCTCAAAACTTGAATTGTATCCTATTTGATGTATATTTATATTTTTCTCAGAATTTCTGTTTTTGGGGCCCTTACGTGTAGCCCTTATGTGAACTCTAGGGGGCGTTGTTCACATAGACCACAGTGAGAATGGTGCCACTCCTTTGTTGCAACAAAGTAGCTCTGAGGAGGCAGAGACTATATATCTTACCTACTTCTCTATGCAAAATTGTGTTTGGATCTGGATTTGGCACATAGTAAGCCCTAAATAAATGTTGAACTGAAGAGTTGGTAGTTTTACTGATATTTCAGTAACATTGCTTTGCTTCCAACATCTCAAAAAGTAAAATAGTGAACTGGCTTCACTAGGCATTATTTTTATTGAATCTACTTTTTCTGTTTTATTCTTTTCTGAAAGTCACATCATCAGGAAATGTGCTTGTCTATATGATATATTGTGACATTTGGCTTCTTAATTCTGTAACATGGGACTTTCAATACTGAGTCCATATATTATACTGGAAGATATATAGTGTGGTAGGTTGATTTCTGAAATTAGGGAAAGGACCCTACCCAATTAACTGTGTACTTGAAATTGTCAAGATAAAGGCTTCCGTTTAACCAAAAGAATTATTATTCCTGTGAACACTAATCCCTTATATTTGTGCAGTATTTTTGGTTTACAAAGGCCATTCTCATATATTATGTCATTTTACTTCTACTAAAACCATGTGAGTTAAGTTGAAAAGATATTATTATTGAGACTGAGGGATATTAGTAAGTTGGTCAAGGCCACAGAGCTAATGAGGCAGGCAAAATCTGATTTTAATGGGCAGTAATGTGCCCATCTATGAAACTAAACATCCTAACTTCATTTGCTGCTGAATGCAACCATGAGAAACCATTCTATCCAATGACACATAAAAATGGAAGTTGGCTGAGAATTCGTTTCATAACATATTTTTTCCTCTTTCATAGACATTAGTGTTTTATTGCTTGCAAGTCTAATTCTGTCCTGGGGCCTTGCTTCCCAGAATACCTAAACTGGTATTCTGACACATTTGGTTTCAGTGACATTAAATTATTAAAATGTAATAATTAAAAAGTAGAGCTAGTAAAGGTCCACATCAGAGCTAGGCTTGTGACTCTAATATACCAGACTTCTTTGAGAAAACTCTTAAGAAGAATAATGGGCTAAGTAATTAGGAAGATGATAAAAGATTCAATAATAGGTAAATAGGTTTGTTTCCCACTCATACTGACCTTTTAGGCTAGTGATTATAGCTGTCAACTTAAATGTCCAAAGATTGGGGCATATTTTTCAACGTGATAAACCATATGAAACTGATGTTTAATTCTTCTCTTGAAAACCCTTTCTTCATTCCAGTTCTCTACACTTCTGTTTTGTTTTTGTTTTTCCTACTGCCTACTGGACATCTCTACTTTGATGCAGAATTGGCATCTTAAACTTAACATGTCCAAAGTGAAATTTCGATTTTCTCTTCTAGACCTACTCTCCTACAGTCTTCGCTTTGTTGGTTTTTGGTAGCTCTCTCTCATCTATTGCTCAGGCCTCGAATCTTGGAGTTATCTTTCACTCATTTTTTTTTTTTTTTAATCTTACACCTCACATCCAGTTAATGAGCAAAAACTGTTGACTCTACTTTAAAAGAATACCCAGATTTAACAACTTCTCACTACCCATTGCTATCACCAAGCCATCTTTTGCCAGGATTATTGCAATAACCTCTACCTGAACTCATTGCTTTTTTCCTTGCCCTCTTATAGTCTACTCTCCACACAATAGATAAAAATAAATCACATTATATCATAATTTAGATCTTGTGTTTCCTCTGCTCAAAACCTAACAATATCTTTCCCATTTATTCTGAGAAAAGATGAAGCCCTTACAATGGTCCATGCAGTATAGACTCTCCTTCCTTTTATGGCTTCATCTCCTGTTACTCTTTTGAGCTTGAGCCATTCCAGCTACACTGGCCTCCTTGGCATGAATCTCATCCCCTAGAGATTTAAAACTGTAGAAAGAGGATTCTGGTGTACTTGCTTAATTTAAAAGAAGTTTAAATCAAACTGAAAATAATCTTAGTCTCTCACCCATCATGCTAATGCTTGAGAGTTCATATATTGCTGCAAACTTTTATTTATAAGCCAGTCTCTTCCATATGAAAATTGCCCAGGGAGAGGTTATAATTAAGGCTTTATCAATTACTGATATTTTCAGATAACGAGAATGCATTTCATCACTTGCTTTCCTAAGAGGTAGTTTTGACAATAATCATTACAAAAGTAATAATGGATCTCTAGCTTACTGTCTTTCACTCTTCCACCTTGTAAGGAACACGGCCACCTTAAACTTGCACAGTGCTTTACAGTTGGCTATTTTATCATTTAGTCCCTTACTGCAGTATGTTCCTTTTCTATAGATGAAGAAAAATAAATAACTTCTCCTGTTATTCTTTTCTATGACTAGCCTTGATAATAAAGAATCTCAATTTGAGAGAAACAGGACATTCTAGTGGGTGAAAATCCCTCAAATATTGGATAAATGGCCCAGAGGTACCATAGCTCTTTCCCCAGAACACAGAGTGAGTCAGATCCTATCCCAAGTCATCTTCTCTTTTCCAAGCATGGCGATCTTAAAATAATAATTAGAAAAACAAGCCAAGGAGCTATGTTTTTATTTAAAAAAAAAAAAAAACAATTTATTGAAAAAGAATAATGCTTTATACAAATTTCCATTACAAAAACCAAAAATATCTTTTGAGTCTGTTTCCAAGTATAGTAACAGAGTACAAAAACATCAAAATTGAATAAATTCTGGTGTAACAATTCTGTTGGTCATTTTGAATTACTGATTTCTTTGTAGAATTTAGCAAATAGTAACCACATGTATTTACACTCACACATCATTAAGATCTACGTATGTAGCAGAGGCTCTTTGAGTGATACCTTCTGGAAGCATAGACTCTCAAGTTTGGAAGCCACACTAAAATTTAATGTATTCAAATCCTCATATGATGCAGTCCTTTGGATAACTTCCACATGGTTTTACTATGAATTACCATTCCCAAACTATCCTTGCTGTGCTAGCTGCTAGCTAACAGCAACACCTCTGAAGGCATCGCTTAACAGATATCACCTTAAATATCCTTGCAAGTTATTATAATTCAAAAATCTTTCATACTTTGGCTTTGTCAACAGTTACACTTTCGTTTTATCTGTTAAATCTACAGACTTGTTCTAGGTCAAGTCTGCATTTCTAAAAGGAGAAAAACTTAGCCACAAAAATGTATCAGGCCATACTGATTGAAGAAATTGACTTCCTTAGAATCCTCTTCATTTAGTAAGCTGAATTTCACTGTAGTGCTTTATCACTTGAGAGACTGGTTAACGTAAGAAACTCATTTCTTAAAATTTCCCTCTTTTCAGTCATTTGAAAAATAACCCAAAATCTTTGTACTTAAACTCCTTAGTTCTTTCTCCTGGTACAGTACTTTTCACCTTACAAACCACATTTGCATATATTCTATCTCACTAGATCCCCACAAAAGCCCTGCGAGGTAGGCAGGTCAGGAATCACAATCCCCGTTTTACAGATGAAACAATAAATCTAGGCCATCCATGTGCCTTGCCCAAACTCAGACGGTAATTGATAGCACCAAGACTCAAATCAGGTTCTCCAGACACCAACACCAACACCCTTTTCATCACAACATCTTGCTCAAATGAAGTAGCATTTTCCACAGACTGGAAAACTAAGAGCAATTGTTAAAATGGAACAGAGCACCAACAACATGTTTGGCACAGCTGAAAGTAAGGAAATAAACTGGAGGAGAAAGGAAGCTATTAAACAATGTGAAGGTGTGTGTGTAAGTATGGTTCGATGACTTCTAACAGCCAGCTGAGGAAATACAAACACCACTTAGACATATTTAATGTTCAAAGAATGAGCATAATACCAACTAATTAATACTCACACTACCTCCACCAGCTAGTTAAGTATCATTATTGCAATTTAACAGATGGGAAAAGAGGAGAAAGATTAAGTGACTCGCTTATGGCTACAGAGA
>NW_011888795.1:4710025-4714611 GCF_000151845.1 Pteropus vampyrus | reverse complement strand
GGTGTTGGGTAAGATGTTGTTTTTCGGGGACAGGAGCAGCAAAGTAGGGCACCTCCCAGAAGGCAGAGAGAAGCAGCAGCCCAGCCAGTGAAAAGAGCCGGACCAAATTCATACCTAAAAAGAGAAGGCAATGCATTTACTTAACGAATCGCTGAAAACTTTCCTAATGTAATTGAGGAAAGAAATAAGTATCACACTCGTAATTTTTTTCCACTGAAAATAATCCCCTATGGTCCCTGGGGGAAGTACTTTCAAGTTTATGAACACACAGACAGGAATGTTTACATTGCAGTTGTTGATAATTTGCAATAGTAGATCAGGCAATATGGCATGCAACACCAGGTTAATTATACAAATATTTCCAAAGACTTTTCCATGTGTAGGAGACTCGTAAAGCATGTTTATATAATTTAGAAGTCAGGTTTGGGCTATGGTTCCTTGGCTAAAGCTTAACAAGTCATGCTATTGCCAAGTAGCAACCATGTTCTATAAAAAAACTACTAGTGTTAAACTATTAGAGTTTTTAATAGTTGATACCAGATAACAATATATGCTGAAATCTGAAATTTATGGTTTTGTAAAAAGACTTCTAAGCATCTCATAGATCATTCTAGATTAAGCTGATCCAGGTGGATGTATTAAGGCACTCTTGAGAACCTGTGACTGATTGTGGACAATAAGGGTAGAGAAAACTAGAGTTCTAAGGCCTGGGTTTGGTTCCTGATACGAACTCTCAACTGCTAGAATTCTGAGTGAGTAACTTCACTTTTCAACCTCAGTTTCTGCTTCTCTTGAAACAGGATAATCTCACCTGCATTACTGAACTACTTTCAGGATCACGTGAGACAATGTGAATAACAAGTGTACAGTGCCTAGCAATTTATAAAATGCTTTCACATCCATTACTGGTAAAATTTTAGCCTATTGACCTCCAGCAGTTTCTGTCTCTACATTGTAAATCTTATGGGATAGGCTCCAACACAATTATTGCACTATGTGTTCTATATGTGGGTGATTATGTACAAAGAATCACACCTTATCTATCCAACCACTGGGATTTTCTCCATTCATCCTAGCACTCAACAAACAATAATTACATCTTAACATCCTGACTCTGAATGTAGTTATTAGGCTTTAAAGACATGAACACAGTGAGACAAAGAGCCTTGTTCTTGATCAAAGAGTGTCATTACATGAGAGACAAGAATGAGCCCTTTAACTTCCACAACTTGCAATATTCAGAAAGGTGACCTTTGTAAAGTCAATTTTATAGGTGTGGTGGAACATAAAATTTCAAAGTAGTATCATGACTTATTTTTCATAAATTATACTTTTTTATAAATAAAGTTAAACTTGGGAATGAAGTATTATTCATTAACTCCAATAGTAGTACCATTTTTTCGATCATAAACTGTGTTAGTTATAAGTAATTGCAATTAAGTATATCAAAATAAACTTCAAAAAAAACTTCAATATATTAATATCTTTATTAATATAAAAAATAAGAATAAAGGTCGAGCACATAGTTGCAAAGTATAAAGCTGAAAAATTTTCTACTTTAAGTGTGCTCTATCATCAATACAGGCTGTTAAAGCAATTATCAAACTCATTTTAACATGAGTCACAGGCCATTCAAATTATTTTCAAGTTTGACATAAAATCCAGAAAGCAAATCTGGGAAGCTGTGGCACTTGCTAGACTTTGCAGAACATAAAAAGGGTATTTTCTCAGAGAACAAGCTATTTTACGCATGAATAACATTACCTGGCATTGACTGGGGTCATAGGGTCATAGAATTCTTGAACAATTCTATTGCCATACCATGCTGTGGCAACTAAAACAGCCAAACCTTGGGAAATTCAAAACAAAAAACTGTTAATCACTATGGAACCCTGAACATAAATATACAGCCCATTAATTTATAAGGATTTTACAAAAATTAAATCTCATCAATAGTGCTAACATTTTTAATTTAGACACTTTTAATTTAGAGAGATTAGAGATTCAGACATGATTTATTCCAAGTATTCTGTTAAGACGGACAAAAATATTAAGTCAGAGTTAGGCATAGTTTATACACTTTATGTCATCTTATTTATAGTTCAAGGTCACTGGCACATATAATGTTGGTTTAGCAACAATTCAGCAGGCTCACATCATTTAAGGTGTTCAAAGATATTATTATACAATAATGTACTAAACTATTTTGATAAAACCAATGTCCTTATTAGTATAGATGAGTCGCTTATACAATGAATGAAAACCTTTCAACATTGGTCTTAACCAAAACTCAACATGTACATTTCTGCAGGATCAAAAGGAAAGTAAGCAGCTAGACAGCAGGGAAGAGAAGGACCTGTCTCAGAATGGACCAAACCACTCAAATTCCTGCTGCTTCACTGGCCAGACCTGCCAGGTATTACCTTGAGATTTGCTGGAGCACCACATCAGATAAATTTATGCAGCACACTCTCAATTTTCCATGTATTTCATATTTTAGTAATAACAGAGAAACTACTCAATCAAAATAATTCATTCTATCATTTAAAAGAAAGATAAAATATCTCAATTTTTCTTATCCAGAAAAAATAAATAACTTTCTTTTATAGCAGTTCTAAGAAACCATCAATATAGACAGATTAAAACTTTCAATGCTCTTCCCTTCAACCCCTTGAAAAAAAGTGGTCCAATCTAATTGCCTCTAATACTTGACAGAAAATACTAGTGCTTTTAGCTGCTCAGATACACTATGAGAATGTTCTCGAACTTTCGATGCACTCCCTAAGAGCTGTCATGTCTTCTTCAGACTCCATCATTTTCTCAAAGGTCACATATCTATCTCATCAATCAATACATCAATAAAGCAACAAATCATAGTGGTTTTTTCAAGGCCTAATTTCCTACCATTCCAACATTCCACTTCTACTACAACTGGTCTTTCTCTTAACTGATCTATGAGTACATCCTGTTTACTCTGGAATCAGATCTGCCTACCTAGAATGATGTTCTCATTTTATTTTTTTTAACCAATAATCCAAATTCCATCCATTCCTCACACAGCTATATGATTTACACATTTCTTATGTTCTCTCTCACTACTCCCTTCTTCACCACATATTACCTGTGGGGACACCACAGAAATTTTCTGACTTATACAGAATTGTTCCTTAGTGCTTGCTAGAGAGGAGACATCTCTCTTCACCTGGGGAGACTGGTTCTAACAAACCAGTTGGCACTTGAAACCTCAAAGAATACACCTGTCCACTGTGAACACAGATCTCAAATTTTCATTTGGTTCCTGTCTAAGAATGTGAAAGTCAGCTGGACTTTAGGTTTCTATGTCTTCAGATTTTAGTAAGATGAAATCATGCTAGAGACAGCTTAGAAAGGGGGCAAGGCCTTTCTTACCTGCAATAAGAAATATCACACCCCCAATGACAGCCATCCGCATCTTCTGGACCTCATCGTCTTCTAGGCACTTCATACACTTCATGCCAATAGTAGCCACAAAGATGGCTATTAGTCCCAGCAGGATGCCGACCACCATCAAGGCACGGGTTGCTTGCAAAGTGCCTAGAAGAAAACATTTTAGAACATGTAAAAATAATCTTGTCTAGACCAACAAGGGAAGAGTGGTAGAAGACCAAGTATATTTCAATGTTGTATAGAAGAAAGAAAATTGAAGACCCCAGTTCTAATGATATTTCTGCAGATAACAAACATAGTATCTTCTCTAGAAAAACAAACACCTGGCTGGATAATGAATAAGTCCTCTAGCTCTAACATTTTATGTTTTCAACATTAAATTCAAATTCCACTGGAAAAATAATTAAAGATCTGGTTGAATAGGTTTAGCTGAACTAATACATCTTTAATCCTTACTAGTGGAGTATTTTAATTCTGAAATAACAATCGTATCTATTATCCTTAATGTTAAACCATTTATAATTAAAATGGTTTACAATATATTTTGGTAAGAGTCAACAGCTTTATACCTCATTCATCAAGCTTCAGAAAAAAATGAGTGAATTTGGAAGATAAGAAATGAATTCTTCATAGATTATCATGGTAGAATAAACCGCATTTGTATCTTCAGTGACTGGGGTAGGGATGGGGGAGATATGAATACCATTTTCTTAGAATAAAACAAAATAACCTTATTGATGTTATCTCAGAAAATTATAGATTCACATTCAGAGATATCACCAGCTTTTAAGACTTTTTAAAATATTGTAAGATAGCAGACAATAATAAAATGTAGTATTTCTGAGGATTCCACTAATTTTCAAATTTCCTGTTATTGCAATTTAATGTGCTAAATCATGATCAATCAGAGAGGGTCAGGTTTCAGAGATTATGCTAGTATGTTTCTTAAAGAGTAAAAATACAACACTGGCTTAAAGACATAGACTTAAAGAAAATGAGTTGAAACTACACTGGTGAGATGAGTTTGATTAATTCTAGATTTAGTTCCTCCTTCATGTAAAGATCATTATCTCATTGATGGTGCTAACATGTGACAGTATTTTTGCATATATAAATATTATTTACATTGTAACCAACCCTGCTGTCTTTGGTAAGCTACT
>NW_011888795.1:4683887-4709975 GCF_000151845.1 Pteropus vampyrus | reverse complement strand
ATAGCAGACAATAATAAAATGTAGTATTTCTGAGGATTCCACTAATTTTCAAATTTCCTGTTATTGCAATTTAATGTGCTAAATCATGATCAATCAGAGAGGGTCAGGTTTCAGAGATTATGCTAGTATGTTTCTTAAAGAGTAAAAATACAACACTGGCTTAAAGACATAGACTTAAAGAAAATGAGTTGAAACTACACTGGTGAGATGAGTTTGATTAATTCTAGATTTAGTTCCTCCTTCATGTAAAGATCATTATCTCATTGATGGTGCTAACATGTGACAGTATTTTTGCATATATAAATATTATTTACATTGTAACCAACCCTGCTGTCTTTGGTAAGCTACTTATTACTCTTTGGGACCATGTTGCTATTATGCAAAGTGTGAATGATGATATCTCTCACCAGGGAATTGGAACAATTGACTTCTTGATAGTCTTCAAAAGTGGCTGACATGATGGAAAGGTTTTGTATTTCACTATCTAAGTTAGACCTAGGCTCAGTCTTAGAATTTTCAGGGTTGAGAACTTAAGTTACTAATCCTAATGAAGATTTCCAAAATATCATTTAATTTTAATTTGTTAATATTTCCATTCTTGTCATAACCAGAAAATCTATGAGAAAATCATAGTAACCTCTTTCCAAGAAGAAGCTAAAGTATTTTTTAAAAATGTATTTGAGAGATACTCTGAAAGCCGATACATTTTTACTTGATTTCATTGAAAAGCAAAACAGACACACTCTCCTCCTCCTTTCACATAGCCAGCTACTTGGAAGTGTGTGTGGGCACACAGACACCCTACCCACACACTTATCTTAAAATTCCAGGGTAGTATAAGAACTGCTGAATCAAAGCACGTGTTCCATAGAGTGTGGGTTTACCAAGAACCGAAGCTGCTTATGACTATGTAAAACTTTTTCCTTGGAATCACAAATCATACTGTGGTATGAAGAGGAAAGTACCAAGGACTCCACAATTAGGGTGTGCCCTTTCTTCTGATTTATCAACAGCTTTTGCAAAGATAATCATTCCTAAGAAAGAAAATGAAAATAAAAAAACTAAGCTCTTATACACAACACAGATTTTCAGATTTGGCCCTAAATGCTACTCAGAAGGAAATCATTTCAAACAAAGGAATGTTGGAAGAGGAGATGCTGTAAGTCACAGAGATGATTCACATGCCTAGAAAAGAGGGTGACCACCAGTCCATTTGTCTGGGACTGTCTTGGTTTTAAAACTGTGAGTTCTGTATCTAGAGGAGACCCTCAATTCTGGACAAACTGGGACAGCTGGTCACTCTACTGAAGGATGACAGGATGTGGAAAGTAAAATGAGGTGGGTTCAGCAAGGTGGTCAGAAGGCATAAAATCAGGCAGGGCTCTGCAAGCTAGAGTAAGGGGTTTGGTGTTTATTCTAAATGTAATCAGAAGTCATAAAATGATCTTTAAGAGGGGGTGATAGGATTTTCACCCTCGGTATAGAGAACACAATTAGTAAACATTATTCTTATGATAGCTCTTCAAATATGCATAGCCTCTTACTTCTCTCAGCTGTCTCTGCTTTATTTTCTCA
Organism: Pteropus vampyrus; assembly: GCF_000151845.1. NCBI lineage: Eukaryota > Metazoa > Chordata > Mammalia > Chiroptera > Pteropodidae > Pteropus > Pteropus vampyrus. The sequence continues at coordinate 4,708,400 of NW_011888795.1, read as the reverse complement.
TAAATACTCAATTTTCCAACCTTTTATTCATCACTTTTGTTGCTTTCTCTGATCTCTCTCCAAGTTTTCTACTTTGTTGGAGTTATAGGGCCTCAAACCAAACCCAGCTTCCATAATAATCATTCTGGTCTGTACTTCACGTAAAAGTAGCAGGCCACCAGTCCAGCAGGTCTGAGCACTTGGATCACAAGGTATTCTTTATGAAGAGTCTGATGGGCCTCAATCTCATGAGTCAGGCTTGTATAAAACCACCTAGGCAGGGAGCACACAAGGATGAATTACTTCAAGGCCTTATCTTCATTTATCTGGAATTATTTCATATCCACAGTTTTCATCGCTGATTTTTCCCCTTGAAGTTCTCAAAGAAAACACAGTTGCTTCTTGCCATACCCATTTTACTCTTTCCACTTCTTTTACAAAGTTTCTATGGGGAAAAGACAGATATTTTGTTCTATGTTTGCACAAAAGGTAGTATGTTTTATTTTTTATTGAATAATGTCTCGTTTGTATAATGTACAAAAAAATGGAAAAAAATGAAAAAAAAAATGCTTGGGGATCATATAGGCCCTATAAAGCAAGGGTATTATGTTTCATTTTTTTTTTAATCCAATGAAGCAATAGTGTTATTTTGCAGAACAATATTTTTTTTCACTTAAGTCCTTGGCATCCATTGATTTGGGAAATTTCTTTGTGTTTTACAATATTATATGGTCATCAATCACAAAATCTCATCTTTCCTCATTGGAGACATTATACCTCATATAGACATAAACTATAGTGATTCATAGGGGGAAATGTAAATTTACAAAGGAAAAATAAAGGCTGAGAATCAGCATGAAAACTCACTAGCGGGGCATACGTAATGATGGATTACAAATCAAAATAAGTGTTGAGTTAGAGGTTATGAAGGTTTTATGTGCAGATACAATCTAAATTGCACAGTTTTAAGTGAGAACCAGATAAATCCTTCAAATTAAGGTCTTATGGAAGTCTTTTAAATCAGAGATCTAAAATATATAATTGTGAGCTCCACAAAGACTTGGGTCAGATTTGTTCATATTTCCATCTAAAGCACTAAGAACAGTACCTGCTAAACTACTTAGATTATTTAATCTCTGTTCAAAGAATTTAAACTAGAATATGGCTTTATCCTTTAAAAGTACTACTAATATGATAGGTAAAAATATTCTGTTATGTAAAGTTTAACCTTTTAAAAAATACTGAGAAATGCCTTCCTAGAGAGCCTGGAAATGCCAAAATCTTGCTATATAAAGCCAGACTTTGTTTATATCATTAAAATCTAGTAACTCATCTAGGGAAGAAAAATTAATACATTTTGCTTAATCTGATATATTTTTTAACTTTTCTAAATTTTTAAGTTATTCATCTAATAAGCTCCCTAGATGAGGTTTTTTTTCCTAATGGAATAATAATAAGCAGGGCCAAGAAATTTAAAAATGTTTGAGAACTACAAAATAATATTTTGGACTAGAGAGTTAGAGAATAGCCTTGGTCTACTAACTCTGAACTGGCATGATTGGATCAAATCTGGGAGCAAATATGTTCCTTTCTTGGCCTCTGACATTTGCAGATATCTCTACAATACTCTTATCACTGACTGAAGTTGCCTGTGGAGAAAATGGTTAGCAAACATTCAAAAAGCTACACTATTGTTTCTCATCATTATTCAGCAATACACAGAGGAGGCAATCTTTTAATTATACTTAGCTAGACTGATAATCTTGAGATTAAAGACCCCCTAAGGAGTTCTTACCACTTGAAACCTGAAAGTATAATTTGAAAAAAAAAAAAAAAATACTTACAAAGATCTCTACTTACAAGACAAGAAATGAGTTAGCAGTTACTGATCTACTACAGTTAGGTTAATCAACATATGTGAAGAAAGACAAGTAAAGACAAGTAAGTGGAATTTTTTTTTTTCCTAAAGCTTTTTAAAAAAGTCTTAGTATATATAAGAAGCAGAATCTCCTTTAAACCCCTGACACTGTTCATACTATTTACTGGTCATATTACTATATTATTCACTGTATACTATGTATCATAAACAATATAGATTTTAAGCATATCTGCATCCTACTATGGTCTTTCTTTGCATTGGTACTTGCTTAATAAGTAATAGGCAAATAAATGAACTAAACATCAGGTGACTAGAACAAAAATGCTCTTTTTTTCCTCTGCAATTAAATGAGCTCATCACAGACCATCATAGAACTACACTTCCATGGCTTTTTCACTTGTTAAATCTTTCTCTTTTACTCAAGCTCAAAGTTGCTCAAGAGTCCTCATTGTTAGCATTTCCATTTTATTGACATATGAGCTGGTGGCCACTGGGTGTGACCTCAGGACACCAGCACAGACAGAAACAAGTGATCGGGGATGAGGCAGGGCTTACCACTTACAGGATGTCCTGAGCAGTTTTGCTTTCTTTCTTTTATTTCTTAGATTAATTGTTTCATGATTATGTTTCTATATTTCCTCTATGCCACTTAACTCACGCTCCAATCAAGGAAACCTAAACTATGCCACTTGGCCTTTTTTCCTTAAATCACTGCAGTTAGTAACAAAGAATGTTGGCACTGGAAGAAATCAACATGATACCTTATATATTATCTTAGCTGCATCCATAGGAGCAAGACAGTTCACATTTCTTGAATAGATGAATGAATCATGGATTCATGTCCCCATTCCTCCCACTCTGCCCTATTTCATAAGAGGGAAAACTATAGCCCAGAGAGACCAAGTGGCTCACCATTAAACACATGACTAGATAGTACAAAATCAGGGTAGGAAATGGGAACTTCTGATCTCAAGGATTTTGTTTTGATTTCTATCATTTCAAGAGTCAGAAATAATTCTTGAAATAAATCTGAACACCAGTGGTCCTGTGAACACCACTGGTTCAGCAGTCTGAAGAAATGTAAGTGGGTGCCCTCCTCTCTGCCTATGCTTCAAAGTCTGTTCAACTTAGTGATTTTGTCTCTTTGATTGAGCCTGACATCATGGTGAGAGTGCTGAGAAACCTCACTAACAACCAATACTCATTAAGCACTCCTACACACATGTGGATTCATGCAAAGCAAGTTAAGCAGGCTAGAGGAGCTTATAAACAAATTACAGAATCCCGAAGTTGGATGTGACTTAGAGAGAGTCTAGCCTACCCTCCCATTTGTCTGGTGCTTCCTACAACATTCCTTCAAAATGCTTACTTATTTCTCTGCTTGTACACCTCCCACCATGCAACCTCCCAGGGCAGCCCGATCTTAGAACAGCTCTAGCTATTAAAGTCAAGCAAGTAAAAGTAATTAACTAAGCACATAAAACAGACACTAGCTTGCCAAAAGTTTGAGAATTGGAAGAAACAAGGCAAGAAGTACAGCTGACTTTAGAAAAGTCCACTATAACTGTATCTGCTACTTTCCTTTGTATATTCCAACTTTCAACTGCAGGAGTTATCAGTGATAATAAATATCAGATACTTTGGCTAAAATTTAAATTGTCTCAGCCATAGTAAAACCACAATACACAGTGCAGCATTAGTTTCCCCAGGAAGTTTCTCAGTTACATTTTCATAAATTGCTTTGCAAGAACCACTTAGAAAACCCCCTGCTATATCTAATTTCCTATATAGCGTTAAGCACACTGTATCTCTTTAGATATTGATGAAATTTTGCTTTTTACAGCTGACACTGTTTAGAGCAGAGGGACAAGGGCTCTTAACATGTCTAGCACTAAAACCTTGATAAATCCATGTATCTTGACCTTAAGATGACAAGGGGGCTCCATTGGCAAAGGCAACAAAGTTCGATTTCAGAAAACTTCTAGCCGAGTTTTTCACCTAAAAGCACTTCGAGGAATGCAACCCTTTACAAGGAACACTACTGATATATACAGGTAATCCTGTCTACCTCTAGAGGTCACAGATACATACCAAAGTAAGACAATGAATCACCACCCCAGGTCTCTATATCAGGTGTGTGTGAGCACCACTGCCAGGTGGAGAAATGGAGACAGGTTCTCTGGGCTACATCCAAAGGCATCCAGTGAGTCATTGGCAAGTTGGGGAGAGTACTTGTGAGTCAAGGCTCCCTCTTCTGGGAATCAGTTCTGAGAGAAAGGCCTCAGCCCCACCTTGAATAATCTCTGGCTCTAACCAAAAGGAAAAAGAATCTGGTTTGGAGTTTAAAAATATGTATATACTCATCAGGTAGAAATCTCCAAAATGCATATGGAGAGAGGAAGAGGATATTGTGTAATTCTTCCACCACAGCTTCAAAAACTGTAATAGCTATATTAACTAGGAATAAATGAAAATAAAACATTTTAACACATTATATGTAAGGATGGCATGTTTGAGTACCTACAACATGAGTCGATTTGATCCCATTGGTCATTTAAGGAAGTTAAAAGGAAGCCTATTTAAACATGTTGAAAATGAACTACTTGATCAGAAGAATCAGAGAGCTCTTTAGAATTGCCCTTAGAAACTTCTCCATCTGTCAGTTCTTCAACACGACACCCCAAATGTCTAACACTGTTTCCTTACATGTATTTATCTTTCCATGGAGAGAGCTGATGATTATATAAAGGAGTATACCGAAAATACTCCTTATATTTAGTATAAAGGAATTCTAAAATAGGAACTTTGAAAAGCTAAAATGACAGCACTCGAAACAACCATGCACATTGACTAATCAAATTCCACAGGTGTTCAAGGAATTTAAGCAGATTCAGAACAGAGTTAATAACCCTAAAGTATATGACTTTTGACAAAACCACATGTGAGTGGTGTACAAAGCAACTGAAGTAAACTTGAGCAATGACAACACAGCTCACGCTCAGCCCATAAAGGGGCTGGTGAGCAGGCTTGTTTATCTAGGCAAAGTCTAAGGAAGCTTTTCTTCAAGTTAGTTCAAGGGCGTAACAGTCACATGCTGCATGACAACAAATGCGGTGTCTCAAGAAAGATACTCTAGCCATGAATTATTACCTAAGTAAGTGGGAATTTAAAACAGGGCACTCAAAAGCTTTCCTTAAAAAAAATTTTTTTAAAGGAAAAAAAAAAAGCCATCCTGTCATTCTCTCCACTATCCTTAAGAATATTGATTTCTACACAGTCCTTTCCAACCTGACAGAAGAAGCAAACATCCATTATACAGAAAATCCTTTATGCAAGATGGAAACTTGGAAAAGACTCACCCTCTCTTTCACTACCTTCCTTCCCCAGCTGACTTCTGCTTTCATACCTGTGTCTCCTTTGTGACATTATCTTTCAGTATCCTCACTCTTCCTTTCATATTATGATGGGGGGTTATTTAAAACTTTTCTTTCTTGTTGTTCTTTTCCCACCTACTACCAATCTTCACTTTCCAAAATAATACTACACAATCTGCCTCCTCTGAAGACCCTTGGCTTGAGAGACAAAACCTTCAGGGAATTTCTTAAGAGGCTTCTTGAAGGCATCATGCAAAAGGGGCTCCCCACAATTTACTGGGTCTTAAAAATCAAAAGATTCAAAAGATTCAAACTTAAATGTCAGTAGAAAACACTAAGTTGTAGGAATGTGACTTCTATGAAAAGTCATAGCAAAGATAGATTGTTAAAATTTTTTATCTAATACTTTGGGATTATCTATTTAATTTTACAAGCTTGAGAAGCTCCCGGGCTCCAAACTTTTCAGGGTGTACCATTTTCTTGTCCAAACCTTACCATTCTTCAATTTTCACAGAATTAGAATGTCCAGGAGAGACCTAAGAACTCAAGTTCGAGTTTGGCCTTTATCTCTCAATCTCCACCCCACTCACACTGGAATTTAAGATGAAACCACACACCTACAGGAGAAGATAAAGTGTTACCTAGGGAATCAGAGGCAAAACTAGAGCTTAGTCCTGAGCCTCCCTTTTCGCAAACCCACTTACTCACGTCAGAGCACATGATCAAAAGATTTGATCAACGAAAGACGCATAACCATGTAATCACAAAACAGAATTGGCTGGAAGCCACTACCCAAAAACAGAGCCACTGGGGGTTGCAGTCTCAGGGTCACAGCTGTGGGGGTTAGGAATGTACTCACTGTTCAGATTGAGTAAGGAGTCGAAGACTTTGCACTGGATCTGCCCGGTGCTCTGAGACACGCAGGACATCCAGAGTCCCTCGTAGATGGACTGGGCCGTCACGATGTTGTCGCCTGCATAGGAGTGACTTTTCCACTGGGGCATTGCCGTACTGACGATGGCTCCGATCCAGCCCAAGAAGGCCAGGATGAAGCCCAGTAGCTGTAGCCCCGCGTTAGCCATAGCTCACTCGCGCGCCCGGGCTGGCTCAGTGGTGGCAGGTGCAGCAGGCGGAGTTTGCAAGGGCGCACCCGGGGCTCCTGGGGATAGCGGAGCTGCGTGGAGGAAGTTATTGCGGGGAGCCCTGCTCCTTGCACTGCCACTGGAGAGGTTCTAGGTCCTGGTCCTGGTCTGGGTCGGCGCTGGAGTCGGGGTGCGAAAAGCTGCGGTTGCTCCCAGGCTCCGAGACTGAGACGCCAACCTGCCGGGCGCCGCAATTTAAAGCAGCTCCGCCCCGCGCCAGGTCTCGGCCGCCGGGCAGCGCCTCCTGGCGGTTTCAGGGCCGCTCGCTGAGGAAACGGGTGGGAGCGCTGCAGCACGCACGTGGGCCACCGCGCCCTCGGCCAGGAGGCCCTGCCCGCGATGTGGGGGCAACCCGGGGAGCTACACAAAGCGCTCCGGTGCTCGCTCCCTCTCATTTCTTCCTTCGCTCTTTTTTTTTCTCTAGTTAGCCTTCTCAGGCTATCCATTCAATCTTTATTTTCCTCAAAATTACCATGTACGTGTAAACACTAAAATTGCATAAAGATAAAAAAAATAGAGCCCTCAAGAGACCCACAGTTTCATTTTCAACTTTTCGCTATCTTATTAAGAGGCATTTCCTATCTTTCACAACTCTCTTCCCTTCCTCACACACACGCTTCTGTCCCTTTTGTTCATCTTCCTTCCTCGTTCTCCTTTTCTCCCTCTGTCCCCTTCTTCCCTTCATGGTCTCTGCTAGAATCATGTATTTCTGCAAGGGTGGTAAGAAATCATTATACTTTATAGATTAGGAAACTGAGACCCAGAGAGGAAATCTGATTTCCATGAGGTCACACAGCAAGTTAGTAGCATATCCAGTATCTGGTTCCCAGCCCAATCTTGCTTTCTACTACATCTCGACTGAAATATATATCCTTTAATCTATTATCATCACTACAAAAATGCAGCCTACTTCCTCAAACCCTACACACACACCCTATCCTCTTCCCCACGGCAGTTTGTCTCACAGTAGCAATTCATTATCAGAGGGACAGGGACAATGGCTGCCCAACTCCCAACGGGTGTTTCATTAATGAATTATCAGATGTTATTCATCACAGGCAAAGAAGGGCGTCTTAAAAGTCTTAATCTAGTAGAAAGAGGACTGAGCTGAGATTTAGGAAGTCTGGGTCTGGCTCTGGGTTTTGCAGTGACTGGCTATGGCCACGCCCTAAGGTTTTAGTCTAGTTGAGCCTTTTGTTTCACTCTGAGTTTCTAAAGCTTCCTTCTCTGTAGTTAAGTGGTGTTGTGGTTTGAAATAATTAAGATGTTTTTCCAACTACTTTTTGTGTGTGGTGTGGGTATGGTGGGAGGAGAAGCTTCTACGGTTTTAGTAAAAACAGAAGCACTTCGAAGGCAGAAATAAACATGGTAAGGAGAAAACAGGATATGCCCCCATATTTACTATGGGAGCTGCCAGTTTGTGTCAAGGAAAAAACAGTAAAAACCAGAATGTGAATGAGAAGAATGAAAAAAATCTACCGTTTGGGGGTCGTTGATAGTGAGGAAGAACTATGCATGTGCAGGGCAAAGAGTATATGGTAATCTCTGTACCTTATGCTCAATTTTACTGTGAATCAAAAACTTTCCTTAAAAAAAAGTCTCTAAAAGAGAAAAAAAAAAAAAAAAAAAAAGCGCCTAAACCTTAAATCCCTCACTTCTACTTGACTATCTTCAGATATCTTTTGAAAGTTTAAGTACACAGGACAGATCTGCAGAGAGATTTGGGAACTAGCAATGAAGAGGGTAACACATGAGCTGGATGAAGAGATTTAATTGGGAGTAAGCAAGATTGAAACAAGTTAGTTCTGTCTTTCTAAAAGCCTCCATAGACCCCAGGAAAGCTCTAAGTCAGCTTTGAGGGGCAAGGCCATGTCCAAGTTGAGTCCCCTGAGTCCAGGCCTGCAGTCAGTAATTCTTTTTAGGTCCCGATGGATATTCTGTGGGCACCTGTGAGTGTGGATGAAGTGGTATCGATCACATTTGATTCATTTATTCCTCAGAATTAGCTCAGAGGAGGTTCTCAGAACTTACTGTAGGGCTAGACCATCACTATGTAAATGATATAATCTTATATTTTTTATTCCAGTCGGTTCAGAATTAAAAGTATTTTTAAAATTTTTTCTTTGTAGTTCAGACTGGATTAATGAAGACAGAATTTGAGGTCAATGAATATACTTGTGCACAGGGTCTTTTAATATACATCAGGACCTGTTTCTGTCAACCTACAGTTGGCGGGAATTAGAGAGATGAATTCTGTGGTCAGTATGGCCCTGTTTTTTTTTTTTTTATTCTAGGTCTCTATGTGGCTGATTACTTCATTGCCCACAGCCGTGTTTGTGAGGCTGTGGTGGATGCTGTTTACTCTGCTGTGATCCATACCCATCTCTGGCATCCCTAATCCTGTCTAGGTTTCTGTGTTTTCCTACGAGCAGATAGGTGAGATAATGGCTCAGCATATATCCATCAACTGAAGAAGAAAAACAACTTATAAACAGTGGCCTTTCATGTACAAAACACACACAATAGAGGTGGCACTGTGACCAAGAAGTTTCTAGAAAGACTGACTACGGTATGGCAAATGTCCTGGCCTGTTGAATGAGAAAATCTGCTATGTACCCTCAGACAAATTACTTCCTTTCTCTTCCTCAATTTCCCAATCAATAAAAATTAGGCATTGACTTCCAAAAGGTGACCCAAGTCTAAAACTATGACTCTAAGTAATAATAGTTGACATTTGTGGGTTACAAAGTGTCATTGCCAAGTGTTGAGCTAAGAGTTTTATATGCACTGTCTCTTATGTGAAGGTGTCAGAGACTCAGAGAGGTCAGATCACTTACCAAGGGACATATTTGGTAACTGGCAGCACTAGGTTCCAAACTACACACTTTGACCCTAGCACCCAGGCCTTTAAGCACTGACCTGTAGTAGTTCCCTGTGTGAACCAAATCAATGGAGGACCATTGGCTTTTAGGGATTAGACATCCTGATCATGTGTTTCTACCTCCAGGCTGTGGTGAGATGTTCTATTCTGTGACTGCCTCTCTGCTCCTTCCTGTTCCGTCTCAATTTCTGCTGCTGCGCGCTGAGATTCTACACCTGAAGGATCCAGCATCATGTCGGGGGAGTGTTGCTGCTGAGGAGGGAAATGTGGGTGAGAAGAGCACAATAGCCCACTGGTTTAGCCTGTGTACATATGTGACTGGTGCTTGGGCTCAGCTATGTTACTGAAAACCAGGAATGAATAGAAGAGATACGTAGAGAAATAAAAGTATGAGTGAGACTTTTGTGCAGGATGATAGAAGAGAGTATAGACAAAGAAACAAAATCCCCAGAGCCAGCATGTCAGATTCTCAGAAATGGTTAAAGATGAGATAGTAAGAGAACCTTTGGGATATAAATCTTTCACTTAATGACAGTAGGTGTTAACATTGACTTTTCAGAGCTTCTCGTGTGGCAAAAGCAGAATGGATTGATGCATTACTAAGTAAACAATCTACTGTGTAATTATTTAGGGTTTCAGAAAGGGGTTATAGTACAGATGTGAAAATTTAACATGAATTTCAGTATTAGAATGGAATGCGAAGGTTACTAAAAACCATTGGTGCATGCCTGTCACACCTACTGGAAATAGTCCTTTGAATCCCTTTGGAGCTTTTTTGAGAGGGTAGTGAGATATAAGTGGTTAAAAGTACAAACTTTTTGGACTCTAGTTCTATTACTTACTAATTGAGTAATCTTTGAAAATTTGTACAACATACCTGTGCCTTAGACTTTTCCTCTTTCAAGTGAGTAAAACTACTTGTGATCATTAAGTTACGACATGTACATTGCTTAGAACAGTAGTTGGCATATAGCAAGCACATGAAATGGTAGTTATTATTTCAAACAGTATAGATGCATTTAATTTGCTAACCCCATCATTTAAAAATGATCCTCACATATATTCTTGCTTTGATTCTATCAGAATCCCACTTAATGTCATTGTTAAATCATAGTGACAGGATATGCACGGTTTAGAAGGTAGATAAAATATTGTGTTCAGAAATCAAAAAGGCAGGAATGAGAGAGACGGGGGCTTTGGGTGAGATTTCTAGGCTCCTTCTCTGGGCCCTGGAGGGGTTTCCATAGTGAGGATTAAAAGCCAAGGGGCTCTTTCTGAGAAGGGGTGGGCCGAGACCAGAGAGAAGATGGAAATGTGGCTCCAAGTGATTCTCACTGCCAATCAGTGAGGCTCTTTGGTTTAAGATTTTTATTAAGTCTCTGCCTTGTTATCAGGTGGACGTGAAGTCCATTTAGACCCTCCCCTTAACTCCTAGGTTAGCAGAGATATCTCTTCAGAAATGAAGGGGGGAAAAAGTAGAATTTAAGCCATGAAATCTACTTTTTAGATCATAAAAACCTACTTTGAAACAAGTTGGTAAAGGACTGTTCCCTTACTTTATCCCTTTGCTTGTGTTCTGTTTGGAGAAAGGTTTCCTTTTAATCATTAGGATTCTAGAAACATCCCACTAACTTGATCATCAAGAATCAAAGTCACATTACTAATATATTTTACTTTTAATCTTCTTCATGTAACACTAACTGTATTAGTCGGTATTCCCCAGAGAAACAGAACCAACAAGATTAGATGATAGATAGATTGATGATAGATCACTGCTTTAGACATGATGTTAAATGAGTTTTATATATATTACATATAAGACATATTAAATTATTATATTTATTAGCTATTTTTATATGGAGAGAGAGAGAGAGAGAGAGAGAGTTTTATTTTAAGGAATTAGTTCATGCAATTGTGGAATCTGACAAGTCTGAAATTTGTAGAGCAGGTCAGCAGGCTGGACTCTCAGGTGAGTGTTGATGTTGCTGTTTTGAGTTGCAAATCTTGCAGTCTTGAGGAGAATTTCTTTCTTTTTTTCCCCCCCTGAAAACTTTAGTCTTTGTTTGTTAGGCCTTCAACTGATTAGATGAGGCCTACCCTCATTATGAAGGATAATCCGCTTGACTCAAAGTCTATGGACTTCAACGTTAATCACATCTAAAAAACGCCTTTACAGCAATGCTTATGTTCCACCTTCTTTCTGACTCTCTAAACCACCCAGTGCAGTGCTGAGCCCTCAACAACTCCTCAGATCAGTCATATAGAGTGAGTCGTAGGTGCTCAGTAAGTGTTGGGTAATTAAGTGAATGGACGAATGGGTGTATCTATGTGTGGAATGATGGACGAAGAATCTCCAGTCTATTTATGATGAGAAATCTGAGGCACTGGAACACATTTGGTGAATAAAAACACTTTTGACTCTCAAGGAGAGCCTGGCTTTGGTGGTGGTGGCTTGGGGGAGATAAAAACAAAAAGAGGTAGCAATGTGATAAAGATCATAATTTTTAATGCCTTGGTCTTTGGGATAAGACAGAATCAAAGATATTATACTGCTCTCTCCCTGCATTAGACATGATACTAGAGAAGTTAATTAATGTCTCTGTGTCTCTTTTTCCCCATATGTAAAATAAATATATGTAACTCACAGTGCTGTGAGAAGCAAACAAAATTGATTGAGGTAAAGCCTATAAAATTATGAGTCCTGTACTGAGAAAATGAAAAGTGTTTGATAAATGATAGCTGTACTGTAAGAACTGGATGAGAGTCAACAGAGGGTGGTAGGTAGGCTCCGATTTCATCATGTTGAACTAAATATTTGAACTAAACTCCCAGCTACGTAAGGGAGATAACATTTTAGGCAAAGGAAAGAATTTATACTAAAATATGGAGCAGTTACAAACGAGTGAGCTGTATCTCAGATTTGGCCTGAATGTGTATTTTTAAACTGTCCAGTAAAGTCTAAAAGGAAATTAGCTTTGAAAAACTACATGATTTCACCTAAAAATCTAAATTCTGATCAAAAAGAGGCGGCAGTACTATGCAGCTCTAGATGGACTCTCTGGTTTTCTATTTCTCCACAGTGTCTGGTATTCTTACTTTATTCATTCATTTTACTTCTCAGGCTCCTATAGGTTTTTGGTGCCAATGTACAAATAGAAAGTGCATGTAGTAAGTAGTCGAGTGGATAGGACTTTCATACCATGCTAAGGAGTGTGAACTTTATCATGTACTAGGCAATAAGGAGCGATCACAGAATTTTAAGCAGAGACTTGAGCAAACTTGTACTTTAGAAAGATTTTTTGAGCTGCAGGAGGCAGAGAAGTCAACTTAGTGAAAACGTTGTGGGAACAGTGTGGAAATGGGTTGGTGAGAGGGTTTGAACAATGCTAAAGGCAGAGGCATTGGAGACACAGAGATGGGTGGAGATGAATTTTGTATGCTTTTATGTCATATTAAATATTGATGCTGAGCCAAGAGCGATAATAATTTATTAAAATGTGAGTGGTTTTGTCTGCCACCACAAGACAGAGATATTATGTGTGCCCTAAAGGAGAGCATTTGATGGGAAATAAAACTTTGATTTCCTCTCTTAGTTTTAACCATTTCAAAGATGGAGGAGAAGCTGGACCTTTTGGATTTACACAGTGGGCCAGCCTTTATTATGGCTCCTTCCCAAAAGATTTCCAAGAACAATTATATTATGCATGATTTTAGTCTATAAAATGCAACTCTGCTATATTATGTAGAAAAATAATGAAATTTGGGATAGAAAAGATTGAAGAAGAAGAATGAGTATTGAGATTATTTCCAGTTAATATGTAGATGTGAATGACTAGTTCTAGCTGGAGTTATTTAAATGTTTTCCTGAGGGCAATAGGAAAACATGAAAAGGTTTTAAGTATGAGCAAGACCTGATTAGGTTTGTTTGATAATATTTCTACCAACATTACTCTGAAGAGTGGAAAATATGTTGTGGAGGTGGACCGTAGAGAGGTGAAACAGTGATTCCATTTAGAAATATGTGATTACATTCTGGGTGGGAGCTGGAGGCCAGGACTAGAAGGTCCAAATTGACAGAAAAATGGGAATAACCAGTTGAAAAAATATGATGGAATTAGATCAATTATGTACTGGAGACCAGTTAACTGCTTAATTAAGGGACTAATGAAATATTCTAGGACAGAGATCTAACTTTTCCCCCTCACTTACTCATATACATGGTAGAATGCAAGATTATTTGTAATTCTAGGTGTATGAGCTATAAATATTTCCCAATTCAAGAATATAATACTTAACACTTATTGAGTCCTAACTGTATGCTCACTACTCTAGGTCTTCTGCGTAAAGCTTTTAGAAACATAAACTTGACTTCTCTCTGTTTTACTGAAAATGTATTATTTCATTGCCGATATTGGCTCTAAGGAATTAACTAACTAGCTATTAAATTATTAACTTTACTGAACTGTTTTATAATACTAACAAATCAATTATGATTCATCTTCTAACTAATGTTCACTGGCTGTGTATCACAATGAAGTTGTTGAAGTCAATGTGGCAAAGTGGCTAAGAACAGGGGTTGCGGCTCCAGATATCCTGTATTACAATCTTGGTTTTGCTGGTTACTACCTGTGTACCATTAGGCAACATTAGTTATTAATTATCCTTTGGATGCCTCATTTCTTCATCTGCAAAATAAGGATATTAGTATTATTACCATCATTGAGTGGTGGAAAGGAGAGGTTCATTACATAAAACACATTTAGAAGAAGGCCTGGCACATGTTAACTGCTCAATAAGTTTTATAATAACTTGTGTAGAAGGAAGACAGGATCTGAATCAGTATGTAACAGTGAGATGGAGAATAGGGTGGAGGTGAGAGACTTTGTAATGGGAGAAGCTGCCTTATCCTGCCATAAAAGGAAGTATAAGAAAATAATTAAAGTCCTATAACCCATAGAAAATAATCAAAACTAATGGAAATTAATTTTCCAAAGGCATGTGTGTGTGTACCTTTTACCTTCAAATTAAAAATTAAACTTTCAGGATAAAATCTGCCATCGTTTCAGCCCTCTCTCCCATCTCATTTTTCTTTACCTGAGGAAGCCTTAGAAAAGACTACTTTTCTATGAAAGTTGCACAAGGTAGAGGTTAAACTAGGTGTAATCAGAATCAATGAGTAAACATGAGAGAGAGGACAAAGAATGCAACATTGCAAAAGTTCCACAGTTAGGAGTGAATTTTAAACTGATTTTCTGTTACTCTGACCCGTAATACCACATATCTGTGGGGTCAGGGCCACTAGGTGCAAGCATTTTGCTGATTGGATACCCCTGGCCTCAGTGCTGCAGGGACCAAGCCAGCTGGAATTTGGCCGCAAAATATTATCTTCCCCCAGTAACAATTTCTCTCTACCTCTTTGATGTTAATGGTGGCTGCCACCACATCTCCACAAACTTTATTAAATATTTACTAATGTTGTAATTTACTAAACATGGCTCCAGGACTTAGAACATGCAATGACTTGTTTCTGATTTGCTACATGATTATTTTATGAGAATTGTCTTTCAATCCCTTGGCAGGATATAAAAGAGAAACATTTCATTATAATCCAGATACTAACTGTGCTGTTCAATTTGGTAGCCACTAATTTTACATGTGACTATTTAAATTTTAATTAATTAAAATTAAATTAAAAATGTAATTCTTCTGTATTTTGAGTGATTAATATACTGAGTGGCTACATACTAGACAATGCAGAAATAGAATATTCTATCATCTCAGGGTCTTTTGGTAGTCAACACTATACTGAAGTGCTTAGGTCATAGTTCCATAATTGATTTGACCAAATACACAATTTTTATATCTTTTAAAATTTTCTATCCCTCTAAAAATGAGTGTATTAGTTTTTTACGGATACTGTAACAAATTACCACAAATTTAGTGGCTTAAAACAACAAATTTATTATCTTACATTTCTCTAGTTCAGAAGACCAAAATGGGTCTCACTGGGCTAAAATTAGGTTGTTGGCAGAGCTTGGTACCTTTCTGAAGGCTCTGTTTATTGTACTTGCAAGTTCTAGATGCCTCCTGCATTCTTTTATTCTTGACTGTCTTCTCCAATTCCAAAGTCAGCAACCCTGAGCTAAATTCTCTTCTCCTTGCCATCTCTTTAAATCTCCCTCTTCCACTTATGAGGACACTTATAATAACATTGGGCTCACCGGGATAATAAAAAATAATCTCCATATCTGAAGGTCAGTTGATTATCAACTTTAATTCCAACCTTCATTCCCTCTTTGCCATGTAACGTAACATATTCTCAGGTTTGGGGAATTAAGATATAGACATCTTTGAGTGGGGCTATTTATTCTACCTACATTGATAAGTAAATGTTTTATAAAGGACAATGATTTTCTTTAAAGAGAGATCCTATGTTAAATATATTACAGATAATTATTCATATGTTTCTGATTTAATAAAAATTCTGACTACATGTAATACAATTATTTAAATTAATTAATCTCAAGAAAAATAATAATGTAATTAATATATTTAAATAATATATTAAAATGGTATATTAATATGCACCAGGTATTGAAGTTTAAGATTCTAAGAGCTTACATGTATGAACTCATGAAAGAATGAGTCAATAGAGATATCAACAGCACTTTAAGTTATAGTGTGGAATAAATGAAGGTGCTGTAGGGAATATTAATCAGAAAAATGAGGGTCTCTTTAGATACCTACTCACCTGTGTAATTTCTCTGAATTTAAGTTTTTTTATGTAGGTAAAAGGAGACCAGATAAAATTATCTCTATGGTACCTTCCAACTCTTAAAATTTTCCTTTATGAAGGTAGGAGAAAAGATAAGATATTTAAAAATCACAATATCAAGAGTACAGAATTGCTCCTTATTACATCTAGATATGACAAGATGGTAGATACAAGAAGACTAAAGATTTAATAGGAGATAGTAGAGTATGTTTTATTTCTGTTATAAGATACACTCTGATTAAAGAGATAGAAAAAAATTAGGTAAAAATAGTCATCCTGAGCCTAGGAACTATGATTGCATATGCTGCTTTGCTAAGGATCAAGAGCAGAAGGAGGAATACCCAGAGAACACTTGTATTTCCAGTTGGGTTAAACTGGCAGTAATTAGTTCGAAACATGTTTAAACAACTTTTAATCTCCCTGCTTTATTTTAATCAGGTATTTAGAAAAATAAATGAATATCATTGCCGTTGGAAGGGCTATAGTTTTTTTTTTTTTTCAAAAACTATCTGACTTTATGCAAATAAACCTTCATATTCAACAAAATTCATAAACAACTTAGACTCTCTCCGCTGTAGGCTTTAACATGTGTGTTGTGTAGGAGCTCATTGAAAGATTATCCCAAAGAATGAGATAAAGGCTTTTTCTTCATAAAATTCTGCAAGAGCTTTTTCAAATGAAATAAACCTTGGGTTTGAGAACTCTGAAGATCCAAAACTTCAAATCAAGGTTTTTTTTACAACTATTTTGTCTACAGGTTGTTATTCTGGAAATCAGTCAGATTCTTAGAAATCTTTGGGCCAATAATAATCTAAATATATTAACAAAAGAGCAGTGTTGAGTACCTTAAAACACTCTAACTTAAATGTATCCCTACTCGAAAACTATATATAAAATGACATATACTATCAATTAGAAATTTTCCTATGAATTGAAAACTAATTAGATAAAACTACTAAATTTCTACCTGTATCTCTATAATCTATCTCTTTATCTATTGTCTATGGTATTCTGTTGACTATTGTGCAGCCCATTGAACATGACACACTCATTAAAATTCCATTATAATTTGGAATTCTCTGATTTTTGAAAAAGAAAAATGTGCTCTATCTCTCTCTGGAAATTATATATGTTTTCAATGTCTATTATACTCATTCACTCATTCAATCATCTATTCATTTTTCATATTTTTCAAGGACCTATTATTTTCCAGCCACTGGAAATACAATGTTAAAAGTGTCATATTCCAGTGGGGGTGACAGGCACATGACCAAATCATTGTAAAGTAAGTAGGTTGGTAAAGAATTATGGAAACAGAATGGAGGAGGGTGAGTGCCAGTGGCTGCACCTGGACCTCATCAAGGACATGCAGCACTTCTGCAAGTCGCTCTTCCCGGTGGTGGGCTACACCTACTGCACCATCCCCATCTACCCCAGCAGCCAGATCAGCTTCATGCTGTGCAGCAAAAACCCGAGCACCAGCTTCCGGGAGCCTGTGCACCAGCTGTCGCAGAAGCAGATAGAGCAGGTGCAGCTGAGATACTACAACTCTGAAGTGCACTGCGCAGCCTTTGTCCTGCCGGAGTTTGCCTGCAAGACTCTGTGAATGATGTGAGCTGAGCCCAGGTGCCACTGCTGATGCAGCCCAGGACCTCAGGCCAGGGAGCCCTGGACAAGACTCCCCCAGCACACACACCAATCACGTGTTACGGGCCCCAGAATGCTGCCTGGCCTGCCCTGCTGGGCAGACTGTCTTTCTCTCTTTGTGGCTTTCAGCCTCTAAGCCTATACCATCTGTGTACAGCACCACATCTGCCTTCTGTCACTTCTCACTCACCAAACACGTGTATTTATAACAACAACAACAAAAAAAATTGAGACAGGAAAGAAAGGCCAGAGTTGGCATTAGAAAGATGTTATTTAAAACTGAATCTTAAAGAATATGAATGAATCGTTCATTGTTTCTTCCATTGATTCACTCATTGCTACTCTGTGCCAAAGCAATAGAAAAACAAAGCCATCCCTTTTATCAAGTAATCCAAAATCTTTTTGAGAAATAGACTCATAAAGACCAGAATACTCTGACTCTCTCTCTCTCTCTCTCTCTGTGTGTGTGTGTGTGTGTGTGTTTAGCACAATAGTGTTTGGGTAGCAGGAGGATGTAATGAGATTGGGGAAGGAAACACCAGGGAAAAAGAAAAGTATTTCAAAAATGGACATTGGAGAAATTTGGGCCAGAGTATATGTTATATCAGATAGGGAGCCATGAAATATGAAGCCTCAAGGCAGGCAAGGAAGAGAGGTTGCGAAGAGTCTGCTGAGGACTTTGGGCATTATCTTTTAGGTTATATGAAAGCCCTGAGTGCTTCTATATAGAAGCGTTGGACATTTTCTGTGTGCTCCTGCTCCTCTACATCCATTTTGCAAACATCTCCACCCTTCTCTGTGTCTCGAGAGGTGAATCTTTATAGTTTCATCTGTGGTCTCTCTTGCCCTATGGCTTTGATCAAAGAGAAACACCTTTAAGAAATCAGAGTGCTGAAGGAAAGTGGGGTGGCAGATGCTATTTGTGCCTTACCTTATCTTCTTTGTTAGGATAGTACACTCATTGTCCAGGTGCTGCAGGTTGCTCTCGGCACCTTTTATTTTAGCAGCAGTGAGGAGAGCTCTTAGCTGATGAGGGCCATCTTACCAGAAGATGCCTAGGAAGTTATGTGGCCCTACACTTTATCGGTGGCCAGTAACCAGTAGTTGCCCAATGCAATGGTATAACAGCCCAGACCCCTAGTATCTGAACAGACAGTACAATCTCTTTAAACCATTGAGACTTTAGAGCTCTTCGTGGGTTCAGGCTGAGAATGAATCTCTTCTGAAATCACATCTTTGTCTAACTTCTTCCCTTGCTCTATTGTGCTTCCCTTGCCCCTTTAAAGTTTTAGGTTGATAGCACTCCCTGAATAAATCACTTACATATAATTTTCTACCATGGACTCTGCTTCTAAGGAACCTGATTTAAGATAGTTGGTACCATAAATAGTTCTGTAAAGCAAATTCTAAAGATTTAGTTCTAGAGTTAGATCATATACCAGCTGAATGGCAACAAAGACCCTGTTTCTAGTGGTAAGTGGAGTGTTGATAGTTCTTTGGATGTAGCATTGGTTGTAGCATTATAATTGCTAAGGTGATGGTGATGCATTAGCTCTTTCAATATCTCTGGAATTTTATAGATGCAGATAAGATAATAAAATTATGGAATGTGGAATTGGTTGGCTATCAGTGAGCATCTGCTAAAACATTCAGAAGAGAAAATTAATCACTATACAGCTAAGTATGAAAGTCAGAGTTCTTCCTTGAGTCTTTGGGGAATTCCATATCACCTGCAGCTGGAGGGCATCCTGAGCTGGTAAACAGTCATAAGACTTAATGATAAGAATAGCAGAACTTCAGAGAAGGCTGAATTCATAGCCTAGGTAAGCCCCTGGATTCCATGATAAGACACATGTGCTTCAAAGAATGGGAGAGATAAACCATACAAACATTCAGTGGCTTGTTGCTTCTGAGACATATTCAGGGATCTAGAGATCATGGGCACACTGAGATATCCCCTCCAAGTTAAAGGAGAAAGTATTGTACCTTGTGCATCTTACCATCAAAAAAAGGAGCAAAGTGCAGCAAATACCACAAAGGAATACTGCGCTGAATGATTTGACAAGTGATGTGGAAAGCTGCCAGGTTTTAGTGGGGGCTTTGTGCAAGAAAGGGCATGTCTAGTCCATAATACAAGCAGTCCTACAACTTGGGTCATGTGACCCAGCACATCCTATAATGGTGTAAGTGTTATCTGTAGGAGATAAAGATATACATGGAGTCTCTGACAAGTCCCAACAGAAAAATTTCAAAGTACACAGCTGAGATTCTGAAGCAAGATTATGCCACCTGCAGCAGAGAATGCCATCCAAAATGCAGCTGCTGAATGCTACCAGGCAAGGTATATTAGAGTTCTCCAGAGAAACAGAACAAATTATATATATTTATATAAATGTATATAATATACATTCTATATTCCATATATGTTATATATGTAATATATGTATATATGATATAAAATAATATATAATAGATATTATATTATATAATAATTATGTTATAATATATATAATACTTAAACTATAAATTTATATATGAAGAAATTTATTATAGGAATTGGCTCACACAATTATAAAGGCTGAGAAGTCCCATCCATGACCTGCTCTCTGGAAGGGTTATATCTTTTTTTTTTTTTTCCATAAATAAATGATAAAGATTTATTCAAGTGTCTTAGGGTTTGTAAACCAGAAACACACCTAGGCATAACCCCAGAAGTGTTCTAAAAAAGAAAGAAAAGTTGAGTTCTTACAGTAAAAAGTTCATTTTTGAGAATAATCAGTTCTGTATTCTTAGCCCTAGGATTGGTCCAGGATGGTTTTCATTCAGTTATTGGGCTGTCCATATGATAGATGCCAAGTGGTCTGGAGAATGAGTGTTAGGTGACGTCAGGCGATCTGGATATGTGAATCCTTCAGGGAGCACTGGGAGAGTTATCTGAAGGCCTGACATATATTTAGGCCTTGATGCAGAACTGAAAAGATCAAAAGTTAAAGTTCCTGGGCTTCTCTAGTTAAAACAAGAGTAGAATTGTTTCCACATACCTCAACTTACTTGATTTTACTAATTTAACAGCTATAGTGACTCCATTTTATTTCTTCACTCTATTCTTCAGTAAAAATATGGCAAAGAAAAGCAAAAGGTTTCAGAAAATTTTTCTGAGTAGTAATTGGGTTAAGGACAACAGTATTTGGTAGTTATCTCCTTTTTAACACCTTCCAATTATAATTGGCAAATAATACATTTTACATGTTTACTTTTTTTCCATAAGAAAGGAGAAAAAGAGCAAATTAACCCTAAATAAATGTGTATATCTATATATCCATATCTATATTTTAAAAATTGTGTACTTTAAATATGGAAGTGTTACATTTTGATCAGCCATCGTTAGGTCCAAAGGGCATAAGCAAGCTAAATGAACAAGTATCCCAGACTCCCATGTCATCCAGCACAGTCTCAACAGACACCATTTACAGCTCACACTGTAACCTCATGGGAGACTCCTTATGATCAGTTTAATAGAGGACAAAAATTACTTAAGCTTGGTTCATGGATGGTTCAGCTCAGCATTTTAATGTGGGCTAAAAATGGGGCTACAACACAGCCCAACTTAGGGGAAGCTTTGAAAGACAGTAGGAATGAGAAAATTCAAACAGTAGACAGTGCTTTGGTCAGTATTACTCATCACTGAATTTTGTTGAGAGACAAGTGACTCAAAATAAAGATATGCATGAATGCGTGTGCAGAGGTGAATGGCTTGTCTCATTGATTAGAGCCCTGTAAGGAGCAAAATTGGCAGATTAAGGACAAGGAGGTACAGGGAAGAAGAATAGCTATGGATATATGAGAATGGACACAAAATATGAGGAATTTACCATTTAATGTTAGTATCATCAGAGAATATCCATTGTCAAAGAGACACAAAACAACCACGTGTGGAGGATGCCTGGTCCAATAGGTTATCAGGCAACCTCTGTGCCATGGTGGCAAAGATGAAGACTATCTACGTACTCAATGGTATGAGCTCTCACTCACTGAAACTGATCTAGCTAAGGCCACAACTAAGTGTCTAACCTATCCAGGAATAAATTTTAATGCTAATACCCTGATATGATACCGTTCTTTAAGGAAACCAACCAGATACTTGGAGGTAAGTCCATAACACTGGACCCCTCCCCTCCTGACAAGGGCAACCATCTGTCCTTAGCAGTGATGACACATATTCAAATTGCGTGTTTACCTTTCTTACCAACAGTATTAATCAGCATCACTTACAAGAACTAACAGAGTGTGATCTATTGGGTGGGAACATAATAGCAACCCAAATCAAGATATCTCCATTATGGCAAAAGAGACATGGTGCTGGGAACATAGCAAAAGAATCCTCTGGTCCTACCATATGTTGAATCATTTAGAGGCTGGTAACCCGAAAGAGTACAAAAATGCCCATTTTAAAGCACAGTTTGAAGATGATATCCTGAAACGGGGATACTATCCTTCAGAAAGTAGTCTATTTATCCTAAACCAATGGCCATTATATGGTACTGTGTCTCAAGTAGGCAAAATACATGAGTTCAGAAACCAATAGATGGAGAAGTAGTGGCCATACTGCACTACTGGGAGAATTTGCGTTTCCGGTCTCCTCAACTTTAGACACTTTGCACCTAGAGGTCCTATTTCCCAGAGGAGGGATGCTTCCACTCGGAGACATAGCAAAAGTCCCACTAAACTTAAGCTATTGCTGATACTTGGACACTTAGAGTTCTTTATCAAGCAAAGAAAAAAGTTAGCATACTGGCACAACTGTATACCTTGGGGTATTTTAACTTGATTATCCTAAGGAAGCGATTGCTTAATAAGGGCATGAAGGAATATGTTTGGTACTCAGGTGCTAACTACAGGATATCTCTAGGCATTTTCATGCCTAACTAATTATAAATGAACAAGTCCAGTAATCATTGCCTGGTAAGAGTATGATAATCAGGGTATTAAGTTTCTGAGAGGTGAGAGTCTGTGTCATCTCACCAAACAAGCTACCTAAGCCATCTGAAGTTCTAGGTAAGAATAAGAGGAACTTAGAAGGGTAAGTGAAGGAGATGATAAGTATCACTTACAAACTCGAAACCAATGCAGCAAAGAAGGCTGTGATTTATACCTCTAATGCTTCTCTTACAAATTTTTCCAGAAATTGAGTCCAACCCAAATTTTGAAGAAGCTGAGAACAGGTGGGAAGAACCCATTGTGAGAAGCAAGTGGATCTGAGAAACGCAAGTGGTGTACTGTGGCAGAAGCTATGGGGACCACTCCAGATCCTTTTTTGCTGGGCTGGTGCACGCAGCTCCTGGTGGCTGCAGATCTTGGCTGATAATTGCTCAAACTGGTAAATTTCTCTAGATGATTGCCTTAACACTAATTGAAGCTGCCACACCCAGAGATCTCTGAGTAGTAAAACTGTCTCCCCCGCCCCCCGCCCCCCCAGGAGTCAGTGGTTAGCCAATGACTGACTAATATACAGGTATGACTCTGCAGCCCTTCTTTCTCTGGGCAGGAAAACCTCTGGATATAATTCAGGTTCTAGAGTATCTTATGGGGTTAGATTGAGCCTAAACCTCTCCTGAAATCACTTATTTGTCTAATTCTGTCCCTTGCCTTTTCTCTCTCACCTTACTCTCTTACAGATTTCAGTTGAGTACTCCTTCACAAATCACTTGCACAAGACTATCTGTCTTATGCTCTGCTTCTAGGTTACCAGATCTAAGTTAGTTGGATGTGGCGATGCCTGCATTCCTCTACTGAGGACCAATCTCCTCTGGCTGTCATTTTCTGTAGCTACGATTATCTAAAGTTTCTCTTGCCTTTCCCTGTTTGGACTCCTTGTGGTAGTGGCTTTCTCTTTTTGCTAGTGCTGGAGTCTTTACCATTCCTTGAATCTTGCTCACAACTTCGGAAGCAGTCCCTTCATTTAACTCTTCTCAATTCTCTCATTTTTGTGTGATACTGATTTCCTTTCACAATCCTGACTAATAAAGTAGGGACAAGCAGGAGTGATTTGATCAGATTTTTTTATAAAGGCCAATCTGATAGCAGTGTAGAGGAGCGATTGTAAGAAAGGCAAATCCAACTGCAAAGAGATCATTTAATAGGTTGTTGTAATAATCCAGAAAATAATTGAAAACATTTAAACGTTAATACCCATGGAGATAGCTTTTTTGGGTTAAATTTGAGAGCGTAGGTAGGCAGAAAAATTGGTTTAAGGGTTAAAATGTCCTAACTTCCTGAGAGAACCACATATATCGTCTTATGAATTCATTAAACAATGATTGTGTTCCTGAAGATCAAATAAGTTTATGCTTACTCTGTAGGAGCTTGTGGTCTTAATGGAGGATCATGCTTATTTGGATAGTTATTTTAAAAGGCAAAACAAAGTAAGTGTTATACTAGAGTTACATGTAAAAGACAGTGAAAGCACATAATAAGGAATAGCCATGACTCTAAGATTATAAAGTACATAATTGTCTAATTTTTATAACCAAACACATGTCTCCAAAGAAATTGCTATATTACCCAAACATGTTTGAGTAACTTCTTAAAATTCTCAAAAAAGCCATACATGGATTTTTATGCATTCATCTCCCAGGAGCTATGTTTAATTATCTTAATCATATTCACTACTGCTATTAAAGAGTTACAAAGAAATTACTATTAAATATCATTTAAATAGTTATTAGCATTCAATGAGTTTAATGTGCTTATAAATTGCTAACTCAAATTTTTTATGAATTATAGAGTAATGAATAGTGTGTATATGTTATATATATAGACTTTATAATTATACATGT
>NW_011888795.1:4657487-4682697 GCF_000151845.1 Pteropus vampyrus | reverse complement strand
GGGATATATCTCAATTTAGAGAATTTTTCTTCTCCTCCTGGATCGCACACTCACTGCACTTCAGGAATTTAATTCTCCTCCCTTAGTTACACATTCTCCCAATGCACTTAAGGAATTTGAGCTACTTCCTATCAGTTTTGAATTTCCCTATTTGGCAATCCTGGAGTCATTTAGACATACTCTCATCTCATCGTTGTATTTTTGTCCTCTGTAAACAAATCTGGTGTTTTCCCCAGGTCCATTTTTTTAGTTATGTTATCTATTATTCATTTATTTTTTAAAGGTCTTGGCTTTAAAAAATGAGTTCCTGACTCTCAGGTGTAAACAGCATAATGCTATAGAAGGCAAATGCTTTAGCCCACTGGGCTTCTGGTTACTCATTCTGACTAAAACAAAATACAGGAAGGAGCTGAAATAAATGCATGTTAGTGACTTTTCTATCCATAAAACTCTATGACTCTTAGTTTGTCCTCGGTGACCTGTGAGCCTATCCGTCTGTTCTCCCATGAAGTCATAATTGTATGTTTATTATTGTATTTACTACATTGTATTTAAGTAATCTTATTCATTTATTTATGTAATATGTATGTATTGAGCTAGTGCTAACTATATGCCAGGTACTGGCTAAGCACAAAGAACAAGATAATTGTGGCCAGTCTTTTTAGAGCTTACAGTGTAACTAGGGACACAAATAAACATTCATAAGTGAGATCAACATAGCAGAAGACTGAAGTAGAGGGTACTAAGGTGTGCAAGACAGAGGGATGACTCTTAATCAAGAAGGCCTCCCTTAAGGGACTTTACACAGAAACATAAAGACTAAGAGTGTCCTGGGAATGGAAAGGAATGCTCTAGACAGAAGAAATAATGTCGAAATGTCTGGAGCTGGGAGAGAACAAAGATTTGAAAGCAGATCTGTATAGCTGGAGAAGAGAGAATGAAGGAGTGAGAAGTAAATATGAGTAGGGTATGTGGTCGGATTTTGTTCAGGGCATTCTGAGCTGTCTTAAGGTTTTGGACTCTATCATGTGGGAAGTAAAAAGCCTCTGAAAATTTCATAGGAATGAGCCCTGATCATGTTTAGATTTTAAGAGTTTCAATCTGGATTTATAATGATAATGAAAACAGAATAATACTGTATACTTACTATAGGCAGAGCTATACGTTCTTTACATAAATTATCCTACTTAATCCTCACAAAAACTGTATTAGTTTTCTAAGGCTGCTGCAACAAATTGCTATGAACTGAGGGGCTTAGAATAACAGAAATTTATTCTTCCACAGTTCTAGAGGTTTGGTGTCTGAAACCAAGGGGTCTGCGAGGTCATGCTCTCTCAGTCTCTAAGAAAGAATCCTTGGTATTCCGTGACTTGTAGATTCATCACTCTGTCCTCTGTCTTCAACTTTACATGACATTCTCCCCCATGTTTCACATATTATTTCTCCATCTGCATCTCTATGTCCAAATTTCTCTCTTTTTATAAGGATACTAGTCATTGGATTATCGCCCACTTGAATCCAGTTTGACTTCATCTTAACTCGATAGGATCTGCAAAGACCTTATTTCCAAATAATCATATTCTGAGGTTCTGAAGAGACATGAATTTTGGGGGAACACTATTTAACCTACTACAACAACCTTAAGAGGTTAACCCTATTTGAGAGGTAAGGAAACCAAGGCACTGTGAAGTTAAGAAATATGGCTAAGCTGCAGGTGTGTGAATCTAATCAAGATTACCTTAAATCAGCCCTGTCAACTCACAAGCATAGAAGTTAGAAAAATAAAGGTTTGTCATTAAAACCACTGAATTTTTGGAGTGGTTTGGTGCATAGCAATAGCTAACTGATTCACCAATTTTTTAAGGGGATCACCTAGTTGAACAAAATGTAGGATGATGAGGTATTGATGGGTGAGTCAGTGAAGGGCATGGAAAAAAAGCAGCCATCTTTCACATCTAACCACATCCTAACATTTTATGAAGATTCTAGGAGTTCAATAGAGATATCTGCAGATTTTGTTTAGAAAGAAACATATTTTTGAGATATGACTTATTTTATTCCCTGTGTAAAGCCTACTAAATTGGCCCAGAGACTGGGGTAAAATAATAAATCTTTTCTACATGAGAGCAGTGCTGAAGGTTTAAGAATTGTAATTTGTGATGACATATAAGCTTCATTATAGATGTTGGATTGCATTATTAAATTATTTTATATCTTAAAAATATTGAAAATGATTTACTCAAGGTTAAAAAGAAGAATATCAAAGCCTGTTTATAAAAGCAACTTAAAAGTGCTAATTCTGATTTGGAAATGTGGAAAAAAGTACTGTCAAAATCAAGAGTACCTGCAAACAAAGCTTATGAAAAATATAATAAGCTTACTGGTAAAGGGAATGGCCTCTGGAGTTAGGGATATGTCGGGTTGAATTTTAGCTCCTTTGGGAGAATGCACCTCCCAGAACTACATAACGGACATGGCTCTCATTGCTGGCTTTGAAATCCTTTACTCTGTTTAGGTGGAGACCATGCCTTTCACGGGCTACTCCAGCCAATGGCTGAAAGTGTCAGAGACACTAGGCTGACTCATTCTCTTTTGTCCATGACTTTGGCTCATGGGCTCCCAACACTTTTGCCAAAACTTTCTTAGACTGCCATCAGTCTAGGCTGCTTTCACTCAAACTTCTCTTTCTCCCTCTGTTATTCTGGATCAAACTTGTATTGTGGTCTGGTTTCTCCCTGCTCCTCCTCCGACCCCCTCTATATTTTCATCTACATGAATGTTTCCTCTAATAAAACTTTTACACATTTACCTATCTTGGCAGTGGCTTCTTGAGGACTCACACTAAACACACTAGCCTCTCTGAGTCTCAATCTCCTTATATAAAAAATAGAACCTATTCCACAGGATTGTAATAAGGTTTAAATAAACCGATGAATTTAAAGCAAAATTGTACAGAGACTGGTATTTATAATGGTTGAATTAATTAATGAAAACTTTTATTATTTTTGTTATTATTATTGTTAAGACCTATTTTTGGGGGGGAGGTCGAAAACATTTTGGGTTAAGGACTATCTGTTACTAGGAAGAAATAGGTGTAAAAATAAATGGAAAATAAAATAATAATCAAGAAACACATTACATACACAATTAATGCAAATATAAATAGTCGAAAAACTACAAAGACCAAAAGTTATTTTATTTATTAGCCACCCAAAGTGAAAGGTGATATTTGATCTCAGGATGAAGTAATCTGGCCTTGGTGTTAGAGAGACATGGGACTAAGTTCTCTTTTGATTATGGAAAAATTAAAGAGAATTCAGGTTAAACTCAGCCATCATCTCCCAAATATAAATCAGAATGTCGGGGAGAAGTCTAGCAAGTGCAGCAAAATGTTTTTCTTGGCTTGCATTATCCCAGTAATTATATACATTCTACATTTTGCTTAGGTTGAGGGCACACAGGTAATTAATGGTCTTAATTTGATAGTGATTACAATTTGTATCATGCTTTACTCAACATAATATGTCTGAAACTGGAGGACTACTGAAGAAGTGAGTTTGTTTAAAAATTAAAGGAAAATAACTTTATAAAACTTAAAGAGAAAGGGAGTTCATGATTTCTTCTTTAATGTCAAACGATTGATTTTTTTTTTAAATAAGGAAGGGGTAAACTAAATTAAATAAGGAATTTAGTTTTCTTTTTCCAGACATTATACCCAGTACATAAATTTTCAATAAATATATTGCACTTAATTATGATGAAATATTTCAGAACTAGAAAATAGTATTGGAATCATCTTTATGTAGATCTGACCTACAGATCTACTGTAGAAGAACAAAAGTAGAAGGATGAACAAGATGAACATTCAAGGTCATTTCCAACTTTAGGAATATTTATGACACTATTTTGGAATGTTTAATCCAACACTACATTCCATTTTCTGTACAAAGTACTATTTGAATTATTTAGAAATAGATTAGCTTCTAATCATGTAGTAAGAAACCTAATTATGTGTAGTTGAGAAAGATGTACAGAAAACTGTGGTCTTTGAATGTGCAGTTTTCTTTTTTCTTATTACCTCATTAGTTTAAGTCCAAACTACGATTCTAGAACATCAAAGGACCTTAAAATGCTGCTGTTGTTTTTAGAACAGTTTGAGACCCCCGATGAACGTTTATCAAGGCTCCGATGTTTCTCATATCAACTACCTTCAGACAATAGGTGTATCCTTGTTTTAAGTGATTATGATAGTGCTAAGTTATTTTATGTTTTGCTCTCCTCTTCTGCCCTTTGTTCTGACTTTCAAATATAGGTGTCAGACCTGAATGTAGTAACCGCTCAGTAAAAAGAAGTTGTGTGACCTTGGAAAAAACCTTGATCCCAACTTAATTTTAATTTCTTCCTCATTCCCTGATAAGATACTAAACTTGTAATAAGTGCTTGATAATATTTGTTGACTAAATGTTTTTGTAAAATGGAATCAACATAGGATCTACATCAAAGAATTATGAGGATTAATACAAAGTCATAGGTACTGCCACATACTTGGCAATATTGCGTGTTGCTTATTATTATATTATTAACTATATTAACTATAAGACTGTGCTACCTTCATCATAATTCAGTCTGAGTGACTTAGTGTGAATAATCTACTCCAAGAACGTCACAATTAGTCTGTCTGCTTTCGGTATCTTCTTCCAGTGCTATTACTAAGTTATATTTCTAAAATATAAATTATATGTGACAAGCCCATGATCCTGAGTCTCCAATAGCTTTTCGTTTTTTATAGATATGGACTTAAAACTTCTAACAATAAAAAAAAATCAAAACAAAAACAAAAAAAAATATTTGAGACATATATCCCAGAAATGTTAGTTTAATTATTTATTTATTATATCCATGACCTACTATGTTGTTATACTGCTTATAAACTACTTACATTACAAACACCTTAAAACAAACCTTAAAAAGTTGTAATCAAGATTAAATGAACACTGGTTTAGAAGGTTTTCTAGTCATGGTTACTAGTATTCAGGCCAAGAACTGTATTTTATTGAACGTCATTTCTTCACTGTGATGGGGGTCTTCTTTTCTGATAGTAATACATCCTTTTATTTGGGAAACTGTTCTTTCTCCATGTGTTTTGGGCTGACCATCTCAGTCTTCTTGTCTCCACAATGGCAATGCAGATGAACAAATCATTGTCATCTGATTCCTGGACCTCGTGCAATCTGTGGTGACACGTGACCTAAACTGGGCCATTAAGAGCCCTTTCTATCTTCCAAAATTGATTCCAGTAGGAAAGAATTTTTTGTGTGTGAGAAAGTTGATAATGTAAACTTAGGACTGCTTGAAACTGTGGGTCAGGTCTTGTGGAGCTTCTGACATTATAGAATGAAGCTAGTAGACAGGGTGAAACAGGGAGAAGAAATGGGAAATCTTAAAAGGTTTAATACCCTGAATTTGGATGTTGCTGAAACTAGATCTACTCTTATCCCTTCTGATGCCTCTACCTTCTCGTGTGAGCTCCTAAAATCTTCTCTTTTGCTTGGTATAATTGGGTTTCTATACACTTTACGGAGTTCTGTTTAACATCTAGAGTACCTAACAAGTGAACTGGATCATGGGTGTTCACAGTAGTTGTTCAATAAATAAACGTTATTCTACAGATCTTTCTTTTTTGAGGTCAGAGGGAGGGCACACTATTATACTTACCTGAAGGAAAGAAACTAGAATCTCAAACATATACAAAACACTATAAAGTTATTTTGAGAACTCCCTTGTGTTATTCTTACACATCACAAATCCTCCTAGTAATCTGGCCTCTCTTTCTCGCACCGTTATTACACACTATCAGAGGTAATTAAATGTCTATGACAAATAGGGATTGCCACGGCTAGACTTAGACTCATTTGCTTTTGACTTGTTGACACCTTTAACTTTGCTGTTTTTATATTTTCACTTCTACTAACATACTGATTTCTGCGCTCTTTCCTTATCCCACTTTAGCCAAATACTTAGACAAATACTGACTTGTGGAAAATCTCCAAGTCCTAATCTTTTCTCTTTAAACTTTTGATTTAGGAAAACAAGGGCTATGTGCTATGCGTTTCTGTTTATATATTGTGTTTTAAAAACTTTCTAATAAAAACTACTTAAGAAATACTATTGTAGAAAGCTCCAGCCTTTCTTTTGAACAATTTAAAAATAATCATTTATTTATTAACATTTTTTCAATAACAGTTGACATACAATATTATATTAGTTTCATATATATAGCAGTGATTAGACATTTATATAACTTATGAAGAGATCACCCTGATATGTCTAGTACCCTCTGCCATCATACATAGTTATTACAATATTATTGATTATATTCCCTAAGCTATACATTATTTCTCTGTGAATATTTCGTAACTGCCAATTTCTACTTCTTAATCCTTTCACTTTTCCACCTATCCCCCAATAGCTCCCTATCGTTTGGCAGCTATCAGTTTGTATTCCATATCCACGAGCTTGTTTCTGTTTTGTTTGTTCATTTATTTTGTTTTTTAGATTCTACATATAGTGAAACCACATGGTATTTGTCTCTGTCTGACTTATTTAACTTTGCATAATACTCTTTAGGTCTATCCATGTGTTGCAAATGGCAAGATTTTATTCTTTTTTATGGCTGAGTAATATTCAATTGCATATATGTACCACCTCTTCTATATCCATTTATGTATCGATGGACAAATTGCCTCCATATCTTGGTTATTATAAGTAATGCTTCAATGAAGATAGGGGTGTATACATCTTTTTCAAATAAGTGTTTTGGATTTCTTTGGATAAATATCCAGAAGTGGAACTGCTGAGTAACATGGTAGTTGTATTTTTAATTTTTTGAGGAAACTTCATACTGTTTTTATAGCGGCTGCATCAATATACAATCCAACCAATAGTGAATAGTGAATGAGGGGTCACTTTTCTCCACATCCTTGCTAACACTTGTTGTTTATTGATTTATTGATGATAGCCATTCTAACAGTTGTGATGTAATAGCTCATTTTGGTTTTGATTTGCATTTCCTTGATGATTAGTGAAATTGAACATCTTTTCATATGTCTATTCGCTATCTCTTATTTAAAAAAATGTCTATTCAGTTCTTTCTCCCATTAAAAATAATAAGAATTTGAAAGAAAATATCAGATCTCAGATTATTTAAAAAAAGTGTAATTGATGGGCTTTACATAATATACTTTAGTCATTCTAATAATACACATATAAGTTGTTATAATTTTTTAAAAGAAAAATTTCCCCACAATTATGTGAGTACCAACATAGGGCATTTTAATAGAGTGTCTACAGTCACCAATATCCCAGTGGTATGCACATAGTCAATGCCAGAAGATCACCTTATAAATGGAAAATAGCAATAATTATTGCTATAGTTTATGTATGCAAATAAAAAAAGAAGAGAGCAACATCCAGAGACATAGTTAGATGTTTAATTTTTGTAATTTTTGAAAAATTTATTTGAGATACATTTGTAGTCCTCAATTTTTACCTTTTAAGATCTTTCATATAAAAATCTTCAGAGTCATTAAAAATTAAACCGAGTCTATAAGAAATCAGGAGAAAAACCAATATGATTTTTGCAAAAAATAGTAAAAATCATAATCTTGGTGGTCTGGGCATGTAAAATCTTTTTTTTTTTTTTACAGATTCATTATATCTAACAAATGCAAACAACATATAAACAATTTCATCTTTAGTTTATTTTTATAACTGCATTTTAGGAGATTAACCACAAGCTTGATTTTTTTCTTTTATTCAGATCGTTCTGCTTTTATTGTTAATAAAATACTGCTATGGTAAGCACAATATGATTTTAAAGCTACAACAACTTTCAAATTTAGATGATTTTTTTTTGTGACAAAATATTTGTATATACAGAGCATAGATTCATCATGTCTGGACTAATCTGTAGACTTGCAGACTAATGTGCCTGTTGATGGAAATTTTTTGAACTGCCAGGCACAAATAACACTGTAGTGAATTGCCTATCTGTGGTAAACCAAAGGCATGTTTATCACCAGTCTCACTTAAACTACAATGTTATTCATACTCATATATATAAAATAATTTACTTTGCAACAAGCTGACACTTAAAAGCAGTAGGGATAGCATCTTCAATAAGTGGTACTGAGATAGTTCTCTGCTTTGAAGAAAATAGTTACCTCTTTCTCTTATACCTTAAAGTCTTGCTAAAATATTCAATGCTATGCGAGAAAGTAAGGACCATCATTACAACCATGAATCACTTATACAATTTTGAATTTTAATGATTGAAAATAACATTTATCATTTTGGTTGTAAATAGTTTGTCATTTAATTATTAAGCATGTTATACAATATTGCATTTAAATTAAGAATTTATCCTGTGTGCATTAATATACAAGAATATTAGCATAGTCTATATATGATTCTCTATGGCTAAATTATACACAATCTTGCATTTTTATAGTCTCAAAAGATAAAAATTAATGCTTTGTATTATGAAAATGATGACTGATTATTATCTAATACACAAAAAGTCCTTTTCAATATACTCATTTTAAAGGGATTCAATTTAATCATAATCCACATTATTTTTTACTTGCAGAGAAGTTGCCTCCATTTTTACAGAGAATATTTATATGGAGTGACTATCCTTCCATGGAGTATATCCTAATACTGAATTTGGCAGAATTCTGGAAATGTGTTTCTAGACATGAAATTTCTCCAAGACTATGCAGCTAATAGATAACAGAGCTGGGATTTGAACCAAGATAACTTTGATTCTACTTAATAATTAAGTAGATTATTATACAATCATACACTTTGCTAGCTAAGAACTTTGAATTCTGTCTCTGAAAAATTCCTTACATTAGTTGTCTCCTTTTTATCCTCACAGCCAATATGTTGGTTCAAGTGCTCTTTATTTTTTTGAAAAAATTTTATCATGGTAAAGTATATGCAGCATAAAATTTTCCACCTTAACCATTTTTAAGTGCACAGTGCAATGGTATTAAATACATTCATAATGTTGTGTAAGTATCACCATCATCCATCTTTATAAGTATTTTCATCTTGTAAAACTGACACTCTATACACTTTAAACAATAATTCTCCATTATCCGCTCCCCCGACTCTTGGCAGCCACCATTCTACTTTCTGTCTCTGATTTTGCCTACTCTAAGTACCTCATATCAGTGAAATCTTAAATGTGAAGGTTCTAAGATCCATTTATAATGTGTATGTGGGGGGATCCCCCATACATCTGCCAAGCAATTCTCTGTGACATAACCTGTATGCCCTACAAATTAGCTGAATTCTGACGCTATCTACCTGGAGATAGCATCAGATCCCACAGCTTAAAGGCTCAACCTTATAAGAATACCACACTCCAGGCCCCCATACACACAGTTCAGATGCCAATCTCAAGCCTATGTTATCACCTGTGCTTCTGACGAATAACTACAGATCAGAGGTTCCAATAACTCCATCTTTGGGTTCAATTAAATTGTTCGAAGAACTCAGGGGAACATTTACTTGTGTTTACCAGTAGAGGGCTAGGTCTGGGAGAGTCCTAAACACAGGATTTCTGTCTCTGTGGAGTTGGGGTGCCTCACTCTTCTGGTGTAGATATGTTCGCCCACCTGGAACCTCTCTGAACCCCATACTATTGTGATTTTATGGGATGCTTCCTTGCATAAGCACGATCAATTATTAACTCCATTTCCAGCTCCTTTCTATTTATATATTTATATATATATAAATATTTATAAATATATAAATATTTATATATATAAATATTTACACATTTATTAATATATAAATATATGTATATATGTATGTGCATGTATATGTATATATGTATATAAATATATACATATATTTGCCATACACATACATATATACATATATGTATGTGTATGTATATGTATATATATTTGCCATACTGTTTTCCACAGTGACTATTGGTGTATAGAGATGCAACTGATTTTTGTGTGCTGGCTTTGTACAGTTACTTTGTTTTGATAATTTATTCTAACAATTTGTGTGTGTGTGTGTGCATGTGTGTGTGTGTATATAATCTTTAGACTTTCCTATGTATTAGATCATATCACCTCCAAACAGATGCTTTTACTTCCTTTTCAATTTGGTTTCCTTTTATTTCTTTTTCTTGCCTAATTTCTTTGGCTAGAACTTCTAGTATTATGCACATGTCTTTATCTTTTCCTGGACTAAAATAACAAGGCTTAACTGTTTTACTTGCCTTCTTTTATTTTTTTTCCTTGTTCCAGTTATTCTTCCACACTTTTCTGTTCTAAAGGTCAAATATGATCTTTAGGGCCTTTGATTTCCTAAAGACTATAAAGTCCAATTTCTTAGCACAATACTCAAAATTCTTCACAAACATGATTTCCATTTATCTTGTGTTACACCATTCCTGCACTCTCTGTACGTGGATTATATTTTTCATTTTTCCACTGTGGTGCTTTATTCGTGGTTTTCTATCAGCTCAGATTGCAGGTCTCCCTCTTTCTTGCCATTTATAAATTCTTCCTTTTCTTTAAAATCCCCTTCAAACATCTCAGCCTGTCTAAAGCCCTTTTTTGAGTCTCCCTGTCACTTACATTTCCTTCTTCATGATCTCACAGCACTTTATACTAGTCTCATGGCCCTTAATACGCTTTAATTCATATTAGCATTAGTTTATCCTTCTAATACAATTTTTAAATTCCTTGAGGGCAGGGATTGTTTGTTTTAATTTTATATTTGCTTCTTCTCCAAGTCATAGAGAGTAGCACAGAAGCCTGTAAGCAGTAAATGTTTAATATACAGTTATTGATTGGGATTCTAAACATGAGACATACATATTGAGGAATAAAAAATATTATAAAGTTGTAGAGATCTTAGATTTTGAACTCTGTTCCTTAGGTTCTCTTCTTGTTACATCTTTTCCACTAATGAGATTGAATATAATTTTCTTTGTAATATGGAAAAAATTATTTTCTTCTTGCCTGAAATTCCTGTTTTTTAAGTCCAGAGTATGGCTCTGTGAATTTTATAATATAGAAAAGGCTGCTACAAGGTATTATAAAAATAAAATAGAAATAAAGCATAATTTATAAAGCATCTTTTCCCTTACATTAAAGAATACCTAACCATTAATCCCCCCATTTCCCCAATTCAGCAACTTTCAAAGTAGAAATGCTACATAGGACTGAATACATAAAGTAGAATAAAAATCTAGTGAATCCCTCCTGAATATAAACAAATGCAGGCAGATAGAGAAATTCTATAAATTCTCTCTCACACACAAAAGGTGGGCTGGAAAGTAAGAACATCTCCAAGGACAACAGCACTTATAAGATGATTGCAAATTGTGTGAGGTTTTGAGATGAAAGCTAGCTTTTATTCCCAAGATGTCATCATTAGTCTCTGTAGTGAGTTTTTCACAGAAAATTCAAACATAAGTCTATTGCTCAAGACTTCAACAAGCCAATGCATTAAAAAAAACGATGATGATCTTACCCATTTTATTGGCCTGCCTAAATTGAAATTCAATGGACATAGTTTAATTAAATCAAATTCTGTTGCAAATCATATTTCTTTCTTTTTTCTTTTTTTCCAAATGTCATTCTTGGAAGGACTTCAGTAGTTACTGAAATTTATATTCAATTTAGTAGAAAAGTTACCTGAATAAGAGACCTTATGCCCCTTCCTTTGAAAAATATTTATCATCCAGGACATTAGTAAAATCTACTT
Organism: Pteropus vampyrus; assembly: GCF_000151845.1. Taxonomy (NCBI): domain Eukaryota; kingdom Metazoa; phylum Chordata; class Mammalia; order Chiroptera; family Pteropodidae; genus Pteropus; species Pteropus vampyrus. The sequence continues at coordinate 4,670,898 of NW_011888795.1, read as the reverse complement.
TATTAGTATTATTTTTAAAGAATACAATTTGTAAAATTGCAGATAGTCCTATTCTAGGCTAAAGTTCTAATATTCTGTTGTTTTGATGCCTGTATTTACTCCATTTAACTAATAAACTGTTGTTGAATAGAAGCCTTTGGAACTTTTCTTATAGCATAGTAAGTATGATTTGTAATCAGGATATCACTTTTCTATATATAACTGAGTACTTACAGTACTACAATTTGTTCATTGAAATGTTTTAAGCACTCCCTGCAATCTTGTTTGTAGAATAACTTGCCTTATCTGTACAAAAATTTTGCTGAATAAAGATTATCATTAATTTTGCTACTGAATAAACAATCTCAATATATAAATTAAGTTTAGACTTCACACAACTTGCATTAAGAACTTCTAAATTTGACTTTCTCTCTACCTGCTCAGCATTATTAGCCATAAGTTCCTTCTACATACTCTTGAGATATAATTCTATGTAAGTTGTCAGTAAATTCTAGTTGAATTAATGAGTGAATCCAGTTCAACTTAATTGCAATGCTACAGTTGTGTCTAACCAGTTAATGGGTATAACTCATCATTCTTTATTTTGATAAGTTTCTTGTTCTAGACTAACAAACTATGTATTCAATCAACTATCACTTAGTGAAAATCTTTTTAAATATCAGTATTAGCACAAAGGGCAAAGAAGATACAATGATAAAATTTTGTTCTTCACAGTTCAATGGCTGGAACAGGCAGATACTAATAATCTAATGTGATCTGTGCTGGTTCAAAGAAGCATGAGGGCATTGGAGAAGAGAAGGCAGACTAACTCTGCTTTGGAAATGTTTTTACAGTGTGTATGAGATTTGAGACAGGTCTTAAAAGGTGAGTAAGAGTTCCCAAAGCAGAGAAAATGGGTATTTCAGAAAGAAGAAAGAGGAACCATCAAGATGCAAACAAATGACAGAGAAAGGCATGTCCAAGAAATTTCTGAAATTTTGGTAACTTATGGTTTAAGAAGCAGCTTTGGGGCTTGATGGTAAGGAAACTTGCAATATTGTGATTTATAAGAAATTTATATATTTGATCATTCAGATGACCAATATATATTTCTTATATATATTTGGTCTTCACCCACAGTTCTTGGATCAAATCCTTGAAATGTCCTGAGTGATGAGAGCAATGGAAACATCTTTTGTTATAATATTTGGTCTCTTGTTCTGTTCCTGAAAACACCTCAGAACCATAAAGTTGAAAAGGGTATCTTGTTAAAGGCCCCTTCCATAACAACTCAATTCATATAAATAAAGGTGACTTTTGGAAAGCACCTAAATATGAGGGCTCATTGCCAGGGGAACCAACAATGAATATTGTGTTAGAACTTCCACTCCCATCCTCTGTTTTCCAGAGAGAGGAGAAGGAATAGAAGTTGAATCAACACAACAGGCCAATGAGTTCATCAATCATGCCTATGTAATGAAGCCTTGATAAAAAACCAGAAGGAGGGGGTTCAGAGAGCTTCCATGTCGGGGAACAAAAATGCTTTTACATGCCACCGTGCCGGGCCCCAGGCTCCATAAGAACAGAACCTCCTTTGTTTGGCACTTTGTCCTACGTATCTCTTCATCTAGATGTTGATTTATATCCTTTAAATTTTTGTAATAGATCAGTAATAAAGTAAGCAAATTAATTGAACTCAAAAGGAAGTCGAGGGAACCTATGATTTATAGCCAGTTGGTTAGCTATAACAACCTGGACTTCCAATTGCCGTTCTGAGTTAAAGGGTGTCATTGGAACCACAAGGAGTGTATGCTTGTCTGTCAGAATCACAGGTAACTACCTAGGCTTTCAATTGGTGTCTGAAATGGAAGGTGGTCATGTGGAACTAAGTTCTTCATCTGTGGAATATGATTCTATCTCCATATAGATAGTGTCAGAATTGAATTGAATTGAATCGAATTCTTGGACACCCTGCTGGTGTCCTAGAATTACTCATTGGTGCGGGGAAGCCTCCATACACATATTAGAATTAGGTCCAAGAACCAAGAGAAAACTTTATGTTCATAAAGTATTTGAATGCTCCTACTGGCCAAGCCAGTGATACTCTGACAAAGGCTGGGTTTCTTAAATGGATTGGGCTGGCCTATGTTGGGATGAGATAAGCTGTGACTGAGGCTTGACTGGTCCTCGGCCTCTAAATTTTAGAGCAAAGAAGAAAATGACTGCAATATTTAGGGTGAAGTAGACAAGAAACAAGGAAACCTTGCAAACTGAGTATATATACCCAAAGAACTAGAGCTGAAAGTCAGAAATCTAGTTCAAGGAAAATGGTCTGCAAAATTCTCTAAAAGAGATGGAAACTTGCAAGCAGATTTGCTGAGAAGTGCTCATTGGAACACATTTGTAAGGAAGTAAGCAGACAAAATTGGACAGAGGGAGAAGCTGAAGTAAGATGTAGCTGTAACAAGAATTTGGCCAATCCCGTAGGGAGCTCTTGATTTTGGATGACCCTTCAGAGTTCTCCCAAACTGGGGAAGTGGGCCACGAATTTGTTCCCTTACATCCTGGGATATGGGCTGCTTCCCAGGAAGGAGGGCATGCCTGGGTGAGAAGTTCTCTATAACTTAGAACAATACCTGAAGAGCATCTCAACTATGATACACCAGCATCCAACACTCTCAGAAAGCTTGGGAGAGTGAGTACCTTACCTCTTAAGAGAGTTTGGGTAATGTACCACAGCTTCAATTATATTCAATATGGTGAGATCTGAGGCCTCCAAAAATAAGAATATCTGAAGATTGCAAAGGCCTTAAAATTGCTCCAGGCAGGATGTGGGAAAGTTCAATACAAGTATTCAATATTATCATTTGAACACAAAATTTGATACGATGGGTTATGTAAAAATCCTTTTCATCTTCAGTGTAGAAGATATCTTGCTTCCTTTTAAGTAAGATGTGTAAACAACAAAAGGTACTGGAGAAAAAAGAAAAAGGAGACTTTATTCAAAATAACAGTTTGCAAACTGAGGAGACACAGCCTCAGGTAGAAACCAAGAGTGCTCTCTGCTGGGACAAAGAGCCTATTTTCATAGAACACTACTCATAGCTTTCATGTCAATTAGTTTCACGTTAAATGAGCTTTCCAAATTATACAGTTTGGGATGGTTGGTATAAATGCAAATAAGCGTACATTTTGTACAGTTCTGATTAGTTGGGACAGATTACAGTCTATTTTTGGGGCGATATCATGGCAATGAGAGAACAAGGAACTTCCCTGCAGCCATGAACTCAGACAACATTATCAGACAGGACATAGTGTAGGAAGATGAAGAGTTCAGCCTGTGGTTCTTCCCATCATACAGAGTATGTAAGGCCTCTGTCAGTGACCTACTGCTAGACTCTGATTTTGAATTTAGGCCCAGTTAACCATGGGAAGTCTGAGTCCACCTCGATAGATAAATTCTTTCTAGGGGTTCACATTAGATAATTTTCTTCTCAGGATCCCCAGGAAATTCATTTGCCATTCTGGAAAAAAAAAAAAAAGGTTTTTTACTTCTTTATTTTGTAATAGGACAATACTTTCTGTCCTGATAACTACAAAAGTTTGTATTTGATGATGGATATAAAAGTACATAGTGAAATTGCAGAGTGTGATAGAAAGCAAGATAATATATGGCATTAGTGCTTCTAGGAAACAACTTTCCTATTCTGTGACCTGTTGGAAAATTGATGATGCTTAAGACTTGAAATTATCGGCATAAATGATCTTCCTTCAGGAATTTACTCACAAACCAGAGGAAACCTATCAACTAGTGAAATTTGGTCTGTGAACTAGCCACTCAAAATGACTACTCTAGTGTAAATTTCTCCCATGGGGAACATTCAATACAGGCTTGTTGACTAAGCAAGGAGTGTGTAATATATTAGGATTACAAGAGGATCAAGGTGAAAACTTTCTCCAAATGTGCAATTAAATATTTACCAAAGAGTTTTGCACAGAAGACAGGGCCTAAAAAATTCTCTTCTATTTTTATTCTAAAAATAAATCTGTTAGTTTTGTTTTCTGACTTTTCCTGGCCATAGAGCCCATTTTATTGTAGAACTCCTTATATTCATGAGAATTCTGGTGTTCCATGGGAACACGGTAGGATCTAATTTATTTTGGGTTTCAGTGTGATATTAGGGAAGCTGATACTGCTCCTGGCTGCGGTGTATGAGGCTTGGTAGCCAGCTTCCAAAATAGTCCCCAGTGCTCTGTCCCCTCCTTGTATTCACACCCAGTTTAGTCCCCTTCTATATTTTACTGGTATTGGTTTTTGTGACCACTAGAATTTGACAGAGTTGATGGTATTTTACTTCTGAAATTAGGTTATAGAATGTGGTTTCCTTCTTGGGAGCACATTCTCTCTCTTTCTCTCTCTCTGACTATTCTATGGGAAGCCAGGTGCCATGTCATGAGTATATTCAGGCAGTCAGTGGAGAGGCCTATATAACGAGGATCAAAATGATCAGCCAATAACTAGTGAAGAACTAGGGCTTGTCAACAACAATGCAGTAGAAGCAGATGCTCCCTGAGTTGTGCCTACAGATGAGATTGTGGCACCGGCCAACTCAGGACCTCACAGGAGATCCTGAGTCAGAACCACCCAACTAAGCCTAACCCATGGAAATAAATACTTGTTTTAAGATGCTAAGTTTTTGATAGCTTGTCACACAACAGTAGATAACTAATGCAACAATTTAAACTAAACCAATCATTTCATTCCTCTTACCACAGGGATAGGAATAGAAGTGGAAGTTTGACCTAAGTCAATCCTTTTAGAGTGAGTTCAAGTATTTATTATAGTGGGCATTCTAGCGCATGGACAGTCTCCTATCTCCTGGGTGGTGAAATCTGCTTATGTGAATATTGAAGTCATTCTGTCAGGATGAGGAAAGCCAGCTGGAGGACAAAGCTGCCATTCTGAGTAGGGTAAAACACGAAGAATTGTGAGACAGAACAGGAACCCTGATTAAAAAAAAAAAAGCTTGAAATTCCATCTTTCCTCTATATCTTTTCACTTTGCAAGCCAACCAAACCCTTTTGTTGTTTTAACTAGTTTGATTTGGGTTTTCTGTTACTTGCTACCGAAAAATATCCCAGTGTATCCATAGACAGAAATTATAACTTTAACTCTTAACAAGCATCTTAGCTTGTATTGTTAGAGTACAAAGAGTAGTTTCATGAAACATCCTGATTCCCTAGATCCTAAACACCTGGTCATGAATTTTGGCAATCCAATTAGCTCTCCTTTCCCTTTCTCTGGATTATACTATTTTTGAGCCTTGCCTCTTAACAGATGAATGCCCTTCAACATAACACTGTTGTTCATGTCATTTAGGCTGTCTCTACTGAGTAGCAAATTCTGCTGTCATATGCCACTCTCTAATTTAGACCCCAACTCCAGGTAGTAAATGCCTTTGAGGGGCCAGTCCTGAAGTCAAGTCAGTTCTTGCTCATTTTACCTATCTCTTTGCCTTTTGCTCTGATGATTGCCACTAATGTCCCAGTTTCATCATATCTTTTAACTGATTCATAAAGCTATTATGGGGTTCAGATGAAGTTGTATATAGGTCTAATTTTATAGTAGCTGCTCAATAAATATAGATTAGATGCATAAAAATGCTCTTTATTTTAGATTTAAATGTTCATAAAGTAACATGAAGATAACATTGGCATAATTTGATTATTCCATCATTTTTATTATACGAGTATTCATTATAGAAAAATTAGAAAATCTAGATAAGTAAATGACTATTTTGATTCAAATAATAACAAAACATATCCATCAGAGGGAACTCCTGACTGTTTAAATTTTGATGTAAATTATCCTAGCCTTATTTAGTAACAAAAGCTACCTTTGTGCTTTACAAAAATGGGCTCTTACTATTTATTACTTAGATATTTATCTTTTTAAAACTTATCATGAATATCTTTCCAAGTAGACAAATATAAATATGTTAATTTATTTATTAAATTCTATGTCAAAATAATAATTTTATTATTTATTTCTTCCTGTCTATCTTTAGGGAACACAGTGACTCAGACTCATTGTAATAAACAAAATCTTATGAAAGAATGGCTAGAAAAATGACTAAACCAGCTTTGGCTTTGCTGAGACTTGTTTGTAAGAAGAAAGAACTAAATGTTATTTTCCCTTGCTCAAATAAAAGTAGGTGTGGGTAGATGAAACCTGTAAAGATCCTCTGAACTGAGTCAGAATTAGCACTAAGTTTCAAGGCAAATTTTATATCTTGAGAAAGTCTGAGCTATACAGAGAACAGTATCTTTCACCCTAAAGACCTGGCATTATTCTTTATGAAGAGCACGACAGTGGTAGAGTTGGGCAGAACACTTAATAGATCCTCAGGAAACGTGGATTTCTAGTCTAGGACTATCACTGCACTTACATAGCCTTGGGAGGGTCTCATTCCCTTTTGGATATTTCTTACGGTATTTTAACTCTGCTATTTTATGAGTCTTTAAGATTAGATTGAAAGATGTATTTTTTAAACACATGGAGAGTCAGTCATATGTCTTTCTTCTTCAGCTAATTTTATTTAACTTGAAAGTTTCTCCTTTGCCTAGAAAAAAGACCAAATAAATATGAAATTTCTTCAATTTATGCTGTATCTATAGATATCTACTTTTGAACATATTAATTTAAAAGGGTTAATTTAAATTAGTAGTTTTCAAACTAATTTTAGTGAATTATTTTGGTGTCACATATCTTGGTTAACATCACTACCAAGTTAACATCAATCATTACGACTCGTGATAAAAATTTAGGGTTGCTGTGATCATGAGTGTTTCCACAATTGCTAAATGTCTCATATAGGCAATCAAGTAGATATGAATAAGTTATATATATGTGAGGGTTTCATTTTTCCATGATAATTTCCTTTTAATATATTCTCTAATACCAGTAGTGACTTTTCTGCTGTCCTATCCATCCAAACTGGACACTACAGGTTCAGTGGCACTCTAGGCTTTGAACCTAAGTATGTCTCCATTAAGAACAACTTTATACATCATAGGCAGAGAGAACTGAGTCAGACTCTCTGATGTTCTCAATTCGCTACTAATGTCTGCTCTTGAAATTATGTTCTTTCTTGTTCCTTGGTACCTGAACTACTTGCTGGTTTCTGTCTTCCAATAGAAAGTAAGTTCTATGAAGGCAGGCATTTTGGTTTGCTTTGTTCTCTGATATAACCTCAGGCTAGAACAAAACCTTGAATTCAGTAGATGCACAAAAGATCATTGTTGATTTGTTAATTAATAGATAGGGCACTGCACACTTCTGTCTAATTCAAGTAGTAGTTGAAATTTTGCCTTCTCCTGAACGCTAGTTCAAAGCCAGGCATCCAGACATCTGCCTTCAAATCTGCCAGTCTCCTTGGTTCTGAATGTTACCAGCCCCCAGACTCTTTGACACTGGATCGCACATGCCTGCTGCCCCAGATGGTTGAACATCTGCCTGGCTGGGCTGCTGCCTGTTCATGGCCACCATAATCTTTTGTTTCTATGTTTTATTGCCTGAGCTGTTTGCCCTCATATCTCAGAGGGCTTAGTCTGGTACTGAGCATCTGCTCCAGTGTGAAATGTGTCTCATCTCTAGGTCCTAGGCCCTACCTCTCAGCCTTTCTTAATCTGTACTTAGCTTACATCCTGACAGAACTTACTCTATTTGAAGCCTGGTTAATGATAGATCTTTCATTTGAACAGCATCCAAAAAAATTTTTTCAACCCCCAAAATTGAAAAGCTTTGCAAAAAGAAGGAAGATTTACTTTCAGCCAAAGGGCTCATCAGCAGATGCTTTCAGGATGGACACCAATTCCTTCATGTCTCTGAAACTTGAACAAGTTATTAACATTCTCTGAACTTGTTTCCTGAAAAGCAATGCGGAATTAAAGAGCCAGCATTTGTGAAAGTGCATAATATGGCCCTTGGCACCTAACGGTTACATGAAAATTAGCTTTCCTCCGTTCTTTTTCTTAAAGAGAAACATAAAAGCTGGAATTTGGTCAAGGCCTGCCTTAGGTATCAAGGTCTTCTTAATGCAGGTTGCTTGTGTCTGATTTGCTTGCCTGGGCCTGCTTCTTCACCTCCATCCTGCCGCTCCTACTTCTTGATCATTGGCATTTGCCTTTGACCACTTACTTCAGGCATTTCTACCTGGGTCTCAGTCCTTACTGCACATGCTGATATCTGCCTAAATCTCAAAATGCAGCCCCTTTGTTTGTTCCTCCTTTTAATCCTTGACATAACCAGCTTACCTCTTCCTGTCTTTCAGTGTCCTTTGATGGGTGTAGGGTTTAGGAAATCCAGCTTAAAATAAGACTTTTAAGAAGCTGAGAACTCCCTTCCCTTCCTCACAGTGCTTTGAAACTGAGACTGAAAACAATGAAATATTTTTTTCCTAAAATAATGAAATACGTCTGAATTGGGGCTGAAACCTGGGTCTTCCAGAGCCTTAGTCCATTAATTCATTCATCTTCCTTCTTGTTTTTCATCTATAATCTACCTCCACCTCCAGGATATCACTGAGCCTATTAGCTAGCAAATTCTTACTTCAAACCTATGACAATAGAAACATTTTATGAATAATTTCATAAAGCATACAGGCTAAGAACATGTTATACATTTAGGAGTGACTCATTCATATAAGAACATATTCCCTGATTCTTAATCTGCTTGACAGGTTTACACAGAGAAATTTTGACTTCTGTTTTTGACATAAAAGTTCTAAGAGAGACTCTTCTGAAATTCTTAAGTGTGAGGAGTGGATGTGCCTAAAATATAGTTGTAATACATAATATTTAACTAATTTACATTGCCCTAAATAATGCTATTGTGCTCAAGATAGATTGTGAGCCCCTAGAGAACAGACTCCTAGTCACCTTTGATCACCCAATATCTAGTACAGTGCTCAGGCAACATTTTTCTTTATGAATAAATACTTTATAACCAGTCTATGGTATAGAAGATATATAACTGGTTCTTTAGAACCAATCAATGCCAAAGAAAATATAAAATAGTCTGGAATGCACCTATACTTTAAAAAATAAGACAAATATAGTATTACTTTGGTAGTCTGATAAGGGATCTGAGACATCCTTATACATGTCCCCTGCAATTAAAAAAAAAAAAAAACTCACTTTACTCATTAGGAGACTCCTGACTCCCCATTTTCTTTCCTTTTTATAAGAAAAATAAATTTCTCAGAGGCTGTCTCAGACACTTATCTTTTTTACAGATGATAAAAGCAAGAGTAGGGATTTTAGGGAACAGCGTTTGAGCTTCTTAGGTTATATCTCATGTAATCATTAAACTCTAGCGAGATCTAAAAGCCAGTAAAAAAGCTCTAGATACCAAGAATCTAGACTGATCAACCTTGTGAAAGGCGGGGCTATCAATCACTGGAAGCAACAAGAGGTCTTTCTTTTCCTTCCGAAACTGAAATTAGCTTTTCTTTCTCCCCTCACTTCAGTGGTTTCCCTGAGGCAGACTCAGAGGCTTTTATTGTGTACAGGGCCAAAAGTATAAGTTCCATGAATTGCTTCGAGCCCAGAAAAAAGTTCATAGCTTATGAAGAATACGATCTAAAGAGTGGTAAGATGACTGTTTACTTCCCTCTCCTCCTGCCCTTTCTAACACCCTGAAACACTTCGTTCTTTATCACTCTGCAGGACTGGACTTGCTGCTAACCATGGGTTTGGAAAGCAGCCCTCTCGTGGCTGAACCTAATACATGCAGCAGGTGAAGTTCAGCATGTAAGATTCGTGAGTTCTCTCTCACAACCAGACACCAAGAAAGTGATCTAGCTAGATGCAGGCACATCATTTATTAGACTTATTTTTTCAGTTGACACTCGTTTATTTAAAAAAATACAGCAATACCAGTTTTTAAACAGAAAAAGAATCTTTTTGTTGTTTAAATAAAGTCTGAAGTTTACAATTCCTAAAAGGAGATTTTTTAAATTTTTATATATACTGTGAGCTAAATTTTAAGCAAAGAGTAATTGAGTCTACCATCGTTTTTGACATCTTCAAATTAAAGGTAGCAGAATAGAGAGCAGTTAAATAAGTTTAAATAGCATTAGATTTATAGGCCTCTGTATTTATATTTATCCTATATTTCTTTATAAAAAGATGCATGCATATGCTTACAAAACTTTGAAAGATTCCTGTGTATTATCGTGCAGTACTATCTTTCTATTTCTCTTTTTCCTATACCTAATGCTTGTCATTTTTATTTGTTCAGAAATGATTAAACTTCACTTAGTGAGATGTACTTTATGATAAATGATAAGCAGCCTTATCTTTTCCTTTTCACATATAATTTCTCAAGGTCAAATAGTGTTTGCTTAATAACTTACTGACAGCATTTTTGTTAGTGTTAACTGACCAAGGGGATTTAGGCTGTTTTATTTTGTTTTGCAGACTTGGAATTTGATTTTGCTTTAACCCCTGGGCTCTTTGGAATGTCAGGGTTATGAGTGTAGCCTCATTATAGATCTGAGTTGGGTCAAACCAGAGAAAGCCATTGGCCATTATGGGAACTCAGGTGAAAAGAGATCTACATGATGAAAGTTAAGAGGAGTTTAGTTAAAGTTGAGTTATTTAAAAATTTCTGCCCAAAGAGGATGGCAGAGGGTTTAAAGAACAGAGTATATTGGTACCACTTGAAATTGTAGACATAAATTGAACCAGACTTTCTTTCATCCATTTATCCACTTAATCATTTATCAATTTATTCAGCATTTAAAGTAGACTCCAGTTTACTCCCTTCGAGAGTCCTCCCTCTACCCAACAAGGTCTTTATGGATGCATCCAAAATGAGTGCCTTATAACTTTTTCATTTTTAAAAGGTTCAGCTTCTCTAACTCAGCTGTTACCTTCCTCTGATCACTTTCCTTCTCTAATCTTTGTCTATTTCTTCACCCTTGCTTGACTTGTTTGTTTGTTTGTTTGTTTTTAACCTTTTGTTAGTCCTGATTAGTTATCTAGCTCCAAATTTATGTCTCTGTTGTCCCAGTACCTAGATTTTAGATTTTCACATCTGGAACAATAATTCCAGTAACCACTACCTTCATTTTGACAAAGGTCACAACCATTCTCATGTACTGCTTTTATTAATAAGTTCTGTGGGGATAGCTTGGAACTGAAGGAACATTGTGGTTGGATATTTGAGGTACAATTTGCAAAGTAATCCACATCACTGCCTTGAGAATAAATTTTGCTAGAATCATCAATTACAGATTTATTTATTATTAAGAATTTTGTCTCCTTGTACTGAATATGTCCTACTCTAAAGTTCTGAAACTTCATTTCCTGCTGAAAAAAATGTTTGCTTGGGAATTAAAAGCCTTTACTTATGAGATCAATTCAAGATTACTGGATGTATTTCTGTGGAATGTTATGTGTTTTGCAGTCATAAGAATTTTATTCTAGGAACCTCAGTGATATGAAAGCTTAAAAAATTAAAGATATACAAAATTTGTGTTTACTTCAACAAGTATGGAGGAGTAAAGTTTATTACTGAGAGAATCGCAAAATTAAAAAAGAGTCTCTAACTTCAAGAGCTCAGAACTCAGTGGGAGCACTGCACAAATACATAAATATAAGTCAGTCTATAAAGTGTTACAAGAGAAAAATAAACAAAAACATGTGTCATAGTAATATGTAGCAAGGAGAGATTAACTATAACCAAGAAGATCTGAAGGTTATCGGAAAATAAAGAAGTAAATACATATGCTCGTACTGTAGGCAGAGGAAACAATTTGAGCAAAGAAGCTGATAATTTGCTAACTTCATTTCTTTATTTATTCAGTCAGCCTTCATTGCTGATCTAATGCTGGCTGGCATTAGAAAAATAGAAGGTGCATGTCTGCCAAAAAAGAGTATCCAACCCAGTTGGAGGAGAGACACAATTACAATTTGATAACTGAGGTAACAGGGGAGGGTAGGCTTAGAGGATTTACTAAGGCAGTGATTTCCCAGAATCTCCTGGAGATCTTTTAAGAAATTACGATGCCTGGAAATCACAATCTTTGTGGGTATCTGCTTTTTCATAATAACTCCCCAGCTGATTCTGATGATCAAACAAGTTTTAGAATAAATCGGCTATGGGTAATAAAGCTTGAGTTTAGAAGGAAGTAGAGGAGTCAGTTACAAGTTGAGGAGAGGGGAAGAGCAGGGATCTTCCAGGTAGAGGAAAGAGCTTTTTCCAGATGCCAGAGAGGGTTATTGGTTCAAAGGAACTGCATGCTTGTTAGAAGTCCTAACAGGTGAATCTGGATACACGAAGAAGGATCAGATAGGGAAAGATCTTGCATACCATGCTAAATACTTTGTACTTTATCCTGATAGTGATGGGAATCTTTAAAAGAGTATGGAAAGCAATGTGGTATAGGAGGCATTGCTGCTAATGCATTTGATCCTCAAATAATAATAATTATTATTTTTTTTACTGATGTTTAAATTTTGTGGTTGGAACGTTTCACTGAAATGGAGGGGATCACATGATTAGATTTCTTTTTTTATCATAAGAGTTTTTTCTCTTAGACTCCATTTTGAAATTTAGTTTGATCTCTATAAATCAGTTCAGCTTAGTGAGACTTAGCTGATCTCTGGTTAAAAAAAAACAAACAATGTTTTGATCCTCTGTTTAAAGTCCCCCTAGATATGCATATAACTAGTAAATTATAATTACTAGTTTGTATTCTATGCGTGTCACTAATAATCATGATATGCTTTGACATCTCTGTGGGTTATAATTAGTGATCTTTGATAACAAAGTGAATTCTTAAGCACTTGATATTAACAAGATGTGTGTGCAATATCGTGGGTGACAGAAGATGAGAAGGTGCCTTCCATGCCCTTATGAGTCTTACGGGCAGTGTGGAAAATGGAAAGTGGAGGAAGTTTGGATCATTAACGGTTGTGTTACCTTTGCTAAGATATTTCTCCAAAGTCTCAGTTTATTCATCTGTAAAATGAGACAGCTGGGCAAGATTGTCTCCAAGGTGGTCTTTCAGTTTTAGCCAAGAGTTTCTAGTGATCTAGTAGAAAAAGATGTGGAGTTAATAGCAGGAAGAAGTCTATGCTGTCAGATGGTATTAGGACTGCATTCTATGGACTCAGTCACACCCAAGATTCTGGCTGCATTTTTGCTAGTTGTGAAATCTGGGATAAGTTAAAATATCACCCTAATCATCTGTGTTCTCATCCATAAAATTTGTATTCATAATAGTAATTGCCTCCTATGATTGTTGGAAGAATGTAAAGAGATAATATTTGAAAAGCAATTAGCTCAGTTTGTGGCATGTAATAAGCACTAAAATTTTTAATAATAATATATCTATAAAGAGCTTAAATATTTATTATTATT
>NW_011888795.1:4648019-4650232 GCF_000151845.1 Pteropus vampyrus | reverse complement strand
TATTAAGTGGCTTAGCCTCAACTCAGGTCTGCCTGACTCTGAGTTCCAAGCTTTTAAGCACCGATTTATTTTGCCATTAGTTATAGTCAGCATGGCCTTGGCAACAGCAATTGATTTTACTGTGTAGTTTTTTCCAATGGGCACTGGACAATTAAAAAAGAATGAGAAAATTTTTCATAAGATCTGATATGCATCAGCTATTCTTTCTAAAGACTAGTATTATTATAATGAATATAGAAGGAACAGTTCGAGACAGTAACAGAAACAAGACAACGGAAAACAACTTACTATTTTTCTCTATTGAAAATGCAGAGCTGCTTCCACCTGCAGGCCAAAGGGATAATTGCCATGTTTCTAGTTGTACAATTATCTCCTTTTACAGACCAACATCCAGGATGCTAGGCTAAAGGGGCCACTCACTTAATCACCAGGTGGCCCTAAAACTTCAACCAGGAGTAGTGCAAATACTGGGCGAGTGGGAACACAGTGCATGTGAATTGACCAAAATGTCTTAGGCACTGTGCAAAACAAAGAGCTTTGGAGCCGTAAAGATGATCGAGCCACTTTTGCCAGCCTTATATTTGTTCTGGAGGACCCTCGATGGTTCAGAAAGAGCGAATCCAACATTGCTTCCTCTTCTATAAAATGTGGAGCTGTGAGGATTAAATTAAATTCAACATATATTTATTGAGAGCTTACTGTATGCCAGGCAGAATTTTAAGCACTTGAGATGCATTGAACAAAACTGTCTGTCTTCATGGAGCTTAAATGAAATAATGCATTTACGATCATTTGTAAACACTACTGAGACACATGCATAGTGATAATTGTCCTTTGTGTTTATTCTACATTGGAACTCTTCACTTCACATCGTGAGCCTAACTCTATTCCACTCACTGTTGCTTCTCAAGGACAGGGACCAAGTTTTCCATCTTCCGTTTTTTTTTCTGAGACCCCAGGACTTAGCATAATACTGGAGTTAGAGTTAGAGTAGGCTGTTCATAAGTATGTGCCGAATGGATGGAACTAAACTGGGATTGAGTTGATAAAGCAAAATATTGGAGTCTAGAGCATGGGCAGAAAGTAAAAATGATTTATTCTGCATCTGCACTCTCCAAACTCGCAGCTCCCTGCACAGTTATCTCTTCTTTAGAAATGTCCTCGTGTCCCATCCGTGAAGTCTTGCCTATACTGGCAGTTTACATGGCTCTCCTTTCTCAGCTCTCCTTTCTCGACTCTCCTATTATGTTATGGTCTCACCAGAAATGAACATTTAAGCATGATTGTCTTATGTTTTTCTCTAAAAGTAGTTAACTTTGATTCAGAAACAGTTCTATAATCCCATGAATGGTCCCCCTATCCTCAGTTCCCAGTAAAATTTGGAAATGAAATAAATCAAATACAGTCTATATCTGTCTTGTGAAAGAATCTCTGATTTCCAGAGATATATGTGTACATGTGTATGTTTGCATATAGGACACATGCATGTGCTCAATGTTTTTTCCTTTAATCCTCTCCATTAAGTTCTGATATATGGATTTGGGAACTGCTATTGATTGGTACTAGTTAGGGAAGAGTTGCTACCAAAGATGCAGTTATATCCCCCTCCCCGCAGCTTTGTAGTATATGACTCTGAAAAGTAATATGCTGGTTTTAATGTAGATTTTTTTTTTCTTCTTAGTTTCTCACAGCATGGCCGTCTGCCTCAGAATCAGAATTATATACAAGGTATACATAAATGTGAATTCCTGACCATCCAGTTTTAACTCTTGTGAACTCTCAATTTCCTGAATCCAAATCTCTGAAGGTTGAGCTCTCAGCTGTACTTATAATGAATGGCTTTGGAGATTCCAGTGTGCACTCAAGTTTAAGAAGCATTGCCCTGGGGTGCACTGTTAGCAGGAAAAGTACATTGCGAAAGGCCTCTGGGTGGAAAGCCAGCAGCTAAGCCCAGGACTTTTCTGTAATGGGCATGTGCTTTTAGAATTAGTTTCCTCTTCCAGAGCAATAGAGTACAAGCATTTTAGATTTTAGAGTACAGAAAAAGATTTACTTGTGAGTCACCAAAACAGTATGTGTGCATTGTTGCTGCCTTACACCATAGGGAATTCCACTGTTTGTGAGCACTTTTAAAAATATATATTATTTTTCCTAATTGTTAAGTAAAATAAGTAAAATAAAAATAAGCAAAATTAAAAGCATCTGTAATGTAC
>NW_011888795.1:4643811-4647969 GCF_000151845.1 Pteropus vampyrus | reverse complement strand
GGAGATGAGAGAAAAGGCAAGAGTGAGAGGAGAGGTCTTTCTGAAGGAGGCCAGAACTGCACAATGCTTTCTCATAGGTATAAAATAGGATACAGAGTACAAAAGAGCCTTCCACCTTTCATGAGTGATGTCACTCAATTTCACCGCTTCTCTGAGGACAGATTGGTTGAAACTACCTCACTGATAGATTCAAATGAGTAAAGTGACTGGCTTCACAGTTTCAACAGAGCTTTTCTCCTACCTAGGATAATAATCTAGCTATCATGAGTGCCATGCTCTGATTCTATCCTATTTAATGGCAATGAGGATCTTCCATCTGAGTCCTGCTTTAGGATCTTCAGGAGTCAGGATTTTGGAAAGGTGACAGGTGGAATGGAAGCCTGTCCCTGAATGTTTGCCAGGTTTGAATATAGCTCACTCTCCTCAGAAGCACTCCTAGTTCCCTGACTCTTCTACATTGGCTTTCATAGTTTCTACTGGATGCTACCTGTCCACAATGACTAAATTTACTGGACTATTGGTAAAGCTACATTATCATTATATAATACATAATAAGAAAATCTAAAGTGTACCTTGGACCAAAGTCAAGTATATAGAATTCCAGCCCAGTATTTCCTATTAAAATGCCCTGCTTTTTGAATGTAAAATATATTCCAAATAAACTATACTATTACCGGGTCCCCTTAGAAGGACCTCTTTAGAATGCTAATAGTAAACTTATATCTTTATCTGACAGAGAGACAGCAAATATTTATTAAGAGCCTAAATATCATTGAATATCTTTCCTCCACTAGAATATTTTGTTCTTTGATGAATTTCTAGTGCTGAGTACAATGGCTGGCACATAGAATTCATCTATTAATTTATTCATTTACTCAGAATATGGAAACCCAGCCTTCAATAAGCTAGCTACATAATCCCTGTTTCCATGGGGCTTAATATCTGAAGCAAATAATCTCAGCATGTGAGTTTCTATAATTATGCAATCACTGTCCTTAGTATTATTGAGCATTTAAAACACAAGCAAAAGAAAAAGAAAAAGAAAGAAGAAAAGGATCCCTGATCCAAAGTTGCTTATAGGATGTTTGTCACAAACTTATTCCTCAATAATGTGATACATATTCATACCTCTTTGAGTTTGCTCAAGATATTTCCCTTGTCAAGAACATTCTGTCCCTTTCTTTTGTAATTACTAAATTCTTATCATTTAAGAACCAAATCAACCATCATCTCTTCCATGAAGCCTTTTATAGTTATTGCCTAGAGCTATTAATTATTCTATCATTTATGCTCCTAAAATATTTTTCAGAAACATGTATTTCAACAAAAGATCTTTCTTATCTATCTATCTATCTATCTATCTATCTATCTATCTATCTATCTATCTACCTATCTATCATCTATCTATCTATCAATCATCTATCTATCTATGCAAACTTGATTATGGAGTCAGGCAAGACAAGTCCCAAGATCCACAGGATGAGTGAGCAAGCTGCAGACTCAGAACTAGGTCTAAAGTCCAAAGATCTGAGAATCAGGAGAGCCAATGGTATAGAATCTATCTGAAGGCTGGCAGTCTCCACACCAAAGAAGAGCAATTGTTTCAGTTTGAGTCTGAAGGGAGGAGAAAGGTTAATGTTCCATTTTGAAGGCAATTGGTTGGGAAGAATTCCCTCTTACTCAGGGAGGTTCAGTTTTGTTGTTCTATTCAGGACTTCAATGGATTAGATGAGACCCACCCACATTAGGGAGAACAATCTGCTTTACTTAGTCTACTGATTTAAATATTAATCTCACACAAAAACACCCTCACAGAAACACCTGGAGTAAAATATGACCAAACATCTATGTACCCTGTGGCTCACTCAAGTTCATACATAAAATTAAACATCACCATATATAGAGAGAAAATATTAGAAAAAAAAATTCCATCCAGCATTATTAATAAGAGGCTTTCTGAAAAAGACACCCTGAAGAATACACAGGTTTGGGATAAGTGGCTTTGGGATTTTAGTGGTGGTCATTCCTGATAACAAAGCAGCATGTGCTAAGTCAGAAAAGAACAAAGTATCTTTGGTTCTTGAGATGATCATCTACATGGAGCAAAGCATATGATATGGAGAAGGAGTGGAAAAATGTCCTCACCATGCCTCTTCTGCAATCCTTTCAATTTCTGTTCTCTTCTCAGTCTCTCCTGCTTTTCTGGCTCAAGGCTGACCATAAAATGCTAGATGTATAAGGTGCAGAAAAATTATAAAGATTAAAAAAAATAGGCTGACAGATTTGTTTCTAAATTAGTAGAATGTAAGACACATGCCAAGAAATCAGAAATCATCAAGGCCTAGAGTTGCTTCTCCTTGGTAGGCAGAAGGAAACAGTTCTTTCAAATTAACGAATACAAGGTAGAGCCCCAGAGACCAGTACTGAGTAGGATGAAATGAAGTTATTCAGACTGTCCAGGAAGGTGAACATAAGCTGTGTCCTAGCGAGCACCAAAGGTAAAATCTAGGGGATCCAGTCAATTTTCAAGACCAAGGAGTCAGTACTGTGATTTAAAGGACAGAAAAAAATCCAAAAATTCTGAATCTAGAAAGCCATTGGAAAACAGTGGAATGGGGTGATGTGGATCAAAGGGCAAGGGAAAGAATGAAGAGGTAAGACCCAAGGTCATATGATATTAATTATATCAAATATTAATTATATCGAATATAATTAATTGACTAAGATTCATTTATATTTGCTTCCCACACCTGGTCAGTAGGAGAGATCATTTTGGTTTAAAGGCTAAGGATTAGCGCAATTAGATATTAACTTTACAGGTAGCAGTAAAAAGGGATGCTACCTTGTCTGTCTAATACTTGATCACTCCTGCTAACTTGTCTAAAATCTTCAGTGGCCCTCAATGAATCGCAAGTTAATCCATGCTCCTCAACCTGGAAAGGAAGATCTTTCACAATGTGACCATTATATTCCAATCCAGCTTAATTTTTCTTTACTGTCCTAAACATACTAAACTATAGATACAGCAGAGCACTCACTGTTTCTTTATCTTTCACTTTGTCCTCCTGCCTTTAGGCCCGTGATAACATTACTTCATCACTGATGTCATTTAGCACCAATGTACTGAATAAAACTGAAAGTTAGTCATCTACCATTTTAGGTACAGACTTTCTTTGTGCATTTGTCATTCCAAATAAGCTGAGTTAAGAATACATCAATTAAGCCAACTGGATTGTAAAGGTGGACACAAGAGCCATGATAAAGACAATGTGACAGTTTATAAGAGCATCTCCTATAATTTCCTGGAAATTTCAGTGTTCCCTTGCTCAACAAGGATTAAGTGTACACTGAACATTCACCAGTCATATAGTCTTTGTGATTAAATTAAAAAAAAAAAAAGAATTGAAACTGACTGCATAAGTGAATACTTAAATACGAGGAGAGAAAATGAGAAGAAGAAACTATAAAATGGTGAGAAAAAATTAGTAATGGGCAATTGAATGTGCCTGAGTTGAATGAAAAAAGTTTAACTTGTGAAATAAAGCCCAATTCTGATGAATTCATTTAATACCAATTTAATAATGAGAATAAGGATATATGTGGAACGGTACAGGCCATTCAAGAGAAAAGTTTCATGTTAAGATGGCCTTATGGGTTATCTGTTAACTCCAAGAGAGTAAAATGGTAACCTTTGACACCAGGTTTATTCCATTATGGTTTACCCAAAATATCTTTGATGTTTATCATACTGTAACATGGTACTGTACCATGAAGAACATTTTGTTTTTCCAGGTGAAATGTATTACAGAATGTTTAATGACATGTGCATTGCTGCTGAATTTGAGGTATGATTTTTGATGAATGATTCACCAAGTCATCTTTGAAGTTTAGCTTAAGTAAGACTCAAATTCTAGGTAAGATAAGATATAAAGTAAGAGTACAGATCTTCCAGAGCCCCAGGCTCACCCAAACGTTCTCCAAATTCTTCCTCTATTTGAACATCTGCAATGTCAAGAAACCCACCAGATCAGACCACTTTCCTTTCAGTCATTTCTAATTGCTGGAAAGTTCTTTAATTGAGTATAATTCTGTTTTGCTGTGCATCTACAATATTTTCTGAAGTCTCCTAGAAAGAGCATCATTCCTTTCCTATATGGC
>NW_011888795.1:4624526-4643761 GCF_000151845.1 Pteropus vampyrus | reverse complement strand
AGATACAGCAGAGCACTCACTGTTTCTTTATCTTTCACTTTGTCCTCCTGCCTTTAGGCCCGTGATAACATTACTTCATCACTGATGTCATTTAGCACCAATGTACTGAATAAAACTGAAAGTTAGTCATCTACCATTTTAGGTACAGACTTTCTTTGTGCATTTGTCATTCCAAATAAGCTGAGTTAAGAATACATCAATTAAGCCAACTGGATTGTAAAGGTGGACACAAGAGGCATGATAAAGACAATGTGACAGTTTATAAGAGCATCTCCTATAATTTCCTGGAAATTTCAGTGTTCCCTTGCTCAACAAGGATTAAGTGTACACTGAACATTCACCAGTCATATAGTCTTTGTGATTAAATTAAAAAAAAAAAAAGAATTGAAACTGACTGCATAAGTGAATACTTAAATACGAGGAGAGAAAATGAGAAGAAGAAACTATAAAATGGTGAGAAAAAATTAGTAATGGGCAATTGAATGTGCCTGAGTTGAATGAAAAAAGTTTAACTTGTGAAATAAAGCCCAATTCTGATGAATTCATTTAATACCAATTTAATAATGAGAATAAGGATATATGTGGAACGGTACAGGCCATTCAAGAGAAAAGTTTCATGTTAAGATGGCCTTATGGGTTATCTGTTAACTCCAAGAGAGTAAAATGGTAACCTTTGACACCAGGTTTATTCCATTATGGTTTACCCAAAATATCTTTGATGTTTATCATACTGTAACATGGTACTGTACCATGAAGAACATTTTGTTTTTCCAGGTGAAATGTATTACAGAATGTTTAATGACATGTGCATTGCTGCTGAATTTGAGGTATGATTTTTGATGAATGATTCACCAAGTCATCTTTGAAGTTTAGCTTAAGTAAGACTCAAATTCTAGGTAAGATAAGATATAAAGTAAGAGTACAGATCTTCCAGAGCCCCAGGCTCACCCAAACGTTCTCCAAATTCTTCCTCTATTTGAACATCTGCAATGTCAAGAAACCCACCAGATCAGACCACTTTCCTTTCAGTCATTTCTAATTGCTGGAAAGTTCTTTAATTGAGTATAATTCTGTTTTGCTGTGCATCTACAATATTTTCTGAAGTCTCCTAGAAAGAGCATCATTCCTTTCCTATATGGCAATCCTCCTATTATTTAAAATCCACTGCCATATTTATTGTCTCCTTTATTTAGATTTAAAATACACTCTTCACTCCAACTTCCTTCAGTCACACCTAATGTGAGATGGTTGCCAATCTCTTCATTAACTTCACTGACTGAAACCTTCTCCTCTAGATGTGATTCACTTTATCTTAAATTGATGTACTCAAGAGTAAACACAACAAATCCAGGTGTGTGGCCAAGATGAACACTAGAGTTCCAGTCTAACACCACATAATCCTGGGTAATAGGTATCTCTACGGAAATCATATTAGTTTCAGTTTTAACTGAGGTCACTGGACAATAGATATCACATTTCAAAATAAGATGAGAAACCCCAGGCAGGAGTTGCAAAAGAGGTGCTTTAGAACTGGTTTTCCAACTCTTATTGGAACAGCTATATTGCCCTGCACTTCCTCCCCATGCCCGCCGAAAAGGAAAAAACAAACAAAACAAACAAACAAACAAAAAACCAAGGTTAACTCCAAGAAAAGAGATAAACACCAGGAGATATTTGGGGAGAGAGCTATTGGTATATATTGAGTCCCACTTCCCTGTCACCATGAAGGAGGCTGAGAATTCTTGTAACTCACTTTAAGCCTAGGGAAAAGAGTTTCAACTCATCTATTCTGAATGCCTAGTATCTGTTCCCTGGATCCAGAAAGACATAATGGACTACTGTATGTCTCAGGCCTCAGAAATCAAAAGGGCAGAGACTGTGGCAGGTACATTGCTCAGAAGCCTGCATGATCCTGTATAACAGGCTTGGCCAATATACAGGAGTAGAGATATTTATACCACTGAAATGAGGCTGTTTTTGTTGTTGTTGTTGTTATTGTTCTTTGAAATGACTGAAAGAATTCATATTAACTAAGAATGACAGAAATGCCATGAGACTTACACTAAAATTTATCTAAGAGGCAAGGAAAGAATTGGCTCAAACCAAGTGGATTCAAAAGGACCATAAAAGACAAAAATAAAATTGCTTTATGACTGTACCTCTTGTTTATCCTGTGTTCAATTTATTGAGTTGTTTTATATATATCAGACACATATATGTATATGTACATATATATACACATATATATGTCCATGTGTATGTGTATATATGGATACACATACACACACACACACATACATATATATATATATATATACACACATACATATGTATATTTATATGGCACATATGTTGAAGAGCAAGGTTGTAACATAAAAATCATACTATAATTTTTTTACCTTCCAGGCACTGTATTAAGACCTTTACAAATGTTATTTTTTCATCTTAGACAGAGTTTATAATTCTCATTTAATTGAGCAAGCTATTAAGTAGCTTGCCTAAGAGCTCATATATATTAAGTGGCTTAGCCTCAACTCAGGTCTGCCTGACTCTGAGTTCCAAGCTTTTAAGCACCGATTTATTTTGCCATTAGTTATAGTCAGCATGGCCTTGGCAACAGCAATTGATTTTACTGTGTAGTTTTTTCCAATGGGCACTGGACAATTAAAAAAGAATGAGAAAATTATTCATAAGATCTGATATGCATCAGCTATTCTTTCTAAAGACTAGTATTATTATAATGAATATAGAAGGAACAGTTCGAGACAGTAACAGAAACAAGACAACGGAAAACAACTTACTATTTTTCTCTATTGAAAATGCAGAGCTGCTTCCACCTGCAGGCCAAAGGGATAATTGCCATGTTTCTAGTTGTACAATTATCTCCTTTTACAGACCAACATCCAGGATGCTAGGCTAAAGGGGCCACTCACTTAATCACCAGGTGGCCCTAAAGCTTCAACCAGGAGTAGTGCAAATACTGGGCGAGTGGGAACACAGTGCATGTGAATTGACCAAAATGTCTTAGGCACTGTGCAAAACAAAGAGCTTTGGAGCCGTAAAGATGATCGAGCCACTTTTGCCAGCCTTATATTTGTTCTGGAGGACCCTCGATGGTTCAGAAAGAGCGAATCCAACATTGCTTCCTCTTCTATAAAATGTGGGGCTGTGAGGATTAAATTAAATTCAACATATATTTATTGAGAGCTTACTGTATGCCAGGCAGAATTTTAAGCACTTGAGATGCATTGAACAAAACTGTCTGTCTTCATGGAGCTTAAATGAAATAATGCATTTACGATCATTTGTAAACACTACTGAGACACATGCATAGTGATAATTGTCCTTTGTGTTTATTCTACATTGGAACTCTTCACTTCACATCGTGAGCCTAACTCTATTCCACTCACTGTTGCTTCTCAAGGACAGGGACCAAGTTTTCCATCTTCCGTTTTTTTTTCTGAGACCCCAGGACTTAGCATAATACTGGAGTTAGAGTTAGAGTAGGCTGTTCATAAGTATGTGCCGAATGGATGGAACTAAACTGGGATTGAGTTGATAAAGCAAAATATTGGAGTCTAGAGCATGGGCAGAAAGTAAAAATGATTTATTCTGCATCTGCACTCTCCAAACTCGCAGCTCCCTGCACAGTTATCTCTTCTTTAGAAATGTCCTCGTGTCCCATCCGTGAAGTCTTGCCTATACTGGCAGTTTACATGGCTCTCCTTTCTCAGCTCTCCTTTCTCGACTCTCCTATTATGTTATGGTCTCACCAGAAATGAACATTTAAGCATGATTGTCTTATGTTTTTCTCTAAAAGTAGTTAACTTTGATTCAGAAACAGTTCTATAATCCCATGAATGGTCCCCCTATCCTCAGTTCCCAGTAAAATTTGGAAATGAAATAAATCAAATACAGTCTATATCTGTCTTGTGAAAGAATCTCTGATTTCCAGAGATATATGTGTACATGTGTATGTTTGCATATAGGACACATGCATGTGCTCAATGTTTTTTCCTTTAATCCTCTCCATTAAGTTCTGATATATGGATTTGGGAACTGCTATTGATTGGTACTAGTTAGGGAAGAGTTGCTACCAAAGATGCAGTTATATCCCCCTCCCCGCAGCTTTGTAGTATATGACTCTGAAAAGTAATATGCTGGTTTTAATGTAGATTTTTTTTTTCTTCTTAGTTTCTCACAGCATGGCCGTCTGCCTCAGAATCAGAATTATATACAAGGTATACATAAATGTGAATTCCTGACCATCCAGTTTTAACTCTTGTGAACTCTCAATTTCCTGAATCCAAATCTCTGAAGGTTGAGCTCTCAGCTGTACTTATAATGAATGGCTTTGGAGATTCCAGTGTGCACTCAAGTTTAAGAAGCATTGCCCTGGGGTGCACTGTTAGCAGGAAAAGTACATTGCGAAAGGCCTCTGGGTGGAAAGCCAGCAGCTAAGCCCAGGACTTTTCTGTAATGGGCATGTGCTTTTAGAATTAGTTTCCTCTTCCAGAGCAATAGAGTACAAGCATTTTAGATTTTAGAGTACAGAAAAAGATTTACTTGTGAGTCACCAAAACAGTATGTGTGCATTGTTGCTGCCTTACACCATAGGGAATTCCACTGTTTGTGAGCACTTTTAAAAATATATATTATTTTTCCTAATTGTTAAGTAAAATAAGTAAAATAAAAATAAGCAAAATTAAAAGCATCTGTAATGTACTTCACAAACTAATAATATCTACTGTTAATGTATATAGCCTTATTTATGGTTTAACTGAGTTTATATTCCAAACTTGGTTTTATAGCCAGCTTTTACATTTACTCCACATTTAAATTTACATTTTATATATTTGAATACAAATTAATTAAAATGAGAAAATAAGTTTTAGTCACAAAAGTTATTTTAATATACTCCTGAACGATGTTGTATTGACACTGATTTTAATCTTTTATCTTAAATATTCTGACCAAATAATTGTTAAATAGAAAAAAAGTAATCTCTTCATGAGCTATTAGTAAAATAACCTAGTAGCTGATTCTTCCCAGAGTAATGACCTATTTCTAATCCTTTTCCCTGATCCTCTTTTTCTCTCTCACTTTCCTCTCTCCTCTTTCTCTCTCTCTCCTCCCTCCTTCTCTCTCTCTCTCTCTTGCCTTTCTCATTCTCTCTTGTATTAAGAACCATGTAAAATATATTTTATTATTATTACTTAAAATTTGCATTTTATTATAGAGAAGTCTATCTGCTGATGATAAAATGGGAGTATGTATACTTTTAAAGATATTTTTAAAAGACTACTGGTTATGGAATATTTATATCCATAAAGCTACCCATTCAGGTGTAGGTAGGTAAATCTACAGTTGCCCCTGTTATGTCAAAGAAAAAAAAAAACTTCAAATATTTTTCCTAACATAGATGGTGGGTTTTTTGTTGTTGTTGTTTGTTTGTTTGTTTGTTTGTTTGTTTGTTCGGACATATTATCAAACATTGATTCACAGGAGAAAAGTAATCATATAGGGAATTCTCGGTCATGTTAATAGTTACCACTTAGTTATTTTTTTGTCAGGCACTATTCTAAATGATTTACAGGCACAACCATCTTATGAACAAGGTATTAATACCCTCATGTTACAGAAATCACAGCCCAAGTGTCCTCAGCCTTTAAGCTTCAGAGCAAGGATTTCCACCCAGAGCATTCTGAATTAAAATGCGCGCTCTTCCTGGCTGCATGATGTGGACAGGTTAGTTGCCCTGGCTGTACCTGGGGCCCAGGTGCTAGAAACCCTTCATGGGGCTGTTCTGCCCAACACTTTGGAATGCAAACTCCCTTGAGCAAGCACTTGTTTGGCATAGTTTCACCAGTGGCCTGTCTGTCTAAGGTAGTCAGAGAATATTAAAATAGTCCTAATAATAAAATAGCAGTCAACCGTGTAGCCTCCTTATGGAGGGGGAGGAGAATAGCTCACTTTCCCCGGAGGGCCTGAGAAAGATCAGTTTACAGGCGTCAGCATGGGGTATGACCCTTCTTCCTTCTCTCCATCTTGGCGCTCGCAGGTGCCTCGGTGACCATCATCTCACATTAGCCCACAGTCCGGGCAGAAAAAGTAACCAGGATTACTTTTCTCCCCCACCCAAAACATACCCAGTTCTTTCACTGACCTGGCTTCTGATTGGAGGCTGGTTGCTTTGGATAATGACCTCTAGGACCCCTCTGAGGGTTACAGCCTGTTTGTATTACTCTTACTGCAACTCAAGACGCCTGCAGTGGGGTGTAAGGAAAAGGTATTTTCCACTATTTTCACATCTCCAGGTACCAGAGGCACAAGAGACTGATAGCGTTCCAGCTACCTGAGTGAGCCCAGGACTGGCAGCTGCCCATGCATCCCTTCCAGACCGGCTGCTCGCTATGATGAGGGATCTTCTTCAGTACGTTGCCTGCTTCTTAGCCTTTTTCGCTACTGGGTTCTTGGTTGTGGCCACCTGGACAGACTGTTGGATGGTGAATGCTGATGATTCCCTGGAGGTAAGACATCAGCAACTTTTTTTTCTCGTCCAAACCCTTCCAAATTTTCTCTAAGCCCCACTGTGATACTTTGTTCACTGTGACTGATGATAATAGTAGCCAACATGGACTGACCTAGTCTTTATTTACTACTCACTGAGTCTTCACATTATTAGCTCATTTAATCCTCCTGGCTAATCTATGAGGTAGGTATTGTTGGTTTTCCATTTTGCAGATGAGGTAACTGAATAATTTCTCCTCTTTCATAAGGAAAAATCCATACATAATCTCTGTCACTGAGCCCTCCAGAAATTCACCTCTTCCACTGCTGCATATACCTACCTACTCAATTAGTGCACACAAGGAAAATCTTATTTTAAGGAGTTTTCAAGTAGAAGAAAGCAGTCCAAGGGAAAACAAGTATTTCCAGTGTGTCCAAAGGTACATGGAACAGATAGATATGGATTTAAGAAACCCTCTCTTAAAAATGAGTTGCTCTTGAGAACCAACTGTTATGCAAGAATGAGTTAGTGGTTCACATTTGAGAAATTTATTTTTCTCCCTGGAGAAGCTCAGAAAAAAGTAATTTTGGAGTTTAAAAGCATTACCTGTGGTTATAGCAACCTGAGAGAGATAGAACTGAGTAAAAATCAAAATCAGTAAGGTTTCAGAAAATGTAGGTAAGAAAAAAAAACAATATTTCAGGAACTCGATAAAAGAGTATATAGCAATGTAGTATGTTCTGTTATGTACACTCGGAAGGGAACAATTTACTCTAACAAACTCTATAATATCACCTCTCTGAAGTTTAGGAAAGATACCTGAGAGCAAGTTTGTGTATTTTTTCTCCTAATTTTATTTATTCAACTCTCAAGTTGGAGTTAGAAATGGAAAGGAATAATCTTTCTATTTCACTGTCTGTTATTTCTACCATTTATTCATTTTTCTTGTTTTTAATTTTGCTCTGAATTCTACATAGCATTTCAGAACCAGTGGATTTATAAAGACTTCTTTAGTGCTAGAAAATTATATTTCTGAAAATTGTGATAGAATTGAACTATTGTAAAGGATGTCTGCTATCTATGAGTCTGGTGATGCATTTTATCTGGCCATGCATATAAGTGGTGAATGAAAAAAAAATACCCTTTGAACAATACTCAGGGAAAAGTGCAGATAAAAATGGCAGTTGCCATTAGCTTGCCAGAATCTGGACTGTCAGTAGTAGGTGATTAATACATAAATATATTAGACTTGAGAAGACTTAAAATTATGTTTTTAAAAATATACAAAATTTCATCTAAAAACAATGTTGAAATATTTTCTAAAATAACTTGAAAATCTTTTTGCATAAGCTAATGGAAATACTAACTTCACTTGATAAGAATTGGAGGTTTCAAAAAGGTCAAACCTCACAGAGAGAGATTGGGAGTCCTGACATTTAAAGTGCCTTCTTGTTTTCATTTCTCTACATTCTACCAATTTGCCATCTGCTTTGTACAAGAACACTTCTAGTTAAAATGAATGGAATGAACAGTCTAGGTTAATCACCTCAAGTAAATCCTTTCTAACCTTGAGCAAGAATTAGTGAGTGTTTCTTAGCTTCTTCTTTATTTTCTATACTTGAAATATACTGCTATAAATATTTCCCAAGGAGCCTCTGCATTAAAAGAAGAACCCTGTAACAAATGAGGCCACTTCTCTTCCAACAATCTCTTTATTTGACAATATTTTTAAAAGGACATGAATCTCTCTTAATAATTGCTCCTTCAATTGACTGGCGTATGAAATCATATTACTAGTCATAACTGCGAAGGTTCTGATACTCACTGCCTCAATTATACTGCTCTCTCTCCCTGCTTCCTTCCTCATGTATGTATAACCTTTGGTCCATATTAACAGCTCACTTTAAACTGTTGAACAAATGTTGGCGAACAGAAGTGGTTTAGGAAAAAGAAGACCATGCCCATGGAAAATTTAAACAAAAAGAGGAGTATTATGAATTTCTACCTTTATCAATCTTTTAGGATAATATAGGCATCAGAGTTGGAAAATAAGTTTTGTAGTTCAGGTCAACATAACAAACACGAAATGTATGTCATATTAAAGGTACTGCGTTAATTCATACTAGAGGAGATAAATATAAAGAATGAGTCCAGCCTTCCAGGAGTTACATTTAATGAGGAAAAAGTATGCACATGGAACTATAATAAAAGGCATAGGCCAATTCATATTTGAGAAAGAAATGAACAAAGTACCATTGGAACAGAGAAGATAGAACAATTATTTCCTCCTGTCAGAAACATCGAAGCAGGCCTCAGGGAGGAAAACACATTTGAGCAAAGCCTCAAAAATATGCAAAGGATTTCAAAAGGTAAAAATGGCAGCAGGGACCTTCCAGACAAAAGGACACATGACAAAATGAAGAATAAGGAAAAGTTCAGGGCTTGTTAAAAGATTAAGGTGAGCAATAAGGAGCATGAGGCAGAAAGAGCTCAAGTATTCTTTTATTTTACCAGAGAATACTCAGAATACTACAAAATATTATTTTGCCTTACTTATACCTGCCATAAAGAGTGATGTTCTTTGCATTAAGTAAAAGCATTAAGAAAAAGAAATAGCACACAAAACCGCAGTGTGTACAGTCCCAAATTAAGGACCAAGAGCCCTAAGCTACCATTCTGCTCCTGTCATTATTTATTCATTTTGTCTCTGGGAAGACAGATGTGGTGAAGAGAATTTAAGTTTTGAGATTATTCCAGCCTGTGTTTGCATTTTAACTGTCTTCTGTTGAGCAAGCCACATCTCTTGCCTTTGGTTCAGTTACAAGATGAAGTTGAACTCAATTGTTTTAAAGTCCTTTTTAGTCTTTACATTCTTTAACAGCAGGACTCCTTGACTATGATGACGTCAGCAGTCCCAGGGAAATGGCCAGTCACTGAAGAAGTGATGGCATCTAGAGCCTCCCTAGAAATTTCCACTAGGAATCTAGAGTGAACAGTCTCCATTTTTTTTGTAACTGCATGAGCTCTTCTTTTTTCTCATCCACTCTCCCTCCTTACTTTTTTCTCCCTTCCTCCCTTTCTTTCTCCCTCTTACCCTTCTTCCATCCCTCCTTTCCTTTATTTCTTCCTTCCTTCCTTTTTTCCTTCCCTTCCTCTTTCCTTTCTTTTCCTTCTTCCTCTCCTTACCTTCTTCCTCTCTCTCCTGTCTCCCTTTTTCTATCCTTTTTCTATGCTTTTCCTTTCCTTTCATCTTCTTTTTCTCCCCCTTTTCTCTTTCATTTCTTTATTTCTCAATTTCTCTCTCCTTTTAAAATCTCTTTTATTTCACAAATATTCTTTGACATCTGCTGTCTACCTGCTACTGTGATGGACACAAGATTATGAAGGATAAGACCTCAATCTTCCTTAGGTTGCTCCCAGTGTATTAAAGAAGGTAAAGTGATATACAAGTGCTATGATAACAAATAATGCTGTGGCCAGCTCACTCAATCTTGGCGAAGTCTATTTAGAAGAAGAAATATCTAAAATAAGGATTTGAAGAACAGATGGGTGAGAAAAGAGTATAGAATTCCAAGCACAGAGAATGATATTAGCAGAGATCCAGGTATGAAAGCACTGTATATATGTTTGTAGCTTTGCATGTATTTCACATAATAAGAGTTTTCAATGTAAGGAAGATAATATAGGGATTAGGTCTCAAGGGTTTTGTGTATCATGTAAAATATAGATTATACACCAAAGACAAGCATGTTTCACAGTAAGCAAACATATACATGTATTTCGGAAAGGTCAATCATTCTGGCTATTTGTGGAGAATGTTTGGAAGGGGTGAAATGAAGTACTGAGAGACCAAAGAGGAGACTTTTGTCATAGAACAGAAGGGAAACAATGAGTGGTCTGAGCTAGGGTAGCAGCAAGCATAAGAAGACATGTGAAGATATAGGAAACTATAAAGAATTTGAACTGATAGGATTGGTAATTGATTACATGTAGAGAAAGAAGGCTGGTGAAGAATGAGAAGTCAAGATTAAAATCTTTTACTGTTTTAGAGCAATCCAAGGACTGGTGGAATGACTCACTTAGAGCTTAAATGGAGGAAAATTGGTCTCTATACAGAACTCATCAAGCATCAATGTTCCTGGAAGCTCGCAATATTTTTTCTCGCTTGAATTCTTAAGCAGTGCCTCAAGGGGGCCAGTAATATATTGCTTCATAGTGGGGAGCCTTACAGCTTGGACTTGTTAGAGGGACCTGAGATTAAATCCCACCTTGCCAGGCAGTAGCTGTGTGAATTTACAAAGATATCCAAATTGCTATAAACCACATTTCCTCTTCTGTACAGGAAAAATAAAATATGTACATTTTATGTCTTGTGAGGATTAAATCTAAATTCACAAAGCCTTGTGAGGCTTGTATATAAAGAAATTACCACAGTACCAGACAAATACAAATCAGTCAATAAATGTTAGATATATTATAGTCTATTTGCAGCTTATTGTTTTGTTTTTGTTCTAGAGGAGGAGAAGACATTTTGTATAATGTTCACTGAAAGGAGAGATATGCGATTTAAATTCTATTCCTATTTTCACTATTGAGTCTCTTCGAGAAACTTTGTTTACTTTCTCTGAGCTGCAGTTTGCCCATTTTTATACTTATGACTATTCCCTCTCTGTCTAATCAGAGGAATAAGGCAGATGACAGAAACAAAATAAGTTATCTATTATAAACATTTTGAAAGAAACTAAATCATGAAATAATAACATTATTAATATGTTACTTATATTATATGTAAATCTTCATTTTCCATAATGAAATAGAAAAGCAATTTCTTCACAAAATTATTGGTCTCTCAATTATCAGAAGAAAAAATGTTTTCACAAGATTATTCCATTTTCAGTTAATCGTTTGTTAATTATTGACTGAGAAACTGCTATACACTGTTATGATTAAAATTTTATTACCGCAAAAGAAAGCTTCCCACATTTGGATTTATTTTATCCTTATGACCAATTTCTCCCCTGAGATTTCTATGTGCATTAATAATGCTATAATTTTTTCACACGTAAAGTAAATATTAAAATAATTTTATCTAGTGTGTACTTTGATTATTTAATGTACTAGTTTTACTTTGCAACGGATTCAAACTCCAGCGGACATCTGAGGCTACCAAGTTCTCTCACTTATCTCATGATCTCCTACAGCACCTAGCACAGACTTCCAAATAATGGGAACTCATAATGCATTTGTTAACATCAATTAAGTAGTTGACATACTTATTTAAAAAAAAAAAAATGAGTAAATGATAATCTAAGTGATCTTTGAAAATCTTACATTGAGCCCTAAGTAAGAAGTATCTCTATAGGGAGATCACTATATTTTAGGCAAGATCTTTTATCTTGCTACAATTTCAATTTTCTCAAGATATAGATTCAGTTTCTCTTTTTAATAAGATAGGAGTAAGGATCTAATCCCTTGGGATGCATAAGAAAGTTGGTGAAGAGTGAATTCTGGTCTAGAGAATACAGATTTTTCTGCCTACCATTTCAAAGAGAGAGAGAAATAAAAAAGAGAGGAAAAAGAAAATTAGTATTATCATTCACTCAACATAAATTTTCATCTGTCACTGGGCAGTAATCATTGCAAAGTTGTGATACTATGTTTTCATAAGCATTCTAAAATGATTAAATATATGAGTTATATAAATCAAATAATATTAAAATGATAATATTTAGATAATTTAAATATATAAATTAACTAATATAACTGTGAAGACCACAAAAATTATATTTTACCTCCTAAGTTTGTATTACCTCATTTTTGCCATTTATACTTTTAGCCAGTGCTCCACAAATAAGCAGGCAAAACTAAACCAAATATATTTTAACAAATCAATTCACTATACATAAATGAAGTAGAAAGGAAAGGTGACGTCTATAATGCTTATTTTAATCTTGCTTCCTCATCCTTATAAATGCCTGTCTTAAGTTCTTTTAGAACCTGGAATCATAAAAAAACTCAACTAAAATATTAAAATAAGAAGTTTAGAATCCTAGTATAAAAAATTCAAATGTATTTCATGTTAAAATTAAAAGTGTTTCAAGTTTTAGTAGTAAAATGCGTTATTTAGTATTATTAAAACTTTTTCATCTTAATACATATATTTAAGTAAATACTGGAAACAGGTAAGTTGACTCTTCGATGTTAAAGTATATTAGCACAAGGGTGGTAAAGTGGTGCAAAACCATTATTTACCACCATAATATGTATGTGCAAGGTAGTTTTTAAAATATATCTAGATGACATTTAATTTTTCTTTTGGCTTATGGATTCTTCTTCCTATGTATATTATGTTTACACACAAATCAAAGTGTATATACATTTATAACCTAACGCATATTGATAAAAAATTGTGGTCAGTAGTGGTCAACAAACAATAAATATTTACTAAGCCTATTGAGTATAAATACTATATATATTATTTTTTCTCCTATATAACTGGAGGAGAAATACATGCTAATTAATTAAAGTATTTTTAAGTTTCTCTGAATTTCAAAATATGTGTAAAATATGTGGAGGGAAGACAAACACACCCAAAACTACAGTAAACAAGATAAGGCAAGTAAAATTGTGTGTTGCTGCGTGTAAATACTTCCAAAGTAATTAAAAATAGAAAAATTAGCAAAGACTAGAATTGAGAAGACTTAATGAGAAACTGGTAAAGAGATCAGAATAAGAAATCCCAAGATTAAGGAATTAATTTATGCTATCATAAACTAAACTGGGAAGAGTTATCCTTAATATGGTTTGCTAAAGCTTGTTGAGTGGTATCCTGCTCATCCTGAGTACTGTAGTAAATACTTTCCAGAATCAGTTGAGTAGACAGGGTCCAGGCTGCCACCAAGTTAGTTATAAACTCCCTAGTTTAAGTAATAATTATTTGACTCTTTGGAGTCAGCTGTTCTAGTCTATTCAGTCAAGAAAAAAGCACATATTAAGCATTAGTGAAAAGAGTGTATCAGTAAACATTATCTATGTCAAAGTTCAAATGAGATTTAATATATGTGGGATTAGATAAATTGACAGATTTTTCCCTCTCAATAGACATATTCTGAGTATCTATTATGTACTAAGAAGGAGGATCTATAAGCTCTTTGAAGCAAAGTGACATACCTGTCTTGGACATTGCTGTATCCCTGGGATTTAGCTAGTCTGTTGACTGAAATATGATAGACATTCATGTTTGAAAGATGACACCAGACAGACTTAGGAGACAGATGTACATAGAGCATATACAAAAAGATAATTAAATTTGTAAATACTATAGAAATATGAACGGTCAGTGTGAGATCTAGAAAGAGATTAACTCCAGCTGGAGAGACTAGGAGAAACTAATAGAAGAAGGGAAATTTTGGAAGTGAGATTTGAATAATAGGTAGTTATTTGACAAGTTGAAAGCAAGGGGAGTTATTTTCATTATATACCATGAGGAAAAACTCAAATGCCTATAAGAACCAGGAAGCCGATACACATAAGAGAGGCAGATTATATAATAATAGTGAGGAACCAGTGAACAAGTCCCACCTAAAAGGGAGTAGTTACTAAGGTCATGGTAGTTGTTGCTGCATGGGACCAGGGAGTCCGGGAAGCCAGACTGGACCAAGTTTCCAAGGGAAGCCAGAAATCTGGACTGCTCTGTAACATTTCTATGTTTTCTTATTGGTAGCTAATTAATATTAAAGTTATTTCTGTGGGCCTCATGTTTGTGACTTGTGCTTTTATTGTCATAGTTTGGATAAACATACTTCTCCCCATTTAAGAGACAATCACCTCCTCACTTTAAGATCAATAGATATTCATTAAATAATATGCAAATTCCTCTAATATAGTTTTCTATAATATTTATTAATATACAAACCAAATGCTAAAAGATGAAAGCTTAAATTTGGGATCTTCTATTTTTGCTAACCCTATGAAATAAAAATTATTAGCATTTAGCATTTTTGCCCTTTAAAAATGGTTATGCATAATATTTTAAGCATTGGTCTGTTTTTCAAGAACCTCATCTTAAAGCTTTTAAGAACTTAGATCTGCTTGCCTATTAAAAAGTCCTTAAAAAGCCATTGTATAGCCGAGAGATAAGTAAGTGAAGACTACATATTACAACAAGGAGAGCTTTGTTAAATATGACAAATAACAAAAGTCTTTTAACCTTGTCTTTTGTGCACAAAGGCACCTTTAAGAGTGTCTCCAGTAAGTGCTACATTAACACAGAAGTTTAGTTAATTACAGCCACTATTCTCACATACCTAAACCGAGTGCGAATACCAAGCAATCTAATAGTGTGCCCTAAGCATTAATACCTAACAAAATTGGATTCCTTGTTTCCTCTAATGAGCTCATTGCTTTTCTAAATATGGCCATTGCAGGTAAATGATCAATAGCCTTGAAAATGACACTACTACTAGATTATTTTGGCAAAAAAGAAATACTCTTTATGTAAAATAAATATTCTCACATATATCTCAGACTCCTTTCTAAATAACCTCACGTATAACAGGAATGGTCATACTGGATTTGTTAGTTTGTTTCAGTGGCTAAGTTAGAAGAAAATTGTGGACAGTCACTGTTTGATTATAGAAAAGTGACTTCGAATCCACATAACCTAGCTCAGGTTAGAATAAACTGGATCCTGTGTGTTTCTGTTAATTGAGAAACTGACAGGCAATAGGCTATGAGAGGGTCTGTTTTCTATTATGGTATAATAGTTATACAATATGACTGTTATGGTATAATAGTTCAGTACAAATTGTCCCTAGTGTATTATTTTTCGAGGGCTACAATAACAAATTACCACAAATTTGGTGACCTAATGTCAATGTAAGAAGGCCCAAACCTGCAGAGAATTATTTTAAGAGTTTATTTGAGCCAAACTGATGACATTGCCAGGAAGCAAGATCTCAAATGCTCTGGAAAATGACAGTTTTGCAGTTTCTTTTATACATTTGCAATTAAGAGGGGAATGTAAGGAAGATTACAGGTACAAAGGAGAAAGCAATGCAGGAGTTAGATTACAGTATAATTAACAAGATCATGTGCTCTCTGAAGGTGATTATGCTTCTGGCTTCTGAGATATCTGAAAAAGAGGAATTTCAAAGATATATTAACATAGATGCATGAAAACAACGTACAGGGCTTACTTAAGGCAAAGATAAAACTTTTTCTAAAGAAGTTACATGCCTGGGGCGTGACTAACCACCATAACTTCTCAGTTAGAAATTTATGGTCGGATCACCCTGTAAGGTTAGTTTTGGTCACTGGAATTGTCAGTTTTATTATAGAGCCCCCCCTTTTTTTTCTTCCACGTAACATAAGAAATTTATTACCTCACAGTCGTAGAAGACAGCAGTTTGAAATCAAGGTGTTGGCAGGGCTGCACTGCCTCTGAAGGCTCTAGATGAGAATCTGCTCCTTACCTCTTCCAGCTTCTGGTAGCTGTGAGCATTTCCTGACCTGCAGCCACATCACTCCAATCTCTGCCTCCATCGTCATATTGCCTCCTTCTCTTGTTTGTGTCTCTCCTCCTATAAAGACACTTGTGATTAGATTTAGGGCCCATTTTGGTAACCTAAAATGATCTTGTTATCTCAAGATCCTTAACTTAATTACATATGCAAATCTCTTTTTCCAAATTAGATCGTATCACAAGTTCTGGGGACTAAGACATAGACATATATCTTACTGGAGATTACCATTTAGCCCGTTACATCTAAATTTTTCTGCTGTCATAGTAAAGCTGAGCACAGTCACTATTCAGTTTATCATGATGTTTAAGTAATTTACTAATATTATCATTTCTTGATCATATCATATGTATCGTGTGTTTATAATTTTTAATTCTCATAACAACCTTAGCATTATTTCCTTTATGCAGATAAAAAGACTGAAGCTCAAAAAAGGTAAGATCTTGCCCAAAGATATAGCATAGCCAATACCAATGTCAATTTATATTTAAAGTCCATATGTTTTCAACTATAGCTTACATTTTATTCATATATAACTTTATATATTCATATTAGAAATTGATGTGTTAAATTTCACATGATGGATTTTCTTCATTAAATTTTTGCTCTCTATGATTCCTCAGCTCCCTGAGATGAATGTTCAATAAATTTCAGAACATCACTTCCAGATTTAATCTTAGGAAGGGCAAACCAAAGTGAAGTTTTGCAGAATAATGGCCGTAAGATGAGAATAAAGTTAAGGCTTACTACTTTACTCAGCTACTTTTAATTTGAAATTTAAAAAAATGGGTGTTAAGTATATTGAAGTGCTTCAGGGCGTATACACAGACTGCTGTGTTTGAGTCCTATCTCTTTCATTTATTAACAATACTTTCTTGGGGTTAATCATTTTACTTTCCTGTGCCTCATTTTCATTATTTGCGAAATAGACAATGATAATGATATCTCACAGAGTCCTTTAAGAAATAAATAAAATAATAACCTAAGCAGTAACTGCTTCATAGTATAGACTCAATATAGCATTATTATGACCAATCATATCTATTTTACATAGAAAGTGATAATAAAAGTACCACATTCAAAACTGTGATGGAGTAGCGAGCAGTGGAGTTTTATTTGGTACACAACACAACTTCAAGCAGAATATGGGTCAGAGAGTGTCATAGCACAGATATTCCCTGATAGGATTTTCTTTTGCAAACCAAAGTGTTTTATGTTCCTTCCTTTCTTCTCCATACCAATTATAATCTTCATGGCTCCTCTCCTCTCCTCTCCTCTTCTTTTCACTCTTCTCTGTTATTTATTCTTTAAGGAACAATTTAAGTTTTCATTTTCCAAGATAAATTTTGATTAAATCTTATTAAGCTATTTCTCGATTTCCAAGGTAATGCGACTCTGTAATTGAGTCAGAAGAAACACTCATATTACCTGTTTCATATGCATGAGCTCTGTCGAGAATACCGGAAACTTTTTTATGTTGGCATGTTTACAATTCTAAGAAATCTATTCGGACTTAAATAGTTTATAGATAAATATGGGAAGGCTTAGGGCTCTGGTAGCTTTTATCTCTAAGTGGACACAGAATTATCTGCACAACATTTCTAAGTAAAAGTGGTTTACAGCTGTCAGACTGTATGAAATAATTGCTCAGTTTGTTTACATCCATATCATAGCTTAAGCATTTGTAGTCTGTCAGTGGAGCAGGGAGGAAGAAGTTATGAGATCTTTATATTTCACTTATTTGTGTTTTTATATATAACTTTCTGTGGTAATTATTTTAAATTTATGAACCTCACATATAGTAACACTTTTCTTCATGAAAACCAGTATTCATGATGAAGAAAAATTAATGTATGCTCTTAATAGACTCAAGATGTCAACTGTTATCTATTATTATATTGATGTGGGGGGGGTGGTAAGTATATGTTAGCACAGTAAAGTGAAATGAATTGTCTCCATGTTAAACTATGGCTCCATGATGGAACCAGCTGTAGGCATTTGCATATATTTAATTCTGATTTTATCCATCTTAGGTGTGGCTTATCCCCTGTCTCCCCACTACCACCTCTGTTCTCGAAGTGAATTTATTTTCTAGTGGGGAAAGCCTGTAATTAATTATTAGTGCTTAAGGGAAAATATTCTAAAATGCATTGTGTTTATTGTAAATGAATTTCTGATCACACTTGTAACTACTGCACTTTGCTATAAA
This sequence comes from Pteropus vampyrus, assembly GCF_000151845.1. NCBI lineage: Eukaryota > Metazoa > Chordata > Mammalia > Chiroptera > Pteropodidae > Pteropus > Pteropus vampyrus. Next base: position 4,625,520 of record NW_011888795.1, on the reverse strand, counting down.
ATTCATTCTACTTTTGATAGTGGAGAACTGAAGTGTGTCTGCATGAGTATTTCACACAGTGTCTTCTCCAACATCCAGGTGAGCACAAAATGTCGAGGCCTCTGGTGGGAGTGTGTCACAAATGCTTTTGATGGAATTCGCACCTGTGATGAGTACGATTCTATACTTGCCGAACACCCCTGTACGTATACCTTAGACATCCCCCTTGCAGGGAGGGAATGCCAAAGAAAATTGAACTCAGGTTTCTATTGTATGGTTTTGTTTTCTACAGTACTATATTTCTGTCTAGTTTTAAATATTTTGATTAGAAATTTAGTTTATTTCTAAAATGTGAATTGGAACATTTTAGCATATTTTATCTTTTCCCATGTATTTATAAATTCTTTAAGGTAAATTCACCTCTGCTTTCCTCCAAAGACCTGGCATAGTACCTTATACACAGTAGGCTAATAGTAAACACTTTTTAAATTGAAATAAATTCTTCAGGATGCTGTGATTTTATGATTAGAAAGGGCAGAAGACCTGAACAGATATTTCTCCAATAGGAAATACAGATGGCCAATAGACATAGGAAAAGATGCTCAAGGTCACTAATCATCAGAGAAATTCAAATTAAAACCACAATGAGATATCACCTCAAACCTGTCAGAATGGCTATCATCATCAATAAATCAAAGAACAAGTGTTGGCGAGGATGTGGAAAAAAGGGAACTCTCATGCACTGTTGGAGAGATTGCAAACTGGTACAGCCACTATGGAAAACAATCTGGAGGTTTCTCAAAAACTTAAGAATTGATATACTTTTTGACCCAGGAATTGCACTTTTGGGTATTTATCCAAAGAAAACCAAAACAATAATTTATAAAGATATATGCACCCCTATATTCATGGCAGCACAATTTACAATAGCCAAGATATGGAAGCAATCTAAATGTCCATCAACAGACAATTGGATAAAGCATTTATGGTTCACACAGACAATGGAATATTACTC
>NW_011888795.1:4619313-4622721 GCF_000151845.1 Pteropus vampyrus | reverse complement strand
GGGTGGCATGGCCGTAGACAAAATATATTCTAAGAAAATAATTTATACCCTCTAAATAAGGATGTTACCTATAAGAAAGTAAGATTTTATTTTTAGTTATTGAGATCTTTTACACATGTATAATTTGATAATCTTTTTCATTGCCCTGTATACCTAAGAAATGCAGACCCAGATAAATAATTTTCTCCAGGGCTTCTGTTGATATAATTAATTAGAGCCCCTACCCCCTCGATTAGAGTATTTAATATTATTCTGGCAGCCGAATCTCCCACAATCCTTAACAATAAATTCCTGAAATTCCTGGCTAGCCAGCATTAGCAGTCTGTTTGTAGACCTGCCCTCTTGGAACTAGGCTAACCATGGGGGCCTGCACAACCCCACATGTATGAGTCCTGGAGTTCCATGGAGCATTCGAATAAAACTCCGTGTGGGATCAAGGGTCGAAGAGGGGAAGACCAGGACCCACAATGGTTTCAAAGCACCCCATCTAGATGGCACTCATGTCTCTTGGTGGTCCCAGGTTCCACAAAGGAACTTATATTTCAAGGAGGGCACTCGAAAGTTTGGGACACTTTGGCTTGGGGTACTGAGTAGATGGCCCAGTCATATATACCATTGAGGATTAAGAGGATCTGCTGAAATATAAAAAATATTACCTAATGAGTTACATATTTTTTTCTTTCCTCAAATCATCCTTAGTTTGACCTAAATTTGATATTCAAGCCTAATTTTTTTCATAATGCTAAATTTTGAAATCTTAAAAATTTCTTTCTAGAAACAAGTATATACTCATATATTACCAACAATATATGTAATATTTTCACTTATTGATAGGACAGAAGCTGATTTTATGCATTGATTTTCTCTTGCATGGATTATAAAAATATATATTTTTTATTTTAAAAAGAAAAATTGGCCACATTTTTGCAAGCAACCTATTACTAAGTAGGAGCTAAGTTTACCTCACCATTGGGGAAAAATTATTTACGATGCAAAGAACCCTCAAATTACTATGAATATAAAATGTAATTACTGTATCATTAAAGGAATACATTTTATTCTTCTCCTCATTAGCCAGCTAAAATAGTAGTAGTTCTGACTTCAGGTAATTAACCCTCCATTAGTAACAGAATTTACCTATTTAATTTAGCACAGCTGAGAATCAGTTCAGGAGGCTTTCTCAGTTGAAGTTGCTTCCGTTGCAGAAGATGACCACTACTATTCTAGTTCTGTTTATCTTCTCTTCTCTTCCCTGGACCTTCTACCTTATATTCTCACTGGCTATAGCTTCAAAACATGCTCAGTTGGCAATGCAATGTTGAAGGATTAATATGGAGTGCTGGCCGAGAATGGTCATGACTTGAAGGGGCGAAAAGGAATATAATCTGGCTTCCAGAAATAGTCTTCTACTTAATGATAGAAGCTCTTTCTCCTTCTAAAGTTCTGCTGTTGGCTCTCACCTGCCTAAATTGGCAAGAGGCATCTTAAAGTATTTTATTCTGTTCCCCTATACCAAATTTTAACAACTTATTAAATTTTTTTTTCAATTAAACTTCAAATCACTTATGTATTGAATATTTATTAGGTAACTTCTGCAGATCAGATACTCTACTTTCAATTCAGTGTTCAGCTGCAATACTTGTGAACAGTACTCATTCCAGAACAGGAGGCAAAAGGGAAACATTTATTTAGTCTTCACTAAATGCCATGCATTTTGCCAGAAGGCCAACAAAACTAATTAATAATCACTGTTTAAACAAATAATAATGTCAGTAGTCTCATAATATTTTTGTGTTTTATGAAAATTTAAGTGTACTAAGTGCAAATTCAAGTTTATGCAGATTTAAAAGAACAATTATTTCAGTAGCCTATTTTAGCGTATGTAGTCGCTGGTTTTGTTTTGTTTTTTATGTACTTCTGTGAGTTAACATGTTTCTTTTCTCTGACTATACTGTAACCACATACTTTGATCTTCCAGTGAAGCTGGTGTTAACTCGGGCATTGATGATTACTGCAGATATTCTAGCTGGGCTTGGATTTATCACTCTGCTCCTTGGTCTTGACTGTGTGAAATTCCTCTCTGATGAGCCCTACGTCAAAGTCCGCATCTGCTTTGTTGCTGGAACCATATTACTAATCGCAGGTACTGGTCTGGGTTAGTGATAGAGGTAAAGATATTCATTTAAGGTCGTGAGGTGAAGGAGAAGAGTGCTGTTCTGAAGCAGCTCATTTTAGGATCTTATGTGACTTGTTTTACTGGATCGAAGGAATGAGAGTGCATCCCCCAGCCCTATAATTAATCTTTTTTGTTGTTGCTAATATTGCAGATCAAGGTTTATAAGTCTTCAAACTAATTTTTAACCATCTAAAGCAACTGTATAATGCTTTAATTTTTTAAAATAATTTCTTTTATGATTATTCCTGTAGTTAAATACTCAGTTAAGCTCGGAGCCACCACCTCCTTACCCCCACCAACTCTTTTTAGCAATGAGCTAACATGTGCCAAGCCCTATGTTAGACTTTTCTCATATGCCAACCCATTTCATCATAAATGAACAAGAAACAGATCATATTATTATCTCCACTTAAGAAGCAGATGAATAAATGGAGTTCTGAAGACTAATAAATATAGCTAATAAACCATAAGTCAAGAAGCACTTTACATGGTTGTGATAGAGGATGACTACACTTTGAAGTTGATGACAGACCTGAGTAAAATATCAATTCTGTAATACCTGTAAGGCCAACTTTCTTTCTGCACATAATGTGTTCTGTAATACCTGTAATATCAATTTTACTCAGGTCTGTCATCAACTTCAAAGTGTAGTCATCCTCTATCACAACATGATGTTTTCTTTGGATCTTAATGCAAGTTTGGAAGAAATCAAAGGGCAGGAAGACTGAAAACCAGCAGGAACACCCTCCAGATAGAAAGTTATCCTCATTTATGGCAACAACGAAAAGTTAACAAAGCAAATATTAAGTGAGAATCTGATCAGGCAGTGTAGGATAGTGAATGGACAAGGATTTTGGAACTGAAAATACCTGGAGATATATATATGCGATATGTGACCTTAGACCAGTTACTAAATCTGTCTTTGTTTCCTGATCTGCAAAATTAGCTGAACTTCCAGCAATAATATCTACTCTGAATCGCTATTGTGAAGATTCAATGTGAACAGAGAGCAAGCTCATAGCAGAGAGCCTAACCCATCATACACTCGAAACCAAGGCCTCCCTGATTTTTCCACAGGCAAACATTGAGTGAAGGCCCTGATGATCTTTAGGTGGTATTAAAAGTCGCGAGAATTTAGTAATTTTTTCTTTTTAAGACCTTCATTCCCATATCCAGCCTAGTGATAACATAAAGCTTTTGTATGTAACAATATGTTTTATTTAATAAATTTA
>NW_011888795.1:4617064-4619263 GCF_000151845.1 Pteropus vampyrus | reverse complement strand
ATTACTAATCGCAGGTACTGGTCTGGGTTAGTGATAGAGGTAAAGATATTCATTTAAGGTCGTGAGGTGAAGGAGAAGAGTGCTGTTCTGAAGCAGCTCATTTTAGGATCTTATGTGACTTGTTTTACTGGATCGAAGGAATGAGAGTGCATCCCCCAGCCCTATAATTAATCTTTTTTGTTGTTGCTAATATTGCAGATCAAGGTTTATAAGTCTTCAAACTAATTTTTAACCATCTAAAGCAACTGTATAATGCTTTAATTTTTTAAAATAATTTCTTTTATGATTATTCCTGTAGTTAAATACTCAGTTAAGCTCGGAGCCACCACCTTCTTACCCCCACCAACTCTTTTTAGCAATGAGCTAACATGTGCCAAGCCCTATGTTAGACTTTTCTCATATGCCAACCCATTTCATCATAAATGAACAAGAAACAGATCATATTATTATCTCCACTTAAGAAGCAGATGAATAAATGGAGTTCTGAAGACTAATAAATATAGCTAATAAACCATAAGTCAAGAAGCACTTTACATGGTTGTGATAGAGGATGACTACACTTTGAAGTTGATGACAGACCTGAGTAAAATATCAATTCTGTAATACCTGTAAGGCCAACTTTCTTTCTGCACATAATGTGTTCTGTAATACCTGTAATATCAATTTTACTCAGGTCTGTCATCAACTTCAAAGTGTAGTCATCCTCTATCACAACATGATGTTTTCTTTGGATCTTAATGCAAGTTTGGAAGAAATCAAAGGGCAGGAAGACTGAAAACCAGCAGGAACACCCTCCAGATAGAAAGTTATCCTCATTTATGGCAACAACGAAAAGTTAACAAAGCAAATATTAAGTGAGAATCTGATCAGGCAGTGTAGGATAGTGAATGGACAAGGATTTTGGAACTGAAAATACCTGGAGATATATATATGCGATATGTGACCTTAGACCAGTTACTAAATCTGTCTTTGTTTCCTGATCTGCAAAATTAGCTGAACTTCCAGCAATAATATCTACTCTGAATCGCTATTGTGAAGATTCAATGTGAACAGAGAGCAAGCTCATAGCAGAGAGCCTAACCCATCATACACTCGAAACCAAGGCCTCCCTGATTTTTCCACAGGCAAACATTGAGTGAAGGCCCTGATGATCTTTAGGTGGTATTAAAAGTCGCGAGAATTTAGTAATTTTTTCTTTTTAAGACCTTCATTCCCATATCCAGCCTAGTGATAACATAAAGCTTTTGTATGTAACAATATGTTTTATTTAATAAATTTAGACATCATTTAATGCTATACAATTTTGTTCTAGAATACTTTTTGAGACATCACTAGATATTCTATATTTTTATAAAACAACAAAATGAGCTAAATTTAAAGACAAATAAGTCAATAAAAAAATTCTGCAGGAATGGTTGAAGAAAGATTAAGTAAAATTGCCAGACATGGTCAAAGCTTTGGAAACATCATCCAAAATTAGTATGCTATATACAGATATCCATATAGCTAGATATAGATATACAAAATTTGTTCCTAATTTTCATAAATGGAATTTCCATTCCAAACCTATTGCAGTATTATAGAAAAGGCATAATAATTTATACCCTGTTATCTAAATGTTACATATTCATGATCTGATTCTTTTAAAACTTTTTTCATTAAACGATTGAGAAAAGAATGCAATGAAATGGTGGCTTAAATAGAAATCACAAACTCTGTAAAAAAATGTGAAAGTTTTTGTGGACACTACAAATTTCAAAAGTTTTCAAATAAGCCGTTTATCTCCCGACACCCCATCTTCTTTTCTTGTGTCTAGGCCCTTTAAAACAAGAGACCCTAGTGGTGTTATTTCAAGCCAGTCAATTGTCTGATCTACTAATGTATATGTATTTAGTTTTATGTAAAAGGAATAAAATTTCTTCATTTATATGTAATGTAGGGGTAATAGATAAGGATTTATTTTAAAATAAATAATTTTTACTTCAGTTATTTGTTTTTAACCTCAATATATTAATGAATAACTGTGAAAACATAGTTTCTGTATAGAAGTTGATTATGTAGCTGACACAGCTTCAGTTGTGGGTCTGGGGAGTGGGGCAGGGGAACAACAATATTCTTAAAGACATTCTTTCAATTTAAAAAATCGATATAGAATGAACAGTGCTCTCATTGTTTGGTTTTGTGTTCTTTCTCTTTTTT
>NW_011888795.1:4608425-4615684 GCF_000151845.1 Pteropus vampyrus | reverse complement strand
TTTTTTCTTTTGTTTTTGATATTTTTCTTTCTACAACACTAAAATAGCAATGGAAAGATAAGAAAATTAAAGTAAACTCAAGGGACATTTTAGGTTTCCAGAAAAAGATGAGCACTGCACTATTTTACTTTTGTATTTCTATTTATGTATAAACTTAGATATAATTTAGAATAAATACAAGATAGAAGGCGAAAGGGAGATATAGAAGAGGTGACCAAAATATGAGTTGTCCATGAATCCATAATGTCATTATTATCTCTCTAAATAATGCCACCTATTTTGGGTATCAGGCAGATCTCTTTGGATTTAAGTTTGGAAAAAGCCTGCATTATATTTTACATCTTTCTTTTCTTTCAGGTGCCCCAGGAATCATTGGTTCTGTGTGGTATGCTGTTGATGTTTATGTGGAACGTTCTTCTTTGGTTTTGCACAATATATTTCTTGGCATCCAATATAAATTTGGTTGGTCCTGTTGGCTTGGAATGGCTGGGTCTCTGGGTTGCTTTTTGTCTGGGTCTGTCCTAACATGCTGTTTATACCTCTTCAAAGGTAAGGACAAAATAAAATAGCATATTTTCTTGCCTCTAGTACTGTTCTTTCCAACCTAATGGAAACACATTTCACCAGCCCAAAATAATGTTATTTATTTGATCCCTCCATATTATCATTAAAAATTTCAGTTGTTCAAGGACAATTGGTTTGCAATATCTGAACCTTATTACCCAGTTAGTGTTATATTCATTAAAAAAAAAACAACCTCACTGCTACAACTGAATCTAATATCTAAATATATAATGATTACTATGATGTGTCATAATTTTATGTCTTACTTCACCCAATCTATTAAACTTATATCTAAAATTAAACAGAGTAGACTGAGAGGAAAGCCAAATATTTGTTGTGGAAGAATATAATTGGATTTCTGAAACTATCACTTAAAAAACTAATGGAATCCCTCTCTTTATCAGTAAAAAACAAGAATACTTGACTGAATTTTAAATCTAAAAATAATCAGGATGAAAATCTTAGATTCTCATCTAGAGTTCTTAGATAATTCCTTCTTAGAATATGTATATTCTTGCTTCTTTTGCGGAACAATACATGAAATGACATTATTTTATTTCTCAAAGTTTACTAAGCCATAATTATTTTTAAATCTCTACAATTCTCTCTCCCAAACAGATGTTAGACCTGAAAGGAACTATCCTTATTCCATGAGAAAGGCCTACTCTAATGCAGCTGTATCCATGGCCAAATCATACATGGTTCCTCGGACAAAGACTGCCAAAATGTATGCTGTCGACACAAGGGTGTAAAGTGCTGCATATCAGTCTGTGTGTTTGTATGTTATTTAACTTATTAATCTATAAGTTCAGGTTAATAAAATAGTGAGTCAACCCAATAACAGTTGTTTAAACTTCATATTCAACAAATTAATTGCTCACCTTAATCAAAAGTTTGTTACTTCTTTTCTATTATTCTTATATTCTTCCTCGTTCTTTCTTCTCTCTCTCTCTCCCTCTCCCTCTCTCTCTCTCTCTCTCTCTCTCTCTTTTTCTCTCTCTCTCTCTCTCTCTCTCTCTCTCTCTCTCTCTCTCTCTCTCTCACACACACACACACACACACACACACACACACACACACATTTTTCTTATATTTCAAGATAAGTTTCTAGGAGATAAAAATGTTTGTAATTTCTATATTGCTATTAGAGATTGCACCATGGTAATATTAAAATAAAATGACACTTTAAGAATGGAATACAGACGTGATTCCATAGTGTACTGGTTAGCACGTCTGCTTTACATGCAGAAATTCTGGGTTCATGCCCCAGTGGAGCTACAGTCCATGGTCTATGGCCATGCCACCCTGAAAAGTCCGATGTATGATCTTGGAAGCTAAGCAGGGTCAGGACTAGTTAGTACTTGGATGGAGACTACCTAGGAAGGCCAGGTGCTGTAGGCATAAATAAAAATAAAAACAACAACAAAAAAGAATTGAATGCAACATTCAAAGAGGCCAGAGATTCTCATCTTTGAAGGGATTGACAAGCTCTTAGCTCTTTTTCTGGTTTTTGGTTCACTTTTTGTATCCTCAGCTGAGGGAGTTATTTGTTAACTCTGAAGAAGATGGTTCTTCCAAATTCAAGCTAGTTTATCAGAGCCTACTATTGCTTTGGTTCTGTTAAAGTAGAAAAAGAAAATACTTCATGTGTTAGCCACTGATGGGAGTTAAAGATAAGAAATTCCTCCTCCACTTTCCAAATGTCAGAGGCAAATGATAAATTAATACCAGAGTCAGTAGTATTAAGTGACCAGACTCAACTTTCTGCCTCGTTAACAACGTAAGAGATGTGTATATTATGTTAACACTACTCCTAGTTTGCCTATGTGTTCCCAAATTATTAGATTATGGCAGTAATAGCTAAGACAAGGAGTTCACTAATTTATTGATTGGACATCCAAATATGTTTTATGAATGTACCATATCAGCACCCAGCAAAAATATCTGGCATATGATAATATTTAACCAGTATTTATGGACTGAAAGAAATAAAGGCTCACAAGTCTCTACTCAAAAATTAAAAAATTTTCTCATAAAATATGTGCTTTTTTGAAACAATAGCATTATATAAGCACTTAAAGAAATCAGTGAATGATTGTTAATGGGATTTTATTCATATCCATAATGTAATCATCTTGAATCTTTTAAATGGTAGAGTTTTTAAACAGGTTATAAAATTTCATCTCATGTTTTCTGATTCCTTGTAATTCACATGAATAAGATTAATACCCTTGCAGTACCTTAATGTGCTATCGTCTAAACTATAAATTAGTTCTTAGTTTAATGAAAATTTAATTGTGAATTTCTGACCCCAAAAGAAATGTTTCAAATTTAAAAAGCTAAAGATAATGTGAAAATGATATGATGAAAGCCTAGTACATATATTAATGTTGATGAGAATAGTGTTCATGATTTTACCAGTATTCTCAGGAGAAATTTTAATGTAAGCATTAAGAGCAATTAATTCATTTTTATTTCATAAGTATTATTAGCTGTGTAATTAACATTGAAAAAATTTTTTGTAGATTATGTTTCTTAGTTATATAGGTATTATTTTATGTATTTGAAAGCTAATTTTGTGTTCTTTTTTTCTCAACCTTGGTTTTTAAAATGTTTATTTTCACTTTTATCTTATGATAAATTATCTGTTATCGTTTATATATTCTAATATTCTCTTGAAATCCTTCTGGGAAAAGGCAGAGTAAAAATTAATTAAATAATTCATTAAATTTTAGAGATAAAAATTTTTCCCTCCTTATTTATTTGTATGAGAAAATATTTCAAAAGATTATGATAATTGTCATCCATGACTGTTTTCAATTTTTTTTCAATAAAAACATTTTATATATACTAGGAAGACTATTAGTATTTTTTTCTTTAATTACATTGGGAATGTTTTTTCCTAATCTACTGTAATTTAATAAAGAATCCCCAAATAAACTATAACAAAGAATATATTTCATATAACAACTAGCGAACAACAAAATAAATACTAAATAGTGAAGAAGTTATTATAGACAAGGTGGTGGCTCAATATGCTTAGAAAGAAAAAATAATATAAGCCTAAAGTATACACACATATGTTTGTAATAGCCCGCTGAAATGTGAAAGGGTTAAAGAATAATTAAAACCTGAAACTGGACAAAGGAAGTCTATAACTTAGGCCTAGTTTCTGGAACCCCTAACCACATTCTGTTAATCATGAAACTTGTAACAATGAGCTCATACGCTAACTGCCAATTTTAGCCTGTGTAACCCTGCTTGCTTGCGTGGCATGAAAAATAATCAATTGTATATAAGCTGAAAATTACTGTTTGGCCATCGCCCATGGGAACACGGGCTATTACCCATGGGAACATAGGCAATCACCCATAGGAACATAACATTCTAACAACAAACTTTCTGCTTCTGTACTTCCCGCTTGCGCACCTGACCAGTGGGTTGACAGGTAGTGAATAGGAGAAAGATGGACCTTTGTGTTTAAGACAGAATGAGGAATGGGATTTGGGGCTTAAAAACCTTGTATCTTGGCATTTTGGGGCTGCTCCTTTGCAAGGACAGCCGCCGGCTAATAAACTGTCTCCTGGTTAAGAGCATTCAAGTTGGGTCTGGTTATTCTGGACACAACAATGTTTATTAGGTTGAAATATTAAAATAGCTCACTAAAGGTTAGGTACAATAATTTAAGCATGGCTTGTCTATGGCCATGCCACCCTGAACAAGCCCGATCCTGTCTGATCTCAGAAGCTAAGCAGAGTCGGGCCTGGTTAGTACTTGGATGGGAGACTACCTAGGAAGACCAGATGCTGTAGGCATAAAAAACAAAAAATAAGGGATTTAAGCTGACAAGGTCCTTGCAATCTGTGAGGTCAACCAAGGGTTGCTTGCTTAAAAAAAAAAAAAAAAAAAAAAATTTAGTCATGCCTTATTAATTACAATAAGAAAAAATAAAATTTATAAAATGGGACAATTTCATTTACCTGTTTCTTTATTAGCTATTCCTTTCTAATATAACATTTTAAATCAAAATTAGACATTTGTTATTACAAAAGTTGTATATGTGTATTGTAGATAGTTGAAAACACAAAAAAACAAAAATGTATCTTATTTAAATTGCATGGCACCATATTCTCTCTACCTAGAACATTACTAAAACCTTATTGAATGTCTACACATACTCCAGATATTCTGCATTTATATACATACACACAGACACTCACACATACACATATCTTTATTTTTTAAGAGATCATTCTATACGTGGTACTCATAATCAACATTTTTCCCCTTCAACTATCTCTGCCTTTTCATAGCAATGAATTTTCATCTTATCTAATATCTAATGCGTATTTAAATTTCCTAAGTTTCTCAAAATACACAGTACAGCTGTTTTGTCCAAACTAGGATCTATATTTCCTCTGGTTTTACTCCCCTTAAGTATCTTTTAATCAAACTACATTGTTTTTCCCAGTTAACCTAACTTGTTTAAAAAAAAAAACAAAACATTATTTTTATAGTTTGTTTCACCTTCTGGATTTGTCTTGTGGTGTTATTTAGCTTGTTTCTATATGTCTGTATTTGCAGCAAATTGGAATTTAAATCTAAAGTCTTGATGGAATCAAGTTAAATAATTTCTAGAATATAATATAGGTGATGTGATAGCATATCCAGAGACCTAATATCTGGTTAATTTAGCCTTAATTTATGGTAAAATTTTTAACTGGATTAGGGTGATGATAGTCCGATCCCTCTATTCTTCAGTTTTATATATATATATTTCCTTTAGTGACAAAACCAAATGATTATTTTAGTGTTATTTTTGAAACTATTGGAAATCTCATTCTCCATCAACCATAATAATAATTTTAAAATAATACTTTTAACAATTGATAATTCCTATCTGAGTCAATATATTGGTTAAGATTTTTAGAAAGATGATTTTCTATTTTATCTATGTCCGTAGTAGAAATTCTTCTGAAAGATAAGCTTCAGACTTTCATCAAAGTCTGTTTAGTTACCCTGTAAAATTAGTATAAATGCTTAATTATTTCCCTTTGTTTACCAATTCACTATTGCAAAGTAAGGAGTTGATTTATCAGTGAGAAAATATATAATGTTTCATTGAAACTGGGACAATTTGAGAATAAAAGTGGGTGCCATTAATAATTAAATCAGGACTGCCTGGGAAAGCAAGGAAGTATGGTCACTCTTTTAGCTCAAAGAGTTACGTGTACAGTTTTTCAATATTTTTAATTTTTGAGTATCATAATGGCCTTAAAGATTTTCATTAATTCATAGTGTTTTAATTTGCTATAATTATTATTATTTTGATACTTAAATTTGTAGTCTTTGGTCAGTAGGGGCTTCTTTAAGTTAGCTCCTATGTTTTTTGGACACAGTCCTTCAAAATTTTCTTTTCAATAATCTTAATGTTGAAGTCAGACAGAAAAGCATAAATTTATAACTGAATCTTTCACAAAATGAATATACCTGTAAAATCAGTGTCTATGTCAAGAAATAGAAGATAATCTTCCCACAGAAGTTACCCTCCCCACCTTCCAGTCATTACCCTCCCCATTCCATGGGTAACCATTATCCTGACTTCTAATGCCAAAGAAGAGATTTGTCTGTGTTTAAACTACTGTATATTTAATTGTTTGCATTTAACTTTTTTCACTCAACATTGTGTTATGAGATTCAAGATTCATTTATATTGTTGCATGTAGTTTAGTTTGTTTATTTTCATTGCTATACAGTATTCTATTGCAAGAATATGTCCCGAATGTTTAATATATTTTACTGGTGACGAATATTTGGTTTGTTTCGAATTTTAGTTATTACAAGTAGTGATGCTATAAACATTCTTGCATGTAATTAATTTGAAGTGACACATGCACTCCCTTCACTAATAACTAGGAGTGAAATTTTTCCATCATAACTATGCACATGTTTAGATATAGTGGATATTGCCAGTTTTCCAAAGTATTTGTACCAATTTACACTCCCACAGAAGTATGATGCTCCAAATCCTTGTTAACATTTAGTATTGTCTTTGGTCATTTTAGCCATTCTGATAGGTGGGTAGCAGTATCAAAAAACAAAAATCTTGAGATACATTTGTTAGATCATTCCTTTCTGTCAGTCGACACTGCTGAGTAAGTAGTGTTAAAGTCTCCCCTCCCGCACTCACTGTGCCTAAGTCAGAGTCTCCCAAAGAGCCTGAACATCTGTGGCATCCCTTTTTCGGAGGTCTGAGTTTTGGTACAATTGATGAGAGTCTGAGAAATCATTCTGAGTGATGGGGAATGTGTGGTGGTGAGAGATCCAAACATCAAGTGCTCCAGAGGCTTTGGCTTTGTCATGTATGCCACTGTGAGGAGGTGGATGAAAACACAAAGGCAAGCCCATGCAAGATGGGTGGAAGAGTTGTGGAACCAAAGACGGCTGTGTCAAGAGAGGATTCTCAAATACCTGGTGCCCAATTAACTGTGAAAAAGGTTGTTGGTGGTGGTATTAAAGAAGATACTGAAGAACATCATCTAAGAGATTGTTTTGAAGAGTATAGGAAAATTGAAGTGATTGAAATCACAACTGACTGAGGCAGTGGCAAGAAGAGAGGCTTTGCTTTTGTAACTTTTGATGACCACAACTCTGTAGACAAGACTGTCATTCATAAATACCATATTGTGCATGGC
>NW_011888795.1:4604889-4607125 GCF_000151845.1 Pteropus vampyrus | reverse complement strand
AAAAAATATATATCCAATCACGTTCCTCCTTTGCTTGAATGCCTTCCTATTGTTTCTAAAATAAAGAAACACAAATTTTAATGTGATTTTTAAGGTTGGCCATGGCTTAGACCTTGGATACAACTCCAACCTCTCCTTTCAGCATTCTTTCTCTTGCTTACCACCCTCCGACCAGACTGCATTTCTCTCCCTGCTTCATAAACCCCATGTTTTTCTTACTTTTACCCTGGAACACCCTGTCCCAATTTCATTTATCCTTAACATTCTTCCTATTTCCAGTAACACATTACTTTTCCAGGGAGGCCTCCTGGACTTCCACCAGACTAGGTTAGATATTAGCATGTCTCTATCATCCAAGGCTCTCCTTTCATTGCTGCTATTGCATTTAATTTATGATTGTGGTTTCTTGTTATATCTGAATTTCCTGTAAAGATTGCAAGCTCTTAGAGGGTAAAATATTTTATTTTTAAGCACAGATTTATTCCAAGTACCTGGTACAATGCCTGATGCATAGCCAACCTTCGATACATATTTTTGAATAAATGAGTGAATGAATGGCAATAAATGCTGGCCTGAAAAATCTAAGCATCCATTGCATGCAATTTATTTGTTCATTAAACTATTCCTTCTATTATTAATTCACACATTTGTGCAGTTTTATTGAAAAACCATTTCTGTGTTTTAAAGAAGCCTAAGGCATAGAGAGAACAGAGACATAAAAAACAAAAGTTAGAGTGCAATAAAATAATTGCTATCATGTGGGCATATAGGAAATGCCATAGGAAAAGCAATCTCTCATCTGCCAATGGAGTCAGGGAAGGCTTCACAGAGGAGGGAGATTTTCAGTTGAGTAAGGAAAGATGATAGGCATTTTCAAAGAAAATAGGAGAAAGAAGTCTATGCTAAGAAAACAACATGCACAATGAAACAGAATTAAGAGAGATCAACTAATGTGCTAAATATTATAAGCAGTTTCATGTCCACATAGCATAACTGGAGGAAGGAGGATCTGATATTCACAAATTACTTTAAAATGAAAACCACAAGAAGAGCATTTTTCCTTTTTTCAAGGTAGGAAAATTGCTGAAATGCCCTCACTGCCACCAATAGAAATGTAATCCGAGTTCATATGGTGCTAGCTTTATTCTGCTGGTTAACTATTCTGGTTTGCGTCCTACTGTCAGCCTCTTTGAGACATCATCTATGTAGCAGTTTTATTTAGCCCATCTTCATCATCATAGAGATCATTGTGATCCCCAAATTAATCCTCCTGCTATATCCTTTCCTTTATACTTTAATCTGCTTTCAAATCAATTCTTTTACTTTTTTGTTTTGTTTTGTTTCTTTATGTCAACATTCTCTTGCTGGAAAGAATAGTTCCGATCTCAGTTTAAGAGGATAAAGTGGAAGTTAGATAGAAAAATCATTCCGAGAGCAGGTTCTGCAGCTTTTGAGCTCAGAAGTAATTGTTCTCAAGTGAATAATCTTGGTCCCTGATGTGCAGTAACTAGTTGGAAAACAATATAATGCGCAATCCAGTATTGATTACCCTGTTTCCCTTCAAAAAGCTGATAATTCGTCATTTAAAAATTTCATTAAAATAATCTTTATTTGCCTAAAACAGAAAAAAGATAAGGAGGAAAACAAACAAGAAACATCAGTTATTTCAGCACCCAGAAAATCTTTGTTAACACTGAAAAAAATTATACATGCATAGATTTTTCAAAAATTAACAGTACAAAAATGTAAACATTAATGTCTTTCTTAACCACTTCTATGGTCTTTTCCCACCATCTCTCTTCCAAAAGGTGTAACTATCACATATTTATTGCATTCTTTCAAAGAAAAATATTGAAATATATACCATATATAGATTCTTTGAAAATGTATACACCATATTGTTACAATATGGCTTCCTTTTAAAAATAAAATAATAATTAAATATATTTATTGGCATTTTTCCATATCTCCTCATTCTTTTTAATGGCTGCATAGTTCATTGTTCATATGTACCATTATTTATCTAACTTGACTCTTAAACATCGACTTTTTAAGCAATTACTAATTGTTTGAATATTTCTACAAATGAAAATTGTTTTTTTGTTTGTTTTTAGTCTTATGCTGTTGTGTATCCCAAATTTCAAAGCACATATTAATTAGCTTCTCAAAGTGTGTTATACTTATTGCCAATGGTATTTAAAATATTTTTAAGTGGTACATCGAATATTTTTATTTT
>NW_011888795.1:4577715-4604839 GCF_000151845.1 Pteropus vampyrus | reverse complement strand
GCTTTCAAATCAATTCTTTTACTTTTTTGTTTTGTTTTGTTTCTTTATGTCAACATTCTCTTGCTGGAAAGAATAGTTCCGATCTCAGTTTAAGAGGATAAAGTGGAAGTTAGATAGAAAAATCATTCCGAGAGCAGGTTCTGCAGCTTTTGAGCTCAGAAGTAATTGTTCTCAAGTGAATAATCTTGGTCCCTGATGTGCAGTAACTAGTTGGAAAACAATATAATGCGCAATCCAGTATTGATTACCCTGTTTCCCTTCAAAAAGCTGATAATTTGTCATTTAAAAATTTCATTAAAATAATCTTTATTTGCCTAAAACAGAAAAAAGATAAGGAGGAAAACAAACAAGAAACATCAGTTATTTCAGCACCCAGAAAATCTTTGTTAACACTGAAAAAAATTATACATGCATAGATTTTTCAAAAATTAACAGTACAAAAATGTAAACATTAATGTCTTTCTTAACCACTTCTATGGTCTTTTCCCACCATCTCTCTTCCAAAAGGTGTAACTATCACATATTTATTGCATTCTTTCAAAGAAAAATATTGAAATATATACCATATATAGATTCTTTGAAAATGTATACACCATATTGTTACAATATGGCTTCCTTTTAAAAATAAAATAATAATTAAATATATTTATTGGCATTTTTCCATATCTCCTCATTCTTTTTAATGGCTGCATAGTTCATTGTTCATATGTACCATTATTTATCTAACTTGACTCTTAAACATCGACTTTTTAAGCAATTACTAATTGTTTGAATATTTCTACAAATGAAAATTTTTTTTTGTTTGTTTTTAGTCTTATGCTGTTGTGTATCCCAAATTTCAAAGCACATATTAATTAGCTTCTCAAAGTGTGTTATACTTATTGCCAATGGTATTTAAAATATTTTTAAGTGGTACATCGAATATTTTTATTTTATATACATCTATTATTTTTATGTGGATTTAGAAAAGCACCAGCTTTACACTTATGATACTATTTGAAGTTTCCATTTCAATTTTTTTAAGTTTGAAGTTGAGTTGCTTTAAAAATACATTAAATAAAAATAACTAAAAATGCTTTTCAGATATATCAAAAATAAGAAAGTCCAAATTTGATTGACTGAATTTTGGTATACAATTGTTTGATAAGTGTAGTATTTTTAAAATGAAACATACTCTAAGCAAAAATTACCATAGCTTATTGAATTTCATTGCTCATAAAAAGGAGAGCAACAAGATTAGACTTAGGAAGTAAAAAAATGGACATATGTTCAAATTCAACATACAGGCTATTTAATGGACATATGCTCAAATTCAACATACAGGCTATTTAAAACAGATCTCAGAAATTGCTATTTCACTCAAAATACTTCATATTATATGTATAATAGATAAGGAGTTTTAAACCGTTGAACCACAGCTATTATCAGTTATCAATGTTAACAATAAACAATTCCTTAATATCAATTTTTCCAATGTCTATTTTCTTCCAATTGTCTGAAAAATGGCCTTTTCAATTGTATCCAAAATTCAAGACTTTGTAAGTGATAAACTCTAAAATAAAATACTGTAATTTTAATTTCTATAATCTCTGAATCAGAGTTTAGGAGACTTTCGACAAATGCAAATTGCTATAAAGTTTCCTTTGCAAAAACTCAACCGCTTCCACAAAACCGATAAGCTCAATGTTTGCTGTTAATACTTAGGGTGGAGGGGAGGGAGAAAAACGAGCTGCAAAGGAAAATGGAAGTTAAATAGAAGGAAAGGAAATGTTTTGTGAAATAGCCTTCAAATAGATAAAGGGAGAAAAAGCCATGAAGACTGGCCCTTTGACTTTCTGGGTTTGCTGGAGGAGGAGCTGGAAAACTGAAGAAGTTTGTCAACTCATCAGATTTTTGTTATTTTCTAAATTAAGTTTTTGTATGCAAATTATAGCCCAGAGAACAGAGGAAAGGTGTTGAGAGATGCTGTAGTTGCAAATCATAGTTTTTCTTTTACTAATTAAAACAAACATTATACAATGCCTTTATTTTCGAAAGCTATTAAATGGGAAATATGGATTAGAGGAGGAAATCACAGAGGGACTCTAAAATAAAAAAGGGTGAAAATTAAAGAAAAAAGCATTATTGGAAAATAAAAATTAAGGTACTATAAACACAGTGGAAGCTTAATCACATGGAGTTAATATTCCAGTAATGGTTGTTCTGAGCATATGCCAATCTTGTTGCCTCCTCAATGGAATTTTCTCCTTGTGCTAATAAAATTATAGTAAAAAAAAAATGTATTTATAAAATAAATGACTCTCCTCTAAAGCCTTACACAGTTTAGTTCTGGTCCCAAATTTATATACCTCAAACAGCAAAACCAAAGCTCTGCAGTTCCACAGAATTCTCCTTTTTAGTGACCATCTTTTGTTACTGAGTGTGTCCCATGGGTGGCTGTCTCTTGTTTAGCAGCTTATCAAAGCATTTTTTTTCAACCACATACTCTCCTTTAAAAAAAAACTCTTTACATCTGCAGAAAGATCTTAGCATACCAGTAATGTTTTGTTATCCTTAAGAGACTGACATCATATCCCTTCATCCAACTCTCCTCATATAGCATTGATCTATTTTGTTGGCTTTGTCGCACGTTACAAGTATTCTACACAATATCAGGTAAGCATGCAATTGGCCACTGATTATTTCAAATTAATCTCTAGGCTTTCTTATTTTGTGTCTCTCAATATTCAAAAAAAAACAAAAAAAACAATTATTGCTCCAGCACTTCTAAATCCCGAAAGCGATTCGTCAAAGGTCACTAAGACCATGACTTCAGTTTTATATTCAATGGAAAATATAAACGTTGATTATTTATTAAATATAGAGGGTCATAATTAAATTGCTTACTAGAGAAAGGGACATTCGCTTAGTTTTCTTTATGGTATCCCTTAAACAGATTTTCCAAAGGGAAAAACTCTCCCAATAAATAAGGTGATAAAACTAAGAAACTTGCTTGCATTCATTGATAATTTCAGTGCTTTTGAGCAACACCATTTTTATCTCGTTTATATAAAAATCTGACGTCTTGACTGATATTCATTATTTGCTTCTTGAGTGCAATAGAAAGTATAGATTGGCATAATTTTAAAAGGGAAAGTAACTATTTTCTAAATTCACAAATATAAATAAATTTTGTTTACCACCAAACTATTTCATTTTGTAAACAGATACTACTTTTATTCCATTTTCCCAAAACTATATTTAGTAAAACAAAAAATATATATATACTATTTTGCAGTATCCAGTATTAAATTAAAAAATAAAAAAAGCCTGCATAGATTTATTTTGTACAAAATCAAAGAGCAAAATGAATTTAAAAGATTCATTTGGAATATATATTCTACTTCCTTTCTTTGTTCTGATTTAAAATATATCATTCTCTATCGAAAGTGGGGTCTCATAGACAATATATGTTCATTGTTTCATTTTCTCTTATACAATCCTGAAGTATTTCACATTTTGCCTTCAATACAGTATTCTGGATAGTTTTCATTTCATTGTCCACATGAAAGCTATTTAGTCCTATCCCAACTCTATTTCATTTCTGTGAAAGATACTGAATTTTAAAGTTGTCTTTTGTAAAAGTTGTGCTCCTAACACAAAGGAAAAAAAAAATTGAAAATATGAAACTGAAAATTAAATGGGAATTTATGGTCAGGTAAAAAAGAAATAGGCTAGACCTACAGAGTCATTGCTGTAGAGGTCACATACCACGTGAGCACTGTGTACACAGATTACCCTGTCTTTACAGGCACCTCAAACTCACAAGTCTTATCCTCAGAAGTGGGAGTATATTTCAAATTTTCTAGAGTCTCTGATGGGAGGCATCTCATCATTGTGAGCAACATGAACTAAAGTACTAGATTTTTCTTTGAAAATTGGAATCTCATTATTACCCCATTCTTCTAGGGTCTGTCAAAAATCTGATATCAATAGTAACCCAGACTCACAGTTTCACTTAGCCACTAAATCAAATGTAGCTAATGGGCTATAATCACAGATAGGCTTTTGTGCCCTCTGCTGGATATTCAAAGTAAAGGCTACACTCTTCAACAATAAGAAAACCTCATTTTTAAAATGAATGCCCTTTAACATGGAAAGAAAATAAAACCTAGTCTTATCAAAATTAAAATCTGAGACACTGTTAAATAGAATTTTAACAATTTATCAATGAACTAAGATGCAGGCAAGTATTTACAGATATTATATTACAGAAAAGGAACACAGGTTTATCTTTATAAATTTTATTTTTAAATGTCATGATTACCATATAATAAATTAGTTTTATTATTGTATTGTTTGCAGTAGTTTCCAATGGACCACAAGAGCACCTGATACAGAACTTTCAAGTCTCTGTCTGGAGGTTTCAGCAAAGTGGTAGAAACTCTAGTATCATTAAAAATAATAGTAAGTGTGTTGAAGAAATATATCCAGACCTTGTTTAATAATGAACATACAACAGTCATTCAGTAAGTATTTCTTAGACAATAAATGAAAATATAACCTGTGATATTTGATAAGATCTTTGTCAGAAAAGTTTCTATGAAAATAAACTCTTTCTCTATTAGCCCTACCCATCTGCCTAAACCCCATCCTCGCACTTCCTCTCCTGCCTCCATAAATAAACCAAACAAATACACATCAAGCAGGTAGACTTGCACTGACACATAAATGCAACGCACTTAAAAATAAATTCCAATTGCTTCAACCGGGACTTAGACTAACTTCTTCCAACTCCAGCTGCTGAATCACTAGTCCGGTTCCCAGATGTGCTTGTACTTTTCTAGGTGTTAATTATAACCACTGCTTATTTTGTAACTGGAATGGATTTTAACTTACATAACTTATAGGATATGAACAAAAATTTAGAAACATGAATAAAAAATAAAATCACCTGTAACCCTACCACTTAAAGACATTTATATTTAACTTTTTATTTTTCCTTCTAGTATGATTACCTTTGTTTGTTTGCAATTGCAAAGTATAACTTTGCCGAACATTTGTTTGTTTAACGTTATATTTCTATTTATTAAAGTAACACATGCATTTAGTTTTAAAAGTCAAATAGTCCTATAGGCCTATGATAAGAATCAGCACTATCCTGCTCTACCTAATCCCACATAGCTTTGTCTCTGAGCTTTATTTCTTGAGGCGATCATGTTCAATTCTTGAGTCTTTTGCTTCAGGTATTATGATCTAATTTTCAAATGATGTGCTTTGCCATTATTTCTTGATTTTTCTTTTAATTTTAGATATTATTCATTGACTTCCCACAATCTGAGATTGAGATTTAGTTTTCTTATTATATCCTGTCACCTTCCTTCACACACACCTCCTTCTCTGCTTAGCTTGTCAAATGAATAACCTCTATTTTAAAATTCAATATTAATTATTTTCATCATTCATAGCTTAACCATTTTTGAAAAATTAATTCAGCTTTTCATTTGTCTCTTTCTGGTTCTAGCTCTGGATATGTCTGAATCTCTTCTTGGGTCATTGTTAAATTATGGTAATTTTTATTGACTCCATTCTAAAGGAGAGGGCAGATTAAAATGGAAATATTGAGGCAGAGAAAGCTGTGATGTGTGTTAGGGTATAATCTTAACTTTAATTGATACCACTCTGCCCATTAATTAGTGTCTATATAAGTACTAATGGAAAAACATTATCTTAGTTGTATAGCACAAAAGTACAACACAGCAGTGATATACTGAATCTACTAATTTATTACTGAAACATCTTCATGACCAAAATTATTTCCCACACTCATTCTTTTGTCTATTTGTCCTTTTTCAGACTATATTCACTGGTCCTTGGGCATTCCTCCCAATGAAAAAGAAATTGTTCCTAAATTGGTGTTTTGGACTTAAAAATGTTTCTACTATTTTCAATTGATGATTCAAATCTAAAATTGGCTCGATTTCAGAATTTCTTCATATGGAGGTGGAGAGCCTAAAGTGCCGAAACATGGAATAGGATATAGTTCAAGGTTATGAGTTTGAAGGTGAATTCCAACAGTTGGATTCACAGCAGCTTCTGTCTCTGGAAAGAGAAAATGGAGATTCATAACCTTTCTATTCAGCATAAAACAGTGCCTAGTAAAATATGATGTTTCTTGAATCACTGGAACAACAAAAAATTATATGTACACTTGGGAAAAAATTTACAATCACCTTAATCACTTTAGCAAAAAAACGAATTACTCTCAAGAACTGATTACAATAGTCCCTCCGTATTTATAGCTTTGCTTTCTGCAGTTTCAGTTACCCAAAGTCAACCAGGTCCAGAATTATCAAGTAGAAAGTTACAAAAATAAGTAATTCTTAAGTTTTAAATTGCATTTTGTTCTGTGTGATGAAACCACATGCCACCCCCCTCAGTCCTGCCCTGGAAATAAATCACTCCTTTGTCCAGCATATTCATGCTGTATGTACTACCTGCCCATTAGTCACTTAATAGCCATCTCAGTTTTCAGATTGACTCTTGAGGTACTGTAATGCTTGTGTTCAAGTAATCTTTGTTTGATTTAATAATGGCCCCAAAGCCATTCAGATAACTTTTATTATAGTATATTGTTATAATTGTTCTCTTTTATTATTGTTGTTAATCTCTTACCATCTAATTAGTGAATTAAACTATCGTAAATACATATGCATAGGAAAAAAATAGTATATATAGCATTTGGTACTATCTGTGACTTCTGACATCCACTGGGAGTCTTAAAATATATCCCTTGTGGATAAGGGGAGACTACTGTATATCATAATTGATTAACCCATCAAGAAGCATTTACAATTTAGCAGCTTAAACTAGAAGGAATATCCTATAAACATTAATGATGTATTAGCTAATGCTCCCATCATGGGAAATGCAAATCTCGCTAGAGACATTAAAATAGTACATCTGAACATTATTTTATATTTATGCTCTGAAAACTGAAACTAATGAATTTATTACTTTAAACAATTCTCTATTGTGAATAATAAAAATGTTAAATGGCGAAAAGTTTGCAATAAAAGTACACAAGATTAAAAAAAAGACAATCTTGAATTTAAATTTTTGAAATCAAAGCCCTTGATTTTTAGATTATGCACACTACAAGCCATGAAGTATCAAAAATAAGCATTTTATTCCTCAAACAGATCACCTTGAAAGACCATGCACTTATTCCAATAGCTTTATTGAAAATTTTTCATTAGCATTTCCTTAAAAGACTGTTTCTGAGTCACAGGAAATCAATGGTAATATTTTATAACCATTTCTCTCTTCATATTTTTTTTTTTCATTTTTTTCACTTGGGTCTTTACCTGTCTGGGAATGATTTGATTGCTTCTTCCCAAAACAATAGTAATAACCATAAATTCACCTTTCAAGAAGAAACTAGGCCCTTAAATCAAATAGTTAAATCCTGTGACTGGTTTTATATATTAAATTTAATTGTAACACAGCCATGCTCATTCATTTATGTATACATTGTCTCTGGCTGTGTTTTGCATTACAGAGCAGGGGTAAGTAGTCCCACAGTAACTTTATAGCCTGCAATGCCAAACATATTTCCTACCTAGCTCTTAATAGAAAAAGTTTGCTGTCCTCTTCCTTAAAGAAGTAAAATTTAATATCGTCAAAGAGATTCCAAAGGCCATGATACAATATCAAAACAGTCCAGAGTAGTTATATATTAAGCAATAGCTGTATTATTGGAATCCATATGTGGATTACTAAAAATTATTAGTTTGAAGTGAATAATGTTTATTTAAAATTATGGAGATTTACATATTTATATTTGTCTTATTTCATGTCCCACTGGTTTGCAGAGCAAAGCATAATAATTCAAATATTAATGTAATATGTAAAGAGTAATGCTACATTTAAAATATGTCTCACCTAGTTCAGTACTTTTCTTAAGGAGTTATTTATTTAATTGAATAATCTACCCCTCGGCTATAATATAATCTTTCGGTATCTATTTTCATTTGTGCAATAAAAGGATAACGGTAGCATCTACATCTATAAAAACAAGGCTAAATGAATGTAAGGTTCTCAGAACAAAGCCCAGCACACAGTTATTACCCATTAATGGTTAATTATCAGTAGTGGTATTATAAATATTAGTATTATAACTATATATCAAGAACCGTTCTATGCAAGAAATATAAATATTTTCTCTTATTTAAATCACTTTCCAATCTATCCTATTTTAATGGTCAAATAATATTTTAATCATTATCATTATTAATATTAGAACAGAAATTATTAAGTGAAAAATTTTGTAGAGTTAGAGTTAGAAAGGTTAGGATGATGTAAGCAAAGTCTGGGGGGCCTTGATAAAATGAGAGTTAATATTGGTAAAATGTATTTACCTCAGTGCTTCTTTCCATTGTGGATACCTGTACTGAGCCCCCACCCAATTTCCAGGTGAATTGTTCCTCATGTATTCAATACAAACTCAGTGGTAACTTAGCTGCAGTTCTGCTTGGAGTCCTTGACCAGATTGATTGACATGATTATTAGCTCAAATATATTTCCACAATTACTATTATTAATATTGTGCTCCAGGCAACAGTACATTGACAGTTGCTCTCTGTGGTAAAAATTTCGTTAACTCTTTACTACGTATTTGACCATTGCTCTTAAATTTGTTACAGAAACCACAAGGCATTCATTTCATAAACATAACTAAGCCAATGTGCTCAGAGAGCTTTTGTAAAATCGAACATACGTTTTCGATTTTTTAAATCATGTTTACACATATAATATCATGTAATCAGGAGGGGAGCAAGCATTATTTTTATCTTTTGTCAAATTAAGAACCTGAGAGAAATAAATTAAAAATGCCTGCAAAAATCCTATGGTTTTGACAGAATTGTTGGTGAAGGTATTAGAGTTTGTGGTTTAATTGTGTAAAACTGATACACTCACTGCTGAGTTTTTATAGCCAGATTTCAGATTTCCCACATCACTAAGAATCACTCCAATGAATGTGGCTTATTTCAACGTCTTTTCTAGCTTCTTTTGGTCTTTCCCCTTCTATATCTCATCTTTTTATATGGAGTAGCTATGAATGCCTGATTTTGAGTCACAGTTCTACCACCTACTATGTTGCTTAATCTCTAAGTGCCTTTGTTCCATCATCTTTAGAGTATTCAGAATGATAATGGACCCCACCTAGAGGTGTAGGAAAAAATAGATTAGAGATGTCAAGCATTAACACAGAGCATGACACACGGTAAATGCTCAATAAATGTGAGTCATTACAATTATCATGCTCTTTCATGAAAGAGTGTGAATAAAATAATCTCTTTCTTCACTTAAATGAGTCACAGAATATTTACATGTAGAACACAGGAGTAGGGAAGTGACATTTCAAAAAGGATTCTAATATAGGACAAAATCCTGGGAGAGCTCGAGGGAGAAAGGAGCAGAGAATGTAAAGGCCTGCTCTTGTCTGTCTCTCTCCAATCCTCCTTCCCCTCCTCAACTTGGAGCACTGGCATTTTATCACTGTCAGAAGACTAGTATTTCTATTTTCCATGTAATAAGAAAAAGAAAAGAGTATCTCTGAAATTGCAAAAGAAATGGGGTCAAGGAGATTGGATAGTTAAAAGGCAGCATTATCAGTGAGATCAGCCCTGAAGAGAAGCTAAGCCAGAATGCGTGTTCTCAGGAGGGGTATCTCAGCATCCCTCTCACCTCAAGGTCTTCTCAGGAAAGGCAAAGGAGCTGCTTGCTGCCTTGTGAAGGCCGAGGGGATCCAGATCTAATCCATGCGAAATAGAAAGGAAGGATTCAATGTAGAAAGAATTCAGTGTAGATTTTATAGCAATTCATTATTTTTTTGTTGTTAAAAAATATGGAGAAATAATGTCTGGGATCCCTCTTTTATGCACTCAAATTCTCTCTTTTCTAATGAATATTAGATTGTTTTTCTGCCTCAAGCCTTTTGATCTTCTCTCACTTCTTAAACCCCAAATTTATTTCTCTTTATTATCTTTAAATGTCTTAACCTCCTCATAAATAAATGCTTTTATTCAGCTTCACAACCTTATTTTCAATGGAAATTTATAACATCCATATTTACAGTGAATTATAAAGACACTTGTGTATAATAAACTTTAAAATTTTTAATGACCCCTTTGTCTTGTTTTTTTAAATACAAAATTAAAAAAAATAAAACAACCTTAAAAAAAAAAGCTTTTTGTTTTCTTCTTTTTAAAATCACATGTATTTTCTACCTATACACCCTGTGACATAGTCCTTGGTCTTATAAGGTGTAAAGCATTGATTGCAGATGATAGAAATTTGAGATATGTGTGAGAATTTTAATGATTTTCACCTCTTCTTTCCTCATCTTTGTAAAAAAATCATTTTCTGTGGTCTAGTATTTGTTCTCACTTTCCATTCATTTACATCTGAAAAAGGAAGAAACTGGTTGCAAATATGTTGAGTTTTCTGTTGCATTATCAGAAAGGATGGATTCCAAAAGTATCATTAGCACAGGTGAGATAATGAGATAAAAAAAACACTGAAACACATTATTTTTACTCCTTACACGGGTGTTAAAACAAACAAACAAACAAAGCATGCCTAAATTATACTAGAATTGTTAGGGCTCAGTGGTTGAGAGAGATGAGCAACGTCCCAGAGAACACTTCATAGATGATCCCATTCAACAACACATGAGGGCAGTGAATGGGTCCTTTCTGAGGTTATAGCAGAGATGATAAAGGAAAACAGGATCAAGATGTGTCAGGGATGGAGGCAGAACAATAAGGGAAGAAAGGAGTATCTAGGAGACACTGGGGCTGGGTTCACAAAGAGGACATGGGCCTGTGACGAACAAACTAACATGATTTTAGGGCTTGTATAAAATAAGTTTTAACTAGCAGTCCTTAAAAGGTTTCCAACTTCAAACCGTAGGCTCCTACTCCTCTTGCTCTTCATTCTTTTCCTTCTCCTCCACCTTCTGGACTTTCTTATGGTCTTTCTATCTTCGCCTTTTTCTCTAACAACACCTCCTTTTCTTTCTTACCTTCCTTGGGGCATCGGAGGGATTAATTCTCCCTTTTTGGTGCTTCATCATAACATGTTATGGACATGAAAACATAGATCCTATGAGAGGGGAAGAAAACTGAGAAATCTAAGCACCAGATCATCAGAGAACTGTGAAAAGTCATGTTTATTGTCTCAGGAAATGCTACTGGGGGCAGTGTTTGGCTGAGATTTCCAAAGACCTTTCCCAGACAGAAATCTCATCAGACATTTAGATGGCCTGGGCTGGCGAGGACTTTCTTAAACAACTTCGATGAGGTTCCCAAGCCAAGTGTTTTCCTTCCTCTCTTTAATATTTCCAGTCAAGATATTTGGCTACCTGAGCAATGTAATATTATCAGAAATTTTTAGTGAAATAAGTTTTCCATTTTATGTATTTTAACATCAGTGAAGTTCAGTCCACTCCAGCCTCTGATAGTCAAAATCAAAATTTTCCTCATGGCTCTTCTCCATTTAGACAGCTTCTGTGAGGTCCTGCAAGTCAAACCTCTGACCCACAGGTCAGAAGAACAGAGCTATTTCAACTAATAGATTCAGCAAATAGCGGTATAATATAAAATAAGTTCTGAGGAAATAAAATAAAGGTCTAGGAGGAACCCAAGGTTAATATAGCAAATCAAGTTTTTCCTTTAAAATGTTTTAAATGGCCTTATTTCCTACATTCTGTATTCAGGAGGGAACAGTCTATTGTCCCCTTTGTGCTTAAGGGGTGGCAGGGAATCTGGAAACGCTATTTTATATTCTATCTAGTATGTTACCAGTGTCTTCAAGTAAGTTCTCATTTTTCTTTCCCCTTTCTGAACAGTGACAGTGAAGAAGACTCAGAAGTGCAAACCCATAACCTGCAGAGTGGGCGTAAGAAGCCGACAGCAGTTAGATTTTCCAAGCTATGAGAACATATTTGGTGGGGACTGTGGAGGTAGATGCTGTGGTTTGGGCCCTTTCCTTTCTCTGTAGCCATGAAAAGATCCTGTAGTGGTTTCCTAACTTCTCTTTTGGAGAACAGCTTTTTTTACAGAAATATTAGATAGGAAGAATAATTTGTCTGGAGAAGTGAAAGCACAATGAGGATCCAGTGGGGAAAGAAATCCAGAGTGGGAGTGGCTTTCAGACTGCCTTAAAATACTGACTTCCTGAAATTTACTTCCAGAAATTATTAAGAGTTAAGAAGATTTGACTAGAGATCACAGAAAATCCCACTTCCTAAATTACTCTTTTGTGTTTTAGCAAGGAGACAGAAAAATGCCAAGAAGTACAATTCTGGGAGACACAGTTACATCAAAGACTATGTGAAAAGATGTTCACTGCCTGTACAGCCATTCTGAGCATTTCTGGGACAGGATGGGAGGTGGGCAGTGGATAGAATAACCTAAAACACAACCAGTATAGACAAAAAAAAAAAAAAAATGAGAAGGGGCAACTGAATCTGTAGTCTCTAAGATGGAAATCAATAAAAAGTGAACTTTGTAATACAACTTAAGCTTGGGGAGAGTATTCCTTGCCCAAAATAAGATCCAGAGCTATAGCAATGGGATTAAAGAGGGACTAATAGAATAAAGGAAGGAATAAGGATTCTGAAGAGCAATCTCTAGCATTAAGGAATCACAATATGGAAATATCTGGAGATTCAGGATACAAGGCTTTACTTAGTGTCTGTCGAAGGATGAAGAGGCTAAGCCATGAAGGCCCTGCCCAAATTTTCTTTGGCTCCATAACCTCAATTCTGGATAATTTGCAGTTTCTCAGTTGACTTGCAGCAAAAGTTTGTGAGGCATATTTATCTAGTAGAGTGAGAAAACATATAACATCCTTTAAGAGAAGTTGATATTTTAGAAGCTGATATTTAGGAATTAGAGATAATATCTGAGAAGCCCTTGACCTAATGTATAGCACTTGGTAGATGTGAAGTATAATGTGAGTACATTATTAAAAAAAAAAAAAAAGAAAACAATTTCTTTCTAAGTGTTTTTTTTTTTTTTTCTGTTTATAATGACTTCAGGTTAATATAGGGAATGTGATTTTAATGCCCTGCATTCAGTGCTATTACATGCAGATTACTGAAGTATCATATCAGCCTTGACCTCTTCTCTCATACTCATACCTGTTCAGGAAAGTTCAGGCAAATTCAAAAGCATGTAGGTAAGCCACCAAACAAAAAGTATAAAAGCATTAGATAAATGAGGATATAACTGTGGCATATAAGTTACCTTCAAATTATAACAGTATAACTGGATAACTTACTTAAATTTAAAAACATTTTATTTTTTTAAGATTCTAAGAAGGCTAGAAAAGTCTTCCTTAGAGTAAGAGAAGGGATAAAAGGACCAGGTGGATTCTCCTCTTTCGAAACTCAAGTCAAGTTGAAAGGAACATAATTGCATTTGTTTCTTAAACACTTCTAGTTAAATGAACAAAAATAGAACAAAGTGACCATGTTGACCCTTTTGATTAATGTATTTAGTTAGAAGGTCGGTGACTCTATTTCCCTCTCTGCTTGGTGAAAAATATATTTTTATTTTAAGAGAAAGAATTATTTTCATTGGAGATTTTAATTATCTTTCCCAAAATAACCATTTCTCAAATTGACAATGTGTTTCCCTTGTTAAATAATAGCTTTAAAAAGTCAATAGTGAACATAATCACTAAATCTTAGAGTAATGAGCTTTGATATTATGACATTTTAGATTATTTTTATCCCACTTTTTATTTAGCTGTTAGTTTTTCCAGGACATGCCCTGTTCCATCTATTGAAAATCTTATCTGGTCCAAAATCCTGAAGGGCAACTGTTAATCTCTACCAAGCACTCTTGAGGCAATTGTGGTATTGAATGCAGTACTTTAGAAGGAAAGTCTCATAACAGATTGAGTGGATGCTTAACAGTTACAAATAACTCTAAGACCTAAATTTTCCCCATTCTTTACCTCCTTATGCAGACTGGAAAATAATAGAAAGGGCATGGTTTAGAGGGTAACAGGTGGTAGCAGGCAGGATCAGGATGTTGCCAATGTGTCTGGGGAAAAAAAATATGAGTGTTATACTCTGCCCAATTCTAAGTTTTTCAGACTTTGCATTGGCAGTGGACAATCTGGAAAGTGCGGTTCAATGTTACTGCAGATAAATGAGGCACGGAGAGCTTAATAAATGAGACTAACACAGGATAGGATAGACCGATATCAAAATGTCAGAGATACTTTTCTGTATTTTAAACCCTACCACTTACTTGAACAATCCTGTATATCTCTTCTCTTTTTTGAGCAAAATGTTTAGGTTCTATACCCATACTCAGCTGTAAGTCATTTACCCAAGAATTCTTTTGAATTCTCTTTTATTCTAAAGTTTTCTCACTTAGACTCTCTCCAATGTGTGCCTTTGAATCTTCAATAAATGATATCTTGCTGTAAGCTCACAAATATGCTTTTCAGAGGTCAGTTTTTCAATTCACCACAAACCATAGGTTTCAAAGAGGAAGTCCAGAGTATGCAGACAGCTTACCATAAACAGGGTCTAAGTCTCCAACAGCAAAAACAGCCATAGTATGTCTTGGGCAACCAGTCTGGGATCTCCTCAGACACCTCTGGAGGCAGAAAAGCACTGCTCCACAGAGCAAAGCTACCAGGAAAATCAGCAGCAAGAACCTGATGGCAGAAGAAGCAGGGGAGGAATGAGGTGGAGCATGAAGGGAAGGAAGTTAAGAGTTCCTATTAATCTCAGGAAAGGGGGCAAGAACTCAGCAAGATTGATTGCAATCTGGGAGGCTGAATGCTTTAAGCAATCCCTCACCACCACTCATAAGTTTTTACTGAAACTGGAATGTTTGCTGAGCTCAGTGGTTTGATCTTGTCAGGAGATCATAATTGTTTCCTCTGAAAATTGGAGGGTTGTTCTAAGGAGCAGTTTCTTGGTTCTTTAAATCATTATCTGTTATCTTTTTCATTCATCCATCAATCCATTCATTCAACTAGTATTTAAGCAACTGAACAGATTGTAGATGTTGGGGTCGGGGATTCAAAGGTTGACAAGATAAGTTAAGACATGGTCTCTGTCTTTTAGGAGCTATCTAATTGAGAAAATTGGTAATGTTTTGTTTGGAAAATATAGAAATCAACATTTAGGAGGTTATAATAACTCTCAAAATTTCTAAAAGTCTAGCTTGTAAAAGAGGTAGCAGTCTTATTTTGAAATGATTTTTAAGGCCAGAACTAAATTTAATGGAAGAGAGATTTCAGGAGATATCAAGAGAAAATAACAATTATTTTACCTTTCAAGATTTTCAACTTGGGAATAAACTATTATTCTTAAAAACAGTAAGTTCTCTGCTATAGAGAATATTTAAGTAAACACTGGACAACAAACTGAAAGTGATATTTCTACATATATTGATTCACATAACCCCTAAAATTTTCTTAAGCTGTATGATTTCATGTGCCATCTCAAGTATTTAGGAAAAGAAGTATGTTTATATAACTAAAGGTTTCATAAAACAAAGTGAGGATGTCCTTACCAGATATGCCAGTCATTTGGGTATTGATCTTTATAGTTTACGCACCTGGCGAGAAAGAACAGTTAATGTAGGACCTCTAGATGGCCAAAGCCTATTCTTTTGAACCATAATATTCATTCTGACCACACCTATTTCCCCCAAAATCATCTTCTCATTGCAACACTCCAACACAATTAAGCAAATGTTTGTCATATGCCTATTTCATTCAAGACACTGAGAATACATGCAAATGTGAAACTCTCAGATACTTAAACAGATAATTGGACAGTAGTAGTTACAACTAGAGTTGTAACTAGAGTTACAAATACTGTTGTACATGAGGAAGGTAGTGACTAAATTTTCAGGTATAATATGTCATAGGTATTAGGTATTAGGTAGATAACCATTTCACTATTTTATTTATTCAGACACCTAAATTTATTTAAAATGCAAACTCTCCAAAGCTTGTTTACAGTCTCTATCAACTTTTAATCTTTTTGTAGTGAATAGCAGCTTTGCCACCCTAGTTGGGGGAAGAAATTAGTATAAAAAGAAAATGAATGTGTGTGGCCACATATACCATCTACTCAGTAGTGAGAAGTTGACCTCTTCAGTCAGGATGGTCAAATCACTGTGTGTCTAGGAACAACTCAATCGTTCTTGAGATAAGTTTAAAAAGATCACACAAAAACAAAATTCACAGTGTGATTTTCAGGAATTTTGTCCCTCTAGGTGTAGACACTTATGTGCTATTCATTCCAGAGTCCCTCACTCTGCCAGACATGGTGCATCATTGAATGATGGACTTTGCTGATGGACATTTTTTGTATCTCAGTGCATGGGCCACTGTTAAAGTGTTCTGGTATTAAGCAGTGGAAACCTGTTCATCACCACCTGATAAGCTTCTGAGATGGAGCTATATTTAATGACATCTTCTTCAGCCATTGTTAAAATAACAGTACTTTGCAGCTTGAAAGCATTCATAAATATCAGTTAATTTATGAATTATGGAGGGAGTGTGTCCTGTTTATCACTATATGTGAAGTGTCAACTTAAAAATTTTACTCCAAATATTTATAACAAAGTCAATCACCAGACAATAAGTGTTTTGATTTTGTGTGTGTGTGTGTGCACTTATAGGGTTTAGCCAAATGCATAAGTACAGATGGCTGAGGGAAAAAATGGTAGCCAAAGTATGACTATAAAGCATTTTAAGGCAAATGATCATCAACAAAGAATTTTTAAAATAATGATATATCCTTTTAAAGGAATATTATCTACTCATCAAAAAGGATGTAGATTTATATTTATAATTAAAAACCTTGTTAAGTTAAATAATATAGAGAGCTCATTTCTAATTTGTGTATATTTTCTTTTACACAAATACAATGATTTCACTAAATAAGTACTATATGGTTATAATACATCAAATTAATGACCATATGGTTATAATACATCAAATTAATTGCTTCTCTTGAAGATAATGTCATGAAGCACTTTATTTTTTCAATATCTCTGTATTGTTTAAATTTTTATAATATATATACATCACTTTTGTAGTCATACAATTGTAAATATTGCATTAAACATATAAAAATCTTAAAAATGTAGTATCCACTTTACATATAGATGTAGGACAATTTTCTTGGTGATTTAGCTTAATAAAAGAGTAGAAGGTTTTTATTTTTGAATCTTGAAATTTTAGCTCATGACTGGGAGTGTGGATTGCTTCATTTCCCTCTGTACATAAATCTCTGCTTCCCTTCTTTACATTTAAGAATAGACCACCTACTTCCTATAATGTCAATTCTAAATATTAGCTACCTCATTTTATTTCCAAGTTTTAATTTTGTGCCACTCATTATTTTTTTTCTGGTCCTGATAATTACGCAGCTGACCGATTTCACTTTTCCTTTCTGGCCCTGTGCACCAACTGGTGGAGTTTCTAATATGCAGCAGAATGGTCAGGAGGCAGTTAGCTGGAGAAATCCAAAGTGATCGTGTAATTTAGGAATTAGAGGCACCTTTGACATCATTTATTTACCCTTGAGGATTTTACCTACTCTAAAACTGAGGCCCAGAGTGGGAAAGTAAGTGGGGAGCTGCACAAAGAACTTATACCAGAATATAGGTCTTCTGACCCCGTGTGCTTCCTTTCCCATCATTATTTCCATGTCTTTCTCAAGTTCAATTTTTAAACAGAAATTCTTTGAGTTCTTAAAAAAAAAAAAAAAAGACGGTATCTGAACTATAACAATATTCTAATTACTGAAAATTTAGATGCAAGATCTTTAGTGTAGAATAAGTTAAATTTTTTAAGATGAAATTATTACTCAGAGATTTGCATGTGCTTGGTCAAATTGGGATAGTGATGTCAAAAAGAAAAAAACAGCCAAAAGAAGTGAGGATTGACTGTGTGCTTAAGGAAGATATTTCCAATAATTAGAGTTCTCCAGAAGCCATTGTTGAAGGAGATAATTTTGTCCCTACCAAAATGACTAGTGCATTATATTACTTGGATGTTGTGAAGGTAATTTCAGTTCTACGAGAATGGTTAGATTAATTAATCTTTATTATTCTTTTCAATTCTGAGACTCTGTAGACTTAAGATTAACCACAAATTAATTACTTTGATAAATTTAAGAAGAAAACTGCAGAGCTGTTCCTTTGGCTTCTCTACTAGACTCACCCAGAATTTTCTGTGCCAGGCATTTTTCTAAACCAGTTTTATAACTTCATGTAAGTTATCTCACTTTCAAAATTACAGTACTGTAAGGTAAGGTCACACCATGATAATCCTCATTTTACAATTGAGAAAATTTGGTCATAGAGAGATTAAGTAACTTGCCCAAGAAAACATAGCTAAAAGTGGCAGAGACAAGCTTTAAATCCAAATGGGCTGGCTTTGGAGCCCGTGTCTCCTACCATCATGAAACACTGAAACTGGGAACAGTAGAAGGTAGCTCCAGCCTCGTATTATGGTGTGGAGTACTACCTGAATGCATTCAATAATCTGGGTTCCAAAATGCTTTAAGGAAATATTAAAAAATACACAAAAATAAATTAGAAATGAGAACATTGAGAATATCAGACAAAGAGATGAAGCCAAGAGTGAGATCAGTTTGTAAATTGAATGTAGTTAAATTCCACATATAAAATTAGAACTGAACTCTAGATCTGGCTTAAGCTTTCTAGCAGTTAATAGGATGAGAGAGAGAATTGGTCATGTAGTTTCCTCTAAAATTAACAAAAACAGGCAGCTTTATTCACCAGAAGCACAGCCATTCTTGGCACAGTAACCAGAGAAATATTCAAACTATGGGGCTTCATAAAGAGGACACTTAACAATAGGAAGAATGTTTTTCATAGTACTCTTAGAACAAATGCAATAACAAATTTCATGGGTCTTTTTTTTTTTTTTTTTAAATCATCCTTAACATAGGCCAAAGTGCAATTCAGCTATAATAATTTGGGGGAAAGATGGGTGCCAAATCATATTACCCAGAGACTGGTGGTTTAATTACATTAGAGTAAATTATATAATGTCTAGAAGAATGGATAGGTTGTATATTCTTCAGGTATTTCATCAGGTGTATAATTTTATTTAAACATTAGATCTACATTATGGCTTTGTAGTGAAAAGTTTTGGCTCAAGAGTCAGTCCTAGGTCCAAATCCAAGTTCTTCCTTTACTTGCTTACTCGTGAGCAAAATACTTAACTTCTGCAAGCCAGGTAAAATGGTGGCCCCTCATTAGGGCTCTGTTAATACAATCCATTTACACAATCCTGTATGTGTATGATTAATTTATCTTTTGTGAGTTACCCTATTTACGTACATATATGCACATCAGGGTACTTGCTTATTTCTGGATAGGGGAAAATTTAGAGGTATAATTATGGAAGGGGGCTCTGTCATGTTTTATTTTATATACAAAAGTACTTACAGTATTTAAATTTTACATAAAAACACTACAGCTATACATTTTTCATACTAAAAATGCAATTATAAAAAAAAATTGAGTAGGTTAGATCAGAAAAAAGTCTGATGTTTGAAAATAAATTTAAACAGACCTAATAATAGAGTCCATAAACACCTTCTTGTGGAGGCAAAAGATTTGAGATATTGTGTCTATCTTTAATAGTTACTTATTTTATACTATCTCCCAACAAAGTCAGCTAGTTTTTGGCCTTCCCTGTGTTTATTTTCTGCTAATTTGTATTTTATTTGAAGTGGTTTCTTGTTTTCACTCAAAAACAGTGGTATTAAATAACAACAAATGTAACAGAAACTTACATACAAAATGATGTAGCCAGAAATGGTTGTACCTAAGTACTAGTTGAAGTCCTGCAATTCATTTGATACTATCCCTTTGTGGGTCTCAGTTTCTTCACCTGAAAAGGAGACCAGTAGTCTCAGTGACTCTAAAGTCAGCTTATAAAGTTTTTCAATAGCATATTTTTCTGTCATGTTGATTCGAGTGTTACATTCAACATTTACAAACCTTTCCAATTATGAATTTGTTTATTCTATTATTCTGAGTCAAAGGCAGAAGACGAAGGAGCAAGATGAGGTAGCCATGAGATCCAAAGTTAGGTAAGCACGCCAATGATCAAATAGTCTTATTACGTCAGTCTTATCATTGACAGGCAGAGAAAAAAGCAAGTCCAGAATTAATGCAAAACAAACAAACAAACAAACAACAACAACAAAAGAACCAGCAATGAAGAGCAATGTAAAAGCTGAAAGAATGGCATAATCCTAACAAGCAATTTATAAATGATAAGATGATTTACCAGAAACAGGTGAATGAGTCCAGAGCCAAGAAAATCATCCCATCTACTATGGCATCTTAATCTGGAGGCATTTCACATAACCCTGATCTTGAGGGTTACAGGCAATGACAACTGAGAATAGCTAGCTGGTAAATGAGAGCTACACCCAGAAGACAGTGCTTGGCAGACATGCCTTTCTGAAATTTAGACTAAGTCACATTGCATTACAGTTTCATTAATCGTGAGCAGCATTATTAATGGCACCTCCTTCTCATCTCCTGAATAGAATTCTGAGAACCATTAAAAACTACAGCATGAAAAGTAAAAAAATTAAGTCAATTATTCACATAATTTACAGTCCTGTGCTGCATAATGACTTTTTGGTAAACGATGGACTGCATATATGACAATCGTCCCATAAGATCATAATGGAGCTGAAAAATTCCTATAGCTTAGTGACCTTGTAGCCTTCATAATATTATAGTGCAAGACATGACTCACATATTTGTAATGTTGGTATAAACAAACTGTGCTACCAGTCGTGTAGAAGTATAGCACATACAATTATGTGCAGTACATAATAGTTGATAATGATAAAAAATGACTACATTATTGGTTTAGGTACTTACTATGCTATACATTTTATTGTTATTTTAGAGTCTATTCTTTCTACTCACGAAAAAAAATTGCTGTACAACCATGCCATATTATGCCCGTAATGGCCTCATACATCTTGTGTTTACTTAGACTCTTGATCGTATCATTTTTTTCTTACGCTTGATTTAATCTAATATTGTTTTGTACAGTAACATGCTATACAGGCTTGTAGCCTAGGAGCAATAGGCTGTACCATATAGCCTAGGAGTGTAGGCTATGCCATCTAGGTTTATGAAAATGCACTCTATGATGTTTTCACAATGAAGAATCACCTAACAATGCGTTTTTCAGAATGTATCCCAGTCGTTAAATAGCACATGCCTATATATCAAAAGCACTTTGAAATTTACACATAACACAGGTTAGAAATTTGATTAGTTTGCTGTTATTTGAAAATGAATTATCCAGAAAGCTGCCTCCTATCACTCGTGTGACTTATAAGTATGGATGAGCCATAGATGATATTGTGATTCTTTTTGAATTTAAACCTTGAAACCTCAAGGGTGGAGAATGTATTGAGCAAAAATCTTCAGAAATCAAATAGGTCTCTTATTTATTAACAAAGCTAATCATAATGATATGAGACATAACTTGTAAAATTCTTAATCTTTTAGCAGGAAATGAAACGGGACATCTCTTGCTGAGTTCTTAATCTTTTTAGTAAACCTAGTTGAATTTTCTTTTCTCCTTTCTTTGAGAGAAAGGTCCTCTCCTTCAAATTCTGATAATTGCCCCCAAACTGGTGACTCAGACACTCTGACTATTGATAAGGGTCATGGGCCCATTGTTAGCAGAAATGGCGATAGGCCAGACAGGGCCCATAGAGTCAGAGAGGGGAGGGGATTTTAGGCCAAAGGCCTTTTTTACTCTTTAAGGAATATGTCAGTCAAGCCTGTTTCCCATTATTCTCTTAATAGGCAAATCAATAATAGAAATAAATAGATATATGATTTAAATAACAAGTTTGTATCTTCTTTTCCTTGTCTAGGGACTGAGGCAGCACTTCTTCAGGAAACTCAAGATTCTGCCCTGACTAAGGCAGAAAGGGAAAGAGCTCCATGAAACCCCAGTAGGCAAGGGCAATGGCCCTTCTCAGCAGGAAGCAGATACAGAAGAGAACTCCCCGTCCCTCAAAATCTATACTAATAATAAGGGGGTTCATGGCTGTTAGAAAAGAGTTAGGTAGGAAAGTTAGTTATGGGGTTTTGGGTCTGCCTGCAGACACTGAGGACATGCTCTCCTAGAAGGGGTACACCCTAGTACACCCACAATTAAGCAAGCCAGAGGCATTTTGGGGCTAACAGTAACTTACAGAAAGAAATAAGTGAGTAGGAAATTGTGTACTAGTTTCGGCCAGTCACTCGCACCTGTGCAATAAAGACCTCAATGATCTTCAATTTACCTGAGCCTCATTATAATATGACCATCATTATAATATGATGCATATGCCCAGAAGTTCATTAAAATCATTATAACGGACTGAATTCTTGGAACCAACATGCACAGAAAGCAAATGATGAATACTGAGTCTTGTCAATCTTAGTTGTCAATCAAGGAAGCCCACTCCTCTATGAAAAGTAACTATTCACAGCAAATTGGGTTAAAAACCCCAAAGGCTTTGTTACCAGGACTTTGAATCATGCTTCTCTTGCTTAGGCCTGCTTCCAAGTCTGGAAGTATACTTTCTCTTTTAATAAAGCTTTTCTTTTTTGTTGTATTTGGGTGTCTTGCTTGATTCTTTGTTCGAGACATCAAGAACCTGGACAATGCTCCGAGAGAGACCTCACTCTCTGGTAACAATAATAAAAGTTTATTTTTTCTGCTTTTAGAACAAATGATCTCTTTGCATTTAAAACAATTTACTTTTATTTTTCTTAAATGGTTATGATGAAACTCATTCGGGTCTTCTCAAATGACTTGAGCCTTTTTTATTCTTTGAATTTTGAAAATGCTAAATAAAAACACGGAGCCTCTTGCTACTTACATTTCAGTTTCTTCACATGGTAGATCCGAGAGCACCAACTGAAACACATGTTTAGAACAGTAAAATCCAAACATCTCATCAATCTAATCCTTTAATAAAAACAGCACAGAGAGACAATGTGGGTTTATATAATTTTGTTTGTTGGTTTGTTTGTCTGTTTGTTTAATTAAAAGCTCTGCAGCAGAGTCTATTGTTGGCGTACAGAATTTTAATTGAAAAAAGAAAAAAAAATCTCTGGGTATATTTTCCAGCTCAGCAGTGACAAGAGATGAATTTTGTGAGCCAGATTCCTATCCTATTCAACACAATAGATGGATGTGAAAACACTTTTAGTTTTTTCTATAGGAAGATTTTGTTTGCTTATCTAAAGAGCTTTTTGTGCACCTTGCATTTTTTCTTTGTTTTCACATTTTAGCTAGAAAAAGAAGGTTAATCGTTTGTATTATTTCTATACAAAGGAATCAATTTCCTTACATGAAAACAGAAGTCCACGTCATTAGCATTCATAGGTGTTAAACATATGCGTGAAGCACTCACTTAAATCTGCTCTAAGGCTAAAGTCGATTTAAGATCACATAACATTCCTGTTGACATTTCTCCTTTTATCAAAGAAGAGGGGAAAAGTAATAATCTGATGGCTTTGTTTTAAAAGTCTAAAACTTAAGCAATTTAAAACAATTATCTTACTTCTCTGTGTTTAGCCTTACAGGTTACAGTAACTCACGTTGCAGAGGAAAGAAAGTACTTTCTAGAGGTTTTGTTTGTTTTTACCTTGAGCTGAGACTTCTGTGTACAATGAAAAAATCTTTAAATGTCATTTATTTAGAGTCCTAAATATTGGTCGATGAGGTTACTGAAGTATTTATTTTCCTGGTCTATAACACAAAAATATAAAGCCAAATATGTAGTTACAAAATTTAAAATCATACACATGGAAATTTTGTGTGAAATATGTCTTTTTCTTCCTCAACTCAAACACATCTTTTATTGGCACCTTATATTTACTCCACCATGTTTATGTGGGCAAAGAGACTTGTGAAGTTGTAGATGGAGTCATGAATTGGCCATCAGAGAGCGAGGCAATAAACAATTTATAAGCACAGAACATGAGTTACACTCTTTTGCTAGAATGCTGCAAATAGATTTGCACACTGAGAGGAAAATGAACATTCAAATTATGTCCATAAAAAAGTTCATTTATGAGTAGATAAAATCATTTGTGATCTAGTTTAACAGATAAACAAATAAAGCCAGCATTTCACTTTCAAGTCACTTCCTGATCTTCTGGTGTGCTGTACCCTAGTAAGTACACAATATTATATTACCATCACCTCTCTGCCAGTGCATTAGCTCGCAGACTTTGGGTTATCAGGAAATGGGGAGCGAAGTCTTAATATATTTCAGACCTAAATCTTTCAGATGCATCACATTGAAGTAACGTAGATACAGAGGTGTAAGTAAGTATTAGTCTGAGTGAGATTCTAGAAGACAGAAACCAAAATAAACTCTAAGATGGTTCTGTCTACATTATTCAGCATTGGAAAAAGATCAAATCTCAAGTGTGGTTGCAAGTAACAGTTAACAAACATGTCTTAAATTAATTCTGCCATAGTATTTTGCTATGTCAATAGTATTTTTGATTAAAAAATTACAACACAGCAAAATTAGGCAAAGGATAAATGGCATTATATTACTTTCATGGCAATAGGACCAAATAAAAGAGAAATAAGACTAACGTCATGGACCATTTTGTTCTCTATATCTTTGACCAGTAGATATAAGTAGTCATAAGATTCTGGTAACCCTTTATCAAAGGAATTATTTTAAATGTACAGTTTGTCAAGCCCTTAAAAGCAAGGACTATAATGCTGGCCTGCGAAACCAGCTGGCTGCTTAAATATAGGAGTTAAGCTACCAAAAAAAAACAAATCTATAACAAATCAGGTGTTTAGAGTACCTCCGAAAATCTTTTCCCCAAAAGAGATGGTTACCTGGAATAGTGGCAAACACAGGGGTCCTGTTTTGCAGATCACTGAAATGAAACTAAAAGGTCTGGATCTCGACATACTTAAAGGACAAGTTGCTTGGTCTGCTGTCTGTGTTTATTTCCCTCTTAGAACTTGTTAGCTTCCCTACAAATTATGCTTCCTAGCAGAGCACTCATTAATGATGGCTTCTTGTGACTGGTAAAGTGCATGCTGGGGGCAGGAATGTTGGGTGCATGCTCACAAGTACTGAGAGTTCAAGGAATTTCAGGTTAAGGTCAGAACCTTGGTACAGTTTGTCAAGTCCTTAAAAGCAAGGACTATACATGCTGACCTGAAAAACCAGCTGGCTGCTTAAATAACTTATGACATTCAAGTGCAAGTTTTATTTCAGGACATTTCTGGATTTTATATAGAATCTTGTACTTGAAACACTTATTTCATGTTCTTCCCTTTGTTGGTCTCTTTGCTATTCTTTTCCTATACATCATTTTCAGTGTCAGGTCTAATCCAACTTTGGGCATAATAAAGCTTTCCCTATGTCATATTGATCACACCCTACTTTTAAATAGGAGATATTTCAATATTTATTTTAAGGAAACAGCTCCAACACAATCGCCAACAAAAAAGTCTGCAAAAATATCTAGGGAAATTCTGAAAAAGAATAATACAGAAGCACTAAACCACTGTGTATTAAGATACTATAAAAGTAAGAATTTTACAAAAAGTTGGGACTGATGTAATAAACAATAAAATAAATGTAACAGAATAGTATTCAGAATAGATTAAAATAAACAGAGATTTATTTTAGCTGCCATTTTAAACTAGCAAGGAATAGATATTATTTAGGGAATGATGAAGAACAGAATGGTTAGGCAGAAAAAATGTAACAATTGATTTTTAAGGTGCTTAACCACATTCATAATTAGATACATATAACTTACAATTATAATTACATTGGCAAGTTCAAAAAATTGATAATATAATAAGGAGAAATAGAAATGGGGAGACAAATCTTCTCACATATGGCTGGGGAAACTACAGCCTCTCTGGAAGGAAATTAGGCAATATCTAGTAACATAAAAACTGGATGTGTCCTTTTGTCAAGAATTCTCCTTCCAGGAATGCATCTTACAGATATTACTATAGATGGCACAAATAATTGCAAGCAATTATGTTCATCAAAGCATTGTTGGTAATAACAAAATATTGGAAACAGTAAATGTCCATTAGAATGAGACTGGTTAAATATAAATGATTTTATCCACACAACAGACTACTAGGTAGTTGTTTAAAAAGGTGAGGGCAGGTCACAGATGCTGTTACTAAAAGGCCTCCATGAGTTATCATTAATTAAAATAAATTATAGAATATTTTGTACCTCATGCTACATTTTATGCAATATATAGAAAAGGATAGCTATAGTGTTTTCTCTCTATATAAAACTTATACATATATACTCATATATGCATAAAATGTCTCTGCTTGAAACTTAACAGTAATTGCCTCTGTACAATGAAAATGAAAGTCAGAGGAAACAAGAGTAGGAGGGAAATTTACTTTTCACTGTTAGTTTCTTGTATATTTGATTTTTAAAAAAATTCTTTATATGTCATCTACTCATATTATACATACATTTCTAAAAGCCAATTTTGAAGCCAATCATCTAGAATTCAGAACAAGCATATTATAGTTCAAGCCCCAGTATAGTTCACCAAATCTAATTAGAATGATAATATATAAATCCACTTTCGGTCAGATACATAGATTGCACTAGAAATAAATCAGCCATGTTAATTATCTAAACGATTGTTCTGAATTGGCC
The DNA here is from genome assembly GCF_000151845.1 of Pteropus vampyrus. NCBI lineage: Eukaryota > Metazoa > Chordata > Mammalia > Chiroptera > Pteropodidae > Pteropus > Pteropus vampyrus. Next base: position 4,578,045 of record NW_011888795.1, on the reverse strand, counting down.
ACTAAGGTATATGAATTAACTGAGCTGCATCTGGGTGCTTAGCAGACTGTGTGGTAGCTTTAGTCTGTTTAGTATGCAGCCACTGACACAGCCATGAATTTCAAAGCAGAGGAAGGGCTTGGTGCCAATGCCAATAGGAGATAAGTAAACCAAGCCTACAGTATTATTTGTCCCTAAGATACCCTCCATTTTGAGTGTCTCTGAAGCCTGTAATTAAACAGAATGAAAAATAGGCTTTTCACTGGTGAACTTATTTATTAGGCGGTCAGAAGCCTGACTTCCGTCAGTGGAGTCAATGATGTTAAGAATTCCTAGAAAGGGAAAGGAAGG